>NW_023339718.1:14773064-14813136 GCF_004916995.1 Morone saxatilis
ACAGGCACATAATAGCTTCACTGAATTTCCATGTACCAGAGAGTTGCAGTCAGATACTGAAATGTTTGTCTGTTTTGTGACTTGACTATAGATTTAATAATTTTCTTACATCAATCTTAGTATTTTTATAATATTTTGTAAAGTAAATATAATCCTTGCAGAAAGAAATCAAGATAGAAACAATATTTATAGGTGATTTGTGTGACTTAAGTTAGACTGTTAATACATTTAGGATATTTCCCTCTTTGGTCTTTTGAGGTTTTGGCGTAATTGTGCTGTTTGATAGAGATACTTGGTCACATTCACAAGTCTTTTCACCATTTCTAGTCACAACTGAAAGTGGGATGGTTTGGCCTTGACCTTGACTTTCCTCTTACACTTGGAGGCCAGGTTATTCTGTCCACACCCCCCCTGCCTTTGTGTCCGCAGGTCTTTGTGCGTAAATAAATAAGAGCGCTCTGCCCGCTCCTAGCAACTGACTATAACACACAAATATAATCCATCTAATTCTTCCAAAAGATGGCCAACTTTACTTTTAAGTAAATCGACCTATTGGCACTGGCATCTCTGGACGAGTTACTGGGGCATATGGCTCACATTCGAATCGTCTTGACCAGCTTTGCACTTTATGTACATATCTACTCTTCTTATAACATATAATATATACTAGCTTCTATTTTAGGGGTATGATAAATATAAAGTTGTTCTTATTTATGGAGCAAGGTCAAGAACTCTCATTAGTGTAACGCAACCGGACCTAGTTCGCTTCAGATGGCAAGTCCTAGCATCTTGTACATGAAGATGGAGTGCGAGGTTGACGCACGTGTGCCGCGTGTGTTACCAGTTGGTCCTAACAGTTGTGAAGGTGGTAGATGGTATGGCCAGTTAAGGAAGATACTTGTGGGGTCGGTACATTATGCGTAAGCACCCACTCTTTTCTACGACTTATTAAATGGAATCTTTTTTGTATTTAGAGAATAAACAAATAGGAACGATATAGAAAGCGATAACAAGGGTTATTTACTTTGCAATTTAAGGTATCCAATTTAAGAGTGTTGTGCTGATCTAGTGACATCAGTTATATTTTGGGATTTCCGAACAAGGTAAGTGTTCACAATGAGTTTAAATAGGCCGTTGGTGGTTTTTTTAGCTCACTTTTTTATTGCATAGTGATTGTAGGAGCATAGAGACATTGGGTTGTAGAGTTGGACATGTATACTTCATAGTGTAAAAACCAATCAGACGTGGTTAACTTGGTATATTGTCTGTGGATGTGACAATTGTGAAAAACCTGGCCAGCATTTCCACAGATACACTGCAGAAACTCTCACCTATGATTCCACTATCTTGCTCTCAGGGTGGGAGGTCGGGCTTTGAGAAGAGAGGCTAGGGCGCTCCCGGTGATGGGTCCCAGGGAGCAGAGACAAGGGGCGGGGCTGGGGCTTGCAGGGCTAGAAAGAGTTCAACTGGGGCTGGGGGCTGGGGCTGGAGCTGGCAATGCGGGGTGGGGAAAAGACAGAAAGAGATAGATAGATAGATAGATAGATAGATAGATAGATAGATAGATAGAGTCTGTGAGAGGAGATGCTGAAGGTAAGAAGGTAAAGCTGATTAGTTTGACATACCTCTGCAGTTTCCACACCCATCTTCTCGGATTCATAGATGAGGCCGAGGGATCGGTGACTGCTGTCCACAGCAGACTGAGCTGTACGCATCACTTCCTGCTGGAGGTACCTCTGCCTCCTCTCCGCTTCACTCATCCCACTGTCAAACCCGTCATCGTCGTCATCAAACCCCCTACTTTTAGGCTTAAAATCTTCCTCCTCATCATCATCTGCAAACGGGTTGTGGGATTTAGGGTAGGCCATCTGTGGAGCAGAAACACAGAATTACCTTTCTTTGTTTCATATAATTACAAATGAAAAAAGAGTCAGGTTAGATATTGTCCCACATTATATTCTACTGGTGACTTGCATTTATCAGCTTTTCACATTTCACACACTTTCTGGTTACTACTCGATTGATGGATACAGAATACCTTATGAACACAATGCTTTGTTGTATCCCTACAATAAGCTACTTTAAGAATGAAGTGATCAATAGAAATGATTTGACTATTGGTACGCTAACCTGAAGAGAAATGCATTGACCCTAGCTTTAGATTGTTAGCTTCATCGAGTTACCTACAACCTCCACACAGTAAAAACAATGGACAGAGTCGGTCAAAATGTTTCCCTTTAATCATCTGGTAAAACATTAACACAAAGTAAAGTGCCTTATTGCGATGTAACTAACGTTATATAATTAACTGTTAAAGCTAGTTAGCTAAAGGGTGTTGGCTAGCAACAGCTGGGTCATTAACAACAAGCAAACCAGAGGACAAGACGGCGCTCAGCCAGTATTCACATTGTCTTCTCGTATAATAGACGCTTTATAAAATTAACTGTAAAGATCAATCAATGTAACGGACAAACCTTTGACCGTTAGTAGACGTTGTTGTTGTTGCTCTGTCAGCTGACCGTTAGCAGCACGACGCTTCCGGTCACGTCGGGTGACGTTGCTGCGTCGTGACGGTTAATCGTGCGCAACAAAAACGCATCTGGTGATAGGGAAGTAGTTTGTTAAAGACAAGCTCTTAAATGTGACAACAGGCGACAGATAGTTTTGTTTTACCCGCCACTCTTGTTAAAATAACATTTGTCTGCTTAAATACAATGCTACTAATGTAACTGCGGGTCCTAGTTAGGATTGTCCCTGCCGAGTCGCCGTACTGCGGCTTTGCCAGCGCCGGCTGCCTCTGCGTGCTTGTTTCCTCTCTGAGTTGAGCTCGTTTGATGTGGAGGTAAACATGTCTGTAATGGGAGGTGGTACGAGAGGGTTTTATTTCAACACGGTCCTGTCTCTGGCCCGCTCTTTAGCTGCCCACCGCCCCGCACCGGTGGAAAAGGTGAGCAAGGAGCAGAACCGAGTGAGACAAGACACATTTGTATTAATGAAGCTTCGTTAGTAACGCAAAGCAACAGGGTTTGTTCAGGGTGTAGCTCCGTTTCCGCACAGTCGGTAGCTTATTTTGATCACTGACTTGACAGCCAGGCTAACATTTGCGTGGTGTGTGCGCGTCTGTAGTTATGAATCACTGGAGCTGGCTCTTCTCGACATTGTTTTCTCTGCAACAGTGGAAGAGAGCAATGCAGGAGAAAAGTGGCGTAGCTGCTTGTGCGGCGTCTGTTACCGCATCACATCGGAAGAGTAGTCAGGCTCCATGAGCACTGCAGTCAAACAGGTTTTTGTTCTCATTATATACAGTTACTAACTGGTTGCAAAGATAATCAGGTGTAATTTAAACGGTTGTTTTGGCCAATAAAAGGAGATAAATGAGTTAAGAAAAAGCTAAGAAGGGTAAAGTAATATTTTTTTTTTTTTTTAATCAAATAAAATGTACGGGGGCATATTGAGGCAATAATCAACACACTGCACTGAGTGTTGATATTATATAGAGCATGTTTGTTATGTAATGTCCAGTTTCAGTGGGGTTTCTTTTTTTGTTGTTGCATTGACCAGTTTTAAGCTCTTGTGTCTTGCACTATAATATCATAAATATATATATCATGATACAACATGTAAAGCAACATAATAGCTTATGGTTCCCACCTTGATAGTATAACATACAGTAAACATTTTTGATCTTTATTAGGGAGAGACAGAAAGAGGCAAAGACAGATGAGGTAGGTACAAAAAACAGAAAAGTAGAAGTAGAAAATGTACAAGTAACAACAAAATAGTTAGAAAGGTTTATACAGTATCTAACCTTAGACCAGTTTTCATAAATGTAATGTGTGTGAAGTTTGTAGTTCCCTAATATTCCTGGTATAACTAACAAAAACCAAACTCATCAATACTGGAACATGCAATCACTCACTAAACAGGCAACAACGCTGCAACACCAGGCCTTTAATGCTGTAACTACATACAGACAGCTCTTTTTATTTCTCTTTCAGGTCCAGAAGCTACAATGTATGTGTCCAGTGGAAGTCCGTGGTGTGTTCACTCTGGATGTGCGTCGCAGAGATGCTGTTATTGCGCTGGCTGTGTTTCTGGTGGAGTCCGGCTTACAGGTGGGTGGTGAGCACCTTTTTAACACAGTGGGTGCATTTCATCGTCACTTTAAATATAAGATCTTTTGGCTATCCTGGCAGTTAATAGATAATACGGTGGATGTAAGATCCAAACATTACACAATTTACAGAGTCTATTACATAGGGATGCAGTAACGTGCTATATTCAGAAATTATTAGTATTATTATATTAATACTATTAGTCTGCTTTTGCTACCAGTCTGCCACAGGACTCCACACATATCGCCATGATAAGCTTATCCTCATAATCTGATTAAACTGGCGATTAGACATACAGCTGGCAGTGTAAGCCTCTAACCTCATCACACTGAGACACAGTGCGGAAAGCTTACCAGCCATCTGATTAAATAGAGACGGTAGCTTTACTTTTTAGTGTTAAAGTAATATCTGATATATTTTCTTTGACCCAGATTGGATTGTTTCAGAATTAACAATACGTCATATTTTTGATTCATCAGTGCTTGTTAGGCAAACAAACGTGTTGTTCTGTGCCAACAAGTGCAGTTGTTTGTGGGGTGTAAAGATTTGCTTTTCTCTGGCAGCACAAAGACGTACTTGTTTCCTACTTGCTGAGCCTATTGAGAGGGCTACCACGGGTCCAATGGATCGAAGAGAGTTCAGGAAAGAAAGGAAAGGGTAAGAACAATCCTCTTATAGCGTGGCCTTTTGTTTTACAATGGCCTCTATTTACTTGCTGTAGCAGTGCACTAAGTAGTGTTTGTCAACATTATTTGAGATAGTATTGATATCCATAAAATGCAATGAGATTTTTTTGATGCACTTATTTTTCTTGCTGTACAAAAAACAAAAGTTATTGGTGTTTTTGTCATTTTCTGCTCTTCAGAATTTCTCCCGGTTGCAGAAAACTTCAGCTTCTGTCTAGTGACTCTTTTGGCAGATGTGTCTCAGAGGGACCAAGATTCCCGAAAAGAGGTCAGCCTAAAAAGTGCTCATAATGTATAATTCTTAGGTTACGGTGCATTGCAGTTAAATATTAAGTTATTGTTTCTACTGTTTCCCCTACAGATCTTGAACACTATAATGGAGGTCATGCAGGCATTGCAGGATATGTGTCAAACACCTGATAATCATGACAAAGGTATACACACACACACACACACACACACACACACAAAGGTAACAAATTGCATAACAACAGTCATTCAAAAAGCTTCACAGATGCTCTCTTGCCTCTAGTCTACCTGTGCAGGTATATTGTCCCCAGCCTGCTTGGCATGACTCGAGCATTTGGCCGCTACAGCAACACAGATGAAGCTCTGTTGTCCAAGTTGTTCCCCAAAGACTCGCCGCAGGCCCGCTGCGTCACAGAGGAAACAGAGGGAGTGCGGCGCAGGTCCTTCAATGACTTTCGTTCTATCCTGCCATCCTCACTGCTTACAGTGTGCCAGAGTGACACACTGCGCAGAAGCACTGGGACCAACCTGGATCCCTCTGCACAGGTATGTGTAGGTTGTTTGATTAAGGACAATTAGAGGTGACTGCAGAGTTATAATATTCTCACATACTTTGTGATTATACCTCACCAAAAAGTCAGAGAGAGAAAGAGAGAGAGAGAGTCATTATGTGTGTTATTGGTTAAAGAAAGTTTCTGTAACGTGCTGTCTCATAGGTCTGTACGGATTCAGGAGGCCACTCACCTTGCTCTCCGACAACCCCTGGCCCACATTACTTTGAAGGTAAACTCAAGAAACACAAGCTGCTTTGATTAAATTTGTGTTTGTCAATGTAAACCTGGATTCTGTCATCTGTCAGCTCATCCTGAGCCTGTCATTATCATCCATCACACACATTCTCATAATACAGTAAAGGAAGTCACCTCTCTCTGCAGTTTGGATTGGCACAGTTTTATTATCATAAAGGGAGCGATTAGTCTGTTTGTGCTTTATGCGACATGACAATTCAAATATTTTTTCTATCAGAATAAACAGTGTAGTCCATTCTATCTATATCATAGCTTACCTATATCATAAACTGTTATACCTTGTTATCATTACTGTACAGTAAACTTACCATGCATGAGATCCCTGCTATCCTCAGTCTCATGCCAACAGTGCTTTTAGTGTCAGTCCATCCATCCATTTCCCTGCTGCTTATATTGGTTTTCGAATCACGTTAAAAGGGTTAGTCAGATTGTTGTTAATGGCCAAACTAAGATTTATGTGACATCAAATTGAGATATTTCCAGCTCAGCTTCTGTTGACTTTGATATCAAAACACATCTTAGCTCTCCTAAACTTTAACTGTTATTATCAGTGTTCGGATGTCAGTCAGGTGGAGTTCTTTTGTACTTGAGTCAATATTCTGCACTTATGATCAACAGTCATACAAGAAGAAATCCATTATAGAAACATTATTTTAACTATTAACAGTAATCCCAGTAGACTAAAGTATTGTTCAGTAACAAGCACCCCGAACTTGTCCCATGTTTTTTTTACTCTCTGTGGTGTCCTTCATTTCAGGTGCCTACCTCCCAGACAGCAGCACGGTCGATCCTGATCACTATTTCTCTACAGTCAGCTCCAGTTTCTCAGTGTCTCCTCTCTTCTTGGGAGTAGGAGAAAACGAGGTGGAGGTGCCTGTTGATCTGCTCCGACAGCTCCTTGGCATGGTACAGTAGCAACTACTTGTTTTTACCAAGATAACCTCTGTGATCTGCCATCCTTTATAGCTACTGAATCTAGGGTGGCAACTGTAAAAGATTCTCACGATATGATAACCATCTCAGATAGTTTCACAGTATACGGTACTACACAATTGTTTGTTATCGTCAGTTACAGTGACCATTAACGGAATGAAAACAGAAGAGTTAGTTTTTTTGGTTGAAGACTTTATTATATTTCACAATGTACTAGTCACATAATACAGTAGAATTCAATACTGTAAATAAGCAAATGTATCGGGGATGATAATGGTCATGCCACAGTATACAGTGGTATTGATATACTGCAGCAACCCTAAATGCATTTTTACCAGTGTTCATATTGTCGAATTACAGGTGAAGAAGTTTGTTTCTGATGCTTTTTTGAAAAATCTGGACGCCACTATGACGGAAGTTACGGAGGTAACTATGTAACCACTTTCTGTACAAAAATTGTAAATGGTAAAAGTTAAATATATGCTATTATCAGTTAAATAATCTTTCCTGTCATTGTCTCTTCTGTTTTGTTATTAAGTCTAATCCTGGAATCAACCTCTGTTACAAAACCTTCAGTGACCCTCTCTACGTGTGTGTGTTCAAAATGCTGCGGGACACACTATACTACATGAAAGGTAAAGGATTATAAATAGCGTATTTATTATGCATCAAAGCCATGCAGTCTTGAAATGATTGTTGTCTATTAAATATACTACTTTGTCAAATTTTCATTCTTTCTTCATGCTTCTTAGCTTTGCAGCCGGCATTTGTACGGGAGGTGCACGACTTTGTACTGGAGCAGTTTAGCAGCAGTCAGTCGGAGCTGCAGCGGGTACTTCATGATACAGGGGGGTTGCCGGGGGAACAGAGCCCCCTCAAGCTTCGTTGTCAAGCCAACGCTGCCTGCGTTGACCTCATGGTGTGGGCCGTCAAAGATGAGCAAGGTAATCAATTGCAGCAGAGCGTGAGCAGAGCAGTGCGTTCAGATGTCATAATCAGAAGGGTACTGAGTGTGTTTATCACTTTCCCTTCATGGTGTCTTTTTTCAGGAGCTGAGAATTTGTGCACCAAACTGTCAGAGAAGCTGCAGTCAAAAACTTCAAGTAAAGTCATCATCGCTCACATGCCCCTGCTCATCTGTTGCTTACAGGTATAATACTACAAGAAAGAAAGAGCGCCAGATATGTGCTCAAGTAGAAGTGAAATGTTACACTAGGACTAGGTCATGGGATTTTCTCTAGAAAATTACTTAACTACAAGTGAATATCAGGTATCCTGGTGATTCAGTGGGCTGCGGCAGTGGGCGAAGTTTTTGAAGCTGACCCAGACCTGTGTTGAATGTCATTAATTATTTATTTGGTATTAATATTTAATTTTCTTTGATTGTCTCTCCCTGTGTTTCAGGGCCTGGGTCGTCTGTGTGAGAGGTTTCCGGTAGTTGCTCACTCTGCCACAACCTCTCTCAGGGATTTCCTGGTGGTTCCTTCCCCTGTTTTAATAAAACTCTACAAGTATCACAGCCAGTACAGCACAGGTACAGATTTTTTAAAATGCATTTTATTAGTTTTATTCGTTAGGTACAATATTAAACATAAATGTTCCCATTTGGTGTGTTGTACCAGAGTTAAAGCTTATTTCTATCTGCAGTCCCTTGGCAAGTCCCAATTAAAACATATACGGATTCTCAAAACACAACGAAACAAGACGAACAAGACACGACACATAAAGCAAAGTTAAACACAGTAGTACATAAAGCACACATGCAATCAGCATGATTTTGTTCTAAAATATACCTTGTATATACTTTTATATATATTGCAAGTAAATAGGGTTTTTGATCTGAAGACAATTCTGGACCCTGATTGATGGCAGTGCCAGTTCCTATAATTCAATTGAGCTATACTTGTAACTCTTGATTAAAAGAAGAGTGAAAAAAGTGTTGAAATGTAATATTTAACCAATCAAAATTGATATTTCACCACCAAAACATAACATTTTTCTTAAAAATGAAAAGTTATCAACGATATGTCCACAAGGAACCTGTATCATCAGCTGTGGCTGATGATACAGTGACATATATACATCAATAACACTGTTATTGTCTCTGCTCTCATACACTATTGATCTGAACACAGTGTTCATTGATGAGCTGCTACAAATACAGACAATTGGAAATGTAATTCAAGTTACCGATTTTTCTATGTTGTCCTCCACAGTGTACTGCTTTTTAAGCATTTTTATTTTCTGCAAGGTTTAAATTACATTAGAGTTAAAACTGCTTGTTTTCTTTGATGTTAATGTTTCTGTCTTTGTGTTCTTATTACTCTTTTTTTTAAGGCACAGGAGAAATTAGGATAAATGTGACCAATGAGCATTCTCAGCCTACCTTCAACCTCCTGTCAAACAGGAAAGACCAGCCGTCCATGTACGAGCAGCTCAGAGACATTTCCATTGACAACATATGCAGGTAGGAAACACACACCTGGCACAGCTGTGGTTAGAAAATAAGTCCTTTTTGATCTCTCATTGTTTATCTTTGTGTGTATCTCTCAGATGTCTGAAAGCTGGTCTGACCATGGACCATGTGATAGTGGAGGCCTTTCTGGCCAGTCTGTCCAACCGTCTATACATTTCACAGGAGAATGACAAGTGAGCAACAATTCTGGTTAAAAAAAAGCATTTTTCTTTTCACGCCCTTGACAATGATGAATAGCTAGTCCAAAAATAAAATTTGTCTTTCTGCCAGGGATGCCCATCTTATCCCAGATCACACCATTCGAGCACTGGGCCACATTGCAGTGGCTTTGAGAGACACTCCTAAAGTCATGGAGCACATCCTACAAATCCTTCAGCAAAAGTTCTGCCAGCCTCCATCACAGCTGGATGTACTCATCATTGACCAGCTTGGCTGCATGGTCATTACAGGAAATGTGAGTTCAAAGATACAATGATAATACACTTGTAGAGTGTTTTGCCCCCATTGTTTGATAGATTTATGGTTGAAAGGGATATTAGGTCAGTACATAACCACCAGGGGGTCATTCAAAAGCACTGGTATAGTTGAAGAGGGTATGTAGATTTATTTCACTGTAACAGTGTTATATAAGACTGCAGTTATTACTGTTGCTTAAATAGAAGCGATGTAACCCGCTTTCTTAACCCAGAGGGGCTGACACGTTGTAATTACTGGACACCTGCTGGCTGCTGTTTATGCTCAGTATTGTGTGCATAAAGAATAGCTTCCAGTATTCTGATTCACACCCAACTGGAGCGTAATGGCCTGTCTTTGACAGTCAGTGTACCCAGAGTGTGATAGACTACAATTAACAAAGGACTGAAAAAGGATCTGATGTTATACAGCTCTTACAAAATGCCTCCCTCTGTCCTGATACAGATCTTACACAACTGCTCATGTTATCCTTGATAATAGAATTTTTGATTTTGAGTAAATTGTAAATTTTTATGATTAGTAAGTGAGAAGAAGATTGAAAAAAACATTTATCTTGAGTTCAACCTATTTGTGCCTCGGCAGTCTCACTCCTGTCTGTCTGCCTGCCTGTCTTCTAGCTATACATATATCAGGAGGTGTGGAACCTGTTCCAGCAGATCAGTGTGAAGGCCAGTTCAGTTGTCTACTCAGCTACCAAAGACTACAGAGATCACGGCTACAGGTCAGCATCTGCTCTTACCCTGTTCACACAGTTACCAGTTGCACCAGACGACTGTTAAAGTAAGTAAGTAAGTGCAGTAAATTTAGTCTGGAGAACGGTAATAATTTATGCGCTTTGCTTACTGCTACATCTTGTTGGTATTGTGTACATTTGTCTACATTGATTATAACTGTGTTTAACAATGGCCTCCATCTATGCTGCCCCCTCCCCCAGACACTGCTCTCTGGCAGTGATAAATGCTCTGGCCAACATTGCAGCCAACCTGCAGGGGGAGCAACTTGTTGACGAACTGATGGTGAACCTTTTAGAACTGTTTGTCCAACTGGGCCTGGAAGGAAAGAGAGCCAGTGAAAGAGCCTCAGACAAGGGACCAGCACTGAAGGTATGTGCCTAAATGCATGAACAACACAACAGGAAATTGGTAACAGCAATGTTGATAAATTGTTAATGGCTCTTTATCTCATGTAGGCATCAAGTAGTGCTGGAAATCTTGGAGTCCTCATTCCAGTGATTGCTGTGGTGAGTATGTGAAGTCTGCACAAACTGCTGCCCCTTTAGAGACTTTTCCCACTCATTTAAGAAAATAATTTGTGTTAAAATACTACCACAGTTAAATGATCTACATGAGTATTCGAGTGTTTCAGATGAATCCAGGTGGTTAGTTAGCATTTAACTCTGTCAACAAATATTTACCCTGTTAGCTGCAGTACAAACATCGGTGTCACCAGTTCACTGCTGAATGTTCTTGAAATCATACAGTTTAGTTTTCTTTGAACATATTTTATGGATTTATTATTAATAATTATTACTAATTATTTACTGTCAACTTGTAACAGTTGGTAGTATTTTTGTCATTGCATTGAGATAATAATTTTAAATATTTGTACAAAGCAGTAATAACTTATCTATCTATCTTATGCATAATAAATATTATTAAAATGATATATCCTTATTTTCATCAAAGAAAAAAACATTTAAACAATTTTAACCTTTTTTCACAGAAATTCTTAATACTATTTATTACTATATATTATTTTATTATCCCCCTTTCTTGTGTTATCTGTGTTTCCATAGTCTTTCTGCAATTATTACAATATGACATTAGGTAATGAGGTTTATTAATGTCATGTTTTGAGCACATTTCTCCACTAGCTCCATTGCATAAGATAAAACATTAACAGACAGCTAACAAGCCTCCTTTGAGTCACTCAGACAGACTCACAGCCCTTTAACAAATACGAAGTTTAATTGTTCAGTAAGAGACTACATACACATACAGGCTCATTACTTGATGTTACATGTACATAATGTACTAATAGAAGTAACAACACCCCAGCTATCAAAATCAGGAATGTTTCAGTTGAAAGTTCTAACCAAACATGGAATTTGTAGGGAATAGTTTAGCTGTTTCGAAGGGCTTTTTGGTAAATTTTAGCTCTGTGAAGGATTGACCACCCTGCCCATGAACACAAGGCAGTCTGTGCGGTGCTCGTAGATCAGGAAGAGGAAGGGGTGGTCCACAGTGAAGCGGATCTGAGAGGAGAGGGGCATGAAGCCCACCTGGGTCAGAGCAGCAGCCTCTGTACCCTCTTCATTCACAGTGATGGTTCCCTGGTGCTTCAGCTGGGGAGGGAGATCAGAAGGCTTCCATTATTTTGAAATAGTTTGTAATGATTATTGATTGCAGTCGATAACATGTCTAAATGACTTAATAACCAACAAACCCTTATTTTCTTTTGATGCTTGCCTTTAGTATCAGTTTGGTAAAATCATGACTGATTTAGTCTTACTCACCCAGTTCATGGAAACCTTTTCAGAAGTCATTCCAGAGAAATCTCCACTCTGCTGGAACAAGTCAGTGAGGCCCATCTCCTTCAGATTTTCAATCAAGTCATAGTTCTGCTCTAGTTTAAATCGAGGTAACACCACCTCTCGAGTCCTGAAGGGAGGCATAGAAAACTTTTGTTCATGGTATAACTTTTAAATCTCCACGAGGTCTAAACATTTTCAGCATTTTAAACCATTGAAAAAGCTTATAGCATTTTGTTATTTACAATGTGCTTTCTCAGCTATTCATTAGTTTGTTTGGAGAGTGCTGCTGACCTGTTTGTCATGTTTTTGAGCCACTTGTTGACAACAGTGGGAGAGAGCTCCTGCTCCAAGGTCCTCATGCCAGTGATCTTCCTAGGCAAGGCAATGAGCATACTGATGTTTCCTGTGTATGGGAGCTGAAAATATAAAAGTTTACAACATTGTTATGCAGCTTGGTTGGCTTCTGTTTGACAGGAAATTGTCAGAAAGTTAAAATTTCAAATCAGTGTGCGACCACCCACCTGTAGGATGTCACAGTCTAGTTCGTGGTCGGCAGCAGCGAGATAGTTCCCCTTGTTGGTCATCATTGGAACGCGTACATTTGTCTTTTCGTTAACTCGGAAGTTGCGATAGTGAGTCATTTCTTTGGGGAATTTCTGTTCCCATGTACCTGTTTGTACAAACGAATAAGGTCGAAGAGTCATATGTTTACTTTGCGATCCAAAAAACAAAACATGTAAAACCATTATAACGTAGGTGGAGGACAGTGTGTCCCTGTTTTTGCTTACCTTTGAAGTACAGGTAGTTGAGCAGCATTAGCACCATATTTGGATCCACACTCTTGAGCGGCTCCCTGATTAGCCCTTTGGTCAGCTTTTGGATGCGACGGTTGGCCTTGTCCAGAAAGGCAGGGTCCCTGAAATCCACTGACTGCGGCTCTGCAAAATAAAAAGCCTTGGTCTCTGCACGGAAAGCATCGTTCACTGGGACATCCTTTTTCACATAGACATCGTTTACAGAGCGTAGTGTGTAACCAAAGTTCCTCCTGAAGAGCCTGTGCGTCAGCTTCCTGAAGAGCTTGTGCACTGTTGTGTTGTCATAGTGATGGCTAGCATTGACAAACTCGGCGAATCCCAGAGCTTTGTAGATCTGATCGTGTGTTCCAGGTCCTGCCCCTAGAGACATCATCCCCATAGCGATGGAGATCCCAGCAGGTGCTAGCAGGATGTTGTCACTCTGGTTGACATCGTTGCGAAGACTTCGATAGAGGTTAAAGCCGAAATGGGCATTAACAATGTTAAGGCGTTGGAGGCGAGACCGACTGTGGAACAGGCGCAGGAGTCTGGCACGGCGAATCTTTGGGTCGGATGGTTCGGCAAAGATGTCAATGTCTGGAGCTGGTGTGGCAATCTCATCTATCTCATCCCCTTCACTGGAAAAAAATCAAAAACTCATCATCTGGCCATTCAAAAGTAGAATCACTCCCAAAAGAACACTGCATTATACAGTAGCTGCTTTTTAAAACAGTGTTTGTATACACTTGTATACATAGAAAGATTCTCAGCAATGAAAAGGGAAAATCTCACAAAGTATAAAACCTGGTAAGTAAGTTGGCACCAAGTTAAGAGTTGCCTCTGTTAGCCCTACCATATGAAAGTCATTTCTTTTACTTTATGTCACATCACTTTACACCTCAATTTCTTTTCACAACATTGTATTTTTGCTATGATCCACCAGAAGTACCAACCGTTAATACTCACATGTAGTCGTCACTGCCCGCAGCCAGGATCTTATCAAAATCAATATAATCTTCATCGTCAAAGCCATCAAAAACTAGGTCATTAGTGACAGTGTTTTCTTTGTGGAACTCCAAGGGGATAGCCTCTAAATCCACTGTTCCCCCTTCAGAACCTCTGGGGTCTGGTTTAGGGTCATTGAAGTGAGAGCTGAGGTCTTTGATCCCAGCCAGGGATGGACTGACGAGCAGACAGGCCACAGATATGACAGTGATGACCCACATCCTAAAGGCAGAGGCAGAGGGAACGGACTTTTAGTATGGCCTAATTAATAGTCTTATAAACATTTAGTAAAGATGATTAAATTAAGTTTTAATATATCAGTAGGAATAAAATCATGTCTTCACTAGCTAAAAATACAAAAGATTTTGTGTAAAAATTCCCTTAATAGCAGTCTTAGTCTGTAAAATGTCTTACCTTTACTGTGTGCTGGCGGGAAGTGCTGTGTTGCTCCTGTTTGTGCGACTAAGAGAAAAGAATTGAATACAAAACTGAACTTTGATGTGGGCTCCTGCTGAACAAATAGACCAGATCAAACAGACCAAAAAGTGCTGTGACTGACTAAAATCTTTAACTCTTCACAATTCAGCTTATCTATTAAGAATATTCAATATTAATGAACTATTAAATGGGTAATGGTCTGACATATTTCGTTGTTGTTCGTTCATATTCTTTGGACTGTATGCCTTTATTTTATTCAGTGTTCAGCACAGCTAAAAAGATTATGCTATTTTTATCTATAGGAATTAGCATTTTGCTATTCCTTTAGAATCACTTTTAACAGAATATGATCATTTGAGTAATGCAACATTAATTGCTCTGCATTTTTTACCCTTTTTTTGTCTATTTTTCCTAACTTGCAGTTGACCAGGCGGCTCCCGCCAATCAAAGAGGCCAAGCCCCGTCTCCAGAAACTGTTCAGGGACTTCTGGCTGTACTCAGTGGTCATGGGTTTTGCTGTGGAAGGATCAGGTAAGTGAGGGATGATCTGATCTCAGTATGCTATGTTTAGTAGAAAGTTCTGCACTTCTGCACTATATCACATAAAATGAGTGGGAGCTGATATTTAAAAGTACAATCCCTGATTTTGTTTAAGTTGCCAATAGCTTTCCCTGTCACAAAATGCCCCCTGTTCAATGTTGTTTTTTAATTGAGGTGTAAAATCATCATCACTGCCTTTATATGTATTATAATACTATTTTCTCAGACTTGTTTGCCCTGGCTATAACAAATAGTTACAAGAATGGTGAATGTACCTTTATCGGTGTGGATATATATTTTGTCCTTTCAGGGCTTTGGCCAGAAGAGTGGTATGAAGGTGTGTGTGAGATTGCCACCAAGTCTCCTCTTCTTACCTTTCCCAGTGGAGAACCTCTTCGCTCCGAACTGCAATACAACTCTGCCCTGAAAAATGATACAGTCACGCCGGTACAGTGTGCAAAATCTAAACTTTTATATTGTAGTGAGGTAGTTAAAATACTTTTGAAAACAAAAACACCAGAATTAATCTTTTAAATAAAAACATTTTAAATGTATGTCACCCAGGCCGAATTGAACGAGCTGCGGGCAACCATCAGCAATCTCCTCGACCCACCTCCTGAAGGATCTGCCCTGATTAACAAGCTAGACTTTGCCATGTCCACGTACCTGCTCTCAGTCTACAGACTAGAATACATGAGGTCAGCTCTGTTACCTTACTTACCTTGTTAATTTTGTATCTAGTGAGATCAGCTTATGAAACTTTGTAATATCTCTCTCGCACTCTTTCAGGATGCTGCGATCCAATGATCCGGACAGGTTCCAGGTCATGTTTCGATATTTTGAAGACAAAGCCATCCAGAAAGACAAATCTGGTGAGGGCTTTACACTTAATACTGCTATGGCCATTCCTTTCCTTGTGGTTGTGTAATTCATTTTCTAAAATTCCTTTTTTTACCTTCACAGGCATGATGCAGTGCATAATTTGTGTTGGCGACAAAGTGTTTGATGTCTTCCTCCAGATGATGGCTGAGAAGGTAAGTAGCATGTTTTCAAAAGTCTTGGTTGACTGTATGTTTTGTTCTTCAGTATCAGAGATTATCAATCAAAATATATTTCTTATGTTTTTAGCCCAAAACCAAAGAGCACGAGGAAGAACTGGAGCGACATGCCCAATTCTTATTGATCAACTTTAACCACACACACAAGAGGATCCGCAGAGTGGCGGATAAATACCTCTCTGGTTTGGCTGAGACGTGAGTGTTAATGATCCAAGATGCGTGTCTGCCTACATTTGTTCCCATCAAGTTATACACAGCACGAATCCTATTTCTCATGTGTTTTACCTCTACCAGATTCCCCCATCTGCTTTGGAGCGGTCGTGTGTTAAAGACCATGTTGGACATCTTGCAGACACTCTCTCTGTCACTAAGTGCTGTAAGTATCAGTGGAGGGCTGGTGTGAACAACACAATGCCAGGTTGTTGGTTTTAATCACTATAATGAACATTTCTTCTGGCTTTTACATCAGCTTTAACATCAATAGTAAAAAATAAGTGTTACGTGGTGGAACAAAAGCAGAGTTAGGATATGTGTAACTATAAGCTTCAGTTGCAACAAATGTCTCGTGTGCTTATTTAGGACATTCACAAGGATCAGCCGTACTACGACATTCCAGACACCCCCTACAGGATCACTGTTCCTGACACATATGAGGCCCGAGAGGTGAGTCTGGACTGTTATAACATTTATGACCACTAGAGGACAGCATTCATTGTATTGGTTTTGAAGACAGTACTAGTAGTGCGTAGCACTTTGTATAAAGTATATTTAATCTAATCTAGTGGCTTCTTTCTTGCTCATTCTGCTCATAATTTTTTTATTGTTTAATGTGTGTAAGCTGAATAATCCTTGGTTGATGGTTTTATTTTGGGGTTTATTTATGATGTTCATGATTTGTTTAACTAACTAAGGCCTTACATTAGCATGTATGCCTATGTTTATCTTGCATCTCTTCTATTTCAGTGTCACCAATATGTCACAAATGTACCATGTATGTCACCTGTGTAAAAGCCCTTTTGTATTTCATAAATTACCATATCCTTGTTTCCATATCTCCTTGTAGAGCATAGTGAAGGACTTTGCTGCTCGCTGTGGTGAGATCCTGAAAGAGGCAATGAAATGGGCCCCTTCAGTCACAAAGTCCCACCTACAGGTGAGTTTCTTTTCATGTATGTTTCAGTAGAGATTTCTACTTTTACATTAGAAAGATCAAAAGAAATTAGGAGCTGAAGAGAGGGTCAACACTCTTGATTAAAAGGGTCAATTTAACTGTAGCTACTCCTTCCTTTTAATTAAGAAAAAACAAAAGTATGTGTACTAAGTCTTAAGAAAAGTAATTGATGGTCTTAGTAATCTGTGACCCCAATTACTAAAATTGGTTAATTTTTTTTCATTGTATATTTTGTCTTGAGAGGATATTTGTCATTGATGTTCCATTACCCTTTCTGTTTTTCCTATATCTTACCTCTGTGTTGTGTCTTGTACAGGAGTACTTGAACAAGCATCAGAACTGGGTGTCAGGACTGTCCCAGCACACTGGCCTGGCCATGGCCACAGAGAGCATACTGCACTTTGCAGGCTACAACAGACAGAGTACTACACTGGGCGTGAGTCACACATGCATGCGGGCACCCCTGCATGTTTGCACACTAAACCTCTCCCCAGAATAAAGGCGGGCTGAGCTAATCAAAAACCCCAACAATTCCACCAGAGTATCTGCTTTTTCAGCCCTACCATGGATGCTTGTAGGGGCAGTCACAGATTTTCTGAGCATTGAGCTTTAAAGGAAGTGACGAATGGTGTGTCACTTCCTGAGCCAAGAAAGATGCAGCACTTTGATATCATACATTGAACACATTGCAAACCTTAAAACCAAAATTGTTTCCTACCATTGGCCTTACAGGCTTGTTAATTTGATGCTTATTAACATTTGTCCAACATTAATGGCTTTTTAAGTTAACAAATGTGCCATTTAGTTGCTTTGTCAAAGCCTTTGGAGTTTTGTTAACACAGAGCAGCAGTGTATTGTATCCTTTGTGCAAATATGTGTTTTATTTTATTGGTATGTATTCTAAAGCTCTGTCAAGGCTGGGAGTCGAGCTTGTTTACAATACTATATGTCCATGTGTGCATGCTTACTTGTCTGTGTGACATAATTTTGCTTGCTATGCATTTCCTGTTTGTTCTTGGGCTTTCCTTCTGCTATATCTGTCTTTTCATTTGCTTCATTTGTTGTATTTTGTCTTTATTAAACTGCAACGAACTGCCTACCTGGTTGCTTGGCTGGGTTACGGATTTGCTGGTTACCTGGTTACTTACCTGCAATGGACGGGTGGGTTGGTTGGCTGGTTGCCCATTTGGCTAACTGGTTATGCTGGTGCTGTCCTCTACCATGTGGCCAACCATAGGCTGCTTTCCCTCAGGTTGGTCTGAACACTAAATACTGAAAGACAGGGCTCAGGCATGATACCTTCAGTATATCCAGAAATGTTACAGTACAGCTACGTGTCCGAGTTTCCTAGCATTCGACTGTGTGGCCCTAAGTGGCCCCATAAACTGTACTTTTCATTAGATCACCCAGCTGACAGAGAGACCAGCATGTGTGAAGAAGGACTACTCCAACTTCATGGCATCGCTCAACCTGCGCAACCGCTACACAGGAGAGGTGAAGTGTTAATATTATTTAAATAATTCCAGGACTTTCTGCATACGGTATGATTCATATCTGTCTGTTTATGTGCTCTATAGGTGGCTGGTATGATCCAGTTCTCAGAGGCGACTCACAGCCAGTCAGACCTCAACAAGCTGATGATCCATCAGATGACCAGTGCTCTGGACAGAAAAGACCCAGAGGCCTTCACCCAGACCATGTTCAAGATGGCCGCCCTGCTTATAACTACAAAAAGTGAGCAGCTCTCCCTCATATACATTTCTGTTTAATGTCTTTCAGCAAAAGTGGCAGTTGTTTTTTTTGTTTTTTTTTTTGTTGTTGCTATAATTCCCCATATTGTGGTAATTTTCGATATGTTGTCTTTTAGACTGCGATCCTTTACTCCTGCACCATCTGTGTTGGTCTCCCCTGAAGATGTTTACAGAACATGGCATGGAAACTGCCATTGCCTGCTGGGAATGGCTCCTGGCTGCACACAACGGGGTGGAAGTGCCGGTATGTATATTTTATCACTTTCATAAAACCATATGAATAAATAAATAATCAGTATAATGTTAATAAATGAATGGTGTATCATTGGTTTTGGCATTGATTTGCCCAGGAATTAGGATTCATTCTTACTCTCTTTTTTTTTTCCACCTACCTAGTTCATGCGTGAGATGGCAGGAGCCTGGCAGATGACAGTGGAGCTGAAGATGGGTTTGTTTTCTGAGGCTAAGGTAGAGACCGGCCCCCTGGCTGTCTCAGAGGAGAGTCAACCTGCACCCTGTGCACCAGATGTCATCCCTCACTTCCTCTGGATAGAGGTCAGTGACATGCAGACATAAACTACTGCTTTGTATTTGGTATACTGTTAAAGTTGTTTTAAAATTCGGTATCCATAGATCACATAACATTTAACTTTGGTACATCAGGCCATCTTTGAATATCGTGTTTGCTGGATGTTGTTTAGGAGACAATTTCTATTGTACCTGGATTTGGTTTATTACTTTCTGTGGCTGAAAATTTTATTAAAAAGATTATCCACCTTGTATTTGATGTATCTTTCATAAAATTAAGTTGAGCTAATTATTTTATAAGGGTCGGAAACTATCACTTCTTTATTCATTCTTTCTGTTCTCCCTCCAGTTTCTGGTGCAGAGGTTTGAGATAGCCAAGTACAGCAGTGCTGATCAGGTGGAGATTTTCACCGCCATTTTACAGAGATCTCTGTCTCTGAGTGTCGGAGGACCCAAAAGCAGTTTTAACCGACATGTTGCTGCCATTGGACCAAGATTCCGGTATTGTGTCTCTATTTCAACAACAAATTGGTTTAATCTTAAATGCTGTAATAATCGAATGTTGAATGCTGAATCCTAAACTTGTTAGGACTATTATGTTATCACTTTGTTTTATTTCAGACTGCTGACTCTGGGTCTGACCCTCCTGCATGCTGATGTTGTGACAAATGCCACCATTAGAAATGTGCTTCGAGAGAAGATCTATTCCACAGCTTTTGACTACTTCAGGTAGAACCTTTTTTAAATCTGTTTTATTGAAATTAAAGAAAATTCTGCCTTTGTGTGATTTAAAGCTGTCTCTCTGTCCTCTAACTTCATTGACATCTCTGTCTTTGTGTAGTGTCGCTCCCAAATTTCCCACCCAGACAGATAAGAGGCTGAGAGAAGACATCAGTATAATGATCAAGTTCTATGCCAGCCTGCAGTCTGACAAGAAGTATCTGGCTGCCAGCCAGCTGGTTCCCCCAGGTACAGTACTGAGGAAACAATTCAGTAATAATAACTGAATTAACAACTTCACACAGCACGACAATTCACAATTTATATGAAGATTAAATTTAATTAAAAAAATTTAAGTTTCTGTTGGGTGACTTTCCATCCATTTTGCTTTTTTGACAATCAAACCAATGCAGAGACCAGTGTGACAGTGTTTAATCTATGACTCATTAACTGGAGCTGAAAATGTTGAGAGATTTTCAACATATCGTCATGAGTTTTATTACAATGATTTTTTTACATTTGCCATAGACACAACAGTAGTGTAGTGATTATACCAACTGGGCTTTTTTGTTTGTGTGCAAGGCTCCGGGTTATAGATGAAGAGTGGATCAAAATATCCTCTCTTGTTTCTGTTGGAGAAGAAAGTCAAAAGTTTTGAATGCAGTATTTTAAAGGCCCTTCTAGGACTAGGCATTGCAAATTAGCTTAGGCTTTTAATGTGGTGTGGCATTTGTTTATGCTACATACTTGTCTCAATACAAGTAAACAATTAAATAAATGCCCTTAGAGAGCTTCTTTGTTAAGTAATGATTCATATTTTCCAACTATAACTCGCTTGAAGCCCTAATCATGCTTATTTCAAAACTGATAGATAAATGGTATTTTTCTTCGTGCAGATCCCCAAGACATGTCGGTGAACAGCCTGTCTGTGATGACAGTGACAGATAGCCGGAGCAGTCTAGATGCAGCTGTGGGGCAGAGGCAGCAGGTGGCTCAAGGTTGGATCAACACCTACCCTCTGTCCTCCGGGATGTCCACCATATCCAAGAAATCAGGTAAAACACACACCGGATGTTAAACTTCAAAGAGCTATGGCGGTGAACACACAATGTGCTGAAAAGATGGTCACAGTGAAACTTAACCTCCATTTGCTTCTTGTCTTCAGTAATATAATGTTTACTTATAATTACTTATGTATTGCTCCTGTATTGTTTCAGGCTTGTCTAAAAAAAGCAACAGAGGCTCTCAGCTGCACAAGTACTACATGAAACGGCGGACTCTTTTACTAGCTTTACTGGTATTTAAGTCTTCTGAACCACTATTTATATTCGCAAATATCTAAATTGCATCAACTTATTGCATTTTTACATCCATACTCGACACCTTATTGCGCAATTTTAATGAGTCCCATTCCCTGTATGTCACTCTCTAGGCCAGCGAGATTGAGCGGCTGACAATATGGTACAACCCATTATCCACTCAGGAGCTTGCTATTGCTACTGAACAGTCGGTGGAGACCAGCATCGCTAACTGGAGGTCCAAATACATCAGTCTGACGGAGAAACAGTGGAAGGACAACGTCAACCTGGCCTGGAGCATAGCACCTTACCTTGCCCTGCAGCTGCCTGCCAGGTACACAGAGAAACAAAATGCATCACATTCCAAGTTTAATCAATGTTAAACCTAAAGGTGTAAAAGGTTTAATCTATAAAATTAAAAAAAAAAAGGTGCATAACAGTATCCCAAACAAGACTATCTTGTTTGGGATACTATTATGCACCTTTTTATGAAGTTTTTAAAAGCCAAAATCTATAACTTTCTGCACATTGTTGCCCTCTATTGGCAAGATTTTTTAAAATGAATTCAGTCACACTTGTGACACCATCTCACACCATTAATGTGTGTAAACGATTTCTACCTGAATGAAAATATCCTCAACAGACCAGCTTATTGCATTATGTTACGCTTTTACTTATTGTGCATAATATACTCACCAACAAAAAAATGGTACACAGACTATGGCTCAGTTACCGGACTTAAACTTACGTGACCATGTGTCAAACACCATCTTTATCCATAGACTATGTACGTTATACACACATACAGTACATGGAAGTTTATGTCGTGACAAGTGCAATGTTTGAACAGATTAAGTCCTTCATTGGGCATGCCCCTAGTCAGTATTTTTATTTGTTTTTCAGATTTAAAAACACAGAGGCTATTGTCTCTGAGGTGACTCGCCTAGTGCGAATGGATCCGGCTGCTGTGTGCGATGTTCCAGAAGCAGTCAAGGTGAGGTCATCCGCCTACCACTACAAACCAACAGGACGGCAGTGGTGTTGGTTTTATTCATGGTGCTTTTATTCTGAAGTATTTGGAGCAGAGACTCTGAAAATCACAGGGACAAGGACACACTTACACTAAGTGGGTTTAAGTTGTCTCACTGTCAATGGGTTTGTAGTGGAGGTCTAGCACCTGAAAATAGAAAATTCTATGAAACACCATGTTTTGTCAGTGTTTGGCTTTCAAGTGGCCATGTTGGTGTTATTGATACTAACTGAGCTTTAATGAGCCTCGTATCTGTCAGCAGGGGAGGCAGAGCACGGCTTTCCCCAAAGGCCACCATCATTTAACGGATGATCCTCCTTGACATCTCATAGTTGTTTATTCCAGTCACTTTAGTAACTAATAAACACAGCTTCCTCTGGAGGCTAGTTAGCACACCATCAGGCTTGGGGTCATAACCTTGCATCAGATTGCTGTCATATTTGATGCAGAGATATGGATTCTGTGATGCATGCTACACATAGAGCAGAACCTATCCTATCCTATAAGTGATGATGTAAATACTGGCTAGAAGTTGATCATTTGTGACATTTTTCCATTTTCTTTTTCTCTCTTTTTTTTGGTTTTTCTTCAGTTCCTGGTGACATGGCATACAATTGATGCTGACTCTCCAGAGCTGAGTCATATCCTGTGCTGGGCCCCAGCCGATCCCCCAACTGGACTGTCCTATTTCTCCTCCCTGTACCCTCCTCACCCCCTTACAGCTCAGTACGGGGTCAAAGTGCTCCGTTCCTTTCCTCCTGTACGTTCACATATACAGCACACATACACATTCACTTCCCATTTCTGTTTTTGTTTTTGTTCCCTGTGCAATAAAATTACTATTATTTTCTATAAGTAGCATTCTGTATTAAACACTATCAAAACTGATTTGCAAATAGTTGGCCTTTCAGAGGTCTATATTTTACACTAATAAGCCTAATCATGTAGTCTTTACCACATTATTTGTGGGGGACTAACATGTATACAGTAACACAATTACAAGGCATTTCTATTTTTTTTTTCTCGCTTGTAAAATATTTTTTTTCTTCTCTTTCTAGGATGCCATTTTGTTTTACATCCCTCAAATTGTCCAAGCGCTTCGTTACGACAAGGTAAATATCAGATTCTCTGAGTCAGCAAATGTATTGAAAGCCCATCTAACTTTGGATTATTAAGCTTTCCTGTTAACTACTACCTGCTTTAGATGGGTTATGTGAGAGAGTACATCCTGTGGGCCGCTCAGAAGTCTCAGCTTCTGGCTCACCAGTTCATCTGGAACATGAAGACCAACATATTTCTGGATGAGGAAGGAAACCAGAAAGACCGTGAGATATTCACCCTCACTATCTCTTTTTGACTTTCAAAACACATTAACAACACAACGTGAACATAAAAATGTAAAACACAAGGATCTTCTCTTGCTCTGCAGCTGACATAGGTGAGCTGCTGGAGCAGATGGTGGAGGAGATCACAGGCTCTCTGTCTGGCCCGGCCAAAGACTTCTACCAGAGAGAGTTTGACTTCTTCAACAAGATCACCAATGTGTCGGCCATTATCAAGTATGAACCCAATTTTTATTCCATACTACACGTTTACCATGTTGTAGGCCATTAATTACAGTAGCACATTCTTTACACTACTGCTGCACCTTTACCAAAGTTACATAACATATCTCTCTTTTTCAGTCTTGAATGTTTTAGCTTCATCCTTACAGGGCGGATATTCATTGGGGTGGCCAGAGGGTGCCAATAGAGACTTCAAACAATATTTTAACTCAAAAATATATCATTCTGCTACCCCTCTAGATTCTACCCTGCATTCTTCTCTCTGAGTTTCTTTACCATTGTCCTCAATTAAATGGCATCTCAATAATGATGCAGGATAATGCACTCATAACCTGACATGGCGATAAAAGAAAGGAGAAGCCTTTGTGCTAATATTTGCCAAAGGCCTCAAGTAATACTACACTTCAACTTTTCTGTTAAACAGAACCCTCTAGGTAATACTCAAGGTGTTTATGAAGTGATAACAAGTTTTCCCCTGAGCCAATATGTTTTGCTCCCTTCCTGCCTTGTACCACCAGTGATCTACTCTCTAAATCCCTTTGTTGTTCATTTATTTGGCTATTGTTTGCTGTAATGTCTCTCTGATTATGCATCGGTCTGGAAGACACGGCTGTGCCCTGACTACCAGTGTGTACACTCTGCAGTTGATGAGAGGTTTCCTGACAGGTCTCATTACTGCTTGCTCTTACACAAAGTGTTTTGTTAGCCCATTAGAGGTAGACACAATTCCCCACAGCCCTCATTACTGCACTAATTGCAACTGTCCAGGGGAGAAACTTCTACTGTCCCCTGGCTTCCCCTCTCTATTGCTCTCCACTCCAGTGACTCCCTTCTGTGAATAACAGCAGGGACTGACTGTCCACTTGTGATCTGAAGTCATTCAATAAGATACCCATGCATAATATTATCAGTAAAGTCATAGAGGTGTGGAAACTGTGTGTTCAAGCTTTTGTTTGTCTTCATCAGACCTTTTCCCAAAGGGGAGGAGAGGAAGAGGGCCTGCCTGGAAGCCATGTCACAGATCAAAGTCCAACCTGGCTGTTATCTTCCCAGTAACCCAGAGGCCATAGTTTTGGACATAGACTACAAGTCTGGGACCCCCATGCAGAGGTGGGCCTCAAAACCATCTTCTGTAATGCTCGTAACCAGAATTCACAAAGAAATGTGACAGCTTCACTTTTGTATCCCTTTGTGTCTACTTAGTGCTGCCAAAGCGCCGTACCTGGCCAAGTTCAAAGTTAGGAGGTGTGGAGTCATTGAGCTGGAAAAAGAAGGTACAGCTAACGTTAAATGAACCTAAAGTAGATATTGTGTTTCTCAAATATGTGCACAGACAAACCGTTTGTCATAACATCTTCCCCTCAGGTCTGCAATGCCGCTCAGATTCTGTAGATGAGGTAAAGAGTGAAGAGGAGGCCAAGAGAATCTGCTGGCAGGCAGCCATCTTTAAAGTGGGAGACGACTGCCGACAGGTCTCACACTCCTCTCCTTTCACTTACTTCACTGCTATCTCCCATCCATTTCATGAAATCTTCCGTTGACTTGACTTGATTATTTTTTCTTGAATTACTTTTTTTTTTAGTTTTTTTTTACCATTTTGTCCTTTGTGTCCACAGGACATGCTGGCTCTTCAGATCATCAGCTTGTTTAAGAACATCTTCCAGTTGGTGGGCCTGGATCTCTACGTGTTTCCTTACAGAGTAGTGGCCACAGCCCCAGGAGTAAGTTAATATAAAACTGTGTTCTTCTGTATTACTTCCTGATAGGAACTACTGGATGTTCAAAACAAATGTTCCACTAAGATGAACCTCAAGTCTAACGTTCCCCTGTACTCAAACCTGTTCTCATTCCTCCTGTTCCACCACAGTGTGGAGTGATCGAGTGCATCCCGGACTGCAAGTCTCGGGACCAGCTGGGCCGACAAACAGATTTCGGCATGTACGACTATTTTAGGAACCAGTATGGAGATGAATCCACGCTAGCTTTCCAGAAGGTAAGTTTATGCCAAATCTCGCAACCTTGTACAGGCTTTTACATGATCAGTCATCAGTCACTCATTTATACACCTGTAAAACTGTATCATATTTCCTAATGTGCTCACACAGTATTTACTGTAACAGTTTAATCTGATAGTCCTTTCAACACTTCTCTTTTCAGGCACGGTACAACTTCATCCGCAGTATGGCAGCTTACAGCTTGCTGCTCTTCCTGCTGCAGATAAAAGACAGACACAACGGCAACATCATGCTGGACAGCCAGGGCCACCTAATCCACATCGGTGTGTATTGTGTGTGTTTCCTTGTGCGATTATTGTAGTTGGTACAATACCAATTCAATACCTAATTCAAAATGGTATTTTGGCATATATTTGCCTTTAACAAATATTGCAGTTTGGACAAAAAAAAGTCAGGCCTTTTTTTGAGTAATTGTATTGACAGTGTATAACACTATCTTCATAGTGCAACATGATACTGGAGCAGTCTATAACAACTCCTAAGCTATTGTATTTGTGTCCCTGTGTTCGTGTTTCCAGACTTCGGCTTCATGTTTGAAAGTTCTCCTGGCGGGAACCTCGGCTGGGAGCCAGACATCAAGCTAACCGATGAGATGGTGATGATCATGGGTGGAAAGATGGAGGCGACACCCTTCAAATGGTTCATGGAGATGTGTGTGAGGGGATACCTGGCTGTCAGGTGAGTATGAAGAAGTGATTAAGCTAGTGTTCCCTGCACTATAAAGATGGCTGACGTGTAACATTAAGTTCCTCTGGTGAATCAGGCCCTACATGGATGGAGTGGTGTCCTTAGTTACACTCATGCTGGACACTGGCCTCCCCTGCTTCAGAGGACAGACCATCAAATTGCTCAAGTGAGTGAGGCGTGAGTCTTCATGTGAATGAGAATATGTAGTTTGAATATCATTTTCTGTCTTCGCTCATAGTCTTTTTCCACCACATATAGGCAGCGATTCAACCCTGGTTTGAGTGAGAAAGATGCGGCTTCCTTCATCATTAAAGTCATCCAGAACTGCTTCCTCAGCAACAGGTCAGTACAAAACCTAAACAGTTCACATATTTTTTCATATTGGCTTCCAGTAAGCATTATTCACACTAATCCAATCACTCTTTTTTTGTCTTACAGGAGTAGAACCTACGACATGATCCAGTATTACCAAAATCAGATCCCATACTAAACGTTTGTGCCTAAGCATGTGCATATATTGGCTGGTACACGATGTGTGTGCGTGCGTGAGTTTGCGTGTGTGCCTTTTGTTAATGTTCAAGTATTTCTGTTCACCATTGAAGATTGTGGTTCATTGGTTCTGCTGATTGTTGGATGTTGTTCTTTGTGTTTTGCTTTAGCTTCTTGTTTCCTCTCAAACCACATGTTCTTTAAATTTGTTGTCTATTCCCTTATTTATTATCTTATGTTGAAACCAATGTTGTTATTAATTATTATACTATTGCACTAGCATCTTGACTTCTGTGCACTTCGAGAAAAACCTCTTGGTAATCTGCACGTTCAGTGAATACTTAATCAGAGTTTGTGCCATTTTTAAGTAATTTGTTTGTGAATGTGGGTTCTTAATGTTGATTTTAGATGGAGTTTGAAATGTAATTGGATACTTGAAGTAGCTGAAGTAAACCGGTTTCAGTTCTGACCAACGTGGCCTATTCTGTCATCTCGTACTTGACTGTACTACTGTGCTTCTCTTTTTAATGGACCAGTCAGATTTCTTTGATCTGTGGCATGGTACTCGTCTTGTATTTAACAGTGGCAACTGACTATATAGACATGGGTTACGCTGTCTGGATTTTTGGGTTTCCGTATTTGCAGTTACCTTGGGAGAAACAATGCACACAATTCTGGGGAAACACTGTGGCTGCGTTTTGTATATTTAGCATTGCCAAAGGGGGAGATAAGATAATGCACATAAATCAAACTTTTCTATTGTTTATGAATGAAGGGGAGGCACAGCTTGAATGTTGGGCAGTTGCATGAAGTTAAGCGTTAACTACCATGTAGCCTGTGTCCAGCGGGCTTTTAGTGAATGTTATTTAAGTAAAGTGCTGTGCCCCATGTCCATATGGCTAGCTTAAGCCTTTATGTAATGTTACTGATTGTAAAGATTTTGCCTCTCTTTGTATATTTATAGCCATGATCCATTTTCTGTCTCCTTTTCTATCTTCATGCCTTTTGAAGGAGAACGCATAAGCTATGAAATCAAATAAAGATCTATTAACTTAAAGAAACTGTCTTATTCTTGCTTCTGGTATTTCATTAATTATGAAAAAACATGTTTTCCTTGTTGAAGATGTTATTATATTGAGCTGTTAAGACGAGGTGGTGAGTTTTTAAATATTAATGAATTAATTAGGCTTTAATTCAACCATTAGAAGAATATGAACAAATAGATACACCATAAAAAGGACAGAAAGGGGTAGGAAACTAAATAAGAAAGAAATATAAATAATTAATTGCTAAAAATGTCCTTCCTTCAAACAGGTAAGAGTAGAGAGCAGTTTTGTAGGTGTAGTGAAGTTTAATGTAGACCAGTGGAAATGTTCTCATTATTAAAAAGAGGTAAAAGGTTTTCCCTGGGCCTATATTTTATTTAGGGATTCTTCCACAGTGATAATTGCCCATTCCTGCTTTGTAGCACATACCTTCTGTATGTTAGATAATGCATGGCAGCACCTACATGCTGTAGTTTATATTTACATCCACCAGAGGGCAGCAGATAATGTCATATTTAATGTGTTTTTTGAGGGTGCCAATTCTGATTGATTAGATACCACTTAACCTTAACCAACTTAACTTGTGTGAAACCAAACCAGCTACCACAGTATTCCTGGAAAGTAATAGTAGGAGCAGAGCTCAGGCATTACAGCTGTCAATCTGTTTACCTCTCAGATAATAGCATTTACAGATGCAATGAGACTCTGCTTTTGAAGAGGATCATGCCCTCTAACAGCAACATGACTTTAAATGGAGGCTGACATGTGCATGCCTGTTTCTGCTGCTGTGAAACATGGACTGGAGACACAGCTTTATATGACACACTCAGAACAGGTTTAGTTAAATTCAGTGATGCAGGAAAGAAACTGGTATATTACTTCCCTACCCAATAGGTATTAAAAACAGGTTTCACATCACAAGTTAAACTTTGAATTACAGCAGCACATGGGAGTGGTGTGAGCCTACAAAAACACTTACTGATGTATATGAAAAAAACAATAAAGAGGTGAGGTCATTGACTTATTGAAGACATTCAGCATTAAATGCAACATTTCTTCAATATCTGCTCAGGGCTTTTCAAAGTGAAAGCTAAAAAAACCTCTAAATCCCCTGTTTAAAAATGGGTGGTTGGGCTGTTGGGTGCGTCAGCAGAGTAGAGTGAGGGCCCTGAGGAAAGAGCCAACGCAGCTCAAGTCAACACGCTGGAGGCCAAACAATGAGTAAGAGATAGAGGAAGTGAAGGCAAGAAAGAAGAGATCCCATGACAACACGCTGGGCTGCTCTTGCTTGTCGTTCTCCCAGCTCATATATGGGTGGTTTCAATAAAAAGACTATAGATTTAATTGAAGAAAAGGGTGCTGATGGTTGTTTACGGGTGCATCCTTGATACTATGGTTAATATTTCATTGCATATAGATGTCCAGAGGGGAAACACCTTGATGTATTTTTGATGAGATCACTGACTGTCATGGCTACTCCCTGTGGTCCTGCAGGTGTACTGATCTAATCTCTTCACATGGAGTTTCAAATTCAAGATGTTTGTGTGTGTGTGTGTGTGTGTGTGTGTCTACACAACAGAATGGACATTTGCATTTGCCTGAACAAGAACGACTAACACTAGTAACTTTAAAGCTTAGGTTGGCTCACAAACTGTGAATTTGTTAATGTTGTCAGGGTTGTATCTATAGTACTTGTTTCATAAATTATCTCATGAAATCTTTTCTTCAATTATGCTGGCATTGAAAAACATCTGTTCCCCGTACTGTCATTAATTAAAGGAATCCTTTCTGTGTTATAGGTTTATTTCATGTAGACAAATGGCAAAAAGAACAGTAAAAACATACAAGAATATCAGGACAAACTGTACAGCTCAGAAAGAGAAAAACTGTTAAGAAAAAGAGGCTAAACTCAAAAGGCGCATAAGGGGGACAATTGCACATGAACAAGGACGTAAATAAAAACCAGGTTGATGTGGATAATGATCAAAGACATAGAATTAGAAATAATTTACCAATTAATATTCTGAAGCGTCGCTGAGTTTAACCTGACTCTGAATCAATTAAAATCAAGCCATGAGACGGTGATGCTCAGAGCTTTAAAGAACTGGACAAGCCATGTTCTGGATTTCACACTGCATACAGAGACATATTGATACTGACAGTGTGAAGTTTGTATTAATGTGGGAGGTGTGTCTGTCTTTGGGTAGTATATGCTAGGATGTGGGCAGTGGTGTTGAATGGATTGATATTTGAATTGTCAGCACATGTGAGTGATTATCCACCATGTGCATACTGAGGTGTTATTGTTTGCATTAGCTCATGCATGAATCATATAACTGGGTAAAACCACCTAATCTATTAACTGAAAACTCTCTCCTCATCTTTCTTTATGTCTGTCTCTGTCTCTATACAAACATACAGTATTCTGTGGCTCCATATACCCACACATATCACATGTGTTAAACTACGGGGCGTCTTGTGACACATTCATGCTTCCTGAACTGGTGCAGCCACGGTGCTGTATGCCAGCCATGTGCTATGCAATAATTAACTCTTCTCTGAGCCGTTCCAGCCATTAAAGCAGTAAGGAGTGAAGTTGAGTAGAAAGAGCCATTTGTCCTAAGGCCAGAGCAGACAGTCAGGCCTATTGATGAGATGCTGGAGCTAATCAGGAATAGTGGCCGCCGTGCCCTGAATAGCAGCGTTGATGTGTTTTTTTGTGGGAGAAGGGAAACCAGTGCCACACAAATCTCAGGTTGTCCCCCCTCGTCACCGCTGCCATAGTTTTAAATATTCACATCATTGGGGCATTCAATAAAACTGGGTGTTGACATTTAATGTCTAATCTATGTTTTAGCTTTAAGAGATTAACTAATTACAATAGTGCAATTTGTAATATAGTCATGACTACAAAGGAGAGTGAGATTGTTTACTATTATTCCTGATTACCAGAGTAACCTGTCTGATGACAAATGATAACATTAGCGTAGCCTAGCACAATTTATGGATGTTTACAGGATCTAGTAGCAGTTTGTTTTAAAAGTCACTTTAAGACTTCTCCAAGGATGGATGGCGGGTTTAATGAAAGCACATATTGTAATTTGCATATATATTAAGTCACTCATTTATCTATTAACGAAGAATAAGCTCATATATCAAACCTCTGATCCATTTTCTGACCACATGCATTCACAATCACAACACACAAGATGGATAGATATGCATTATTGGGTTACGGCTGCAATTCTAATGTCATTGTGAGAATTGTGTCCTCATTGATATAAATGTTATGGACAAAATATTAGAAACACCTCAAACTACATCCTCCAAAAAGGCCATCAACACCTCTATAAAACAGTTTAAACTGATACTGAACATGATAACCTTCATGAAGGGAGGAACTACTGCATTGACAGTTGTGACTGCATTTGTTTAACTAGGTGTACCTAATACACTGGCAACTGGGTGTAAATTAGTTTTTCCTTTTGTAAGGAAGGGAAAACGTTAAATTCCCACCCAAACCAAACCCTTTCACTCGCGGCCTTTTGGTTTGGTGGCTGCAGTTTGCCTGTGGCAGGAGGTGCTGTGGTAGGGTCAACATCTCCTCTGCAGAGTTTCAGAGATCAGTTGTGTTATCTGATGTTGTGATGGCTTTAGGGAGGGGTTGGAGCCACAGGATTAACCAACATACGCTTACTGTTTACCTGTGAGATAAAGGCCACTGGGAAACAAACTGTACATTTAAACGCGCAAACAAATTAATTCACATGCAAACAGACAAACATGCACACGTACTTTTCATCCCAACTGTAAGGCTAAATCCATCATAATGATATATTTCACTGTATTCAATACAATTTCCCCTATTAGCATAACAAATCAATGTTTTATAAAGCTCCTCTGTGAAAAGACTTTCCCAGAACTCTCTAAGGGCTTGTCAAGACACACACTGGGGCCAAAACTCTTTCTTTTTCCCTTTCTTTCTGTCTTTTGCTCCGTGTTTCTTAGTGCCCACGTGTTATACACTATTGGTCCAGGCTGCTGAATGGGCCCCAGTGTTCGCCCTCTCCTTATCATGTGACCTTTGATCTGTTTGGACAGCGTGACCAACAGAGGCTGCGAGGAGAAGAGAGCCAAGAGACACCCGAGTCAGAGCAGAGGAAACCCGGCACAATTCAATTGTGAAGGCACTGAATGAAATGCAGGCATGTAACAGGCACCAAATGAACATAAAAATAAAATATGATATGTCCAGCAGTTGTGTCGCTGCTCAACTCTGTTTTGACCTCACAATATTGGTCCACATCTCATAAATCACTTTTGTGCATTAGGAAGCTGCTCTTGGGTGTACAGTGTATGTTCAGAATAGCATATTCAGCCTTTGTCCTCTTAACTTTTTGTTGTTCCTCCCTCCCTGCTAACCCCCCCCCCCCCCCGCCAGCTCTTCCTGCCAAGTCACCCTGCACTGGTTTTACTCCTTCCCTATTTATTTACTATAACTGTCCCTACCTTTTTGTCACCGAATTGACTTTGTGCAATTTACAGTTGACCAACCAGTCATATTAGCTGTGCTAGATCATAAAAACAGAACTGTATGGACAGTACAGTGGGTTTCCACATGTAAAATGGAAACCTTTGAGCTTGTTTTCATTTTCTCATTTTCTTATTCTTTATTTTATACACATTCCTGACATTGAAATTGACGTGAAAATTTGCAAGGACAGCAAGTGACTGTAGTGACTTGTAATAATCAGTCAGTCCCATCGATTTGTAAAATGTCATCCTTTGTCATTTTCTTATACTCCTTACTATAATAAGCATTTTATTTTGCCCTTTAATGCTTGTTATGTACAAATTTGTATGTTTTCTTGTTAATATGTTACCTCTCTTTTTCTCCATTTTGCTGGAACATTTCAGTGTAATATGATCATTTAATATTTTAATTAATAAGATCCCACAATATTTCCAAACATCAAAACATGGACTTGGTGCATTTGAGTTTTCCCACAGTTTACTGTCTGACTCTGGACTGATGATGTGAAACCGTGCAGTTGTGTGTTTGCCCAGCAGAGGGCTGGAGCTGCTCCAAACTACAGAAACATCAGCACAGAGACAATAAATCTCCAACAGGATAGAAGAACTGTGTAATATGCAAGACTTCTCTAACGGAGGATTTCTCTCATTTTTCTAGCAAATTTCTGGTTGTGTTGAATTTCTCTTTTAAAGGCCACGATCTTAACTAATTTTCACCTTAAAAGGCAACTTCAGTTCTTTTTGCATTATGACCACTTTAAACTGAAAATGAGTGATTTTCCACCTAAATCATACTTCAGTTTCACCCATGAGGCTGAATCCGATTAATTGCGCTGTCCATGGCAACCAGGCAACAACAAAAAGCCTCTGCCACTCTCTCAACCGCCATGGCCACTGTTGCCACGGAGACCCATTCAGATGCCCGGTGGTGACCTCTGACCTGAAGGGAGGCTGGTGAATGTAGCTGAAAGGGGCGGCTGGGCCGGGGCATCTGGGGTATCATCTGGCGCCTAACAAAGCCCCTCGCCAGCTGGGGAGGAGGGCAGGAGATAGAGAGAGCTGGAGGAAGGGGCACAGAGGAGAGGGGAGTGGAGAGAAAGAGAGAGCACCCTTTTCTTCTTGCCCTCTTCAGAGAGAGTGGCCATTGACACTGTGCATCTCATTAAAATCGGTGCACCCCCGCTTCTCGCCTCCCCTCCTTCTCTCTCTGGAGCACAGGGCCCAAGCAGCTGCCTGTCCCGCTCTGGCCATTCAAGCTCAAGTGCAGTCCACTGCTGGATAGAGGGAAAAAAGGCAGACTGAGTGGGGGGGGTGACGTGACAGGGAGGGGTTAAGAAGAGGCCTTGGACATATGCCACCACCACTGGGATTGGAGAGGCTGCATGGAGAAAGATTTTGCTGTTATATCTTAAAATGCTTTTTTAAAATTTCTTTTAAAACACCTTTTCAAATTAGAAATAAAGCGAAAATGGGGCTAGTTAGAAAGGCAGTGCGCACAGATGAAAACAACCGTTTTACATTTTGAATTACCTTTAAACACTGCACATTTACTGCAAGATTTCAAAACCTTCCTTCCTTACTGAAACAAAAAGGAATGTAAGTCATAGCATGCATCCTGAGTTATTTCTTATTTTCTTCTTTCTTTGTGCTTTTTTGAAAGATGTAACTGAGCGAGTGAGCAAGAGTGATGTGATGTCACTAAGGCGCCAGACACGGCCCCATCCATGTGTAGATGGACATCAGGATAAAACATGCAAACAGCTGCCGGGTGGCAACACGCGTAATCACAGACAGCAAACAATGACACACACACCCTCAACCTCCCGGAGCCCCTAGTGTCCCGAAGGACATTGTGGATATGCACAGGGCTCTCTGAGGGTCATGGTCATGCAGTGTGTGTGTGTATGTGTGTGTGTGAAGCCAAGAGAGCACAGCAGGACTGCTGTCAAAACAGAAAATCTGCCATGGGGTGCAAAAGGTGGGGGATCTGTAATAAGGGAGGGGAGAAATGACTAGCATGAGGGACGGGGCTTAAAACGGGTGGGTGCTATGCTAATGAGATGATAGCACTGCAGGTACTGGAGAGTGAAGCATAAGGAGAGCTGCAATTACACAGAGGAATACAACAGGTTCATATGTGAACACACATACAGCTGCACAACACAAACACACTGTAGGCATGTGATTTTTTTTAAACGAATGAGTACAGAGCTGAAAGATGGAAAACAACATGTATCACATGTCTGGAGGAATCAGCTTCAACTCTCCTTCCTCTGTTTTTCACTCTTCTCAAGCTAGTTTGGATTCCTAAATTCAAGGGTACAGCTACAGAGCCCCTTGTCCCCCACCTCTTCTTTCTCTCTTTCTGTCATCTCCGCTGATGAATGGGACTTTGCGTGTGGATTTTAATTACTGCTCTGTCGAGGTGGGAATTGGCCATGCATTAAATTGGAATGAGACACATTTTTCCCCTCAGCAGGGGAGGGAGGAGAATGGAGGGTAAAAGGAGAAACTGGTTACTGTATATTAATTGAACCATCCAGTGGCACAAAGTTCTCATATAACTATGCAAAGCTAACAAAAAAAGGGAGCTTGGTGAGAAGAAGTGCACATTTTTACATGCAGGAAAATTAGTTAAACAGAAGTTTACTGGGAAGTTCTGTCGGATTTATAATTTCTTTAAAAAGACATAATATGGCTAGAGACATTCTTTCCTGTCAAAATCACAGCATAAAGGTGATTTGTTTTAGTTAAAGGTCAGGTGGTTTCTATTCTTTGGATTGTGGGAATTTATTTAGTCAATCTACTGTAATTGGAGGCAGTCGTACAGGCAGAGCACTGCAGGGCTCCTACACGGTTGGCAAGGGCATGTGCAGTTATGATGAAGGTCTATCTGTGTCAATTACCTCTGATTAAAAAGGACATTACATAGGTCAAATTCCATTTTGCAGTCTGCCAGTGCAGCTTAGCTGCATCAAAGAAAATTGAGCTTTGAATCCATTCACACACACATACACAGGATGGCTCATATTGCAGACATGGTGCTGGACCAAGGGAAGCACTAGCGGTCTGCTTTGTCTGTTTTTTTGTCCAATTTTAGGAAGTGAAAAAAGGACCAGTCTCGCTTTTCTTTACCTCAAACAGCACAGAAAGCATCTGAGTTCTGGGGTAAATGGTAGAGATATTAAACTTTATGACCAGGATGTTACCCTTAAATGGCTAATAAAATGTAAATACCCATGGGAACCTATAGGGCAAGTTTGATACAGTATGACATTTCTCTGAAACACTTGAGGGATGTCTTTCCCTGCAAAGACCTGTGATGAAAAATATATTTTAGCTTCCAACGAAAGCAAACAGTTGCTTCTTTGTTAGCCTAGTTCAAGTGATACTATTACCAGTGATCAATCTGTGCTGTTTGACATGGTCAGGTCAGTGTAATCTGTTGATGATGATCGCCTGGACCATCCATTAAACAACTGTCAGACATTTTTAGCTGCTCTCTCAGGATGCTATACCGGAATAATAGTGCTTTTATTAGGACATTTCAGCTGGGACATTTGTGTCTAAAATAGCATAGCTCATTCAGTCAAATGGAGAAAAAAACAACTTGCAGTCACATTAGTTGCCTTGAGAGAAAGGTTACTCGCTTGGGTAGGTGAGGGCTACCCATCATCATATATCATATAGATACAGACAGAACGGGACATCTTATCATAAAGCTCTTGTATTCCACTCTTTATCCAAAGGAAGCAACTCAGAAAGTCACTAGTGGATTATGGGATACTGAGGGTTACAAAGGATTCACCGGTTGTGTCCTCTAAATCCAGTCATAAGAGGGCTACATCTCCTCTGCTGCATTAACAGGAGGAGGTGGCAAAGTCGGTCTTTAGTCAAGAAATGTTAGCTCTGGATCCCGACAGTGTAAGGAGCTGTTCCGGTCATTACACGTAGTTGGATATTTCCTGTGTTGGTCCTCTTTAATAAAGAGGATTTGTGTAAGATTTGTACGACAAACAACACATGCATTGAATAATGTCATGAACAGTATTTGGTGTAAAGTATCAGTTTGCTTGTAATAACTTAGCATAGCCTCATGAGAAATTAGATCAAATGGGATGTTGGATGAAAGGAATACACTGTTTCACTATACAATTGTTTCTTGTTCCAAAAACCCCCTGCATGAGGATCTGGAAGATCAGTGCAGCTGCAAAGCAATATTCATATTAATTTGTAATTCATAATTATATTTAGCAAAACTATAAACAGTCTGCAACATGAATCATAACAAAAATAAAGCTACTTTCACCAACTTTGCAGATTTTCAGCTCTGATATCAATTTACAGCCATCTAAAGAAACTACCCACTCATTGTAAACAAATACTGACTTTATACTAAAACATACTAAAGGTAAAAGTTAGATTTTATGAAATGACAATTGATAAGATGCCTGTAAGTTGAGTTTGTTGTTGGTGATGTTCAGTTCAAGATGTTATTTGTTACCTCCTGTGGGCAGAGATATATTCCCATCCAGGACTGTAACTAACTGTGAGGACACAGAGAGATAAAGTGGGAAAGCTGAGCCTTTGGCAAAGATTTTTAGAATGACTGGAAAGATGTGGGCTCCCCCATTTGGCTCCCCCTATGGCTCCCCCTTTTTTCCCCTCTCCCCATTCTTTGAATTTAGGCAAATCACAACACTACACTATCTGGATATTCCTCCCATTCTGAGTGTCCAGGTCTATCCTATAAACTATAAAGAAGAGAAGCAGATGCAGATGTTTAGATGTTACTATGTGTATCCACATATAACTGTATTACCCTTTTCATGAATAGCAAAAACTTGCCAGGAATCTCAGCCAGTAAATGTTCCTAAACTCTTCTATAAATAGTATTGACATTGCTGAGGTCACACTGATGGAAGATGACTTGAGACCAAATGTGACTCCTGTCAATTGGATATTGGGGGTGTAAAACCTAATAGGATCACAGCAGGAGGTTAGACTTTGAAGTGAACATCTTAAGGCAGTGTTTGCCTTTACAACAATCTATGTGGCTCCGAAGAAGCCAGAAAATGATTGTGTGTAAGACCTAATATAGACATTTCCTGTCAATAATTTACTGTCTTGATAACACCATGACCTCATGTGTCTTTTCTTTGACTCGAGCTCAGCTGTTTTTAGGGGACTCATAAAGTTCTCTTGTTTTGGGAGATGAGCGTGTCCCGCTGCCTGTGGTTGTGGGGCAAATGCAGCCATCATATGATTTGATTGGAGGTTACAGAGGTCAACACATGGTCATCTGTTGTCAGCTGACAGACTGAGCCACTCTGTGATAACATGCCAGACGGGCAAAGGACAAGGAAAGCATGACTTGACAAACAACACATGACCCCGACATGTATCTTTGTCTATTTGTCCTGGTTTCTCAGTTTTATTCTCTCAGACTCTCTCTGTCACTCTCCTTTGAAGTGTGTTACATTCAGCTATACTGAAGTAGAGTGCTCCAGAGATTTTTTTCTGAATTATTGATTTGTTGTTGAGATCTGTGGTATTGCTTCCTTGAAGGTGTTGAGTTTCTGAGGCCTGACAACCCGCAACTTCTTTTTTGTGCATTTTCTTTTTTGATTATTCACATTTTTAATGCTGGTATTGTTATTAAAGTTTTTTTTTTAAAAGTCAGCAAAAGTGAAACACTTTTAGACAGCTACTGGCTGTCAACAGTGGACAAAGTCCAGTAAACACCTTTTCATCTTTTCAGCTCCATCCAAACTGTCGAATCAACACTAATGCTGGTAATTTGCCTGGAACAGTTGTATTCTTTCATATAGTTTTGGTTCATTAATGTGCTGTTACTACAGTTTTCATCTACAGATAATAATAAGTATCCTAAATCACCAACTAAACAATTTTTCCTCCTCTGACAAGCTTTTAAGTAAATATATGCCAGATCAACCTTAAATACAAATAGGTAATGATAATCCTATTACTATACTATATACAACTGTGATGGAGAACAGTTTTTAAACTTACTTTAATCTTGTTAAAGTCATTTGCTCCATCAACCTTCTTATCCTATCAACTCAGCTCTAATCCTCAGATTATAAAAGGAATACACTGAGACGTCTATTTTATCCTCCATTTCCCTATACAATCAACTTTTTCCACTCCCTTTCCTTCCTCTCGGCTACTGCTTTTCCCTCCCTTTTTCCTTCCTCTTCACCTCCTCTTTTTCCCACTCCCTCTTCCCTCATTCCCGCTTCTCCTTCTCCTCCTCTGCTTGTTAATGGACTGCTGGCAGCGAGCCAAGGGAAGCCTTGCTCTGTAGGTCTTCCCTCCTTGGCAGAGCTCCCAGTGTGTGTGTGTGTGTGTGTGCGTGCGTATGTGTGTGGTGCAGAGCTCTCTCATAATCACTGCCATTCAGCACCTCGTCGGAGTGTGTCCGTGTTTACACGAAAGGGGTCAGGGAGCAGGCAACAACTCTCTCTCTTTCACTTCAAACACATACACACACACTAACGCAAACAAATGCACACACATATGCACAAACAGAGGTCAAGGAAGAAACAAGGCACATGCTTAAAAATATTACCTCTAAACTCTCTGAAATTCTCATCTTGATGGACAGAAAGATGATGAAAAGTTATGTTTTTAATACAAATGATGACTAATCCTTCTGCCAAATATATTTTGTACCATTCTGATGGAAAATCCTAATTTCTGATTGGTTGGTGGCTGTTGAGTTGCCTTTTAAATCAAATAATGCGACACCTGAATCATAACTACACTCTAACATAACTACACTCTAATCCGTATGGTACGTGATACTGCTTTACAGGATAATTTTGTTTTTTAACAGTTTTTGCTGATCGCTTATACACTGAAAGTGAATGCTTAGACCAAAGCATCAAAACCTTAACTTTTGTAACCATCCCCTTAACAAAGGCAACAAACATACCAACACATTTTCTGCAACACAACATCTTGCAAATACTTCACACTGTTTCTTCGATTTAGACACTCTCTTGCCATAATTGGGAAACATTTCTATTCAAAATGCAAAACACACCTAAAACTGGCAACACCCATCCACACAAGAAAATACCATACACACATATATATATATATA
>NW_023339718.1:14813236-14851590 GCF_004916995.1 Morone saxatilis
GATGAGGATGAGGATGAGGATGAAAAAGTTGACCAGGATGGACCAGAATGGGTTTGGTTGTCATGTCGGATAATGTTACTGTACTTCCATCGGGCTGCTCTGGTCCAGAACTGGTTCACCAACCACAGTACTACTACTAGACCTCTGGGATGAAAACACTCAGGGGGCTATAAACAATTTAGCAATTTAGAGGCACTTAGAGGCCAACTCATTTCCTAGCAGGTAGATCCACCTTTATGGCACTTTATCATGTTTTCTCCACTGGAAGGGCACCCTAACCTGCCAGATTGACACAATCAGTCGTCATTGGAAACTGAAAATACTTGATGATTGGATAAACTCATGGTGATCACCCTCACCACTATATTCCAGGTGAACTTCAACTTATCAGACTAACCATATAAAGTAGTCAGACTCTTACCAAAGTCAGTCACGAGAAGAGCTCCATCTTTTCCATCAAGCAAAGCCTTCAGTGCTGCTCTTCGCTCTTTGCTCTTCTTTCAATGAAGAAATTCTTGAAAAGTTCTGATATAACTGATGCTAGCGGCTTCTATGATAACCTCCTAGCCGCCATTGTTGTTTTCGACAGTCACTACTTCCATATGTCATCATCTTGGGTTGCCACACACACCTGTCATTAAACCACGATCGTAGCTCATTTGGTAATTGCCAGGAGTTTCTCAAAGGACGCTGATTGGTCTAAACCACTTTGGTTTGCTCTCGTGATTCTGTGATCTTGCGAGTTCAGCTGCCTTACAAAGTTAAGGGCACCCTAGATGGCACTTTATCTTTATCTTCTTGCGCGTTGGGCGTCCGTAGAGGGCACTTTATCATGTCTTATCTACCACATGGGCATCTCACAGCATTTTTTTTTACATGAGTACACTAGTGCTGCTGTCATAATAAAACCTGAGTGCTGCAATATCGGATGGCTAACTGCATAAAATGACATCCTCTCTGATCACCCCTTTTTTTCTGTAGCCTCCTCTGTTTCGCTGTCCCATCTCACTTCATTCCCTTATTAATATCCTTCCTCATATCTCCCAATCTCCCTCTCATTCCGACTCTTTCATAACCACCCCCTCTTATTTTTCCTTGTGCTCTTTTCTCTTTCTCTGCTTTCTGGCATGTTCATTAGTCTGACAGGAGAGTGCTGTTAATCGTGGCAAGCGGAGGAGGGAGGTGAGGGAGCCCCAGGTCCATAATGGGAACCAGCATGGTGCATATGGTACATAAACATCATTGCTGCCACCTTAGACGCCCTGCAGAAAGGGAAAGAAGGACTCTATATGTACATGTCCTCTGCAAAACAGTCATTATTATGACTATAACAGGTATGGGGTACACACATGACTGAAAGCTGGTCTACCAGATATCTGGATCAATGCTGATCACTCTATAAGCCTGAAACTGCCCACATCATATACTACAGTTTGTAACAGTCTCTTTAGTATTTCATAATGACATGAAAGAATCCACAAAGCATTAAAAGTTTGTAGGTGTTAACTGACTTTTTCTTCTGTTAGTCACACAAATGAGATTGCCGAAGTGTTTAGCAATTGTTTGTTTACCAACCGTGTAAAGAGTGTCTTTGTGTGTTTAATCAGCTCATACAATGAGCTGTTCACATAACTCACCAAGCTCCAGTCAGACATGTCTTTGCCTCAATTCACTCGGGTGGATTTGTGTCCACTGGCATTATTGTATTGACTTTATATGCAATTGTGCACCATCTGAACTTTGCTTGCCATTCAGTCTTTCTTTAAACCAAGCAGTAAATACAGAATTATATTATTAAACCTGAAAGCACCGCAAGTGCATAACTTATTTCAATGACATCTTTTGACATGTTTATTGAGATCCTCCTAACAGACAAATTGGCATTGGAAACATTACTGTAAAAATAAAACACGCCAGAATGTGAAATAGACATCTAAATGTGATATGCTTTTACTTTCAAACTGTAGCCTTGAGCTTTAGAACCATTTAACCCATAGGGTCTTTTCTAACAAGGAGAAGGTCATCTCTATTGGAGGACCTGAGTTTGTTTGTTCTGGGCTACTGTAGAAACATGGCAGTTCAACACCGACCTGTGACGTCTGTAGATAAAAATGTCTCATTGTAAGGTAACAAAAACACAACAATTCTTATTTCCAGGAAATTGTACACTAGTGAAAACATAGTTAGAAATATTATATTACTTTCTGCCTGTAGATTCTCCTAAATATTATACACTGGACCTTTAATTTGCCCATATCCCTGACATTTGAAAATATTTAGTTCCCACTTTTTGTTTCATTCTTGTGTCATGCCGTGTAAAGCGACATATTTACAAGCTCATTTCAGCTGTAATCAGATTCTAAAAGATCCCTGTGCTGAAACAGGCCTCCTGCTTTCAGCAACCCAACAAGCACCTAGAAATATTTGATTCTGCTTTATCTTTCTTATTTTTGTATTTATTTAAAAAAATATTGCCCTTGTTGTAGGAACAATTAATTGAGGGAATTCATTAAGTAATAGATAACATCAACGATGAACATTCCAGCTCTGGTGTGGATATGTGACACAGAGAGCACGAGGAGAAATCACGAATAACCTTTCTTATGAAACCTTCATTAAGATCTGTCAGGGCTGTTTGATTAACATTAATGGGACCGGTCCCCATTTCTCAAACTGATCTCCGTGCTCACACTCTCCCCTGTTTTCCTTCTTCTTCTGCAGAACCTCCCTCCCTCTCCCCTCTCCACGGTCCATGTATATCATCCTCCCCCCCTCACCCACTCTTTGTTTCCTCTCGCACGTTATTTTGTGTTCTTTCAGTGTTGTCATTCTCTTGTCTTTACCATCCTCTTACCTTAATGATGTCCTCCATCCTCACCTCCAAAGCAGATGCAGTGCCAATGAAGAGTAGGTCTTACCCCCCCTTCTCTCCAGACCCAGTCCAACACCTGCATCCTCTCCCCCTCTAGTCCCTCCCATCCCTCATGCTATCTATTTCTCTCCTTCCCTCTCTCTCTCTTTCCTCACCCCTGCAGTCTCTCCTCTCTCCCTCTTTTTCTCGCCTCACCTACATGTTCTCCATCTCTACTCTCTTTGCCTTTTTATGCAGATAACTCCCTCCGCTCTGCTCTCTGGACCCCTGGTTGCTGAAAACCGTGTGGTCCAGCTCCATTCATCTCTGTCAGAATGCATTAGTGCCATGAGGAGCATGCACACACACACACACAAACCCTGGTCTGGTCTACCATGGGGGGTGGGGAGGCCATGACAGCAGGCCTCTCCAAAGCTGGCCAATGAATATAGATCACCTAGCTATAGCTAACCATTGGGGCCCTGAGACCCTCGCTGGCCCTTTGGGACTCCTAGCCCTTAGACTGGGTCAGACCTGCTCTATGTGGACATGGAGATAGAATTTTCACCAGTACAGCACCAGCACCCTTTGTGTGTGCATATATGACTTGTATGAACACTTGGCATTCAATAAATGGATAATCGTGCAATTTATATGTGGTGTTATTCAGCAGCAGATTCCAATTTGATTTTTTGTAGGAAACTGTGGTGTTGCAGCTCTGGTAGAAAACAACAGTCTTGGGAATAACAGAGGAAACCAGCCAACATCTCTGTGTTGATTCAACATAGTTCAAATTAATACTTGCTCATGATATAGACGGAGCTGTAGCTACTACTGAGGTCAGGTCCTCTGAATTTAGAAATCTAGTAGGAGTTTACATTCTACAGCTAAAACCTAAAATAAAGAGCTAATTTCAATAATATAACTAAATAAATAGATAATTCAACATTTCATTTGCACAAGTGAATGTCTGAAGGCACCTTTATGTTAAACAATAAAACTGAACATTAAATTAAAACTAAACCTGACTGTCCACAGAATTCCTAAAAACCTGTGGCCATGAAGATAAAGTCACAGACAAATCATCTAAGCACTCATTACAGGTGTGGAAATTATTATATAGTTTACCTTGTCATTACGTTTATGTGAGAGGAGCAACCACAACAGTAAGTACAGTGCAGAAAGCATCAGTGCTATGATGTTACTAACTGAAGGAGATCCCACTCTTATGAACAGTGTTGGGCAGTAAAGCATCATTAGTAATAATATTACATTCCCAGAAAATAATAGTGTAACTAATTACAGTTATAATATTACAGTTATTATAACTGTATTATAACACTAAACTGGTTATAACTGGTTACTGTGGACAGTGTTTATTTTACAAGGATTCCTTATTCACTATATAGACTATATTTCACTCACAAACCCTCGTGAAGGGGGATAAGGGGAATGTTTTAGCGGTATGTATGGTAAGTATTAGAGGATGTGTTCTTCTAATACTTGTCTGCGTGTATCCACATGCATGTACACTGAAGATGTAAATATTCTAATATTGTAAACTAAACTATTCTGTTTCTGAGCCCATTTTGTTGTTTGTTTGTGCATATATTCAACATTCATAAAAGGAGAAATCACACATGCCAATTTTTTCAGAGAGTCCAGGCACAGCAGACCAGCATGCATTGCAGCCATTGCAGGATGTTTTGATTTGAAAAATTCTCTCAACTGTGTATTACTCTCCCCACTGCTTTTACTAGCTCTAAATATATATACAACTCACAGCTGAATGAAACAATTACATGAGGGTTGGTTAGGAGCATTTTTGGGAAATGTGGAAATTCACAAACAGACACAGGAGTATGTGAAGCAGGTTTTAAAAATTGGTGCACAAAAATAAAAATCTCTTTTTGAATACACTGTAGAAAACCCTTGGCTGACATTTCTACTTTAAATGCACATTACACACCAGAGCAGATTATCTCTGAGGCGAAAACAAGGCTTGTTATATGCACGAGAGTGCTCATATAATTGTGTTTGTAGATAATACTATGTATTGTTAAGAACATAATATGACCTCTGTACAAACAGAACAGATCAACACCAGATGATCAGGCTCAGGGTACTGGTGTGTGCAGGGCAAGTGTACATGTGTGTTCATGTGTGCTAGCATGTGTAATTTTGTGTGTGTGCATTGTACAATATACATGTACTTCATATCTGAAAAGAGTTGCAATCGTGTGTGTGTTTATGAATGCCTGAGTGGTTTTAAATTTAAGACTGTAAGAGGAAGAAATCAGCAGCAGTAAGTCTTTCTGTAGCTGTGGTCGACCGTGTGCCACTATGGATAGGTAATCTGTCTTGCTGTATTCTTGGACTCTGTGCTAGTGTGCCCAATCCCCTGCAAGCATGCAGTAGGCATCCTAATCTGCTTGGAGAATTACTAAACAAGCTCTAAGCTCAGTGCTGCTGTTTCTTGAAAAACAATGAAGGAAAAAGGAGGGACGGGTATTTGAGGCCTTATCTAAAACCTTCTGGTCAATGGCCATGCTGTCTGTTTACAGTTATTTATACCAAACCTTTTTCAAGCTAATTTTGCCCTTTCGTCACATTGTATCATATGTCTGACACAAATCTAGGATTAAAGAATACTAAGTACTAGAAGCTAGGAGCTTATGTTGTATGTACGTATATCTTGAAATAAAAAGTGCTGTTGGTGTGATCTCAGGCTCAAAACATTGGATCACCCTTCCTTGATCTCATTAGGTGCAAATGACCCAGTTGGTATAAGCAGATTGCTGATGCATGGGCCACTCTGGGGGCTAAATGCCACTTGTGTAAAAGAAGGATAAAGTAGAATTATTTGGAGGCAGAGGGTAGAATATAAAACAATTATAAAGGACCAGCATTCACACTGTTGTTCCTGTGTTCAGCCAGTTTGTTATTCCATACATTTTTTGGTATCTCACTTGTCCCTTGCTACAAACATCACATGTTCTCTGTGCAGCTCACACTCCTACAATTCAACTTTTAAAGCATATATAATACATCCATGCCTCTTCTGTCTCTTAATAATCTAAGCCACAGGAGATAAAGTGGCTGAGATCTAAACCTTAATTGATTGGTAGAGCTCTGTTAAGCTCTCATTTGCTGCTATATAAACTGCAGACTCCTTCCCCAAACTCTGCTTTCTTCAACTTACAATTTCTTCCTCAGTTTTAACCCTGTAAACATCATTATGATTAGCTTCTCCTGCTGCCACTAATATTGTAAAAATCTTCGAGCTACGAGCTTTAGTTTTGAACCAATTAATTTCTTCTCAAGAAAATGTCAACTTGTGTTATGCCTTGCTGGGATAACTGCTCAGGGTTTAGCACTCTTCCCTGGTTGGAGTTCTGTGTTAGGTCAAAAGGTTCGGAGCACAATCCGTGCTACAGGCTGAGTATTGTTCATAGTACCATAACCAACCAATAAACCCTTGTGCTTATTTACTGCTACTGATTGAACTTTTTCCTTGGAGCCGTGTTGGATCAGCACTGCCGTCTCATAATCAGAAGTCTCAGAGCTCAGTCACAGCTATGGGCTGTCTTCTTCTCGGTTGACAAGCAGGGTTCTGATGAGATGTTGATCAATTCAAAGCAAATTTCTACTTTCACAAGTCTGTCTACCCAATGCATGGCGTTTGGGCTTAATTGATTGCCATCTCATTGCTACTCTTCCATTCACTGCTATTGTAACAAAAGATTGGAACCTCTTCAAACACAAATGTAACCATATACTCATCACTGTTTATTGCTGATTCCCCTTTTAATTTACTGTGTAACCAACCAATACATCCTCGTGCTCAGCTACTTCTGCTTGCACAACTTCATATTTTAATAAGACTGAGGTGTTTAGCTTCTTCCTCTCCCATTCACTGCCATTGTATCTTTGGGTTCAACCTAGACACTTGTATATGTAGTTTTCAGCTTTCGCAGCCCTACAGATAGGCAACAATAACATTTTGTAGTTCATCATTACTGCTTACATATCATGCCCATCAATAGACCACTCTCTATAAATACACAAATACTGTGGATATGAATACCATTACATTTGTTAATGCTTCAGCAATAAAGCTAAATTACTCTATACTAAGAGCAGCAAATGTTCTCCATAAATCAATATATCTGAACAAAGGAGACCACTGAAAAATGCAATACATATTCTAATAAACCCAATTTGTGCTCATATATGGTTTAGGGTTAGTCTTAAAGACAAATAATCTTAAGCTCTATTTTTCTGTTTCTCATAAATGTCCTGTGACCATATGTCCCAGTACAGTTAAATAAAGAAGTCTGTTGGGGAAGAGAAGGCAAGTAGTTTTAAAAAACAGTTCACTTTATGGGTCACATGTACCCAGCCTGCAAGGCACTTGTGTCACAGCATGAGTTGTCCCCTCAAAGTGTTTGTCACTGAATCAAATTAAACGTGATTTGTTATGAATAATTTATGTTAAATTACATTACAACTAATAAAAATCCAACAGCCTGTCTATTGTATATATTACAGTACATACATACATTTGATAACAATCGTGTACTTCCAGGGGAGTAAAGTGTGCTGTTTGTATAGATCAAAGACGCTACGTGCATGTGTTTCTATTTGCATTTGCAATTCTTGTTGTCTCTCTTTTTTATATGTGTCTCTCTGTCTACCCATGTGTCTCACTCATGTGCCTGGTGTAAATATACTTCTCACTATAGGCACAAGTTTGCTCACACCCAAATTGACAAACAAATGACATATTGTACTTACTGGCAGGAAACAGCAGACGAAATACCACTGGTCCTGCAGCAGTTAATAAAAAACACACACAAAGTCAGATGCCAGGATCATGAATATTAACTCTCTGTAAAATGGTAATTGTGTTTGGACAGCCCCAAAGGTAGTCAGTGTCACAATTGAAGGTGTTTCATCATTTCTTACAAGAAGTAGAATTGCCATCCTGTGATGACTAGTGTATCCCTGGGCTATTTGAGATTCAAACAGACAGTTGAACTGCTCACACACCCACTCCTAACAGGCAAATATACAGGGAATGGCCCACAGGCCCTTAGGGGAAAGTGCAGAGGATAGCAATTAGTGAGAGAGAAAAGAATAACAGATTACAGAGAGAAAACAGACAGAACGAGAGAGAGAGAGAACGAGCCACATTCCTCCATGCCAGGGGAGTTTTTACGTCAACAAAAATGACTTCCTTAAAATACCTGTCAATGTACGCACAGAGAAGCTTTACATTCAAACCTGTGGTACAGGTTGCCCTGCTGAGTTTCATGAGTGCAGCCAAAGATTATTTGTATACGTATTTGCAAGTAATGTGGTTTAAGTACCACCCTGCTAAATGGAGTCACGATCTGACATGTAAGCAAAATATGTTACCCAACAAGGTCTTCTTACTCACAATATTGCATTCAACCCAAGGATACAACCCAAAGAATTAATAGTCCAAAAAGTACATCAGCTCCATCAAATATGATGAACTGCTTCAAAGGCTACTCTTTGAAACAAAACCAACATATATTGTATGGCTGAATCTGTATTTTCCCAGAACATATGTGAAATAAAGAATGTGTTTTAGCCAGGAGAAACCAGATCTCGTCAAGAGAACAATAAATGCATCACAACTCTCTCTGCGCGCCGGTGCTCCACTGCATGCATGTGATGCCCTTTTCATGTATCTGCTCCTGCCCCTCAGACAGCAGGAAGAAAACAATCCTCACACCGTATGGACAGACCCTGACCTGCATATCAGAGGTCAAAAAAGGAAATAATGTAAACAGTGACCCACAACCACTGTAGGTTTGTATTGTAGGAGTTGACATATTGTAACAGTAGTGCAAGCTAACAAAGTTGTTGTTATTATAAATTCCAACACAGGGCTATATGCTGTAATAATTTAATTAAACAAGACATTGACAATACTTTGTTGTGTTGATTGTACTTGATTGTTCTTGTACTTATGTTTCTAAAAGGCAGTTTGAGTCAGACGCTGCGGAGGAGATTTTGCTGAACAGTGGACAGATTCTCTATCATGATTGCACAGTAAAAGGAGAATCCAACAGATGTTATACTCTTTGAAGGTTGATGGGTAATACAACCACATTTCTTTATTCTTCTTTAGTACAAAAGATTTTTTTTTCTACAAGTCACATCAGAGAGCAACGTCAAAGCTTCCATGATGAGATGGTTTATCATGAAAACAGCATGTAAGATTAGTCACTCTGCCTTTATATGTTGATGTATTGGTTATCTTGTGTTATTGTTTGTGTTTGGGAGAGCCACAGTGGAAATAAGGCATTAGGCATTATTGTTTTTCCATACCCAGTACATGTAACTCCCGCAGAGCAGAGATTTATGGTATTTTTAAGCACAAGATAAAATATATAAATTAACGATTAACGATATTCTGTCATTTTCTGTATACATGCTTACTGTTTTGACCTGTAGATGACCAAGTTCCCCTGAAACCCATTTCTCTCACAAATGTAGTGTACACTCCTTTGTGCACAGTTCATACTTCTGTGATTTCTGAGATATATAATATAATATAATTTGCTGGTAAATGTAGGATGGGAATGGGCTCATTCCATCTTTCATACAGCATTGTACCACACAGACAATGCAGCTGCAGTCAGCCTTGAGGGAAACAGTGATGACAAGATTATTAAATCTGATAGCGATGCAGATGTTTTGCTCCTGTACACTGTGTTAAATGAAAGAGAACCAAGGTAAGATGATAATGATGACCTCGGTGAATGCCCAACCAGTAAATGCCTATTTGTACAGCAAATGAATGCATGTACAATGTCACATTTGATCACTTTGAAAATTAATGTCCATGAATGATGATCAGGAATAATTCCATCAGCTTGTTAATAAATCATTTACTGCAAGCTTCCCTGTATCTGGGCTAGATTAGTGGGGGAAATTCATCAAATGAGGAAGGGGGGATGATGGAGGTTGCTGTGGCAACACTAATGACACCCACCCCCTCCGTCTATGTGTGCTGGACCTTTTCTCAAGACACTATGTAATTGCTGCTGCTGCAGAGGTTGGTAGTGCAAACCCTTACGGAAAAATCTTTGATTAACGTGGTGTATATGTGCTGGTATGTAATGTCTCAAGAGGAAAATTCCACACTAAGACACTTTTTTTCTTGAGCAAGTCACTATCAGACACTTAAAATGGATGTATTTGATTTAATCAAGCTGGACCTAAATTATTACAACATCAACAAATGGAAAACAAAGCACCAAAGGGGCTTTGTTATGGAACATGTTCTCATTATCGGATCGAAGAGGGTGTAACGATACAAGAAATTCATTAGGGTACAAACTCTAAAACAAACAGAGTTGGGAAATCAGTCTGTATGCTAAACTTTCAACAGTTTTCTTTTCATGAAAGTGAAGTCTTGTTATGTGTTATTATATGTTGTCACTTTCAGGTAAAATAAAAAAATTTTGACTTCTCAAAGAAAAGACATTTCAGAGTTCACAGTGCATTTTTTGTGTTCATCAAATGTCTGTTTTCATATGTTTGAGAACTCAAACAGTTTTCTCAACACATACAGAGCCCTGTAATCATGCATATGAAAAGAAAATATGAAAACCACCAGAAGTGGATATGCAGTGTTTTTAAGTTGTAACGCAGATGTGTTTGCACAATATTTATGTTGAATATGTGTTAAGATATGCATAAATGTCCTGGTACTACTCTGCAAACACTATGCTGTTGGCACGTTTTCTCAGTTTATCTGCAGGGTATGAATGATAGAAACTGGGCATGCTATCATTGAAATTATCTTTTAAGTGGAGTGTTTTCTTGCTTCAGAGCCAATTATAATAGTTATTTCCCACTGATTAAGACAAAACATTAGCCTCGTCCTGTGTGAGCAAAAGGCAGGCACAGTGATGCTTAGCCCACATCTGACTGGGATGAGATGACTGAGGAGGCCGGGCTGTTGGTGTGGAGAGAGAGGCTTAGACCTATAGGCTGATTACTGATTACCACAGTACTGCTGAGTATGCTAAAGCACACAGGCTCAAGGTGGGCTGGGTCACTATGATTAAGGGAAGAGGAAGGTGGGTGTTGTGGATTGGAGAGCGGAGGAGGTGAGAGGGCCACTGAGACCCCACCAAGAGAGAGAACTGCTGAGGTGGGCCGAGTAAAGCCATTCCAGGCTAAATCGTCTCCCTCCTCTGCTCTCTGCATCCTGCCTGCATACCCATACAGGAAAACTTATTAGGAAATTGGTCACCTTTTAGAGGAAAACCACCAGGAAAAGACATAAATATTAGGTAACTGCAATGTTTGGAGCAGTGCTTGGGATATTCGTCGTGTACACTGTTGCTGTTAGTCACAGATACAGAGCTTGACCCCTTTTAAATGTTGGCAGATAAAGGCCGCAGAGGAAGCATGGAGCAAATCCTGTCAGTATGTTTAGGGTCATAGAGTCTAGTCTTGAGGGGAAGAGGTTCACCAGACTCACGAAAAAACACCAAAAGAAAATGTGCTTTAGTAGAGGAAACACTCAGAAATTGCTGAGCTTACCTTTAATCCAATGGGCATGTGTGTGTGTGTAAAGACCCAGAGTGAAGATTATTAAATCTATTTGTGTGCGTGTGTGAGTGTGTTCATCTGTCCCCTTGAGGTAGCTCATGATTTTATTGCCCGTCGACTTATTGCCACGGTGTAACTGTCCAATCGCTGGGGGTGAGACCATAATGAAGTTGCCTTTTATTGGTTTAACAGTCAAAGTCAAGAGGCCACTTCCCAGCTGCAGGACACACAGCTTTTATGCATAGGTGTGTGTGTATGCGTGAGAGAGACAAGCAAGGTAAAATGAGTACCACTTTATCTTTTATATAGTTGAATATATTTGTAGGGAAAGTATAGGCTTGCAGGCATACACTTGTATAAACACAAGAGCCCATCACAAGAATTTAGAGCCTGATCAGACTACACTGGTGTTTTTGCTAGTTTTAGTGACCCAATTATCGCATTTCCTTTATTTTTCGCTGTAAACTTTTACACATTTTGCTGAATTAGTTTTTGCTTTTCATTGCTGTCTGCCATTGGTTTTCATGCATTTTTGTTCCTATAAAAATCAATTAGCTAACTGCTGAAACTTGCTTGAATGCTGTAACAATCACAGTCAACATAAAATCTGTTCAAATGTATTTCATTGACATGTGTAAAGGGTCAGTTTACCCAAATGACAAAATACGACACAAGATAAGTGGGAAAATTCTGAATTTGAATTGATTTGAAACACTGACAGAAATTACGCAAACCTAATTATGACTATAATGGATTACACAGTTAAAGCAAGTTTAAAAGGTCTGCTAATTGATTTTCATATCACACATAAAATAATAAAAACCAAGAACTATATGCTCAGAAATGCATTCAAAAATCTAAAACAGTATGGTTTATGATGGTATAGATGTAAAGTAAAGTGTATGTGATTTGTACTAAATAAGATAAAACACGCAGGTTGTCTGATCCTTTAAAAAAAGTGGAATAATTCAACCAAACTGTAATTATCAGATCACTGCAAAGTAATGATCTGCAGAGAAAAGGTCAGGACAAGGCAGAGGTGGTTGTTTGTTCTGAATAAGAGCCATCAGGGGCCATTCAAAGAGGACTGACCAATGACACGACATGAAGAAATGCCACAGCAGAGGGTCTTATGACCAACACCCTCACTGCCACACTAAATCAATAATCATTAACACTGTAGCTATGTAATGTTAATTATACATGGCATTTTCAAAGTGTTACACTGAGTATTACAAAGGAGAAGCTGAAATGTTTGTTTTAATCGATTGCGCAGAGCCCGTCTTATGTCTCATTGTACCAATGCTTCTATAGATATACATCATCCACACTTCATTTGTGCTCATCTGGGGAAAATTGATATTGCTGTGGAAGCACATATTAACACTAAATAGATAAGCTCCTCGTCTTTCGCTCACGTGAAATCTGGACTCCACTTGCAGGTTGCAAGCCACAGCAGATTTACCCTCCTGCCTGCCATGCACACATACACACACACACACACAGAGGGAAACACACAAACAGTATCGCTGCCAGGCAGGGTGGAATTACCAGAGATGTGCTTCAACTTGCCCAACGACATTCCCCAGAAACCATGGCAACCTAGAAATAGTGAGAGCGTGTGTGGTGTGTTTACTTGCGTTCAAGGACCTCCAGTGCCCATCAGCCTCACACAGTCTGACTGACTGCACCAGCCCTTGCCGGAGCCACTCCACATCTTTCAGGAGTTGAATAGGGTCAAGCCTGCATGGCAACAATCTCTTCTTCCTTTGTGGCTCTCTGTGATCCTTAAAAGAAACCAGGAGGGCATAAAACTCATTCACTGACTTATCCACTCTCTCTCTCACATATACTCGCACACACACACGGACACGTACAGCTGCAGAATGTGGTGGTCTCATGGGAGTGGGAGGGTAAGTGCAATGCAACCTCAAACTGACCCTTGGTTGAATGAAAGTGCATGCATTCGTGCACACACACACTTGTACATACACACACACACACACACACTGAACTAAAGCATGTTTCAAAGGGGAATCCAACATCACCATTCAGCTCTATCTATCTTTAACCCTTTCTAATTGAAATTAATAAGTATCAGGTATATTTTGATACCTAGGTTTTGTATTTGGATTCCTGAGCAGGGCTGGCTATGGGTGAGGACAGCAAAGGGTCAGTTTACACATCTCTCCCTCTCTCTTTCTCTCCCCCTCCTCAATTATTCATACACTATAACATCCTCTCCTGCTCCCAGCCAATCACTATAAGCCGAGAATAAGGAGAGGAGGCTTGGGGGAGGGCATGGAGAAACTTGGGAGCGAAGAAAGAACTGATGAATCTGTGGGCTCTGTAAGAAACTGCCACTCACTCATTCACTGTGGGCTCCATTATCTCCTGGAGGGCATCAGACACGGAAGTATCTGATTCCACGAGGCAAAACCTGTAGATGGTACACACACACACACACACACACACAAGAATGTACACATGTATGCTCATTACATACAACCCCCCATCTCTAATGCACACACGCTCAAGGAAGTCTTTACCGAACAATACCGCCACAATTGCTGTGTAAGCATTAGCATAGTAATGGTGTCTTGAATACAGGGTCAGGCACAGCTCTTAGGTTATTAGACCCACTCCGGGTGCCTTAAATCTTTAAATGACCATTTTCAGTGGTGGCTGCAGCCTCATTTTATGTGTCAATGCAACATTTTTCTAAGGGCTCCCTGATATTCATGAATTATATGCAATGTAAAGCAGGCTAACTGTGGAATAACGTGTGAAAGTGCAAAGGTTTTTGAGTAGGAACAGATTAGGATTCTTGTCTGGGTGAAAAATGAAGTGAGAGATGGACCCAGAGCAATAAAGCACAGCTCAGTTCACCAAATGGCCTAATACATATTGGAAAATGGCACGGTTGCAGTTTCTGTCAATGTTGTATCAGCATTAAGCAAACCAAATTGAATTTATATCTATGAGGAAGTTGAAAATGGTCTGCAGTGATCAAAAGTAAATAAATAAATAATACAGTGAACATGCTTTTTGTTGAGGTACACCCACAGACAGAAGACACCTTTTCATTCAAAATATGTTCTACTATACTCTAGTATAGTACTTCCATCAAAGGAGACAAAGATATCCAGATCTATATTCATTATTTATTTAAAACCCCTCACCTCCAGCTTTCTGTTAAAATGTGTAAAAAGTTGAAGAAGTGAAGAAGTTGAAACCTCAAGTCGAAATAACCCTCAAGACATCACAATGACATTGTCAGCTTTAGGTTTTTTCACACTTTATGGAAGACACTATGCACCTGTTTGTGTCTTTTAGTCTACAACTCTATAAACGTAACCCTTTCAACCATGAGTCACAAACTATTTTGTACCATATTAGTAAGTTCAGCTCATATTAAAGAATGAGACTTTATCCAACCTGATATGTTATATATTAATGGATTAATTAATTATTAACATATCATTTAATGTAGAAAAAAACTTTTGTCATTTTGTTTCAGTTACTAGTTGTTTATTAGCTAGATGTGCTTTATACATGGCTGCATGAATATTACATATTGTTGTGAGGAACTGAGCAAACAGCCTCATCACCGTCCCTCCCGGGGGTGAGACTGCCACTGAACCTCTTCCCACAATGCACTCTGGTGGCTTCAGGGCAAAGGGTGTAGCTCTGTGCCCAAGGGAGCTTTCCTCCTCCTGCCCTGTAACACACAGCCCTTACCTTTATTCTACTCCTCTCTTCTTCTCTGTCCCTGGACCTCCTCTGCCTGGAACACAAAGTAAAGACACAAAAGAGAGTGAAGAGCAAGGGGCAAGAGAGAGCAACAGAGACAATGAACAAAGGTTTAAAAAGAAACTGAATATATTGTATTATGGGGAAAGAGAGCAAGACAGAGAAGTAACGATAATCGGAAAATATGGACAAAGAAGACAGAAAAAAAGGAGAGAGAGAAGCAGATCAAATTCTGTCCAATTACAGCAGGAGCTGAGGCGTAAAGTATAATGTTAGGGGAAGGAGGAGGTATTCTGACTAACCTTATGTAACAGAGAGGAGAGGAGAGGAGAGGGGAGGAGAGGAGATAGCATTGAGGTCTGTGGATGAGTCAGATGGGTGTGAAAGGGATTGGATTGGAGAAACTAGTTTACAAATAATGATCAGTAACTACACCAGCCAAAAGAGGAATATGAATGTCTGTTAAGAACAGCCACGGATAACCTTCTGCTCCTAAAAGCTTAAAAACAACTGTGTTATTGAGAGGTTTGTTCAGATGATGCAGTAGGCCACAACATATTTAGAATAAACTGCAATCAACATGAATCTACCATGGCTGATTTGTATGCAATTAAAGACAAACATCTCATTCTCTAAAAGTAAATATAACACAAAAGCATGAACATCTTAACCCAGGGTTAAGGTTAGGGTTTGGGTTGTTAAAACAACCCAACAAAAACTAAAAGCTGATTCTGAAGACCAAATTGAATCATGTACTAACACGCATGACAGTGTGCCTTTTATTCAACAATGTGCTTATTATTTTCACATGTAAAGCCCATATAACAGCTTTGTATAGAGGATCCCTTTACTCCACTACCTCTGGGCGCTTAATGAGCAGAAAAAAGGAAAGAAGAAAAATCTCTCAGAAACTGAAACATTGTGTCTCTTCACACAGTCACTTCTTGATCTTCTAACAGTGCCACATCTTCCAAGGCTCTTTCATGCCATCATCGTCATTAACTCCTTTATATATAGTCAACCCTGAAATTAGATGTTTTTTTATTCTTCTTTCACTGCTTTCATGCTGCTTTGATTTGTCTGTAGGGTCAGAAACAACCGGTAATTGTAGCATAAGGGAAGCATTTAAACTGATATAAAAGAGAGAAATAAATCCTTCTTTTTATGTAAAATCTTATTGTGAATGCACATTTCGGTTTTAAGCTGTTTTGTTTAATGGATTTTTGACATAGTTAAACATAGAGGCATGTAATAAAAGTGTCACACTCGTGTTATTAAATGAACATTCATGTTTCACTGTATGTTAGCAGCAGCAGCAGCAGCAGCAGCAGCAGCAGCAGCTAGTAATTGAATTGCTGTTTTCCACACAAGATTATCTGTGTGATTGTGCCTGTGCATGTGTGAGTGTTTCAGAGTGTTAATATGCACACTCTGATTAACACTCAAAGTCAGCCAGTGAATGATAAATTAGGAGCAAGTTTTAATTCACTCACCACCAAAGGGAATTGCAACCGCAATATAAACACACACACACACAGAGGGAAGGAGATAAACAAATTAGTACAAAGGGGAGGAGATTAGAAAGCAAATGAGTTTGCCCATACGCCATGACGCTGATTACTCGGAGACAAATTCCTCTCATGATATCCTTCCACTGTTTATGGCTTGATTGTGCTGTATATCTCATTGTAGAGAATGAAACAGTAGCAAACAGGGGATGACCTTATATTTAGAGGACACTTTGTGCTGTGGAAGGGTTTGATGATTGCCGTAAATGTGGCTTTAATATAATGTTTTCATTATCAATTAATCTGTTGTTGTTTTGTGTTTTTTAAATTAAATGTCATTAAAATGCCCTTTATAATATCTATACAGGGTGACGTCTTTAGTTTGCTCATTTTGTCTGATAAAGAGTCCCAAACTCAAATATATTCAATTTGCATTATAAAGAGAGGGAAAAGTAGCAAATTCTCATAATAAACAAGATGGAACCAGAGTCTGCTTGGCATTTCTGGATGATAAATGACATTAAAGATTAAAACACAATTGATCAGTGAATCACAAGGATCATCAAAGTTCACTCTTGAGAGTTAACAAAACAATCTCACCTCAGTGTCTGTTCATGATCTTCATCAGCTGATAATGAGTCTGTCCAGAAATGTACTTTTTAAAATTCTTTTTCATGAATATTTAACAACTTATTGTCAACTGCTGCTGCTGAATTTCAACTTTCAAGCCAACATGGATGAGAAATGCTTGAAGGATCTACCGGTCCCCGACAACTGAAACAAAATGACTCCCTTACTGTAATGAACACTGTATTTACTGCACGCCATTTTATTTGAGTTTCTGATTGTGCAAATCTATAGTCTATATAATATCCTCAAAAACTAAGAGGAGTAGTGTCCATGGCATGCTCATCATTCTGCTAACAATCCCGCTATGCAGGTGTCCAAAATCTCAACGAACAACTGAGCACCTATTGCTGTAGTAGTGTGAGTAAATGAGTCAGTGAAGGAGTGATTTTGAACACAGCCCGTGTGATACGGCTACTAATTGGGCCTTGAGGTAAGATTATTTTGTCAATGAATCAGCTAAATTTTCAGTCCTGAACGGAAGCTCTTAGTAAGACTTCATAGACATAAGTTATTCAGGAATAGATCACAGACATGTTTCAAACTGTTAAGAGTATCTATCCCTCTTACATGTCCGTGGATTGGGACATAAGGAATACAACGTTTTTACAGATGACAGGAAGTTTACTGAAAGCAAATGTGATTTCTCTCAAAGAAAAAAATCCACAACTGCCATTCTGACTGAACAAAAACCAAAAACAGAGACTGTACCATGAAGCAGGTCAGCCAGTCTCTAATTCTTATTTAGCTCTGAAAATGGGATAATGATGATAATGAGTATGATTATCGAAATGGACGTCTTGGAGCACAATAATCTAAACTGTCCATCACAAAGAGAAAAAAAGAATCTGTGCATTTTTTTTGTGTGTGCCTGTGTGTTACAGCTTACAGTACTACTTTGTAAATGAACTGGCATTAGCATGCACTGAAAGGAGTAGAGCCGGGGTTGAAGGGAGCAGGTGAAAATCTCACTTTGAATCATTTCCCCTCCCGGTCCCTGCCATTGTTCCTGTCCTCACACATGGCAGAGGCAGAAAGAAAGGATCCTATTATTCCGGCCCAAGCCTGTTCTCCTCGTTTATCGTTTAAAGAGGGGGAAGAGAGGGGGAATATTCTGATGGAAAGCAGGGCCTCTGTGGCAGCCTAGCAGTTGTGTGCCAGCTGAAAAGACTCTGCGGGCTGAAGCTGCGGCGGTGCCCACCACCTGCCGAGTTCTTTCTCCTTCATCTCTCCCTTCTCTCTCTGCTCTCTTTCTCTGCCTTTCACCGTCAAGCGCTCGGTGACTCAGCAGTCCAGGTTCAATTCAGGCTGAGGCCTCATGAAATAAAGAAAAAAAAGAAGGGTACAAAAAGAGAGAAAAAAGATTAATTTCTTGAGTGAGAGAGGAAAAAAGGGTGAAAGAAGCAGGCAGATACATAGGTACTGTATTTTGTTTTGCATTGAAAGAGAGGCCTAAGCTGCACCTGGCTCTGGATTTTGAAGCGATTCCATGGGTGTTGAAGAAGGACATGGTTAATCTAACTCTCTTCCAGAAATCCTCACCAGGAGTGCAAGAATCACTACATCCCAATTCTCAGTTGTATATCCCATACAGTTCACTCAATCTGTGCCTATTTTGGCCTTGTCTTCTTGCCATACCTGCAACACAGGCCTTGGACACCCCCCACCATGCTCCATAAACAGACCAACTGAATTTAAGATCAGGTATTGATGCTCAGAGTGTACTCAGTCCCCATCAATACTGATGGATTATTGATGGAGTGAGCGAATCCTTGTACTGCACCATCATAAGACCAGCACTGTCAGGGTGTTTGTATGGGAGATGAAATAATGAGACAGGGCTAAAGCAAGGTGTTGTCATACATACGTCTGCACACTCACATAGCAAAAATCAATGAAATCCTACACAAATGGAGATATATACACTGCCTGCAGCATTGCATGTTTGTGCCAAGACACGTGTCTCCCCAGTGGGATAGGATCCACTGCACTCTTCCCTGAGGAAGAAGGAGAAGGAAGGAGGCATGGTTAACTACATGGATAGAGGGAACGGCCCCAATGGCAGAGGAAGGGAGATGAAGAGATGCAGCTATGAAGAAGAGACAAACTTTGTATCAGAGGAGAAAGCAGCAGTGAACCAACATTTTCCCGTATCTCTCCCCTGCTCTACCAGGAGCAGCATCTTATAATTCCTGTACAGACAACCTGGGGCTCCGAGGCATTAATTCAACACATTGTTAATAATTGATGCACATCAAAACATTGAAGATATATGCACACATGATCAGAATGCATAAATTCTACTTGTTGGTGATCCACTCTCTCTCTAGAGGGGTTTATCAATCTGGTTAGTAGACAGCTGGTAACTTTGGACCAATAGAAGACTCTTTGCATTCAGTTTCTGTATGCATAGTCCTCACTGCCTATAATCTTTTTTTACTACTGCATTACATCATACCAAACCTGATCACAGAACAGGTGGAACTTTATACATAACAAATGTAGAAATACGTTTCTACGTCTCTTAAACCTCTAGTGTCTATCTTTATAAAATCATATTGTTTTTCCAAGTATGGCTCAAACCCACTAAACATGAATATTTCACTCAGTGCAATCATCCTATAGTGTCAGTGAAGTGGAATAATTTGATAATATCAGAAAGAGTAGAGAAACATGTATTCTGATAAAGACATTTAAGGGGAAATTTCAGGGCAAAAATCAGAACCTTAAAGGAATAGTTTAGCATTTAAGATATATCCTTATTGACTTTCTTGCAGAGTTAGATGAGAAGATTGATACCACTCTCACATCTGTGTGGTAAATATGAAGTGAGAGCCAGCAGTCGGCTATCTTAACTTAGCACAAAGACTGGAAATACAGGGAAACAGCTAGCCTGGCTCCGTCAAAAGGTAACAAAATCATCCTTCCAGTACCTCTAAAGCTCACGAATTAACATGTTATATGTCTTTTGTTTAATCCTCACAAAAACTGAAGTTTTGGTTTTACAGGGTTATTTGCATGGCCATTCTAAGCTAACCAGCCGCTGGCTGTAGCATTATATTTACATACAGACATGAGAATAGTATTCTCAGCAACAAAGCAAATAACCACATTTCAGAAAATGTCAAACTATTCCATACGGAGGTTGAAACAGAACCAGTGACAAGACTAGAGCCCTGCTGTTTAATATCAGCATAGAGACAAGGAGATCATCTGGTGTTGGAGATAAAGGTGGGTGTGGGTCATGTCTGTGTGTGTGTCACACACACACACACACACACACACAGACATGTGTGTGTGTACCACTTATAACAGACGCTGTCCTTCTCCCTCACCCACCATGGGCAGGTCAGGCATCTCTCATTCACATTCCTCAGATTATAGAGGGCCATCCCTGACGAGCAGAGGCAAGCCTGGACCCACCTGGGCAGACCCTGGTAAATTCCACTCATGCTCGCAGACCCACTAGGATAAGAAAAGCTGGGGAGAAGTGGGGACACTTTGAGGAATTTCTCTCTTCGCTCTTCACCAGTTAAAAGCGACACAGCATTTAAATCTGATGAGCTTCATGCTTGCTCTCGAGAAGCCAAAACAGCACTCGACACGAATTACCCCTTGCAGGCAAACGGGCACTCCAGGTCTTTGCTGTGGGTAATGTCCACGCTGTACTGACCCACCCACCTACCTACCCATCCACCCACCCCCGTATGCTTTCACTATTGTGTTTACTTGGCGCTCATGGTAGGGGAGAGAGGGGCTCGGGTGGGGGAGGGCAGGGTAGGGCTATCGTCACCAGGGCCATTGTTTCTCAGCGACCCCCATTCAGGGTCATTTAGCATGTGACACCTCTAGGGGCACAGTGCATTACTAATGGCACAGAAGAGCAATAAATGTGCCAGCTCCCTACACTCTGACCTGAGCCAGGATGATGAGAAATAAGGCAGGAAAGATAAGGGGGAAGGAAAGGGGACGGCAGAGTGAAATGGTGGCAATGAAAAACTCCAACAGAGAGCAGACGAGAAGGTAGAAAGAGCTCATCTACATACCTGAGGAGGGCGTGATCTATGCAAGTGTGTGTTTACTTTAAGTGATGGGCAGGCCAGCAGCACACAGCCATGGGCATTCTTGCCTGGGCATCAAAAGGAATATGTGAAAGAGACACTGGGGGGGGGAGGGGCTGTAGACAGGCTGGAAAAGGCCCAATGTTTCCCACAGCTGGGTCTGTCTACAGGAGGCGGAGACGATAGAAGAAATCCCAACAATACAGTTGGGTGAAATCCATCATGTTTAGCTTTGTTTCAAACATTTTATTTAAGAATAGTTTTGACATTTTGGGGAATACACTTTTCTTTTTGCATAAACTGAGAAGACTGATTCCCCTTTCACATCAGTCTGTCAAATATAAAGCTATTGCTTGGTGACTGCTGGTGTGAACAGAGGGTAACCCTTGAGTACTCTGGTATTGTTTAGTCAAATGTTATTTTGTCCCCTGTCCCTCACCTCACAAGTCTATATTTTGCAACTGAATGCATTTTAGTCAGAGACCCTTACATCAAAGAATTGACCGTTTATTGCAGATGGCCATACAGTTGGATTTGGTGGAAAGGGCTCCGCTTATCGAGGGAGCTTTTGATAAATCCAAGCAGTGACAAGAGGTCTGCTGAGAGAACTAATCCCTTAACACTCATATATATATATATAAATAAATAAATAATCAGATGCAGAAATGTACACGAACATAAGCTTAATATTGATGCTTAAATGGCATGAAGAGGAAGTTGGGGCAGTGCAGCCAGTTACAAAGCCATCAGCATTGATGTTTGAGAATCAGCAAATTAAGAGACAGTTTATAAAAGGCTGCCTAAAACACGTATATGAATATGATTGGATACTGATCACCTGGTGGCAAACATATAATGCATCAATAATCCAATCATATGTGACAGCTGATGCAGATCAGCTGATGCAAGCAGGACTTCAGTGCTGACAGAATTAAGGCTATGTTCTGTTAATGCACCTTTTTATTGGTTTGTCCTGCAGCATATTGAATAATGTGCAACTCAACGGTTTTCTCGAGAGCAGTTAAAGTCAGAGCGGTATCCCCATGTTTGGCATATTTCATGACTGTCAAGACTTTTTTCCTTTGCCACATTAGAGACTTTTGTAATGTTTGTAACTGGTCCAAAAAGCAATTGGGGCAGTTAATACTAATCCCAACTACAGTTAGCTGTATGTGTCAGTGATAAAGCTCTGACTGACCTTTCAAGGAATCATAAGATAACTTTAAGAGGCACAAAGAGGCCAGAAAATCACTAAATTACCAGTGCATCAGTGGCAAATTAAGTGAAGTTGTACAATGTGACAAAAGCGAACGTCTCAAGAACTGTGACAGTTGTCAAATACAGGAAAACTGCATTTGAAAGTAGTGACAAGTAGTGACAAGTTACTAAAATACTCTTGGCAGGCAACTTGCAGCAACACTACAAGCTATGAATTCAAAACTAACCAAAAAGATAATTAATGCAGGGGTCCAGTACAGTCAAGTGTTATTCTTTTCACACACCCTGTTCCTCACTTGATATCTTCCCATGTATGTTGGCCTTGTATCTATTATCTATGAAGAAAAGTGCCAACAGGTTTTCATTTCACAGGTGTAAAATATACACGCACACAGCCACCACATAACACCTGTCACTTTGGCATGTCCATAGAATGAACACAAATTAACCCTGAGGCAAACTGCACAGGGTAGCAATACCTGAAATAAGATGAGAAACATGTGACCTGCAAGTTGGGAGACAAGACCAGATATTATCTATCTGTATGAACAGGATAATTTACACCAACATGAAACACAAAACTAAGAAAAGTCAAACACAGTCATGGTTTTCAATCAAGCTTTTAATGAAAAGATCATAAAATAACAGTTTATTTTTCCTCACTGCTGTACATTAAGACTGCAAGGTTGTGAGTGCTGAGGTCAGCTGTATTACACTTTTATGACACTTTGAGTTTGCGAGCCCCATCGCTATGCACGGTGGTGGCTCTGACCTGAATACGAGCTCTCTGAGGAGTGGAGATAAAGAGAGAGCCCAGCCTGGGTGCTGCCAAAAGCCACAAAGAGGGTCACAGAATCTCACCTTAAATACTGGTGTGTGTATGTTAGGTTGTGTTTGAAGTCTAGACGGGGGCATGTGCGTTTGCATGAGGAGGTGCATATGCATACATGCCAGGAAAAGTGCACCTGGGTGTGTACACCTTTGCATGTGAAGTGTGTTTGCCAAGGGGGAGGGTTCTCGGTCTTTAATAATTTATCAGCCAAGACCCTACATGTCCATTCCAGAGCCTCTCAGCCCACGGATCCCGATACATTATTGAGAGGCTCTTCCTGAAGAAAACAGAACAGAGAAGAAGCTTGATACACCCACTTCATGGGCAGCTAATCAACTAATCAACTCTTCAAGTACTATTTTTTTTTAGCAGCTTGTCTTTCCATTAATGTAGTGCACATCATGGTGACACTGTGCCATTGTAAATTCATAAACAGATGTGAATTAAGTTACGTGTGAAAATATACTGCTACCAACTCCATTTAAAGAAAGCATATTTTGGTTACAGATGGACGGCAAAAAAAAAAAAAAAAAGAAGAAATGCTGTGATGTAATGGCAAGATAGCACATTTCTGTAAACACTGAAAGTTTTGAGGTAATTTGGTGTTTTCTGTTTTTTAATCACTACTGCACAATGTCACTGGAGGTACAGGAAATACTGGTGTGAAATGTAATATGCAGCAGAGCGGAGGATACAGTCGTCTGCCCAGTAACATTACAGAGGGTCAAAGGGCTAAAGCAGGGGGTCAGGTGTATCTGAGATAAAGCAAGGGACGATAAAGCTTAGACATGCTTTAATGGCACTGGAGGCCATTTTAAAACTGGCTTTGGTTTAGTCTGCCAAGGTAAGAAGGAGCATCTCCATAATAACTGGACAGACCAGCCCCTCAACTATACAAAACGCCTGGAGAGGATGGTGATAGTAACAACCGTACAAGGTGTAACAACAATAAGACCAAGAAATGAGATGGAAACTCAAATGCCTAGAGCCAAGTACAGTCTCTTGGTTGCATTTCCTGCTTTGTATATTCATTTTTAAAGCTTTTGTAACACTGCATAATGATATATTTCAACAAACACACAGGAACAAAGATGAGGTAAGAAGAGAAAGACAAAGAGTAAACCATCAGTTAAATAGGAAGTGATATGAGAGCGCCCGGGTCTTCCCAGAGGCTTTGAAAAAACATACAAAGTGCACTTAGTAAAGCTATCTCACCCCCGTTTCTAAAATCCTCCAATGTAGAACTAACAGACACTAAAAACATTAACGTACTGAAAAAGAAATGGAAGAAGTGGCAAGTGGTTTAAGACAAGAAATGTAACAATAGTCATGAGAACACTACCGTTCAGCGGAGAGAGCATGTCGATTATGTGCGTGTATTCTACTGTGTGAATGTTTTTTTTTTTTTTTTCCTAATGGCAGCAGCATGGCAACACCCAGGGAGAGCAAGCTTGAAAAGATACAGTAGCCTCCTTTCTGCACAGGCAGGTCACAGTGTCCTGCCTGTGTCCACAGACACACACAAGGGGTTAAGGTTCAACTCCCCTGGTGTGCAGTCATTCAGTGAGAACTCAAGAACACATGGGCAAAAAAAAAAATACCCATAGTGGATCACATGAAATAAAAACCCTACAGACTGTCAGGTGTAACTGAGAAAGAAGATATTAAATGCCATAGACCATTTTCTTTGAGTTGGAAAAAATAAAATCAGTTCTCCCACAAAAAAAGTCAACTTCACAGATTGTGGTTAATGGCTATGCTTTGTGTCTCATTTTTGATTCTCAGCTTGAAATCCTCAAAACGAAAAAAAAAAAGTGGGTCCTGCCTCCACCTCAGTCTCACACACTGAGCATATTCTTTGCAGTGGTGAGGGCAGGACCAGAAATAAATACATTCATCACTGACAATAGACATTTGATAAAAAAAGAACACTGTCAATAAGTGTTTGCACCAACTTTGTATGAGGCCCGGCCAGCCAGAGGTTTGTGCTGCTTTTACCCACAGAACACAGGCAGCTAAAAAGAAAAATTGTTTCAAAACATAGAATCAGAAATACGACAATAACATTCACAGTTAAGACTACCAGATAAGCCTGTTTACATGCAGTGAGCAAATTAAAGCTACATTCTCCAGATAGGTTTTAACAACCGCCAGCATACGAGATGTACCATGTTTAATAAAAAACAACCCAAACCATTCAAGCATCACCCACCCACTTCTATACATTAAGAGACCCAATCAGCAGAGGTAGTCCTCAGGTGCATTTGGGTAAACACAGAGACACAACATTGAGCTAAAGACCCTGACTAACAATGCCTTTTGATTAATACGTCAAGGACGCACTGCCCACCCCCATTGCTGCAGTCCCATCAGAAGACAGGCCAGAGGCCAGGGGGACTGGGGCGCAGGGTCACCCCAAAGCCAGCTGGCAGGGGGGGTGCCCCTAAACCACACGCCCCTCCCCTTAATTGAATATGCAGCAGTTCACCCCATGTTTGACGCTATGCTTTTGTTTTGGCAGCAACCTCTGTGGAAAAGCATCTTTTAAAAAAAAATACACACAAAAACACCTCTCTGACTGGCCGAGCATCGACTGAGGTCTGTAAAACTGTAAAAGTTCATGTAAACAATGAGATAAATACATATGTTTCTTTTTTAGAGCCACACATGGTTCCATAATCATTCAAATGTGCTTTGGTTTAAAAAATAGTTTGTGGATTTGGGTATGAGCTTTTTTTTCTTCTTAGTTCTTTGTACAACTTTGCAACTATTTCTGAACATACTGTGTTACTAACTAAAATGTAGACTTGTTTCGAGCTGCCCCGCCTTTGTCAAGGCTCTTTGTGTTAGTTGAAAAAGTACCCCCCTGTTTGTCTTAAATATGAAACTAGTGTTTTGCTTTTCCCATGATTAAAATACAGAGAAATCGATACAATACTATGTCTTACAAATGTAGCTGAGAGTCTGCATTCACAGATGCAGAACAATCCCTGAAGTATTTGAATAGTAGTAGTAGTAGTAGTAGTAATAGTAGTAGTAGTAGTAGTAGTAGTAGTAGTAGTATGGTCACAGTTTGGAGTTCGTAGTTCGTTATGTCAAACAAGCAAGCATTCAAATGCAACTGCAAAGTCTTTTGCAGAGATGGCTAGAGATCTTGTTGTACAAAAACACCTTTTGCGTGACAGACATTATGCTGTACTGCAATAAGTGCTGACAAGTACAATAACGTTTGAAGGCAATGCATTGTGGACTCCCTCTTAAGCTAGAAGAGGTCACAAGCAACAATGGATCAGGCGATAAATAACATGTTTGTGATTGGGGGGGGTGGGGAGTGTGAAAATTTCATAGATGTACCATGCAATCACTAAACAGCAACTGCTTAAACAGCGAGACACCAACATCCAACATAACCAAGTAACAACTCAGGGAGTCCAGGACGCAGGTACCTTAAAACGGTAGTGATGTTTGTGTAACTGTAGCTGCATCCCTATTATAACAAACATTTCACAGACCATAACATGAGGACGAAAGAGGAATATGAAAAAAAAAAAAAAAACAAATCAAGAAGACAGTTAAACCAACATAATAGAGGAATGCCTATACCAAAAACTTGTAGTGAAGGTTCATGCTCCACAGTGTAACCGTTAAGAGTAGATACACTGGACAGGTTTCAGTGAAAGCCACAGACAACAGAGGGGGCATTCCCAACGTATGGGTGCTTATGATGAGGTAAAGCTTTAGAGGTTTAAAATAACTTAAAAATCATGGAATACATGATTATAATGGAATACAATCAGAAACAAAAGGATGCTGCAGAAGACCAATGAGTTGTCCAGCTGTCCAGTGCATCTCTGCTTCTCCCTTCTTATTACAAGTTTTCAAAAGTCTGGCTCAAAAAACTAACAAGCAACTTGAACTTCACATTAAAATTCTGATTATAATTCCTATCTTTTTTTTCTTTTTCTTTTTTTGGTCTGAACAGAACACATACAATATCATCAAGTCCTGTTTTTAAAGTCAGGGAATATAAAGTGATAAGGACTCTGGACACAAACAAAAGGAAACAAAAAAACATGTTCAGGGAACATGTTTTCAAACTTCACCATTTTTCGTTAGGTGGTAAAGTTTACATTATACCGGCCCACCAATCAGCACAAGCTTTCCTTGCAAACCACAAGAACCTTCCTCAGTGTCAGAGTCATTGGCCAAAACTCCATCGAAAGAGTGGATTTCTTTGTCTGGACTTAATATAATTCATAATTTGTTTTATACAGCAAAAGAAAACTCAAAAGTGAAATAATTTAGTATGCTATATATCTTAAGTACATCTTTTTAAAAACTTTGGTTATGAACTTGTCTAGCAATGTTTGTTAGTTAGCTCTGTTCTCCTTAACATTCATAAGATCTTTGGAACACTATACATCTATACTAACTAACCACTACTTGCTCCAGGCTGGAAGCTACAGTACACCTTGAGGTGGGGGCCACACTGAGCAGGGCACCCAAAAAGCTATATTTGACGAGTAAAAACAACAGCTAAAAACAACATTAATGTGTAAAATCTATGAGCATTAAAAACCTGTGTTGAGAGATGGGCAGGTTAAAGCATTAGGTGAAAAGTTACCATAATCTACACACTTTTTACAATTAATTACATAGGAACTTTCAACTAATCAACATAGAGTTCGTAAGAGTAATCAGAGGTAGCGAGGTCACAAGCCTATATAAATAGACTTTCTTTTTTCTGAGGGGAGGAAAGCTATACAGACAAAAAAATAAACGTACCCACTGAACATAACGTTCAATCTAAAACACCCTCTTCTTACCCCCATTAAACTAACCCCACCCCACCCCAACCCAAATCCCTCCCCTCCACAAGAAAAATCCCAAGACCTTCCAGTTTAAACATTCACTGAAACATTACAAGTTCTTTAAGTAAAACAAGTACCTCCAGGGGTTCATCTTTCTAACCGGGATTCAATCCTAGTAGCACTAGCAGGCAAAACTGAAAACAACCGATAATCCTCTCTCTGTTACTGTGAACAGCTGTAGAGAGGACTTTGAGTATTTGTTGTTTGTAAAAACTAAAACTTAATCTAATGTCATCCCACCATGAACCTTCTTTCGGGACTTTCAGTTAAAGCATTGAGATGGTCCCAAACCCCATTACCCCTCCTCTTACATACAGATCCCCATCAACAACATAACAAAGGATATAAAGCCGTCAGGGTAGAAATAATCTTTTTGCTGAATTATTGCCAGTATTGGTTGCACGGGTTTTTGGTCAAAATAGCACTGGAGTAGAGAGGGGACTCTTGAGTCAATCAGCTTGAGGGACAATCTGAAAAACTCAGACTCAATGCGCAAAGTTAGAAGGTAGAAAGGCTGCTGAGGGGTATGAGGTGAGGGGGCTTGACATTATATCAGTACCCACATTCACATTTGACAGACTTACAATACAGACCAGAAGTCATGCCACTCCACCATGGCTTTGTGACTTTGGAGAGAGACAGGAGTAATTGTCCCTCTAGAACTCCTGAGAGGTGAGCAGACGTCACTTGATATAAATGATGACACGATCCTCGAATCAACAAGATCCCACCGTCACCAAGAGCCCACTTCGGCTAACAGCTACATCATTCACTTAGCCAGGGCGTCATAAACTGGAATTATTATGTTTAACTGTGTGTGTCTGCATGTGAATGCGTACATGTGCGTTTCTTTGCTGTTGAGATGGGAAAAAGACAGAAATGTTTTTTTTTCTATTCCCAGAGTTCTTTGGCTTGATGCATTTCTATGAGGGTGAGGTGTGCATTCTCAGGTGACTGATGAGGTTGCGCTGCTGGGTAAACTTCCCCCCGCATAGCTGGCATTCATACGGCTTCTCCCCAGAGTGGACACGCATGTGCTCTGTCAGACGGTACTGGCGTGTGAAACGCATGCCACACTCTTCACATGCAAACGGCTTGAGGCCAAGGTGGCTGCGCATGTGGCGTGTCATGGTGCCCCTCTGGGTGAACATTTTACCACAGATGTTGCAGGGGAAAGGCCTGGTCAGCCAGTGGCTCTTTTCATGTTGTCTCAGCGTTGCCGGGTCTTTGTAGCTCTTACTGCAGACTGTACACTTGAACGGACGCGTTTCAGAGCCAAAGGTGGAGGGGCCCACAGGGGTAGAAAGGTCCTCTGCTTCCTCCTCATCTTCCTCTTTCACGAAGGTCCCTCCCTCCTCTTTGATGTAAAGCTCATCCTCAGTGTGTGTCTCCACGTGAGCATTGAGCTGCTCAGAACTGGGGAAGCCCTTACCACAGGGAATGCACACATAGAGGTTGTCTCCGAATGCTGGTTCAAAACCTTCCTGCCGGTACACGTAGTTGGCGCCGTGTCCCCCTCCTGTTCCTCCTCCACCTCCTGCACTCTCTCCGTCACTCTGCCCACTCTCATCACTGTGATCCTGGCCATTCTCTCCCCCTTCTTCCTCATCTTTACACTGTAAGGACTGGTCAGAGGTGAAGCTGCTACCACTGCCCCCTCCAACCCCAGAGGAGCGGCCATCTTTAGGACCCACAATCACACCGTTAACCAGTGGCCTGTCATGATCTTCAGACTTCAACCCCGATGCCTCTCTCTTAGGCCATTCGTTCTTGCGAGCACCCTGCCGGGATTTCTTCTGGGGCGGGGGGCCTTCAGGCTGGTTTTGGGTTTCCTCTGAGGTTTTAGAGGAGTTGTTTAGCTCTAGGGTCTCTGAGCCACAGGTGTCTCCACCTGGTAGGGTGGTAGAGGAGTCATCCAATGAGGCACTGTTGGTTGTGGATACTGAGGCAGATTGAGGGGACTCTTGGGAGTTGCTGTGTGGGCTGAGGGCATCAGTGGCTGTGCCTGCAGAGGGAGGGCTCTTCTTGGACAGGTCTAGTCCAAGGTCTGGTTCCCCAGCACTTCCTCCACTGCTGAGGTTACCATTACTGCTGCCATTCCCCCCATTCCCATTCCTCCCAGAGCTGCCAACAAACATTTCGTCGTCTGAGAGCTTGTCCCGAAGGCCTTCATCTGGTTGTGGCTGGTCGGCATCAGAAGGGGTCGGAGGATAGTGGTTTTTAGGGCCAGCAGGGGTAGAAGAGGAAAGGCGCTGGTTGTTGAGGCGTAAGCGGCTAAGGGGACCTGGAGTGGAGGGTTTACCTGGCAGGGGTTTCCCACCACTGCGCTTGAGCTTCTTTCTGCACAGAGCAGCGAGGTCATGGAGCTGGAGGTAGCTGGCTGCGGTTAAGAGGGCACTGAAGTTCTGCTCACTGCTCTGGTCCGACGAGGACAGGAGCTTCCCAGTGTAGATGAAGTCCAGAACTTGTCTGAATACAGAGGGGTTAACCATCTCTGTGTCGAGGTTAATGAGGTTATCGTGGAGGACCAAAGATTTGAAGTAGATGCTGCTTGCTGCCAAGATGTTCTTGTGGGCACGGAAGAGCGCATTCTCCACCACGATGATAACATCACACAGGAAGCCCTTGGCTCTCTGCTGGTTGAGTTGCAGCAGCAGTTGTTTGGCATGATTTGGCAGTTCCATTTCCACCTTCCTTCGTTCCTTCTCTCTCTCTCTTCCTACACGAGCAACACCTGAAGCTGGAAGAAAACAATTTAAAAAAGAGGGTTAGCTTTGCATCATAGGCATGAAGAAGTATTACATGATACATGACAGATTGCTCAATACAGTGTGTAAGCTAGGACAAAAAAATGAAAGAAGTGGAATGAATAAGGAAAAGTAAAAATAAAAATGGTGACCACGCACTTTTGTTGTATTTGCTTGGTCAACGCAGCATGCATAGGCTTGGTGGCAAAATAGAGTTCACATTGTTCAAAAGCAGTGTGTTTGATTGAATTCCTAGTTTACGGCATCTCTCAGTCGGATCATGGTTTAAAACAGGTTGAAAATAAGCAACAATTACAATGCATGTCTGACACGTCTAACAATTAAACTGCATGAGTTATGACTCCCACTGTGAGTACATCAATCTAAGCTTTTAGCTCTCGAGGGGAAATTAGCAAACTGTTAGCACAGTGTGCCACATAATCACACGGCAGCTTAGAAACTGGAACCCTTCCTTCCCGCTCATCGTCCTTTTTAAACAAATTGCAACACTACATGGATCAAGTTCTGATACACATTGCCACTGTTCTAGCACAAAAGCCAAATGGACGGAGTAGAAGAAAGGGTAAAGTAACAACTTTTCTAAGGTGCCTCCCATCAGCTTCTCTTCCCTATCTTCGCAGAGTAACTCTAGTTTCGGTGGGGTGCCCTCTTTGGAAACGCGGCTCTCTCTAGTCGCCATTAGGTCATGGTAATGTCAGCCCTGCCCTATTGTCTCGGGGTGGGGGTCGGTGGCACAGCAGGACCGGGGGGAGGGATTAGGTGACACCTGAGCAGGTAAAACTACACAGGAGCTAGGGCAGGGGGGTGGTGGCTCAAAGACAAGGACAGCAACACCTGATCCTCCGAGAGGCCCTCATTTATGGAATTAGGACAGATGAATATCATTCAGTGTTAAACTACATAGTGATGACCTATAACATACCACAGTGCTCTACTTCTAGTCAGACACGGAAAACACCAATTTTGTTAAAGAAATTTCATGGAATAGATGCAAAGAGCCTAAACACAGCCTACACACAGCCTACGCACAGCCTACACACAGCACAATGGTAACAGTAGTAGTGTGATTTAGATGAAGCAGCAGGATCTGTTCTTGCCTCATGTTTAACATGTTCTTAAAGCCCTGGGCATGCCGGGAAAATGGACACACATCTTTAATGCCCCTGATCAGAGCAGGGTATACCGCATTATAGGAGATTACACAGTAATGCAGAGAAATGCTTAACTCAAGCCATAAATACATGTGAATATGTGCCATTTCAACCTCATGCCAACCTACAGATTTACTGAAAAACATGTTTCATAACACACAGCAGGAAAGAAGGGAGTGGTTCCTAAACTCAGCAAAAGTACCAGAAGACACAAGATTGAACTCTGTCAAAACCCTTTCAGGAAGGGTGTAGTGGGGAGGGGAAGAGTTCACTTGATAGCTGAAATTCACAAAAAAACAAGTAGTTCAGATTTACCAAGAATGTTTCTGTTCTGATCTGTTCCTTTAACCAATCAATTGAATGTAAATAAAATCAGGTTTCAGCAAGCTTACGTTGGATCTGTATGCCTTATCAAGGAATTTGAAATTTCCAGCATAATGAAATACTCTATCACAACATTCTTTAGCAAAACACTGAATATACTGGCAAAGGGCCTACAGTTAAGCTCTTCAATCAATACACAGACTTTGATAAGAGAATTGACTGACATAGAAACCCACAAAAACCGCTGCTGAGAAGGTGACAACATATAAGGGGAATTTGTTTGGGATGAATGTTTAGAACAACACAGTTGTGTCTGTTGCAGGCAACACTGAACATTGTGCAGGAACAAGGTGAAAATTGTTAACTGTAGATGGTTGGCTGATGTATCAAAGCCACTGCTGTTGGAACAGTCTGGGTAGCTGATACAATCAGCTGAAGTGATCATTACTCTCAGGTCCAGGCCTGGGCTTGCCTCGTCTGCTTTGACACTTCTTCTCATGGTCTTTTTCCCCTCCCCCGTCTTTCCTCTGCTTCTCTCCTCCTTTCCCTCTATCCTCCCACCCTCACCAGCCTCTCACCGGGCATGCAGACACATCCCAGGAACAGCTCGTTGTCCCCAACGTGAATTATAATGAGCTATTCTGGAATACATAACCCAGATCTGCAGTTAATCGCAGAATGTGCTACAGAGGCGTACGGCACTCAACCCTGCAGGCAGTAATGGAGAAGAGGGCTGCTAGAGAAAGAAGGGCCTCTGCTATGATGCCAGCCAGGAAGCCATATATCAGTCAAGTCTCTCTCTTAACATACACACACACCTCTGCAGGCTTTATGGGGGGATTCAAGAGGCTTTTCCAGCAGACCGACATAAAAAGGGGGCTGGGTTTAGAGTAGAGAGCCAGCTCAGAAAAAAAAGAGCCCTCCCCCACCCCTCCTCTTCTCATCCCTCGTTCTCTCTCTCTCTCTCCCCCCCCATCACCCACACCGCTACCCTCTCCCCCTGGCCCCTCCAGTGCTGTGCTGTGCCGGCTGGATTCCAGGGAGCTGCTAATGGATTACGGCTGATCTATATGCAGCTAGGGTGGGACACGTGTAGGCCCAGCTCCCCTTCCAATGATTCTGCCCAGGAAAGCAGGCTTAATACCACAGGGAACAAACAGGCCAGGCCCATCATGGCAGCTCCATCTGAGAGTGTATGGTGCTCTTTGCAGTTTGTAGAAACATTTTCAGTACCATATCTACACCATGTTCTGTTACAGCATCACAGCCTCACAGCCTCAGTTACAGTGTATAGTCAGGGATGGATGAACGATTAGAAAGACGACCCTACTAGAACAGCTAGAATGATGTTTCCAGTATGCAAGATGACTAGTTCATATGTATAATGTTACGTAGTTGGCGAGCAGCATTTTCTGCAGGGTTGGATCCCTGTATTTTTAAACCCTCTGCAAAGGCTGGCATGGAGGTCGAGAGATGGCAAGATAGCTGAGCAGGAGGGTCGTGAGAAACAATACTTGCTCTGACCAAATATGGCACCACATACCAACCAAAGACAGCTATGAGCTCGGAGTGCAGACTGGGAAAGAAGTTGCCCTTCAAGCACAAGCACAGGATCAGCTTACCTTGCCTGCAGTGTTAACCTTTACAAAAACTGACTGTGGCTTAATGATAGAGTGGCAAACCTCACTTTAAAAACACTGCTTAGCCTCAACCTTGACTTGTTTCAGGAGCCTGTCGATGAGGAGATGAGCGGAGAGGGATGTTTACACAGATTTGACAGACATGATCAGGATAACATATCCATGTGTAAATTTGGGACTGAAAAGTAGGGTGTGTCAAAGTGCCCCCAGCACTGAATTAATGTTAGTCTCCTCTCAATTGAGCTAGTCACACCAAAGATCTGGGTGATCTGGTTTGACTTCATTTGCTGCTGCCTGTCATTGCATCCTCTTTCCAAGGAGTTTATGGATTAAACAGTGAGCTAGTAAACCTTTCAGTCAGTGTTCATGCAGCGAAGGTGAGCAAGAGAGCAGTGGGCTGTGGCACTAATCTCCTGAACAGAGGGTAAAGAGCCAGGAGAGAGGGCAGAGGTGAGGCAAAGTCCTGTGGCGCAATAACAAAACACACCCTACTACTGTGAAAGGTCATCTGCTAAACTACCAATAGAAAACAAGGATTTAAAAAGCATATTCAACCCAGGCTTTGTGGCAGGGTTATCTTTCACAGCCTTTCCTTCAAACAATATACAGTACTGACTTTGTGGAACTGTGTAGATGGTCACATTGTGCAGGGGAAGATGGGCAGAAGAGACAAATACACAGGTAAAGACTGAAGCAGACAGAGAAAGAGAGCTAATTATGTACACGAGCAAAAGGCCTCCCTGTGTGCGCACATTCACAGAGACAGTGCACTTAAACACATTCACACAGCACACACTTAAATACACACACCCAGAGTATGCTGGTGGGCAGAGGGAGTGGGGGAGGGGTTGGGGGGATGGTACAAAGCCAGTTTGAAATACAAACACTGAGCAACCACCTCTGAGCCATTTCAACATGGCTGACACTGCTGCATGGGTATGGTGGATCCATGCAGGACTCATGGGTACTGCAATTATGTGAAAGGACAGCTCACAATACAATGAGGAGATTAAAACAGAGCAGCTGTGCTTTTCGGCTGCCCACTCTATACGTTCCTTTTCACCTGTGCTGCATCAGAAACGCCATGAAGCTCTCTCTACAATTATTTGGTCATGATTTCAGTTTTAAGAAACATTTTAGAAACTTTAGTCCACAGCAATTTGTTTAAATGCACATATAAAAATATAGGTTACTGCTGTTAATCAGGTTGAGGCAGGAAATTGGTGAATGCGTTTATATGCACCACTGTAACCTGGTGACGGTAAAACCTGCAGTTCCAGGTTGGTGGTCTGTCAGTAATTCCCCCCATATGATGTCTTTTAAAACCATCATATTTGAAGTATATTAGTGACACAAATTGTATACAGTTCAATCGTTCAAAGCAGCTCACTTAATTCAGTTTTAATCAGAGTTTCGACTGGTTACATGCACTTTTAAAAGTAGTAATGTTTTCTTCAATCCCACCACACTGCCCCACACCCAGCAATACTTCCTTGTCTGAAGTCTTTGTGATGCACATAAGCAAAACCCCTGTTAAGTTACACGGCAAAGAAATCCGGTAATATCTGTGTTAACCAGGTTTCCTTAATCCCTTACCTCATTTTAATGAAACCTGGCTTCTTGTTTCCATATTGTTTAATAAATCTGTTATGTGTATGTAAATGTACTGAGCATGACTCAATGTCTCCTAAATAAGCAATTTAGAAATGAAAAACTTTAGTGCAATCTATTTTTTTTATAACAAGACATACAGTCTGAACCAAAGTACTATACTACTACAGAAGTATAGTACTGTGGTTCCATGGAGAGCAGATCATACACAACCAGAAACTACAGAAGGTGAAATAATAAGTGAAATCTCGTGCTGTGGTCTTTGCCAATACTTGTGTCCCCATGGCAAATGGTTGAATAACTCTGATGCACAGCATATTGTGCAATTCTGGACAAAGATCCAACTGTGGTTATAATCTCTTAAAAAGATGCAGAGGAGAAATCCTGCTGTCCAAGGCTCAAACATATTAAGACAAGAGGGTAAAGGCTGATCTTCCTTGTCTTGGAGACATGAATTTCTGCAGAATTGTTTGGATACAAATGCTACAGAACAGGTGCATGACCCTTGTGCTGCAAGGCTGAAGGGGGAAGTACATGAATTACACTGTCCCCGCTGCAGTCTGGGTAGAACCCTTCCAATTAAGACTCATTTTCTGTCAGGCAGTTCAGCCATGTTACAGACAAACAAGTCCTGCCCAGGGTGCAGTGGAATGAAAAGAACCCAGTCCATTTCATCACAGGAGGGGGCCAGTAGTTGCTGGTTACCACAGTGTGCCAATTCTGTGCAGCAGGTGAAGAAAATGCGAGGCTCTCTCTCGCAAACACACAAGCACACAAATCCTCCTACATGTGCACAATTAAACCTGTAATCAAACCATGGATCAATTAGTGTGCAAATGCATTCCTTTCTCTAAAAAAAAACCCCACCTGTCTAAATGACACCTTTTAAATTGCAGGATTTTCTTGCAGCCAGGCATCAACTAGATTTTTCTAAAGAGTTTTCCCTTATATGATAAAGCAGCAGTATGTGTCTTTTCCTCCATCACAACTTAACAACAGGCCATGAATGAATTTGCACGATGGTGTGCATGTCATCCACAGGTAACACTAGATGCTGAAGCCACAGCAAAGTCTAGAGGGAGTAACAGGTATACAAGTATACTCTCTCATGCGTGCAAAAAAACCCAAAAAACAAAAGCACACACACCCAAAACTTTGTCAAAACCCCGCCCCTTCACAATTATTGTCATTACAGTGCTGGATGCAGTAGCTTAAACTGGGTACAATCTGCTCCTTTTTACATTAAGACTGTGGCAAACTCCCACTTAAAATCACTTTAGCACTTTATTGAACTTATCTATTGGCATAGGACCAATAATAATTAAATAATGGATACCATATTGTTGATGTCCAATTAGAAAGACAGGCAGGACAGGGCAGCATGTCCTGCATCTACCGGTGACGTCTCTGGTTGCAACTAACTGATCACTGCTTGCATCAGAAATGAGAACGTGCTGTGAAGTGTACAGGAGAAACTCTCAAAAACTGAGAGGCCCTATCTACAGCCAGTGTGTTGTTTGTGGATAAAAAGAGCTAATTCTAAGGTAACAAAAACACAACTATTCCTATATACAGTTGATTATACACCAATGAAAAGATGGCTATGAATATTATATTCAATTTCTGCCAATAGAGCCTCCTAAATGTTCCACATTACATTATCTGCCTCTGTGGTACAGCTATGTTGAATTTGTAGTCTCTTATGGAGATTTCACCTTTTGATTGTTAATAAAATTGCTATAAATAAATAGTTTAAAAATGTCTAAAAGCATATTCACTTGGTTATTGTGAGCATCTTTAACACAATAAAGTGTGCAAAAAATTGCCAACTAACCAACCAGGAAGTACAAACATAATGTGAGCAGGCTGAGCAGTATATGTGACTCATCCTATATGTTCAGGTTTGACAGAATTTCTTTGAGCATCAAATCAAGTTGTGAATCTGTTTATTATAGTCAAGTCCTTTCAAATACCTTAATGAATATATCTTGATTTAGCTAACTTTATTTATTAACAAAGGAATAGACATTCTAATAACTTGAAAGCATGAATGTGTTTTATTTATTAATAATTAAAAAAAAGAAAGTTATATGTAAGACTGACATCTGTGCCATGGGTTTATGTATGAGTGCATCTACGTTCTGGGTCCTACATGCTGTACTGTATTTTGTGTGTCAGTCGCTGTATACAAAGAGCTTGCTGGAGAAATTAAATAAAAGACAGGAGACTTTCACTGAGGCTACCAGCAACACTGGCTAGCAATTGGCACATACTGTACCCGACTGTGTACCCTCACAGAGTAATCAACTAATCAGCCACTTCACTAACAAGTAAACATATGATTGGTATGATAAGGTAACCTCTGTCTTAGGAGAATGAACTCTGTTGATGAGATAAACCCCCAACCAGTAAAAAAAAACAGCAGATCCACATGACCTGGAGCCTAATGCTTTGGCTAAGGACAGAGGGCATGTTGGGTAAGGAGAGATCCTGTATGGTCCAAGGTTTTACAGAGCTGTCCCCCCCTCCCTCCCTCCC
>NW_023339718.1:14851690-14862477 GCF_004916995.1 Morone saxatilis
TCCCTCCCTCCTCCTCCTCCAGCCTTTAAACACTGCATAACCTTCTGGCTATCAGCACTACATTCCACAGACCGTTTCTTCTTCTTAAAGAACAACAACCACCCTGCCCCGAGGTGCTTTAGCCACTCAACGAACCAAACTGCCCCTCGAACAGGCGGCACAGACCAGAACACACCGATCCATATAGATACGACAGCCTAGCACAATCTATAAGTCCTCATCTAATATGTCAGCAGAACATATAGCCTAAGTAGCCTTACTGCATTGTGCTGCCCACACACACACCACTGTAAGCCATGATCACAATGTACACACAGGATACCGTGCGTGTGTTGAGAAGGGGAAGGGACAAGTAGGGTGAGGCGAAACCAACCGGCTGATCATGAGGATCATGAGGCGTACACACGGGCCTCAAATTACCCTTCAGGCCCCACTTTGTAGTCCATAGTAATCAATGAAACTAGTCACACTGATCAGTTGACTAGACTTGATCATTTTAATGGCCTAAATTAACTTGTTCAACACTTATCATTAGATTACAAATATATATATTTATATATTGACAGCTACAATACGCTGATGGTTCAGCAATAAAACAAAAAGCAAAAGAGCACAACGGTAACTTTGTTACACTTGTTTTCCTCACATCTTCTTTTAGGTGTTTTGGTAGAGATTGCTACACATTTGCCACACAGCCTAAGTAAAACATCTTCAGTGTAATATTTAATCTACTATCCGAAAGATAGAGATCAATTAAAATTCAATGCTGTATCCTCACTCACACAAGTTCTTAATTTCTGCATACCTGTGTGTGTAAGAGACACCGTCTTTAAAATAATGGGATTACTTGAACTAAACACTTAGCACAGTCAGGCTTCAAAGCTTATTGCTGTTACAAATGCAGCACAGTCATCATCAAATGCAGACCAGGAGCTTTACAAGCCTCACCAAATAAGATTATGTATACATCACGTGTAAAATGTATTTGAATGCAACTCATCAAGCCTCCAAAATCTTGTGCTTTATGCCTTGTGCCAACTGTAATGTTAAAAATTGCAATTGCACACTTTAACTACACTTCTGGGTGGGTGTAACCAGCCAAGATATAGTCCTATAATCTTCATATTGTAGGCTACGGTACCCTGCAACACTGAAAAGGATAAGAGGTTGTGAAAGTCCAGGATTTACCTTCATATTGCTCAAATGTTGTGTCTAAACTTTCCTAAGACTAAAAAGTCTCAACATCTATGGAAAGCGACATTTTCCAAAACTCCCAACACAACAGCTCCTTAAAATGAGCTCACGCCAACAACTGCCCTGAATGTATTCAATCTAAAAGAATAGAAACACATAACTTTGTGTGATTCAGCCACAAACAAGATTGTGCAGAGCCACCTTTGTCATGTATGAAACCAACTAAAACGATTGTGGCTAACCAACACACATTGAGGATCTCAAGTGAGGGTCTCATTTAACCCAAGCACGAAGAGTGACACAGGTGATACAAAAGAGAGTTTACCATTATAATACTATCTCACATGTTGTTAGCATGTATAACAGGCACACCAGTCCTGCCTCTTATCACAAGCACATCTGGTGTATTGTGTCATTTTTCTTAGTTGAAACTGCGCAACGTGAAAACAGACCTACAATGGAAATGTTTTTACACAACTAAACATTTGGTTACATAAAAACAGCAGCCAGTCAAGGGAACCCACATTACTGACATTCTTGTGCCTTATTATCTCCATGCCCCTTGGTACTTTAACAACACCAATCACCTGAGAAGCCAAGCAACCTTCACACCTGACTGCATCACATTGTTTACCAAGTGAGTTGTGGTTGTCATGAATTAGAGTTTAATAATCAAAATATCCAACATACTGATGTAGGGGGATTTATCAGACTGGTGATTTACACCTGGAAATCCACACAATGCAACACTGTTTTTATTAAAGCACAGCAGCTTTTGGGTCACGATGCAACACACCCACACTGTAGCCGATCACAAAGATGGTCGATGTATAGCAGTACTACCTATAGGTTAAAAAGACATACACAGTGATCCTGCATCGATAAAAAAAAGACACCGTTTTAAACCAGAAAGTAGCTGCGTCTTCATATTGTATTGAGAATATTTGCAAGTAAATCCTGTTACATTAATTTTAATTAGCACCACCTAAGACCATGGTGACTTAACCTACATATAAACAATGCAGTTTGCACTATAGGTATCGAGTGGGGCATCTCTATGGTTATCATAATAATGGCGCAAAATACCGTGCGTAAAATCCCCCAAACCAGTCCCGTTTCATTTATCACACAGTGGGAAATTTACTGCTATTCGAAAATAATAAAATCAAAAATACCTGTGTTTTGATTGCAAGGGGGGGCGATCGATTTAAATGAAATCTCCAGCTCATTACCCCCTTACATTCATGTAAACAATTCATTCAACATATCGGATTATGAAAAAACAGGGTGTAAACGAGGCAAAGTGTGGGAACATTTTCAACATCTCTGAAGCGCTGCGACGAGCCGTTCGTGGATCCCTTCTGTCGCCTAACGTGCTTTGCCAGCCTGGTAATTATTTTGGTGTCCACACACTCGTCCTGTGGGGCATCTCTTCCATGCCCCACGACGCCGAAAATACGGCCACAATTTATCTTGCGGTTTCGAGCAGGAGCCGCGATACGCTCGAACAAATGAAGTGGGATCCCTCGGCTTGCCAAGCAGGCTGGTAGAGCCAGAACAGGCACCAGAGGAGCCCCTTTTTTTTTTTTTTTTTGTTGGCACGCCGTGGAAAAAAACACCACGGTAACGCCGAAAAAAACTCTTGCGATCCGTGCAGCGGCGGCGAGAAAAAAACCGATCCGCTCAAAACAGACACGAAAGTAGCCCCGTTACACATTCGCAATCCGCGTTAAAGAGAAAATATTTCTTTTAAATACCTTATTACATCGGTAGGATCGTTCTCAAGCGTTCTTTACCATCCTCTTGCTCATCTCACAGCCTTCGGGACGCCATGTTGCAAGCTTATGACGTTAGGCTTCCTCACCCCTGACCCACATTTGAATAGAAACCAGCCCAGAGTGCAGCAGAGAAAACATCCCACTGTGGGAGGGTTTGGCCACTCTCTCTCAGCCCGAGACCCCTGGCAACTTTACCTGCAAGATGGCAGAGAGAGAGAAAGGCAGATGGGGGATATGCCGTGTTCAGACTGTGGTTTTTAAGGGCCTTCTTCTACCAGCAGCACGACTCCTACACTGCTGAATGAATGCAGGTCCGCACTGCCAAAGATGTCTGACTTGACATGTCTTTTATGTGTAATGTAAAAGGCCTGATTCTCTCATTTAAAAGAATTATTAAACAATTTTATTCTTTTATGAGAGGGAGTGCAGATAAAAACAAGTGCCAGTGGGGCTGTGTTTAAATAAAGTGGTGACAGACATCAGGGATTTCCTTTATATATATATATCTATTATATATATATATATATATATATATATATAATGTTTAATTAAGGCCTTAAGGAAAGCAAATACATGATGTTGTATTTTATCATCAGGTTTAAATATAGATAGCGTTGCACTTGTTACACCACCTGCAAGTTCAAGAGTCTTTATATGTAGTTTGATATGCAGAGTATTTAATGCGCACATTGCAATCATCATAGAAAGCTGCACCAACCATGTTTATTCTCAAATCAGTTTATCAGCTGGATTTAGGATCATTTTACATTTGAGACCTCAAAGTCATGACAGATCTCCATATGACTGGTGGCCAGATTGTTTAGAAGTATCAGCAGAAAGGAAGAGAGAGAGGTGGCTAGGTTCAGAAATTGGGCACCAGATGTGCGGAAGTGTGGCGATCTGGTGGCTCCTCCTTTTAGCACAGAGGACCCAGCCCTCAGCCAATAGCAAAGAAGGATACAACCAAGCGATGGCCCTCACCTACACACCATTTATTGGAAACTTTATTAACGACATTACTTTGATGATGCCGCCCGGCTTGCAGCTAGTAGTGCATATGTGTGCCCAATCGCCTGTAAGCTGCTGCAGAGATACAGACTGATGCAGATATTGTATCAGTCCAGTCTACCATGCTTCATGCTTATGGTTCACATTCCATGGAGATCGAAGTTATGGCGCTGTGCCAAAGTGCTCTTCTGACACTGTGCGGTTGCCGCGGGAACTGCATCCTCTGCAGGGAAGATGTGCACATGGAGTTGCCTGTGTTTCTGTCTGAAGACAGCCGATCAGTTGGAACACAGCTGTTTCCCCTTTTGTTAAGTTTGCGTTACAAATTGTTAAGTTCACTTAAACTTGGAATTAAAACACCAGGTCATACACATATTTTACATTTAAATGTTTTCTAAGAGAATAAAAATATAAAGATGTTGACAAAGAAAATCAACAGGGCTGAAAGTAATCATAAAAAGTTGGCACACGACCTTTAATGTTTGTTTCTTGAGATGTATATAGATATATTGTATTATAAAACAACTAGATTCAGTGTTCATTTGTTTTTTTTCCCCCATCACTTCTGTGTTGAACATTTAGACTAAACATTTAACGAGTTCATTGCCATTTGAGACTAATGGAAATAATGAGGTGTAAAAGAGTCGTTAGATGTGCTGAGTATGATATTACAACATCCAAGAAACCCAAAGCCCGAACTTGTCCTCGTCATTTGCATGATGAAACATTCCTCATCAATCTTCCATCCGTTATTTATGTTGGCATGAATTTACAGTCATAGACATCGATCCAACTTTAAAATTACCCCGCGGGGAGCGGGTGTGTATTGGGCCAAGTCGTCCAAGATTCCGCCTGATGAAGGGAATGAAAGAGAAGGGGGAAAAAAACATATATGGATTCAATTGCTTATTATCAAACTAACTCAATACTTAAGACATTTGCCCTGGTGTTTTCACGACAAACAAAAAAAAAAGATTTAAGAATTTCAAGCAAGTTACAACAAAAAATAACATAATTAACAAAACATGCAAATATGTCATAAAACACAAACTGTAATGTGAGCTACAATATATTCATGTCCACAAGTCGTAGTGTTGATGGGGCATTCAGAATATTGTCATAAATACATTATATTTTGGATATTCTGATGTGAACATCTTGATTAAACATGAAAAAAATACATTTTCTGCTAAATCTAAAAGGTGATTCTGGGCTCTAACTATCATGAAAAGCATATTTGGATAACAGTGAAGTGTAACGTGCAGACTCCTCAAACATCCACATCCTCTCACCTCTGCGCGCTGCAGGGTCTCCACACTTTGGTGAGCAGCGTCTCTCTGAGCCCAGCGCACCCTCTGATGTACAGCAGGGGGGTCAGGGAAGCGTTAATTCGGGGCAAAATGCGAAGAGGGTCAGTGCCTTCATTCTTAAAGTTGTAACAGGGCGAACGGACGAAATGACAGGCCGTAATATGACAGAATATAGGCAGCCACGTCCCTAAGAAGAACACAGCCACCACCAGTATGAGATACACTGACGAGCGCTTGTTGTCTCTCTCCTCAGAGGGCGGCTCCCTCTCCAACTGGAACCTGGCTATGATGAACAGCCTAACATTCAGCCCTATCATTATAATCACTGTGGTTATGTTCCCCGCAAACGTACCAATGCTCGTGATCTGTTTGGCTATCCCGACTGTGACCAGGTTGTGCGCAGCCACGATCAAGAACGCGTAAAGCCAGTACAAGAAGATGATGAGCAGGGTCTTGTTTCGGGTCATGTGCTGGGAGTATTTAAAAGGTGACACCACCGCGTGGTACCTGTCTGCCTGCGCTGCCAGGATGGCCATGTAAGACAGGCCTAGAAATGTGGGCACGATGAAAAAGGTTCTCGTAGGGGAGTCGTAGCTGTCCCTCACATCGAGCACGCCGACATAATAATAGGACACGCCGGTGCAGATGTCACTGAGGCAGGTGCTCAGCATGTACATGAAGCGGTTCTCCCTGCGCAGCGCCTTGTTCAGCAGTATGGACAGAAACACAGACACGTTGAGGAAAATGATGGTCGCAGCCAGGAGAATGCTGAAAAGCACCATCAACACATTGCCAAAGCTGGTGGGAGGCATAACCAGAGACAGACCCTGGCTGCTGTTGCTCATCGGTGCGGAGAAAAGCGTGTGTGCAACAGAATGATTCAGTTCTTCACTACAAAGAAAAGCAATGCAGCTGAGGGGGTTTCTACCTGTGCTCTGGTTTATGTAGGACACACAGTCGGGCTCATGCAGGAAGACGTCGACCTCGGTGACTTTAATTCCCATGGACAACAACTCAACAAGCTCCTGGAAAAAGGCCGTCGACTGATTCTAATGACTTCATCAATAGGCCTGAATAACAACAATTTGACTAAATTCATCTTTTATCTTTATCTCACTGCATTGATAAAGTTTATGTTACCTTCACATCTTACAATCCTGACTTCAGTACTTTTATATCAGAGTTGAAGAACATAAACTGATTATATAATTTGCAGGTTTTCCAAAACTTCACTCACAGCATCAAAGGCCTTTCAGCATGTGCAATAAACCAAACTTTTTAGCTTTGCTTTTGTCTAGAATCTGTTATTACAAATCAAATACAATTTTATTATAAATTACCACTAGCAAATTTAAATAGTCAATCTCTTTCTAGAGTCTGTTACTGAATGTATACGCTAAATGTTTTAGATTTTCTGCCCTCTCTCTCTCTCTCTCTCTCTCTCTTATATAATTCTTATTATTATATTCTTTTTTAATGACACTTTGACTTCTCAGCACCTCAGCTGTATGAAAGCTGTCAGAAACATTTATAAGTCAACGCCAGCCTCTGAAGCTCGTTTTAATTTTAGGACACAAGAAAGAAAGTAGAGTAAGATAGGAACCTGCAAATCTGGGGCTGCTATAAGGTTTAGTTAAATCTCTTGCTTTAGGAAAACTAAAAAACAACACAGAGAAGAAGCCGCCTCACTCTTATTACACCAAACTTGTCTGTGCCAAACTGTTTCTCTAAGGTCATGAAAAGTTGACTTTTTAGAAATACGTGGTTCTCACATAACAGCAGCACTACAAACATTAAGATCTTATGATGCATTGCTGTAGATTAAACTACCCAACAGTATATTAAGTAGTTAAAATGATCTCAACCTGAAACATCTACAGCAGTGAAATGCAACACACACATTAATGCAGCAGTAATATTAATCAAAAATATCATATATAATACTGAAACACTAACAACACTTTCTTTTTTTTTCACTTTTGATACAAGTAAATATTTTAGTATAAAATAATAGTTTTACTTCAGTACAGTTTTGAATGGATGACTTTTACTTGTAATGAATTATTTTCATACTATGGTATTAGTACTTTTACTTAATTTAAAGATTTGAATACTTCTTAACTTATTTGGATTATTGCCAACAGTAGAGAGAAGTGTTTTGGACATATAATGAAAAAATGGCTTACTGCTCCCTCTAGTGGCTGAGACACACATTGACTTTAGGCAGGGTCAAAGTTCACATCTAATGATTCAATGCCAGGATATATACAGTATGTCTTAATGTAACAAAGCATTTAAAAAACAAAACACACATTTGTAAGAACGGAATCATCTTCCATTACAACTGTGTTATGAAAAAAGGAAGGCCTCAAACGACTCCTGCAGAGACAAGAACTTTCTCATTACACAGATGTCTCCATTAATCAACACATTTAGTTTTTTTGTTGAAGAATATCTCTGTTGATTTAGAAGTGATAAAACTTGATTAAAGTATTCAGGAGCACTTTATGGTGAATTAGCATGAATTTATGCATGAAAAATAATTAATTTATTCATGTAGCACTTCATTAACTATCAGTAATGTACAAGAATTAACAGTGTCTAATGCATGATTTAATGCTATCAACACGATTTCTGAGTTACTAATGATGATCATGTCTTCTTCATAAGTAAGTCTGCCGTTAAAGGGACAGGACACAGTGTGACTATGTATTCAAGTCCATGTGGTGTCTTGTTTGTGGCTCTTCAATCTGGTCTGATAAGTGCCTGGTTATGTTTTTGTGAATGAAGCAAGAAGACCTTAGGCCTCTGTAGTACATTTTGTGACCACATTCAGTGACCTTGGTGTCATGTTGCCAAAACAATCCATAAATGCTTAATACATTTTATTTTATATATCAGTGGTGAATATGAGCCAGGTCACTACTTTAGCTGAAGGGCCACAAACATGATGAAGATATGAAGAAGTGTGTGTTAGTTTTTTGCCCTGTCTCAGACTTGAAGAAGGCATGAACATTGAATAACTTACAAATTATGATTGAAATACCTCAGTTGTTGTATTACTTGATGTTCTTGCATTAAGTCAGGCATGCGATTGTATTAATTTCTCTGATAGTCCATGAAGCGCTACATGAATTAGTTCATTTCTTTTTTTTATGCATGAATGTATGCACGATTTCATGATAATACCCTCACCATCAAGTGGTATTACTGGGTAATCCTGAACCATGTAGAACTCAGACTTAAAGGTGAAAGAGGACATTTTAGGCCGCACCAGATTACCCAGAAAGCGTTATGGAAACCACAGGACGCACAAACAAGTGACTGATCACCATTACCGAACACTTCTGGGACTTCTTGTGATTAGGCCTCATTTATTCTTTCCATATGTCTGTCATGAGTCACCTTAACATTACACTTGTTTATGCTAAAGCCTCTGCCCTCTAGAGATCAAAGAGGTTCGCTCAAATCCTGACAAGAAGCACCTTTCATCTATAAATATAATGGACGCTCGTCTTCTAGCGGAGCGTCAGGATGCTCCTTAACGCCACCGTCCCTCTGTCGGTGGATTTCGACACTCCGGAGGACTTCATCATCTTCATATTTCATATCCTGTTCGCCACGAGTGCCGTGCTCGTCGCCGGCTCCGTGGTAATCGGGATATCCTCCACCCGGTCCTTGCGAGGCCAGAACCGTTTTATATTCATGCTGAACACCAGCATCAGTGACACTCTGACCGGCTTCTCGGTCTACTACCTCGGGCTCTTTGACGTCCAAGAGGGCTATCCCTCAAGGAACGGGACTTACTATATCTTACCCTCATTTCTAGGAGTCAATGTGTTGACCTTTCTCTTCGCTCAGTTTGACCGGTACTTCGCCGTGTGCCACCCTTTCTTTTACCACCGCTACATAACGAGGGCGTTTGTCATTGGGATTTGCGCGTTTTGCTGGATTTACACCTACACCATCCTCACGGTGCAGAACATGGTGCCCATTTCAAAGGCGGCTCAAATAAACGCGTTTGGTGTAATTGCTCTGCAGATTATTGTTCTCATTAAAGTGTTGATGACAATTAAATTATACATCATAGCCAGGAATCAGCTGGTGAGAGAGGTGCCCAGCACCGAGAGAGACAACAAGAAGGAGTCGTTGCGCATCATTGTGTTTGTAGTTATTTTCTTCTTGGCTCTGTGGTGTCCATCCTTTGTCAATATAATAGTCAGACAGTTGACTAGCAAAGGTATGAGGTTTAGGAATGAAGCCACTAACCTGTTTGCCATCATGGCACGCCTGAACGCGCTGGTCACGCCGACTCTGTACATCTGGGGTAGTCCGGCGCTGCGTGGGGCCGTGTGGAGAACAGTGTGGAGGAGGGTCTGCCGCTGGCGGATGGTAAGGTAAGAGTCGGTCTCAACACTTAGTGATTCAGAATGACACTACTTTGGTTTTTTCCGCCTCTTACCAACTGTGTAGTGGTTGGAGTGAATTATAATTTTGTGTGAAAAATAAATATTATGTACATTAACCTCTCTCTCTCTCTCTCTTACAGAATTGGCTTTAACGTTGATGGACTGACAAACAAAATAGCCTTATGAAATTGCCAGCATCAATATCATAAGGAGAATTAGATAAATAGCCAGATCACGTGGCTCCTGTGAAAATGCAAGCGTTTCAATCGCTTTTGAATGAATGTGAGTTCTCAATCCTCCTGTTTTAAGTGTTTGAAAAAAGAAAAAAACACACCTGATAGATTGGGCTGCTGAATGTTTTTTGTGTGGAAATTCAGGTGTGATGTCAAAGGTGAAATATGGACTGTATTTGAGATTAGATATGCCATTACTGTATCTGCCACTGCCACATATTTCGAGGGCCCTCCATTAGTTTGGGGCTAAGCCCACTGATTCTGACATTTCATTTGGAAACGATGTAGGCCTACCGAAAACACCTTTCACAACTGTTATTGTCTACCTGTCATAACGTTTTTAACTGAATAAAAATGTTAATTTTGGATAGTCTTTAGATCTTTTGCTTATATTGAAACTTGTAATATGGGTTGTGTTTTTTTATTTTCCACAAAGCACCTCTTCTCCTGGAGCTAACATATAAAAACCTGTTATTTCCCTCTATTCAATGTCCTGAACCAGTTTTTTAAAGTTTGGATGATATTTTAATGATGAAACTTTTTGCAGAAAAGTTGCAAACAATACAGTAGTAACAGCTCAGGGCCTGGGACCGCTGTGGTTATGGCCGTCAAAGAGTAAAGTTTTGTTGGTTTAGTCTGACGTTAATTCTCTTATTTGTCTTGATCGCGGATACCAAGCTGCTAAGCTGTCTCCGAAATTTGAATTTGCTGCAATGTGACCAAAATTTAAATGAGAATTAAGGTTTACATGAAACCACACAAACATAACCGCGGACCGTAGCCAGTATATTGTACAGCTCCAACTCCAGCACCGCGGACAGCTCCACTACAGCGCTATCTATCTATCTATCTATC
>NW_023339718.1:14862525-14868014 GCF_004916995.1 Morone saxatilis
TCTATCTATACTGTATACACTAATGTAGTTTTTATAATTTTATTGCTGTCTGAATGAAATAAAAGGGACATTTAAATAAATAAATTAAAATCACAGAGGTTATGGGTGATGGGACCTCTACACGGTCACTGTCTCCTCCTACACTCATCCCATCCCAAAACATCGTCATGGAAAATTTGAAGTCAACATGACAAAAAAACAAAAAAACAAAACATTTAGAAATGGGAGAGTTAGTCTGTTTCTGTGGCAGTTCGGGTTGGGCTGCGTCCATTGCGCACTCCCATCATGCTCCTCTCGATCAACACAACGCGCATTCCTCTGTGCGTTGACTTTGATGGTCCAGGGGACTATTTCCTCTTTATTTTTCATGTCTTGGCCGGGGTTAGCACCGTGCTGGTGGCCGGCTCCGTGGCTTTAGGTATCAGTAATACCCATGCACTTTTAAGACAAAATCGATTCATATTTATGCTTAACACAAGTATCTGTGACACAATGACCGGCGGTGGCATTTTCTATCAATTTCTCTTTGATGTGCGAGTGGGGTTCCCTTCTAAAAACGGGACTTATTACATTTTACCGTCTCTCCTCGGAGTTAATATCATGACCTTTCTATTCGCTCAGTTTGATCGATATTTTGCGGTGTGCCATCCATTCTTTTATGATCGTTTTATCGGCACAAGAGTGATTGTTTGTGTCAACGTGTATTGCTGGGTGCATGTTTATGGTATGCTGATCGTACAACATCTGGTGCCACTTTCAAAAGCCATAGAGATCGGAATATACAGCAGAATCAGTCTGATGCTGATTATTTTCACAAAAATAACCATGACGATCAAGTTGTTCACAGTTGCGAGGTATCAGCTCCGGCGAGAGCCGCCGGGCCCGGAGAGAGACAGCAAGAAGGAGTCACTGTTGATCATAGTGGTGGTGGTGGTGTTTTTTCAGCTGCTGTGGGGCCCATCCATGCTCTATACGATCCTGTCTTCTCTGACGGGAAAATATTATGTCATGAAAAATGACGCCGTTAACCCAATGAAAATTTTATCCAGGAGCAACGCTCTGTTTACCCCCTCCCTCTACCTGTGCGCCAGCCCCTCACTCAGGACGGCCGTGTGGAAAACTGTGTGGAGCAAAATCTTCTGCTGCAAACGACCCAGAAGGTGGGTTTGCACCAATAAGCAGTTAGTGCAATAACACTGCAAACGATGACCAAATGTAACTTATTCATGCGTAAAAGTGTGGCAAAATACCACAGCAGTGGCATTTTAAATGTAAAGTAGCCTAAATCATCAATTGTTAATAGTTTACATCGGAATTCAGCCAATTAAAGGGCAGAGACATATGGCTGATATTTCAGGTTTCAATGCTCATAATGGCTTGTGGCATGTTTTTAATGGCCAACCCTGTCTCCTAGCTCTAAACCCATACATCCTTTTTATGCTAAGTACTCATTTGCATCAGTTTAGGAGGAAACGTTATGTCAATGCAATGAGAAAACGTTGTTAATCAACATATCCGGTAAGTCGCAAATTGTTGAAACTGTCAGTAGCAGTAAAAGAGACCTATGTCATTTGTTTTCTGCCAAAATATCCGCTCTTTCAATCAAACGCCTGCGCTAAAGCATTATTAAAGTAGGCTATTGTTTGGGTGCAGAACATAAACGTTGCCTGTAAACACACAGTAATGCAGGCAGCAAGTATTCTCACCACAGTTAACTGGGGAAACAAACTGGTGTTATATAAACATCATTTATAAGGTTGCCTTAATGTGTAAAATAATTGTTCACAGCTTTGTTTAGCCTGCTATGACAAGTCAACACGTCTGCAGTGAAAGAGGCCTGTTAACAGCTCAACCCTGTAAATGGTTTATCACAACCTGTTTCCTCTAAACTTTAGATAGGACAACATAAATTCTCGTGCAATTTGATTTAGGCTAACTTTATTGACTTAATGGCAATGTTGGATCGATTGTTTAATTATCAAACGTGCAGATTTAAGGGAGGCAAGGATATCAGAACATATAGGCTAATTGTCTATAAGCTTTCTTTCTTTTTTGTGGCAAATGCTGGATTACAAAAGCATTCATCTTTTCACAATGTAAAACAATGTGTAGCTCAAGGGTGTTATGTCAAATTTTAGCCAGATAATAATATTATTAATAATAGCCTACTAATAATAATTCACAATTGATAACAATGACAATTGTTCTTCTCATAGGACTGGTAAGGTTGACGGGGTGATTTGGAAGATTTCACAGTGAAAAAGAACTCATCTTTCTGTCTGTTTGAGTGTTCAAACAATTAGACTGCAGGTTTGTAAGATAAGATAAGATAAGATAGACTTAATTGATCCCACACTGGGGAAATTTACTGTGTTGGAAATGTTATAAAGTCTTGAAAATACTGTGTTTTGTATGGCAACCTGTCTTTCTCCCACAATGATTCAGCCAAACTGTAGTTCTCCTGTACAGCTCAGACCATAAATGTCTATAAAGTCATACAATCACAGTACTAAAACAATAAAATGTCCTCTGTTGTTGTACACTACAAATTTTTCAGCTTCTGCGTTGCAGGAGTCAATTGTGGACAAAAAGAATGAATTCATTTTTTTGTGAAAGTAAGCGCACAAGGAATTTCTTGCTAATTTCTTAATTGTTTTTATTTGTAAAACAGTCTTAAAGACACAGTAGATGTGATTATTTATGCTTATTGTGAGTTTGCTGTAAATTCTATTTGTTGTTATTATTACTTTTTTCTTGCATGTATTTGCATTGTGTTTGAAATAAAAATCTAATCTATTCTAACCAAACCTGTCTCCCCATTAGGAGATATAATAGGTAAGTTGAGGATCTTTCCATAAATACCAACTCAACCTTTTAACCTATAAAACAGTGTGATCTGTAGGATCAATTTCAAAACCTAAATTGAGGAGTATTATGGCAGGAGCAGTGCACATCAGCCCTCCGTCTGAATTCTTTCTAAAGACTTTTACTAATGCAGTTTATGTACTTTGCACATTTGCAAAGACTGACTGACGCATATCTGCTGTCTGTGAAAATGTCCAGTTTTGTCTTTTTCATGTTTACATACCTCTGTGAATGCGACTAGCTCTGCTGTCTGTGCAGAATAATTTCCTGGGCGTAGTTTTGCCATTATTTGTCATGCAAGATTGTAATTGCAAAACCTGCTAAATTTTTTTTACCAGTTGCTGGGTGTCTTGAGGCTGAGCTGTGTATAAACAGCTCCAGATCTGCATTGGTCAAAGTATCTTGTAAATCTGGCCTGGGAGAGCAAGCTTCAGTTATTACTGCAACACCTTCATGCAGCTGTCCATCACCTGGAGTTGGGAGAAGAGTAGCAGAGTTAATGACAGTGCATCTTTTAACTGTGGTGTTTGGTATGTCAAACAGAACGGTGTTATACCTGAGCGACCTTGCTGTTCAAATATTGGAAGTTTTTTGTTTAAGCTAATGTGGACAATGTGGACCCAGTTAAACTCAGGTCCTCTGATACTAACTGGTCTTTTTTCGGGGGTTGGACAGCTAAGACAGCTGAAGACAGACAGGAAAGGGGGTATAGAGAGGGGATGACAAGAGATGCTGCAGAAGTGCATTACCCAAATCAACAACATAAAACCATTGATTGTCAGATTGAACTTCAGAGAGGATTGTGTGTGGATTTGGAACATTTGGTGCTCATGCGTGCATTTACTGCTTGCAAACCCTGAACACTCCTCTGGCCGTCCAGCATCGCTGAACTTTCTTTGTCTTTCCATAAAGTTTCTTATGTCATCCATCAAAGGGTTCTACTTTTCAAAAAGACAGTATCCCTTTATCCCTGTTGGAGCATTACTCTAACACAGTAACACATTCCTGAGTTCTGGGGCAATAAACAGATTAAAGGTTCATGCAGCCTCTTGAACATGTTGTGTTTGGTTTTACAATGACCAGGTAAAGGTTCTTAAAAAATTCTTATTACAATTACAATTATATTTCATTATGTTCCCCTTAAATTTGAAGAAATATGCTTCATTGTCAAAAGCTTTAATTGACATTTCTTTGAACAAAAAATAAACTGAAAAAAGGACGTAAAAACGTAAATGCTTATTAATATTTTTAAATGTTAAGCCCATATGTAAAAGTGAGATTAGGTCATGACTCATGGGAGTAAAGCTGTTTGAGTTTACACGTGGGGTGGTTTATCAACCAGCTTTATAATGTCATTAAATCAAAGCTGCAGCATTGAAACAATGCTCCTCTTCAACTCCACAGACCCTCAGACTGGAGTTCCCCTCTCGGTCAACTTCGACAGTCCCGAAGATTTTTTCATCTTTATTTTCCAGCTTTTATTCGCCACAACTGCGGTTCTTGTAGCCGGACCTGTTTTCCTTACCATACTGTCCACCAGAGCGCTTCGCCTCCAAAATAGATTTATTTTCATGCTCAACACCAGTATTTGTGATACGCTGGTTGGGTTTTCAGTGTACTATCTTGGTCTGTTTGATGTTCAGGAGGGATATCCGTCTAGAAATGGCACTTATAACATGTTACCCTCTCTTCTCGGTGTTAACATAATGACATTTTTATTTGCACAGTTTGACCGATACTTTGCTGGCCTGTTTGTCATCCAGTCATCTACACGCGCTTTATAAGCGCGAAGAGTGGGTATCTCCTGCAAATGCCTATTGTTTCTTCAATGTCTATGGCTCAGTCCAACCGTTTGTATGGCTTCCTGCCAATTTCCAAAATCAATCAGCTGTAATGTTGTCAGTATTGTTCACCTTTACAATAATGGTGCTTCACGCCAAAGTCTCCATGACCATGCAAAGACTGTATGTTTTGTGCCAGGCGTACCAGCAGAGAGAACGCCTCCCCAAGCGCCAGAGAGAGAAAACAACCAGGAGTCTTTGCAGAATTAATCATTTTTGTTGTCCATAAAGCTTCTTGTGTGATGTGGGCCCCTCTTTTGTGAAATATCGTCCTCTCAGCTGGTCTTGCGATAGGAAACGGGGCCTGACATCTTAGAAACGAAAGGCGCAACCCAATAGTTTTTGGCCATCATGGTCGTTGTAAAACGCTGGTGCACACCCGGCGGTGCACTTGTGGGGGAGTCCGGCCTCTGAGAGAAGCCACAGTGAGGACAGTGTGGCCCCCAAGAGTGTGTCGCGAGGGTTGCAACAGGAGGGTAAGAGGTTCAAGATAAATGGTCTCATGCTGGAATAAAGATGCACCTGATTCTCCTACAAACTGCATAAGGCAGGCTTGTTTATTCTCGATCCTGTGATAAGGAAGCTGCATGACAATGACCGGAAAAGAAAAAGACCTTAAACTGAAATTAATTAAAGAATAAATATAATAATCATGTGTATTTCACAGTTTTAAAAGCATCCTTTCCTGACCATGTCAGGCCTTTACGTTTACAGTGCCAGTAATATAAACCTTTGCCTTCCTTACAAGATTGTTCCTCCTTATGAAACGAATTAAATTTTACA
>NW_023339718.1:14868114-14870688 GCF_004916995.1 Morone saxatilis
TTGGCTTTTAATGTTCTTTTTACTTGCTTTTCTTTAATTTTATTTGAGAAATATCTCAGAATTATTTAAATAATATTTAATCTATGCATTTTTTTTAATTCTGGGCTTCCTTTTATTCAATAAAACTTAACATTAGGCTACTACAAAACATGAAACAGCAGCTTTATTATTTTCCTAAACACTGATGGAAGTATTCCGCTTAAAATGGTTCCCACAAACAGTAAACAGTCTGGTGCATTAACTCAACAAACAAAACACTGCACCCAAATCACTGCTGTCAAAAATACAACTAGGAAAATTAATCTGAGTGAAAGCACAAACATTTTTAAATTAAAACACTTGGCCTCTCAGCTGATCTTTTTTTTTTTTTTTATCTCAGTGAAGTTTTAAAAAAAACATTGAGTGCTTTAAAAGTGCAATGCGTTGCCCAGGTGCAATGGCTTTACAAGAAACATAAGTGCAATCACGCACGTATCACTTTCTTCTAGGTCTTAGAGAATATTACAGAGTATGTAGGGGTTCTGCTGCGGCCCTGAAATCTCAACAAACTGCAACACATGCGCAGCATTTAGAAAAAAAATAGTGCAAACAAAGAAAAAAAGTGCCACAGACAACAACAGAAACTGTATCCAGGGTAGACTTGTCACAGTGGTTTGTGTTTCTATTGTCGTCTGTGTTACTTGCACTGTTTCTATATTTGATTTGGTTTTATCACTTTGCCGATTTTTTTCTAAATGCTGCATGCCTTGTTCAACCGGGGTTTTCTTCGCAATGTTTTGAGCTCTCAGGGCCACCGTAGACTTAGCACCACCACCCAACATGCAATGCTTCCAGATCCTAAGTTTGGGAAACATTAGCATATATATAACTATGCACTTATACAAAGTGAGCTCAGGCATTTGAAAGAGGACACTGTTTCTAGAATAATTTTTCCCTTTTTAGCCACCATATATTTCCTCTGAATTGAAAGGGTCAGAAATGTATGCATACACTAGAAGTTTGTTGCACAAAACCTGGACTTTGGGAAACTTTTTCAGGACATCAAGCTCAAGCACATACAGTAGGTGACTTAAGTTCACTACATAGATAAACCCATGAGCATAAGGCAAGTCTTTATCTACATCTATCATCAATAACCTCAGTTACCTCAATGATGGACCTTTCAGTAGGGGTGGGGCCTTTGGTGTGTTGCACTTCCACAAAGACCTTCTTGACATGCTCAGTAATAATCCTCTTTCTTTGCAGACATCCTGTCAAAACATTTTAATCTGTCTTCAGGTGCAATATACTGTACATGTTTTCTTAAAAGTTATTGAATGAGTTAACTTCATCTACACATGCAGTAATGCAACATAAGACACTCAGAACAAACCATTGGTTAAATGTTGATTAAATATTTAAATATCAATTGATTTTTTACAGATAAAGACCAGGTAACTTATTATGTAGGGAATTTATATTCACTTGGTTTTAAAAGAAAATTTCAGTCTTCAGTTTTACTAAAAAACTAATTAGGAGACAATGGTATGATTTATTTACCTGTAAATATATGTATGTACTAGTATTAGGGTTTGGATAGTATATAGGAGCAGTTGAATTGTGTTTAATATGGATACAACAATCACAGGAAAATGTCAGAATTTACCTGGTAGTCTTTGAGTTCCTCTCCAGACTCACCAAGAAACTGCAAGTAGTGAATGATGGCATCTCGTCAACCTTCCACCTTTTACTGTTAATTACAGAAAACACTACATATTATGCAATAAAACACACAGAAAGCAACAGAACATTACATCAATGTAATTGTCTACAAAAGAAGGTGATTACTTTGCACCAACTTGGTGCAAGTATGCATTGCTTATTTCTTTCTGCACCAGCTTTATCATCTGCACCTGCCCTCAGCTGCTTACAAACCATTTTACTAATTAGACTGAATATACATGGATATACATTGCTTAAAACTGTATGGTGCAATAATGCCTACTTGACTTATCAAAATAATCCCACACAGCAAACTCTCTGTGGTCTTGTTTGAGTGGTTGATGTATGAACAGGTACAGTACACTGCTGTGGTCAGGTGGTCTGTATGAATAAATAAATTAATCTGACCTATCCATGTGACAAGATGTCACAGGACAACTGTATATATTCATATGGTTAAATGTTACATATGAAAATGACTATACAAAAATGCACATAAATACCAAGTAACACATTAAATAAAAGAGTGATACTTTACGTAAAAGCACTGAAATAGTAATTCCTTGTAGAATTTAAATATAAGATCAGGGTTATATTTAGAGGAGCAAAGAATCATTTTTTACTGTGCAGGAGAACTTGAGATTCTGTTTTCTCCTGCTTCTAGATACCACAACACCATCTGGGAGGGTTTTTGTTTGTTTGTTTGTTTGTTTTTGCTTGTTATCATATATTATTAGATCTGATTATTTCTATATTGTTGCAGCAGGATGAGGACATATTGTTAAATGAAAATAGAAGTTGAATAAACATGTCTTCAAAGGTTCAAGGCTGGCGTTAAAGGGACAAACCCGACATTAGATCATACATAGCGTC
>NW_023339718.1:14870788-14882161 GCF_004916995.1 Morone saxatilis
CGACATTAGATCATACATAGCGTCTCAAGAGATCAAGGCTGGTGACATCAGGGTACAGCAGGTCTTACATAAAAAATAATCGATGCACTTATGAACCATTTGCGCATGAACAATGCTCCTCTCCAACATCACAGACTCTATGACAGGAGGAGTTCCCCTCTCGGTCAACTTCGACAGTCCTGAGGATTATTTCATCTTTATTTTCCAGATTCTATTCGCTACAACTACTGTTCTCATAGCAGGAACAGTAGTCATTGGTATCTTTGCCACCAGAGCGCTTCGCCTCCAAAATAGATTTATTTTCATGCTCAACACCAGTATTTGTGATACGCTGGTTGGGTTTTCAGTGTATTATCTTGGTCTGTTTGATGTTCAGGAAGGATTTCCTTCTAGAAATGGCACTTATAACATGTTACCCTCTCTTCTCGGTGTTAACATAATGACATTTTTATTTGCACAGTTTGACCGATACTTTGCTGTTTGTCATCCATTCATCTACACGCGCTTTATAAGCCGAAGAGTGGTTATCTCTGCAAATGTCTATTGTTGGCTTCAAAAAACATGTCTATGCTCAGTCCACCGTTTTGAGCTTTCCTGCCAATTTCCAAATCATACCAGCCTGTAATGTTGTCCAAGTATTGCCACTTTACAAATTATTGTGCTCACCAAAGTGGTCATGACCATCAAACTGTATGTTGTTGCCAGGTACCAGCTAGAGAGAGACCCTCCCAGCGCAGAGAGAGAAAACAACAAGGAGTCTTTGAGAATTATCATTTTTGTTGTCATAAGCTTCTTGGTGTTGTGGGGCCCCTCTTTTGTGAATATCGTCCTCAGGCTGCTGATAGGAACGGGGCTGACATTTAGAAACGAGGCCACCAATATTTTTGCCATCATGGCTCGTTTAAACGCTGTGTGCACACCGGCGGTGTACTTGTGGGGGAGTCCGGCTCTGAGAGAAGCCACAGTGAGGACAGTGTGGGGCAGAGTGTGTCCGAGGTGCAACAGGAGGTAAGAGGTTCAATAAATGGTCTTATGCTGGAATAAAGATGCACTGATTTCTCTACAAACTTGCAATAAGCAGCTGTTTATTCGCTTCTTTCTCAGAGTTGGCTCCACTTCTGTGAAGGGAAAAGGCAAAGAAAGGGCCCTGATTCACTGAAACCGAGGACCCCGTCACTGATTCTGTGATAAGGGACTGCATGACAATGGCCGGAAAGAAATATTTCTGTAATTTAAAAAAAACAATCATTGTATTTGTCACAGTGTTTGCTATTTGTTCATGACATTGAAGTGCAATTTTCCCGTCCATTTTCTTTATGCTTCATTTAGGCCTTTTTAAGTTTTCCGTTGTTGGTTTTTTACGTTTACAGCTTCAGTACACGAAACCTTTGATCCCCTCAAAGATTGTTCCTACTTTAAATAATAATTGGAATTCATATCTCTTTTCTACACTCAACCCTAATATGGTATTTTGAAATATTACAGTGGAGAAGATTGCATGCAATTTGGACGGTCCGCCTTTATAAAGAAGCTATTTGTAACATTTGCTTTGTCTGATATTTAACAGAGAGACTATGTGACATATCATGAACATGCCCTAAACAAGATGTTGTTTGTTCCTTAAGCTAACCGGATCTTTATTTGTCAAACAGTTGAATTGTTGAATCTCAACTAATAAGCAGTTAAACTCTGTAAACTATCTGTAGGTGGACATCTGATTTAATATACTGTAGTATTATTATTATAACTATTATTCTTTTTATTATTAAAATATATTTTAATGAACTACATTAACAAATTATTTATTTCTAGGTCCTGGTAAAATGCTATTTTTCAGCATATTTGTATTCAAAAGTAAAAGGAACATTTGTGGAAAGTAGAAATTGGAACAGCGCCGTAATACTTGACCCTGCTGCTGGACTTCACTATTTAATCTAGTATTTATTATCTGTTTTATTTTTAATAATGTTAAAGAGCTCTCAATTTATTTCCACACATATTCCATAAGAAATTAAAATAATTCAAAAACATAACTGCAGTGGATTATAGGCAAGTCTGGCTCGGAATGAGTCCAACTTTGTTTTAATCTTCAAATGAATACAGAAAGGTTTATTCAGCTATACATTAAAATGTTTAACAACTGTTTATAAATTTACTGTAGACACAGATACAACGCCCATGTGAATCCCAATAAAACTGACCCAGTTTCCAATATAAAAGCCTAACCTCTATATTTAAATGTGGGAACAGAAAGTCATTGTGGACAGCTCCTGGTGCTGAAGTCAATATCAAAAGTCTTTCTTTGTTTTGTTTTTTGTTTTTTGTTTTGAAGATGCATTATAAGAATTTAAGAGTTTCAAACATTCATAAATGAACTAAAATTATCAGCAGAATGTAAAAATAGCGGTTTTGATATTATTTCAAAGACATTTATGTATTGTGTGTATCTATTGAGGTTAGCATGCTAACCAGATAGCTTCGGCCTGTCCTGTATGCCATAATTTTTACCCCTAGGATTAGAGAGGCAATGATCTGCCCTACTCTGCCTCTGACTGGCTTTTGAACTGTTTGACTTCCCATACACTATATTTCCACCTGGGAGTACCTTACATTACACAACTTCTCTTAGCCTTTAAGTCTAATAAATGAACTTAGATAAAATCAAAAATATCAAGAATAGAAATATTCATACACGTATTTTCCTTATTAAACAGAAAAATACAACCCTACACCTTTTGAATTCAAGCTTCTCTGAACTAAGACCTTAATTTCCTTGTTAAGTCATCATAAAACACACCTCATTGAAACAGGACAAAAACAAAGTAAAACTCACCAAAACAGTCTGTGTTAGTCTTTCCACTCTTCCAACAATCACCAGCTTGGGCTTGGTCTAAATAAATCCTTAATTTAAATGTGAAACATATTCTGGCTCTAGGCTGTAGCTACCCTCTCTAATGCGGGACCTCCCTCTATATCCCCTTCAGCTTTGGGGCCTCTTTCTGCACCCCTCCACACGAACAACTACACACACACACGCCCCCAGGTCGAAAACCTGCCTCCCCTTCAGAACTTCCTCTTGACAGCAGCACAACAAGCTGCCACAGCAAACTGAGCCCCCACACTAAGGTTCATGCTGCACGTATAGCAGCTTTTAGATCCTGATGGTGATTTGGCTAACAACACGAGACTAGCACAAACTTTAGGATTCTGCTTTCTCCTGCCTGTTCAGAGGGCCACAGCGCACCATCTCTCGTGCGGTGTGGCTGAAACACAGGGCCACACTCAAAACGAGTTGAAAGCTCCTTGGCTAAATGCACAATGCACTATGTATGTTTAATGTCCTCTATCAGGTCAGTTAACCAAGAAAACGTTACTAACAATCGGTGATAATGTGCTTAGGTAAGCGTAAATTGAAAAACGTTTTTACTTTATGTTCGTTTCATTCTACCATTAAATGATTCAAATACAGTATCTCCGTAGTATATCCATATAAAGAAATCTATATAAGATATTAATTCATTTTATAGCAGAAAAGAATCAACACTAAAATCAGTCATGTCTCTCAAACGGTGAAAGTCAAATTCTTTGCCAGGACTTCTGCATGCAGCTGTGTTCAAAGGGCGGGCCAAAGAACGACATTACGATCAGTAGCATAGGCGTCTCAAGGAGATCAAGTGTCTTGCTACACAGGGCCTTACAGCCACGGTCATTACGATAAAAACATAATCCGGATGACTTATGAACCATTTTGCGCCGGCAGGTGAACAACTGCTCGTCTCCCAACGATCAGCAGACTCTTCGAGACAGGGACGGAGTTCCCCTTCTCGGTGAACTAATCGCACAGTCCTGAGAGGAGTGGCTATCTGCATTCGTGTTTATCTTTCCAGCATTCTATTTCGCTACAGACACTTTTCTTCATAGACGGAACAGTAGCTTATTGGGTATCTTGGCCACCAGAAACCAAGCGCCTCCTACGGGGGCCTTCCAAAATAGATTTGAATTTTCCATTGACTCACACCAAGTACTTTGGAGCCCGCGCTGATAACGCTGTTGGGTTTCAGTTGTATATATTCTGTGCGTCTGTTTTTGATGCTTCAGGGGAGCTGGGATATCGTTCTAGAACATGGGCACTCTGAAATATTTACCCTCTCTTTCTAGGGTCAAACATAATTTAACCATCTGCTGTTCGCACATTGACCGATACTTTGCTGTGTGCCATCCATTCATCTACAGCCGCTTCATAACAAGACAGTTTGTGATAGGCATCAACATCTACTGCTGGGTTTATAATTTTGCACACTTGCTCGCCAGGAATGTGTTGCCACTTTCCAAAGCGATACAACTGTACGTGTTCAGCATTGTCTTCTTCCAACTAATCGTGCTCGCCAAGGTGGTCATGACCATCAAACTGTATTTTGGTTTTTTTTTTTATTGGTTTTTTTTTTTTTTTTTTTGCCCAGGTACAGCTGAGAGAGACCCCCCACTCCCCAGCGCAGACAAAAAAAGGACAGCAACGAAAGAGTCTTTGAGAATTATCATTTTTGTTGTCATAAGCTTCTTGGTGTTGTGGTGCCCCTCTTTTGTGAATATAGTCATCAGATTTGTGGCAGGAGGAGGACTGACGTTCAGGAACGAGGCCACCAATATTTTTGCCATCATGGCTCGTTTGAACGCTGTGTGCACACCGTCTGTGTATATATGGGGGAGTCCGGCTCTGAGAGAAGCCACAGTGAGGACAGTGTGGGGCAGAGTGTGTCCGAGGTGCAACAGGAGGTAACGGGGGCAAGAATAACTCTGGGGGGAGCTGCATGCAAAATTCACTACCATGTTCACACTTACTTATCTGTTTATAGTCTGTACAGATATACTAGGTTTGAATGTAGTATATTGGGCTGTGTGAGATTTATTCATTGCTGCGGTCGATGCTTATTTAAACTGTCTATAACCTCTCTCTTCAGAGTCGACTCCTTACCTGTGAAGTCATGGAAATAACAAGAACCAGAGGACTTGATTCAGCAAATTATTCTAATCAACTGTGTGTTGTTGTTTTTTTTTTTTTACCATCTCTCTCTCTCTCTCAATTATTTGGATTGAAACCTGGCAATATTTCTTACTCAATATTCTTCACTGGATCTTACAAGGTGGTGCTAATGTTTTATCTGAATTAGCTGTTGATACAGTGTCCTGATACACTTACTCCTATTAAATGTTAGACTAGTGCTGTATAGTCTGAAAATACTGGTATACTTGGGTCCCTGTTCATGTCAGGAACAGCCCACCTAAATCTAAAATGTATATATTATACAAGAAATGTCAAATGGAGGGGAAAATATGAAAGTTTAATTTTAAAAAGTAATTCAATTTTGGCCAGAAAGCTCTACTGGTGAGTTTATATTTTCCAGAATAACATGTTGATGGTGTACTGGAGCATTAAGTAAAGGAAAACACTGCTTTTTTTTAATCACTGATGTTTCCATTGTGTTTCCAGACATGATAAATTATGTTATTTTTTACTTTGCTGTCAGCAGTGCAGCGGTGTGTTTCTGAACTGCAATTAGGCCCATTTTAAAACACAAGTCAAAGCAGTTTGAGCCGTTATCCTGTGTATTCTGTAATGGTTTGGGTTTTTTCTGGTTAAAAATAGCTTAATATTTCTATGAGAACAGGTACTGATCTGCTTTCAGAGAGGCAGAGCAAATACTTGGGTCTGAAATAAAGTTTTATATAACTGAAATAATAATAATAATTTGGTGCATATCAAATAATCCATGAATTGACATTCCATAACTGATGATCTATTAAGTGTGAACGAATCACACTTGTTGATTGATCATTTGTTAGCGGTGAACAAGAAGAATTTATGATACACCCTCCATTAATACATTAAATTATCACGAGTTACGCATTAGTAAAGCATTACTTCAACATAAGATTATCAACAGGCTATTAGATAATGCAGCAGCCTTTTATGTCCACAAATACTTTCTGCAGATATAAAAAGCCACTTTATTGCCACTGCAATAAAACATTGTTACTGAAAAAAATGCTATTGCTAATATTCAGATCTGTTAGGACTTTATTGAATGTGTTTTTATTCAAAATGTTTATTATGATTGTCCCCTTTGTGACAGAAAATGTAAATGAACATCGACATGACCAAAGATAATGTATTTTACATTATAAGGCAATATAATCTGAAATTAAACCAGTCTATATTAACCATATATCAAGTGAAAGACTATACAGACCCTAATAAACATTTTCTGGTATGAGTTTCTACTTTAAATCTGGAATAAACAATAAATAAATAAATACAGCATACTTTTTCTCATCTTAAATGAAAGCACTTTATACATTTTAGTCTTTGTCCATATAGCAGAATGACATTTTTGTTGGAAAAATCAGATCAGAAGGAACTGCAGATTTTAATGTTGTGTTGAGGCCTAGCAGCTGGTGTTAACCACAGATACTACACAAACTGTTCATGTAACTGCAAAGGCCAACACATATGTCCTCAGATGAAATCTCTTTAAGATTGAAACTTTTACTAAAAGAAATGAATTCAAACAGCTGTTCTGAACCTTTTGTACTTTCAACAAAAATAAAGAAAACTACAGAATCTACAGAAGCAAAGAAGATATTTTATCAGCCTTCAACTTCATATGTGAGATGCTTCCCGGGACACTAACATGCAGTTTATCAAACAAGCTTATCTTGCAGCGTGTGGGTGGACAGAAAGTCAAAAGCAAACATGCATTGCTCTAGTTGGCTTTAACTGGTGTGTGCCCAGGTGTTGCAGAGTTGATTTAGTGCCTCATTAATTTTCAAACTACTGTAATAGGTCAGGTACTTTATGAAGCACTTGTGTCTTACTCTGCACTCCAATCCAGTTATATGTCCCTAACCCTCTTTATAGGCTACATGGATCAATGGGGTTTACAGACCTATATTCAATCAATAAACAACAATCAATCAGTTAAGTACAAACTCTCTGAAGACAAAAAAAAACTTGTCTTGTCAGAAACCTCATTACGGAAAGTTTAAAAGGGACACCAATGCAATGAGAGTTGTATAGGAAATGAAAAGTACAGATATTAAAGAAGATTGTTGTAATTAACCAACAAAGTCCAATAAAATGCAAGTGCAGTTCTGGTATAATTACAGTAAGTTTCAAGTAATAACTCCAATATCTGTAAACTACAGTCAGGTATGGATGTAAGTAGTACTTGGAATGAACTCAAACTAGGGATAAATTGTGTTGGCAAAAAAAAGGGGGAAATGGCTTTTTAACATACAAAATACCTATTCTAAACATCTAAACCAGGGGTACCGAACCTTTTTGTCCTGAAAGGCCAAAACTAAAACGTAATGATGGGTCACAGGCCAAAAGTAAACACCTGTATTATATTGTTAAGATGCAAAATAGTATTAGTCCCAAACCCCCCTAACTGACTGACTTCCTGCAAAGTGTCACTCTGCCTATTGTGCTTACATAATGAAAAATAATAATGGGGGGAGGGCTAATGCTCTAATTAGCATAAAATAATAAAAAATGTATTCATGGAAATGTTTTTTTTGTTGTTGTCATTTTCACAAAAGCCTTTTTGTCATACATTGTTTTTCATTGTCTTTACTTTGTATACACAATGTGTCTATGTCAATCTTGTTTATCCAAGCTGTTCTAAACAGGTCTTGGATTTTGGATCTGGAGTACTGGAGTAGTAGATATAATAATGTACACATTATACTTCTTACAGTGGTCTGGGTTATTCAGCCTCAGGCCCAAAAAGACAAAGCAAAGTTGGTATGGTCTTAAAAGTTGGTATAGATACCAATAAATGAGAATTTTTAATGCAAAAACAAAAAAAAATTAATTTAATTAACGATAAGAGAAACAAAACATTTTTGATCACACTGTTTAAGTTCATGCAAATAAGCAGGAATTTGGTAATATTTTTTTACAGTGAGATGACATTCCTGGTATGCTGTATTAAACTGAAGTTAGCATATGCTATTATGGCCTGTTCTTTTTCCTTCTTTATCCCATAGAGGCATACGCAACAGCTTGTACTATTTGAGAAGGCAAATAAATAGTACACTTCAATTTGTATGTGTTATATTAATGCATAGCAGATTTTCTACTTTCACGACTGACTAGTGTACAGAAGTTCCTGGAAAGTACTCAACTGTAAAACAGACTCATTATCTTCAAAACCACTGGCTAATTCAGTCAACTTCAATTGAGCACTGACAATAAGCACAAATGTTTCTTGCCGAGTTTGTATGTCCTCACCCCGGGCCAACAGCCCTGGCAGAGTCTATTTGAACAATGTTAAAAAGGTTTGCACCACATAACTTTGGATGTATATTTGGGCATGACATAATCATGTGTACATATGTTAATTTTATTGGTTCACTGCGTGCAAATTTGTTTAACCACCATCAAAGAATTTCCCTGGGAGGCTGTGAGTTCCTCCATTGCGGCCACAACATGCACTGATGAAAGAATATTTATTGAGTGAGTAAGTGCATGAAGTTTTGGGTGTGAGTCATTTCTACCACAGTGTCCATGGGGGCTGTTTGAGTGGGAATGAAGCCAAAGAGGAAACATTGACCGGGATTGAAATGACAGCCCACGGAAGTGCTTGTCTCTGAAGAGATCGCCTGATCATCATCCTAGAATACATGGGGGAAAAAAACACATTAATATCAGGAAATGTATTAATGTCGAATATTTGTTTGTATATGTTCATATGTCTTACCCATCTCGTCCCAGCAGGAATAGAGCAGGTATGCTCGGTTTAGCAGTGCTTCCATCAGTGATCATATCAAGGTACTGACTGTCGTTGTCCTCTGCATTATCAGCGATCAGAACAGCTTTGCCTCCTGCTTCCTCCACATGTCGGGCCTTTTGTACAAAGGAGCAACCTCTGAACAAAAAGACAGAAAGAAATGTGAGAAACCATTTTGAAATAGCATCTAATTAGATATTATCTTACAATAAAAAATAACTAAAGATGGTTATATAAAACACCACTATTGCCTAAATTCATAAGAGGTCAGCTAATGTGTCAGTTTGGGAAAGGGATTGTGCAGTCATGGCTGATAAACTATGTTGACAGTACATTTTGCCATAGTGACCGCAGTAAAAACTGATGGTAATGTGAGGCTCTCTGGCCCAGAAAGACTTGTTCTCATATACAACCATTACAAAAGAAACAACTGTAAAATAATGACAAACATTCACTAAGCAAGCACTCTTCATTTCTCGTCATTTCAGAGGTCCAATGTCAATTTAAAATGCAATGCATTACCACATATTTTTGTGCCATTATGAGAGCAGGCAGGTGGCTGGCGAGGCCAGAGAAAGACGTGCACATGCTATATGGGCCCAAAGATGTGGAGGCCTGCTGATTTTTTCAGTGTACGAAGCAATGAGCAAATTTGGCTGGAATAAATGGGCACTATCTTGGAACACCATAGAAAAAAACATGCACCGGCATGACTTGCACCTACAATACAGCAAATTGTCCTTTTAAGTAAAGTCAATAATAGCACCAGACCTATGCTTATGACAGCTGCCTTACAAACTATCCAGACATATCTATTTATTTCTTATTTAATGTGTAACATTTAGGATGACCTATTGGCAAAATTGAATATAATATTTATAGGTATCTTTCCATTAGTCGTCTACAGAGTGCATCATGTTTTTACAGTAGCCCAGAATAGACACTGACTCTTGATAGGGAGTTTAGCAGCCACCAACGTTTCTCCTACACGCTTGGAATAGGAGGGTGAGACACGGGGTTGTAATCTGTAACTGCACACTAATCCTTTAAAGTTCCCCTCCACTGCTAAATGGCTTCATCAAAGCCTGTAGTTCCTGTTTCCCACTACTGCTTTTTGGTCACATCCTGCATGGCATATACAGGTGTACATACCCCCTCTCCACCAGGATTACTTGTCCCTGGATGATTTCTCTGTCCTCCAGGTCTGAGCAGCCGTCTGCTGGGTCTGCTGGCACGAGAAAAATCTCATCATAAGATGATGTCTGGGGACCAAAAGGAGAAAAGGGGTGAGTAGATGGTGAATGCACTTGTGTCTGGGGCGAATGAATCATTTGGTCAACACATTAAACTCAGAAGAGGGGCAGAGTACTAACAAAATCTCCTCCGAAGTCTTTGGCAGGTGCTGCACTGAAGATGTACCCAATCTCCTCTGGACTGATGACCCGGAAATAGAGCAGTTCATTGACCCCAAGACCTAAAGCAGACCGAGACAGAAGCGCGTACACCACAAGCTTATGTCAGTGATGTGACTAACTGCAGCATGAGTATGAAGTCAGTGTTGGTAGAGACCTAGTGATATGGGATGGAAATTCACAGGGAATATGACACAGTACACCTCTGCACTTCACATCACATCACAGGGAAGTGACCAACCGTGAAGGCACAAACATGAACACGTCCAACCCTTCCGCTGGCTGCTGCTCACCTGACATGCGGCTGAACTGGATGAAAACAGTCCAGAGGTATAAAACTAAACCTGTTTCCCGAACAACCATTGCCATGTTCAAGGCATCTGCAGAGCTCCTCAACGTTACATAGACGAGACTTCAGTGTGTGTGTGTGTGTGTGTGTGTGGGAGCGGTCCTTTATCCATAGCTGTTGGTCTGTCCGGTGAACAACAGAGCAGCAGGTTAGCAAACACTTCCGCGGTTTAGTGTTTTTTTTTTTCTTCATGCGCATGCGTACTTCGCTAGGCGTTGGAGTGCTGTTGGGCCCTTCTGACAGTGGAGCCGCCACACAAAGCACAATGCTAGGACTCTGTAGGCACACCAACTGCATTGAATTAAACCACCCTTGATTTTATTATACACCTGTACTTTTCCTATCGACAAGTCACGTAACATAAATGTACAATAATGTAATAGGCCTATAGAAAGTCTTATTTTGTCACAGGCACCCTCTAAAAGACATGGTGTCAAAATTGGGTAATAGACATCGCAAGGCTGTTGTCATCAGTTACTGTTGTGCTATAGTGTTGCATATTTTGTCCCAAAGCAATTGCAATTAAACTGTTTATCACACAAGTCGACAGTAATTAGTTATCGAAGTGGCATGAAAATATGATAGGTGGGTTCAGTGTCTATATGTAATAGTCAAGGAGACATAAATTAAAACCCAGAGTTGCTGGAAAAGAAAGACATTTTTAAAAAGTGAAGAGAAGGACTGAATGTATTTATAATCTTTTGTGAGATTTTCATAATAAAATGCAATATGATAAAAAAAAATATTTCCTCTGCTATATAAAATCCATACTATATTTCAATTCAATTCAATTGTATTTGTATAGCGCCAGTTCATAACA
>NW_023339718.1:14882261-14883695 GCF_004916995.1 Morone saxatilis
GTACTCCTTATAAAATTATTTAAAGAGACCCAACAGTTCCCACCATGAGCAAGCACTTGGCGACGGCGGCAAGGAAATGAAAAAAGGGTAGCCGTGACTCAGTACAGAGAAAAGGGTGTCCACTGTCTGCAGGGTTGGCAGTTCGATTCCCTAGCTTTCCCTGTCCATGTGTCAAGATGTCATTGAGCAAGACACTGAACCCCCAGTTGCTCCCCAGGCGCCTATGGCTGTCCACTGCTCCTACTGTATAGGATGGGTCAACTGCAGCAGACAGATTTTGTTTCCACGTATGTAAAATGCTGTGAAATGACAATTAAGGCTGAAAGGCCCTGGTTATTGGTTATGGTTATTATTACGAAATGCATAATAAAAAACTAAAATTCAGACAGACAAAAACTGAACATTTGAACCTTTATTAAGGTATACATTAATTTCATTTTAGCAAGTACATCACAAGTAATATCTTTTTCAATTCAAAGCTTTTTGAAATGTGGTTAAAAATCCACGCCATCGCCCCATTTAATCAAGCATTGGACAAATTAAATCAGAAGTAATGTTTCATTACTTTGTATTCATCCAAATATTTTCCCCATTTAATTCACAAATAAAATGCTTTCATTTCATCTTCTTTTTAAGATGCCTGGATCCACGGAACAGTTTTCTTCCTTTTTTTCTTTCCTTTTGTCTTGCATTTGTCCAAATACCCAGCTGGCAACTCTGGACAGCAATATTTTGCTGTGTTTTTGCATTTACATAGGTTCCTTTTCCCTGTTCTCACCTGCAATTAGTTAATGACAGGTTAGTTTAAGAAATGATGACAAGAAAACTGAATAAGCAAAGCTGTAAGTCTTACTTATTTAAGTGTTTAATATGTATAGTTCAGTCTGTCTTTGCAAGTTCTGACTATGGATAACAAGAATGACCGCTTCAAAGTTACTTTCAGTGTCATGTAATATGACATTGCTTTCACACTGGAACATGTTATTTTACTGCATAACAGTGTTATTTACTGCTCAAGCTTCAAACAAAGCTCTACTCTAGGTGTCTCTATGTGAGGTTGTCAGCTAATACATTTATTTTACTTTTTAAGGTTTGGGACAATATAAATCAAATGTATTTATTTTGTGCATTCAGCATGTCTACCAATTTTAGTGAATAATACAGGTAATAGGCAAAATGTATCAGCTAATGTGACAATTGTATACACTATATGATTTTTAAAAAACTGAATCCTAGTTTGGTTTCTGTGCATTTGACAGTTCTATCAAATCTGTTTGGTAACGCAGATGTAGCCATGATAAACCTTTGTTGCATTTTGCAGTTTGTTAGCTATAGTTGGTACCTAGAGTGTCTTTATTGTTCACACAAGCTTATCACTGATTAATTAAGATATGAATAAAACATATTTGAATTATACTGTAGCTGACAGCCACT
>NW_023339718.1:14883735-14902026 GCF_004916995.1 Morone saxatilis
TCTTTACTGTCTTTATTAGTTCCTCTCATTTAAAATAAATGTTAGATTATTCTATGCAATAGATTCTACCTTACTACCTAATGTAGGTAATAGTATCAAATAAAGTATTCATTGCTGAAAGACTACAATACTATTGCTTCTTCATTACCAACTAAAAACAGTCAAATAGCTTCTGGTCTTTAATAAAGAGCCACTTGTTTACCAGTAAATGTATAGTCATGATAAAATCAGAAACCCGTTATAATTGTCACATAATAGTTTAACTAAGTTTCTCTCTCATTTTTAGTGTATAATGGCTTTTCCTTCTTAAATTATTTCTTTAAAACAAGCTCCATTATTTATTCTCTTCAAACCTAAAAAATCTTTGACCCTAACTCAATTAAAATTCAAGGCACACTCTAAAGGAACATGCAGTTCACACACTCAGCAGCTTAAGTTTCTAATATTTTGTCCAGCCATGTGTACAGAAAATACATAACTGTGGGTTTGCATCATTACATTAAAAAGGGGGTTTCTACTCATCAGTCACATGAGCAAAACTCAAATGAAAAAGGAACATGTATAATAAGGAAGGAAGCACAAAGCTATTTTAATAGCGACTTATTCTGCACAGCACAAACCACCAAAATACACAGAAACACCAACACACTACAGAAATAACAGGGACAAGAAACACAATGTGTAAAGGTCTGTGTTTAGTGCATACTGAACCAGTAAACTTCTGATTCATGGTAAATTATGTATTATATAGGTGTCATTAGATTTTAGTGTGAAAGGATCCTTAAATGGACAAAACTGCAGAGACCCATTTTATAAGATGTGGTCCCATGAAACCCCAACATTGTTTTTGCTGGTAGACATAATTTTATATTGAATCACAGAAATGTCTGTATTCTAATAAACAGTGAGTTTAGTCCTCACAAGGACCTCTAGCAGTGCTTTTGTTAGCAAGAAAGACTTTCTTTCAATTTTTTTTTATCACAGTATGTCTATAATGGTGTTTTTGTGTGTAAATAAATAATAAATATATGCACAATTAAATAGTTTGAATTGAGCCATCAATAAAAAAGAATAATAAAAGTGTGCTGTACTGCTCTTCTATCATCAAATTAAACTCTTGACTCTTTGCTGAGGTTCTGGTGAGTGCTGTGTTATCTCTTCGCCATCAGTGTGTGACAGCCAAAAACATAGTGAGAAACGGTAGGCTAGGATGTGAGAGGACACTTTAGACATGAAAGAACAGAGAGAGCAGAAGCAGACAGTTTCGGCTTCAAATAATGTCAGTAGGTTACATTTTTCCAGGGAGTCCACTGGCTCCAGGTGGAGAGCACCAGCGAGTCTCTGGAGCGAACCCTCAGCTTGCTGATCTTCTTGGGTATCAGGGCAGATGATGATGAACGTCCAGTCTAAAGTCAGAAAGACAGGACGCACAGTTAGAATGACATGACAGACACAGAGAGATCACCAGACTTTTGGTTCAGTGCGAGCTTGCATGTACCTGGCCATCATCTTTCAACTCATATTCAATCTCATGCTCCAGACTGAAGAAGCTGTAAGGAGTCGACCAGGTGGACGGTGGATCAATGGTCACGTTCAGTTCCTGGTCCATCTCCTGACACTTGACAATCCGGGGACTATCGGGTTGAACTAGACAGAAGAAGATGGTAAGGAATAATTACAGTATATATGGAAATGAACAAATACTTGGCTGAAATAATCACATTTATTCACAAAATGGATTTACTGATGAGCAGCGGCTGTTTACTGTTTAATCTTGATAATATTCTGCTGAAATCCTGTAATGTAGCTCAGTTTCACTTAGCTTACCGATGTCTCTGAGATAAAATCTCTTGGTTCTCCGGAGAATGGAGAGGTCATTGATGGCCTCAGCGGTGAGTTCAAGCATGGTGCTTTCCTCTGCATAGGGTGAGAGGGAGTGGGACAGTTCAAACTGGAATCCCCCGCCCTGGAGCTGTTCAGTGCTGCTGACCCAGTGACATGACTTCCCACCTTCACTGCTACGGAGGCAAGCAGTAAAACTGACACTTTACACCCTATTACAAACTCATTTTGGCCTCTTCACTATAACTTTTTTTTTCTTTACCATTCATGGCCCAATCCGAGGCGCACTGCTGTGTATCCATCACGGGTCCACTTACAACTGAAGTTACAGTCATATGACTTTGCCCGACATCTGATTAAAGAATCTATAAAGATACACAATGTGGGTGAATACAAGTTTAATGGAAACTGTTTGGACTTTGTCACACCACAAAATGAAGAAAATATTACTTAATGTGAGACATTCAAGTGCTTCAAGGAATGATTCAGGATGTGCTAACTTTCAGTCTCATTCTCTAGAGAAAGAAATATTTCAGACATAAAGAGAGTTTGAAGACTTTTCTGAGAGATTCCTGTCTTTTACAGCATATGAACAGTAGAAGAAATTCAAAATATCTCACCAAACTGCTCTTCCTCCTCATCCTCCAGCAGCAGATAGGTTGCTGATAATTTCTCTTCTCCTCTCCAGCAGCTGTATTCTCCCAACATGGGCGTACCTACTTCAGACACTTTCAGATTTTGACCTTCCTGCTGGATATTGCCCTCAGAATCAACATCCTCCATCTCTTCACTGGGAAACATGCGAAACTTCCATGTGACGTCTCCATCAGCCTTTGGTCCGCAGGTCAGTATGACATCATCATTTGTTTTTGCCACCACAACTACACAAACATAGATACAGACAGACAGGTCAGTCATTGACATGTCAAGACAGATTCAGAACTCCTCAAGAAAAAAAAAGATAAATCAGTGTTAGAAAACACATGTGGACCATAAATAACACGTACAGTTTTCTGGAAAGTTGTTGAGTCCATGTGCTCCTGTAAGGCTGATGAACAAAAGCCCAAACATCCACAGTGACAAAGTCTTCTGAGAAAAAGCAAGAGGAAGATTGTTAAAAATGAATCATTCTTGCATTAAAAACTAAGCAATTATACATGAATCTTCAATTGAGAAATTATTATTATATATATTTATATTATATGTTCAAGTATCTAATCCCCTGCACTGATTTACAGCAGTTATTTCTTACCATTTCAGTGAAGATAAACTGAAGTGAAGCTGTAGTAATCGAAGTTCAGTTGTAGTAATCCTGATGATGGTATGCTCTAACTGCCCACTGACCATCATATTTATATGCTTGCACACCGCATGTATCATCATCACTAGCATTAGCACATTGGAGAGGTGAGACAGAAACTGAACTATACACATAGCAAAGAGATAAGAGGCTATTGACAGAGGGGGTGGATAGAGCATTTCCTCTGTATACTTGTTTTGCAAGTCAAATTTTAGTAAACAGACTAAGTGAGTTTCGAAAGAAAGGGACTGAGAGATGAAGATAAGAAGTGTGCGTGGTGGTGTGGGGGGTTGCCCTCAGCTTTTAAACTGAACAGCATCTGAGATATACGGTATCTGATTAACAAACCTGGAATCACACAAACGGACACACAGATGCACACCCACACACACACGCATACTGACAAATGAACACATACAGATGAAGTACACATATATCATACCATTGGATTTATACAAAGACATTATTGATAGTCTATTTGCTCTAGAGGTCTTCTTTTTCTCTGTTTTTCCAGTCATTAAATCATTTTTTAAAACTAAAAAGCCAAAAGAAATCACTGGTTACTGCTTGTCAAATGTGAATATTTGCTGTTTTTTGTCTACAATAACAGTGAATGACACATTTTTGGCTTTTGGGTTGTTGGTGGCTTTGGGAGATTGTGAGGGACATTTATCACATTATAGATCAAACGATTTGTCAATTGATTAAAAAACTGATTGTCAGATTCATCAGTAATGAAAAAATCATCACTTTCAGCCATACAAATGAGATTGTGTATAGGATATATTTACAGTAAAAAGTCTGCACTTCTGTATTTTTATCTAAATTATCATATTTCCCTGATCCTAAATCAATTCCCTGACCCTTAACCCTGGACCTAAATCCAGGATTATCAGCATTATTTTGACCACAGAGGTGACCAGCAAAAATATAGTCCTTTCAGAGGTTTTCCCCCATTCTAAGAGCTTTGTGGGGACACTGATGCTTTAAATTATGCACACACATACACCCACACACCCAAATGGGAAAAGAGCAAGGGACAGACACCAGGACTTTCCCTGCCCATGACTTTGTATGGGGCAATCCAAATGTCTATGACATTAAGATCACAATCGAAAAAAACACATGAACAAAATGTGTTAATCTTCACACATACGTAAAGCATCCTGTAATGTGTCAAAAACACGTTCATTGGAGAACAACTCCTTGCAGTGTTAGTATTTGGTGCTTTAAAGGAACAGTGTGATTTGGTGCCATCTAGCGATGAAGTTGCAGATTACAACTAAGTGAACACTTCTCCAGTCTGTATTTGACAACCAGAGAATAAAAAGGGGCTGTGAAGTGTGTATGGTTTATCCATTTCAACGTGGTGTACTCCATAAAAGGCGACCCACAGTGTATGCAGATAAAAAAAGGTCCTTCTAAGGTAACAAAAACACAGCGATTCCTACATTCAGGTGATTATACACTAATGAAAACATACCTATGAATATTATATTGCATGTCTTAAATGTTACACTCTGGACCTTAAAGTTTTCACATTATAACGTGGCAAATGGTAAATGGACTGTACTTGTATAGCGCCTTTCTAGTTCTCCAACCATTCAAAGCACTTGCACACTACATGCCACATTCACCTATTCACACACTTTCATAAAATGATGGCAGATGCTCCTCACAAACAGAAACTAATCCATTCATCCACATTCGCACAACGATGCATAGCATCAGAAGCAATTTGGGGTTTAGTATCTTGCTCAAGGACACAGCGACACAGCTGGAGGACACCAAGTGTCAAACCGCCAACTTTCTGATTAGTGGACGACCCGCTCTACCTCCTGATCCCCAGCCACCCCAAAAGTTGAAAAGTTTCATGTTATAACAATAAAGTTATCCCGTTATAATGTGAAAAGTTTAACTTAATAACATGATACTTTATAATTTAAACTTAAGTCATACTGATCCATTTGATTTTTTGCTGCTTTATATGTTACTCTACTACTACTACTTTAGCAGAATTTCCCCTCTACTATCATTATGTCATGTTCACAATACATTCTGTCAAACCTGTTATATAGAAACAAAAATAGTTGGGCTCAGGTTTCAGTTCCTCCTTTTTTTTAAAATATATTTTCTCCACTCTATCGGTGATAGCTGGAGAGAGACGATAAAAGATGAAAATCATTTCATATGCAAGTAACACGCTGAATAAAGTGAAATGCCAAAAATACAAACAACAAATGCATGACTCAGTATGACCGAGCATCAGATACAGTTAAAGTGGGACCAATGGATGACCCTCACTCATGTGTAATGCCAGTTAGAGCCTCCTTAGTGCTGATGTAAAACCTTCCTAATGAGAGCATGAGCTTTAGAAAACGTAGAGACAGTTCACCCCCAAATTGAATATACATATTTTATCTCGTACCTGCTGTTTATCCATGTAGATTGTTTTGATGTAGATTGCTGAGTTTTGGAGATATCGGCTGTAGAGATGTCTGCTTTATCTTGAATATAACAGAACCAGATGGCACTGGGCTTGTGGTTCTCAAAGCACCACAAAATACTCTTGAAAAAGAGTGCAACAATGTTTCTTCCAGAAATCATGACCTGGTTTCTTAAGATAACTGAACTTCTTTCTACCAAACTACACCAGCAAACTAACTCCAGCTATGTCAGTGGTGCTGGGTGAGATACAACCCTGCCAAGGACACCATTAATGTTCACATTCAGCACTCAAGCCTCTCATCCATGAGTACATGCACGCTTCCCTCTGCACGGTGACAGGTAGTTCCTACATGAAGCTGCTCACATAAAGATCTGTGGATTATCCTGAGTTTTTTTATTTTATTTATTTATTTTTTGCCGCTTTCATCAATAGTGCCATCTGGTGCCATTATATTTGAGAAAGGCCGACATCTCTATTAGCAATATCTTTAAAACTCAGCAAATCACACCAAGGATAAATATTACTACAGTCAAAAAGGAAAATATGTATTTTATTTTGAGATGAACTGCCCCTGTAATGTGTTGCTAATGTTTCCACCAGAGCTTTGGTCATTTGTACATTTACATAAAAACTACATCTTGAGCCACAACTTAGATGACAACCTGATGTTTGTTTTGCATCATGTATTTTGTTTGGTACAAATGTAATTTTTAATTTCTAGAATAATTGGCTCAATATTTAGTCACACCTGTGATTCAATATACAGCATGTAAATAGGAGTTATGTGCCTTTTTAAAGTGTGAATACATAAATGATTTAAGAAACATGCAGCAAATACTGAACTTTTCTGTCTGACTTGATATCTGAACTGAATGTTTGTCCTTCTTTTCAGCTTTGAGTATCATGGACATACATATTTGAAATATAACCAATGTGGCCATCTACACAGGACTCTTGATGTCCTGCATGTAATTGCAACCTTAAGGTTCTTATCAAGCTTCTATTTACTATTAGCGATGATTTCCAATAACAAATCACCTGTAAAGATTTAGAGGACTACGACAGTGAGCTTGAATATAAGAGAACCAACAAAGCAAATGTGTTCTACAATTAAATATTGCACAGAAGTGGTGGGGCATTAAAGACATAAATTGAGAAATTTAAATGTAATCTTTATTACATGATTAATTCCACCAAAATATTCTTGATGTGTGGGCATCACAATGCAGGAGAGGCAGCGAGAGAAAGAGAAAGGTTTGCACATTCCACTGAATTAAATAAATGTTACTTGTACTGCAGAACGAGACAAATCAGACAAAGGAGTGGGTAACAGTTGCCATTAAAATTCAATTTTACTTGTTTTTTGCCCAGTTGTCAAGGTTAAAAAGCAGCTTTTGTTTGTTGCCACAGAGCAATAACAAAGATGAACAATTACAAAATGCTGCTGTGTCAAAGTACTGTGAAGTAAGGAGGAGCCTTGAAATATTTGCTGGTGAGTGTTAGTTTGCCTCGTCCTTTGAGGCCTCATCAAAGTTTTCAACAAGATCTGAAAATGGAAAGAGGGATAAAGGAGGGTTACAGATGAAGATAAGAAAATGCCCCAATCCTAAAATGTATTTAGCATAAAGTATAACTTAATTACCAAAACTAAAAAGATGATATATGCCCCATGCAATAGACGATGACGACTACTACTACTACAGCTTGTTCTACAGTATAGTATTATAGAACATTAAATAACTAACACAGCCCTTTGTTTTAAAAGGAGATGTGTAGATTTGCTTACCTGGAACCTCATCATCCTCCTCTTCAACAGCAACCATGGGGGCTTTGATGTCTCCAGCTATGAGGAGGAGGAAGAAGAGCAAATTGTGAACAGACAGCACACAAAACCCCAACTGATACATGATAACAGATCAGTCAACTGTTGTGGGTACCTGTTTTGGGCAGGGTCTCTGCTAATCTCCTGAGGCTGGTCAGGCTGTCTGCTCCCAGCTGGTTTAGGATTCCTGGGAGCATCTCTGTGAGCTGCTTGTTCTCAGCGTGCCCTGTGATCGTAAAGGTGTTGGCTGCCAAGGAGGCCTGAACCTTTGGGTTATTGAAGTGGATCACTGTCCCCTGGTTTGTGAACATATTCACCTACAGTAGAAAACAAAAAGAATTGAAAGGGTAAGAAATGAAGAAGAGGAGTTTGAGGGGTTAAGGCCTCCGAACACCAACCCGATTATCGGCCGTCGGACGCCGTCGGAAGTCGGGCAAGGTCGTTGACTCGAGTCGGTTCGGCTGTTCCGTGCCGTCGTCAGTTACGGACGTCCGTTCATTATTGGGCTTTTTCGACATTAACAGTCGGCTCAATGACCAATCTGATTGGGGAGTTACTAGCCCTTGACTAGCGAATCAGTGAGTGCACGAGAAACCGGAAGGTCGATGGTCAAACATACTACACCAACGCCAGTGTCTTGTTATTATTAGCATCGTATTTTCCGTTCAGCGGTAATGACAATACGATCTTCTTGAATATATCAACACTCCTCTGATGAAAACAATGACTGACGACAGCGTGCTCTAGTGTTTACTAGGTCTACAGTGATCCGTCTTTCCGGTTTTCATTGTTTTTGGGCGACAACAACAGATTAGCGAAGCCTGCTGTTCTATGGGTGACTTTGCGGCCTCCCCGACGGACTGCGCGAGAACGTACAGCTCCATTGGCGTCGGTTTGGTGTGTTCGGAGGCATTTTTTTGACCAGTCGAGGAGACGGGAAGCCGTACTGATCAGTCCGACTGCTTTTCTGCGACGGTCGGCGTCGGTTGGTGTGCAGAGGCCTTCAGTGTGAAAGAGGATGACTAAACAGCCAGTAAGACTTTACCAAATACCCTTTTCAACAAATAGATAAAAAAAAAACATTCACTAAAAAACTTCATAATTCTTCTGATCACTTTTGTTATTTTTTTTCAGAAGCTGACAAGACAACAACTAGTCTCCAATCAATGATACAACACCATGCTTACAGAATTCATCACAATTCAAAGCGGTGAAAAGTCTTCCATTTGTATCTTTGACTGCTATTTAAATTATCAAGATAAACTAATATGACAAAATATACTTGTTTGGCTCTTTTCCCTTTACCAGTTGTTTATTTAACTAATTGATTGAGCACCAAAACAAAGACATCAAGAAGCTTCATTTAATGACAATCAGATTACTTTTCCAGTCCCATTTGGGCTTGAGTTTCATGTTATATTTATTACTTTATTACTGATCTACGATCAAGGTCAATTAGAAGACCCGTCTGCCTACATATTGCTGTGCATGTCAGAGAGACGTTGCTGTACCTCTTCAATGCCAGAGATGTTGTTGACTCCCAGTTTCTTGAGGGAGAACTGCAGCTTCTTGTCATCTGCTGTAGCTGTTCTGTGCACCACCTTCTTCTTTCTGCGGGCTGACCCCTGCAGAGAAAATGATGATATATGTGAAACCATAACGCAATGTCAGGGCTCATAGAAAAGAAACATTTTCATTCAAGTCATTTTCCAGTATATACTCCAGCTCACCTTGCCGCCTATGCGGACCTGCGCCTGCAGTTTGGCGAGCTTCTCCTGGTTCATTATCGACTCCTTCATCTGGCACAAGACACAACACATAATCAAATTTCATATCTGCTCACACATATAATTTCCCAGTTATTTTCTCAATTAATACAGAGCTGGACAGCACATGTAAGTATTACACTGATGTAATAGCACACTAATAGTTTGATCTTGAGATGAGACTGGTGGTAGATACAACATATGCATTATGATATACAAGTAATGACTAAATTGGCAGTTAATAAAACTGTACCTAAGGGTTTATTTCAACAGTTCACTGGAAACATAGAGTTTGTAATTTTAAGAAAATACCGAACAAGTATAGAATTCCCCAAATCGCCCCCGTCGTTTGCTTTTTGGCACAGCAAGCTAACAAGAATACACAGCTGCCAACGCCCAAAATAGCTGCAAACTTTTTAGTCTCGACTCAAGTTGTGCATGAATGAGACAGAGGTGTCCACATAGTTAAAGTCAGTGCCTAAGTTAAGGTGCTCTGAAGCTAAGACACACCGATTAGCTTCTGACTTTTATAGCTTACTTGTCCAAGCCTGCCCTAAAGAGAAGATGTGCTGTTGGCTCATGCTTAGACCTCCAGCCTCAGGGACTGCGGACCTGATTTCGACCCGGGTTCTGACACATTGTGACAACTGGACCGCCGGCTAGGTTTAACAAGCTAAGCTAAACAGCTAGCGTAGGCCTCTTCAAGCTGACGCTAGCCTTCAAGTATTAATGGCGTTTTCTTTACGTTTTAACGCGTAATGTGACTCGGGGACCTGTTGCTTCGTTACAACGTCAACATTATATGAGGCTGAGGCCGCTTAAAGGGTTCCTGAGACGTGAACTGACCTGGGAGAGTGTAAACACGCGGGCCACACAGTCGATAGCAGCTCGGAAAAAGGGAGAAAGGAGTGGAGGCCGGAAGTGACGTACTCATGATCGTTAACTTGCCGGATGTGCTAGGCAACGATCACAATGATCGATCACAATTCAATGTGGCTCAAATCTTAATTATCTATCTGTTTTCTCTTGTCAAATCTGTGCCGTCGGGTTTTTGTAGTCACAGAAAATAGCCCGCTTTCTAAAACTGACGTAGGGAATTTATAATTTTATTATCTTTTTAAAAAAATAACATATTCTTTTATTTTTACGGTGGTGGCTTTATTTTTAAACAGCCACTTAAGTTACAATATTAGCAACAAACTGCTATTTAATATAGTAACGTTACATATAACTTATGTGTCAAATCACAGATTTCACCAAAAAGGAAATATATTTATTCTAAAAAGCTAAATAAACCTAAGTAATATTCAAGCTTATTTAAAAAAAAAAAAAAAAAAAAAAAAACAGCAAGACAATACTGGAACCACCATCAGTGCCATTTAAAGTATTAAAAAAGGATAAAATTGCGCCTCCTTTCGGTGAACAATAAACATAATCAATAACGGAAGTTGTCACGCTTGTAATCATGGCGTCCTCCATTGCACCGAGAGGCAACGTGATAACGCTTTAAAATGAGAAACTTTTTGTTTACTTGGACAACCAACATTGGCACCATCTAATTTAAACGCGCCATTCTTAAAAAACTAACTCCCGGCAGTCCTGGACCTTTAACATTCAGAGGTGAGCAGCACCGGGAGGCAGTTTAATGGGAAATGCTAAAGCGCTGTGTGCTAACTAACTTCTGCTATAAGCGCCGAGCACGTTGGCTCACCGAGCAGCGGTCTCATGAGCCGCTTCTGTTTCAAACCAGTCGCTTTATGTTTAGATATTAGGACAAGAGTTACTGTTGACATTGTTTTTTTTTTTTTACATTGCATTCAGCTCTTTATGTATAAGCCTCACGGGAGATATCGACTGTCCTGAAATAGTGAACTCGTTAGCCTAGCCTGTGCGGATTGCATAGTTTGGTTGGTTTTTGATGCTGTTTGGTAAAAACGTGTGACTGTAAACTGTTGCCATTAATGCAGTGTTGTTGAATTTGTTGCTTTCTTGTTGCCGGTTGTGGATCAAAGCAATATTTGCTAAGACAATTACTTCCTTTCATCCAGTTTACCACGTTTTTTTGATTCCTTATTCCACTTTCTTTAACAATAACATATTATGTTGAGGCTTTATCATGTTTACACCTGGTGGGATTTAAAAGGTGAACTAGCTGAGGCACCATGTCTCTTACTATATGTTAATATCCATGTGTTTATTTTCTGTACTTTGCCAGACAGAGTATTTCTTGATCAGCACAGAAATGGCTTCATTTAAACCTACGAAAATCCAAGTCTATCCTAAACTTGGAGAGAAAGTCACACAAGACACACTGTACTGGAAAAACTATAAGGTGAGTCTTATCTACTGTATACTGTCTTATTATTGCTGTGAGAAAGAATCCTGCATCTTTAATTTTGTTTCTGAATCTTAACAATGCGTCTTTGTCTCTGTCCTCACAGGCTCCGGTCCAGATAAAAGAATTTGGAGCGATCACTAACATAGACTTCTCCCCAGTGGCTCCACATAACTTTGCTGTGACAGCCTTCACTAGAGTACGTTGGCCTCTCTTGTATAAATCAGTTTAATTGTGTTTATTCAAATGATTCAGTCTCCTCATGAATCAACTGTGGTGTCAGTCAGTGCTCTGAATAATCAGATATTAAGTATGCAACTTTAGTTTGATGTTATTAATTCTCTTTATTCTAAAACTGTCTTTTCTACAGGTCCACATTTACGGGCCATTCTCCCAGGAGCCTGTGAAGACATTTACGCGGTTTAAGGACACTGCATACAGTGGGAGGTTCAGGTCAGATGGGCAGCTATTCGTGGCTGGATGTGAGGACTCTGTGGTACGGCTGTTTGATGTCAGCGGGAAGGTGGCACTCAGGATGTTCAAGGGGCACACAAAGTAGGTATTCCACAGTAGTGTATTAGTTGTGCTGGGTATTTCAAAATAGGCTTAATTTGTCCCTCTTACCAGATACCTGCAGTACCTACAGAGTAACGATTCACCAATATTATTTCACTTATATTATGGCCAGTATTTATCTTTTGTGTTGCATCAATTTTGTGCTGGCTAAATGTTTACTGGTTGTTTTCAACTTGGATATTGGAGGAAAAAAAAATCACCACTGTTTTCCAGCACTGGCACAAATTGCACACAAATACTGACGTGCTCCATGCAGCAGCATGGACACAGTGGACACTAAACAAAAAAAACTACACATGGTATAGATTGAAATCAGCATACACAATTATACTGTATCATAATAAAAAATAACTATCAGACCATTCACCATCATTCTAAGCTGTTCTCCTGTTCAGGGACGCAGGAGGTTTTAGACTAGCTAATTATGTCTTTTAAACATTTGTTGGATGATGATTTCTTGAGTGATCCATCGACTGAATTTCATGATGATCTCAATAATTCTGACAACCTGTAAACTTACTTACACACTTTAAATGTCTGGTCATGAAAGTAAACTGATGTACATTTTGTCTCATTTTATTTCTGCTCAGGGCTGTACACGTAACAGACTTCACCTCAGACCGCTACCAGATCCTCACAGGGTCGGACGACTACACCTGTCGACTGTGGGACATGCCGAATGCCACTGAGCTCACCACCTACCAAGAACACACAGATTACATTCGCTGTGGTGTCACAAGCAAACTCAACAGAGATCTTTTCATTACTGGTGAGATGGAAACTATATATTTTTTAAATGGTGTGAGGAAAAGTTACTGTCATCTTTGGCTTGTGCTAAAAAAAAAAACAAATATAAAAATAGGCAGTTACTAACAATTGATGTTTTTATCCTAGGATCTTATGATCATACACTGAAAGTGTTTGATGCCAGAGCTGATAAGAGTGTGATGACCATGGACCACGGCCAGCCAGTGGAGAGTCTGCTTCTTTATCCTTCTGAGGGACTTCTTATCTCTGCAGGTAGCCACCAGTATAATGATCGTGTTCAGTCAGCGCATCCTGAAAATGTGCCAACTTGTCAGACCCTAACAGTGTTTAATGATTTGAATGTATTCGTGTCCCTCAGCCTTGTTCAGGTTGAAATAAGTTATTGTGCAATAGGGTTGCAAAAATCACAGCCCCTGTAGTTTTATCTGGGAGATGAGCAGCGAGTTTGCTACGTGCCATAAGAGCTTATAGCTTTAATAAACAAAATAAACTCTTAAAATGTCAAGAAAGGAAAAAGAAAATATATAAAAACACCTTCCGAATTTCAGGTTTCTCTCTTTTACTGAACTGCGCTTTTACTGAACTGTAACCAGCTTGATTGCCTTGTTCCATCACCTTAAAACACGCTTCATTCAAACTCGACAGAAACAAAATAAGTGTTTATTAGTCTTTCCACTGTTCCCACAATCACCAACTCTAGTGTCTGAGTAACTGGGTTAGATGTGAATGTTCTGGCTCTACATCTGTTTTTCCTCCCAGTCAGCTCACTGTGTGCACTGTACTTCTGTTACACTCATTATTCAGAGGCAGACTATTAAATTAAGTAAAAGTAAAATGATGCCGAAAAAGACTGCGATCATACACAGATACTACGTTATATTTACTGATGTTTATCCAGACCATTAAAAACATTCTCTGTATCATTTCTTTAGGCGGGCGCTATGTGAAAGTGTGGGATCTGCTAAAAGGAGGGCAGCCTCTGGTGTCGCTGAAGAACCATCACAAAACTGTCACCTGTTTGTGTCTCAGCAGCAATGGACAAAGACTGCTGTCAGCTTCTCTGGACAGGTACGGGGACAGGTGTATGTACAGTATGCTGTCTGACATGCCAGACAAAATTTTCTTTTTTTTCCAAACTGTGGAAATCAGATGCCATTGTTATGATAGTTGGGTACTTTTTATAAGTAATGTATTATTCGAACCTTATCTAACGCAGAGCTTTTGTTTGTTTTGCAGGCATGTGAAGGTGTACAACACAACCAACTATAAAGTAGTCCACAACTTTGACTACGCTGCCTCCATCCTCAGTCTGGCATTAGCTGTAAGAAATTACATTTAACCCTTCATCATGTTTTGCTGTTTTTGTTTGAAGGTGAATTAAGTGGATAAATGTGTATTTAAATAAGTGACGCTAGTTCATTATGGTCACACAATATGGGAAACACCGATTAACATTAAAAAAAAACAAATGAGTTATAAAAGGTAGGCATGGATTTAAATTGGCTTGTGTCTGCGGTGCACCCTCATAAGGAGCCGTAATTTGAGAGACCAACTCTGCCACTGCAAAGAGATGGATTCAGTTTCTGCAGCAGCCAACAGAAATACCTAGTACTGCCAGAGATTTCAGTCCAAAGGAGATGAAACGGTACATCCTCTCCTCTAGTGTTAGCACAAGGGGGTAGGGTTTCGAGAACAGCATGTGCAACTTCAGAGAGCGAACTGGAATTGTTTTACTTTGAAGTTTCAGTGCTTTTGAAATTTGCCTTTGAATCACCAACACAGTCTTTGAGAAACATGCACTCCTTAAAAGAAATGCTGTTCAAGCTAGACGCACGATCCATACCAAAGCATTCACTGTGTGTGTTTTGGGATCAATATTCATACATTTTATACGATGTTATTGTTACATCAGTTATAGCCCAACATTCAATGGATTTTGTCTGGCCTGCTCACTGCTCCTCAAATATATACATTTATAAAACTATGAATGTCTTTCCCCACAGCCAGATGATGAGTCCATTGTTGTGGGTATGACCAACGGCATTCTGAGTATCAAACACAGGAAAAGCCTTGAAGAGTCAAAGGAAATCTCTGGCCAACAGAGACGGCGACCATCATATCGTGTTTTTGTGAAGGGGAAGAACTACGTCCCTAAACGGGTAACTTTACATTTGCTAACATGCAGTAGCTGAGTGCAACAATCTGAGATGTGATATGGTCTGTTGAGTCAGTAAATATTGTGATTATTCCCTTAGAGACACATTGACTGAAGTCTACAAAAGACAAGGTCAAAATGTCTGACAATGACTAATGCCTTTCATTTCTGCACACTGAGTTGTTATATAAGGGTTGTGGGATTGTTTTCCTTCTCGCCATTGTTAATTAATTTATTGGTTCTCCATCATTTTACAGGATGATTATCTCGTCAGTAAGCCAGTGAAACAGCATTTGGCCAAATACGACAAGCAGCTCAAGAAGTTTAATGTATCGAAGGCTTTGGATACAGCACTGGAGGTATACATTATATTTATTTACAACGTTAGCAGCATTGGTAAATCAGTTAGTATCATTTTCTTGAGGTTATTTCTAGTTTTTAAAGTTGTCCTTTTTATAATTTGCAATGTAATGCAGTGACACGCTACTGCAGCATTTCCCCAGCATTTCGGAATTTACACGTATATTACATTTTCTTTATAGACATGGATGAGACAGAGAAAGCCAGAGATCACAGTTGCTGTTATAAAGGAGCTGGATCGACGAGGAACGTTGAAGAATGCTCTGGCAGGAAGGGATGAACAGGGTCTCTCTCACTTGCTCAACTTCCTTATTGGGTAAGACGCATATAAAGTGGACTTCATCAAGTATTGACATAAAAGTTATTGGATGAATTAAATTTGGCTTACATCTTTTTCTGTTTCTGCTCCAGGAACGTGGTTGACCCCAGGTTTGCTCCTGTCCTGGTAACAGCGGCTGACATGATCCTGGACATCTATCAGTCAGTGATCGGCCAGTCACCAGTCGTGGACCGACAGCTGCTGCGTCTGCAGGAGCTGCTGGAGAGAGAGATCGACTACCAGCAGGACCTCCTGGAGGTGCTGGGCATGTTGGACACAATGTTCGCCTCCTCCCTCCCTAGGAAGGAGGTGCCGTGCTCTGGCATCAGTAGGTCTAATGGCCTGACTCAGGGAGAAGCAAGTACCACAAGACCACAGATTCAGGCCACCTGAGGCTTGAAAGGGGGGAAAAACTGCTTTAGACTGAGTTAGAGTGCCTTTACAACTCCAAAAACCTCTTTTTGAAACATCCAACAGAAATTTCCTGACATGACTACATGTCAGACTTCACCAAACAAACATTTTGGTACAGGTTTTAAGAGACTCACTCTGGTGTTTATATCTCAGCGTGACTGAAAACACAACAGGCAACAAAGAACATGCATTTACTGTATGAAGAACCTTATGTGTGAATGTAAATGTTGGTTTTATTGGAAGTCTTGTAATTACACTTTCAATTGTAAATGTGGTGTGTGTGTGTGTGTGTGTGTGTGCGCGCGCGCGCGAGCGATTGTGTGTATGAACTATTTCACCATGTATGTCTGCTTTGTGTTTTCCTAATATTTGGCATTTACAAATGTTTTATAAGCAGATTAAAATAAATCTTTGTAATATTGAAACTCAATAATCATAATTGTGTTCAAACACTTTGAAAAAAAAAAAAATCGCTTAAACTCACCGTGTGTTAACGTTTCCTGTGACGATGACACAGATTTCTACATGTAGGAGTTACAGTATCAGTATGTTTCATCGCCTTCCATTAGATGTCGCTGTAACCTCAAAGAAACAGTTAACTTTCATACACAAGGAGGAATTTGCATTTGAGCAGACGGAAGACAGAAAGCATCAACAGTGACAGAGCGGAGGATGCTGGAGGCTGCAGCTCAGAATGGAAACAGCAGCTGCACCGACTGAACGCCATTTCTCAACTTGTAGCTCTGCCACAGACAGTTGAATTATCGCTTAGCTAAAGGAGGATGAATCCGACTTAGGTGCTCTTTTTCTGTGCCGAACTGAAGCGCGCTGACAGGTTTCTTCTGCCGGAGTTTGAGCTCCTGTGTAGGTAGGTACATCGATAATGTTAACCCTCTTCTACTAGCTGTTGACTTTTCAACGTGTGTCAATAAAACCATAGGAAACAGTTTTCTAATATGCCAGCACTGTTCAAAGGGTGGAATATAGCCCTTCAAGAAAAAGGTAAAATTTTATTATCCAGCTAAATAGGTCAACATTCAATCATGAGTTCAGTTCATTTGAATCATTAAGAAAACAGCACACAAACGTTTCTAAAGCTAGACTGTTGTTATATATTATTTAATAATAATTATCCCATATAGTGCCATGAGCAGGTGTCTGTACTCTCCTCTTGGTTTGTTCATGCTTTGCATTTGCTGACTGTAACATTTGGTTTATTATAATTATACATATGTGATTAAAAATGTAAATGAAAAAGAAAATGGAATTTCTGGAAAAATGGTTTGAAAAAAGACCTTGCTGTTGTGTCCAGTTTAGGAAGTGGCCACTGATAAGGAACAGACCTGAACCGTGCAGCACTGAAACTCAATAGAATTCCTACTTTATCACACACACAACCCACGCACAGAGAGAGAGACAGGAGTAGACTACACACTGCATGCATATCGGGATTTGGGCATATTTGGTGTTCTGGTGCTGTCTCTACACACCGAGGTAGAAATCGTCATTAAAGTCATTATTCACATACTTGAGATCAAAAGATGATCCTGTCTCATCAGAGACACTCTGCTGGCACAGATACAGTTTGATAATCTTTTTCAGTGTCAGAGGAGTGGGCAGAATCACCAAACTAACCAAAGAGGAGTCACAAGGCCATGCTAAGAATTTTCCTTTTTAATATTTGTCTCTCAAATGTCTGTTTAATGTCTGTGTTTGCCTGCAGTTGCTGTGCGGATGGAGCTGAGCAGGAGGAAAGTGCCTCTGTATGTGAGTATGTGCTCCAGTTTGCAGTCAAGTTTGTGACCAGCTTCTCCAATTAATCTCAAGAGTTGGTTATCCCTCTGGAAAATCTCTGCAAATTGAGTTTGGAATGCAGTGAGAGATCAGCGGCCTCATTTATAAAAAAAAAAAAAAGAAAGTCTGTGGCAGAGATTTTGTGCTCATGACCAAACCATTATGTTTAATGAAAATGCATCAAATGTATCTGAAAGGATACAACTCTGTTTTGTTCATGCATCAATACAGTACATGTAATTTCATCAAGTTCACTAAAGTAATTGTATGTACAAAATAAGACTTCAGATTTGGCATTAGGGTCGACGAGGGCACCATGATGACAGGAGGCTGATGTTTTTCACTTTGATCAAACAAGGACTTTATTGGTCTTTGAATAAAACATTTCTAG
>NW_023339718.1:14902043-14904031 GCF_004916995.1 Morone saxatilis
TTTGTGCCGGTGGATTATTTGAGCACTGAATCATAGTTTCTTAGGAAGAAAGTAATGGTATCCATCAGCACAACGGTGACAATAGCAGCCTATCATTTGTGTATATAACTAGCAAATCAGTAACTGTGTGATTCATTCACTGTGATGTTTTTTATTTGTATTTTACTCGCAGTCGGAAAGGAACTTGTGTTTGCTATCAGTTTGATTTGTGATGTCTCTGGTCATGTTGAATGGATCTGTTGTCTATGAAGTTAAGCTATAGTCAAACAGGGCAGGACTGGAGTCAAATATTGTTTCATTGGTTTCAGTTTGGTATCTTTACGATGTACGCAAACATTAATGAGGACTAATGTTTCTCTGCACATCAAAGGGGGGTTACAGTACTCACACTGTATTGAGTCAACTGAATCCTTTCTAATTTGACGTTATTAATGCTGTTTTTTTTTTTTTACTCAAGGTTACTTAAAGGTTACCAAGCTTTTAATGTGGACATGCCATCTTGACCATTTTCTGTCATGACACACCTACTCCTCAGATACTGTGCTTGCTTTCTATAGAGGCCCACAAATTAATGAATAAATACATCCATGCACTCAGTTTCACTCTTGTAGTCTGGAGAAAAAATGTTAACATCAGTGTGCAAACGTAAAGCACAGCGAGGTTAATGGGAATAGTCCATTAGTTTTGCAGTTTTTTTTTTTTGCCAAAAAACAAATATGAGACACCTGCTGGTGGCGCTAAGAAGAAAAGTCCACCCTCACTTAAAAATGTTTTTTTTTTTCTCGTCCTAATTGTTGAACTTTACCGGATAATCGTTGTGTCCAGCAGGGAAACCTATCAGACACACACTTACTATTCAAAGCAGACTTGTGTTGTCTTCAATACATGTATGGAGGGGATCCGCATATACTGATGGCTTTGTTGAGCCCCAGTCCCAAATTTCCCCATGGCCCACTAGCAATTTCATATTAGTGGCACACATCATTGTGGTCAACTTCTGGTCACATCACACAGAGGCGATGAGTCTTTATGAGCACACGAGAAATGTAGACAATGTATTGACTAAATGTTCTCTCTGGAAAGATAGTCAACTAGGGAGAAGAAATTGATCAGTGAACCCTGGAGGGGATTAGGTGAAGACATGGAGGTCAGGATTAACTCACTGTCTCTATCTGAGACAGCGAGAGAAGAAATGAGAAAAGCCTCTCCAGCCTTCATGGCGTGAGAAAATCAGGTCAGCTTTTGAGGTGATGCAAGGCTAAATAGATAGACTCTCCTTAGAAAAAGATAGAGGCTACTCAAAAAACACACTCACTCACACTCTTATATCATCCAAAAAATCTTGTGATGTTCATTGCATTTTAACTCGTTATGATTTAACATTTACATTACACATTTTGCTGTACTTTCTTTCCTTCACCCCCTGTCTCCTCTACTCCTGCCTCAAGTCAGTTTTGTGATATGTTCCGCAGAATAACTCACACAGTGTGTCAGGCTGGACTGCATTGCTGTCCTGGTCTATTCAGGCCACTGTAGGTGGACAAATTGATATCTTCTACAATAGATTTTTTGTTGTTGGTGGAGAAAGCAGCAGGCTACTTGCACCGGAATAATGGTTTTTTTATTCCGAGGGGACTGCAAAATAAAAGTGATATTTATATTTAGTCCAATATTTAGAATAGTAATAGAGATTGGCCATCAAACTCAGTTAACAGTTTAATTACGACATCTAAAACACTGCAGACATTTATTCAGAGTCAAAAAGGTTACCATTAAACAAACACAAAAGTTTAAAGCTGCACAAATGACTTTGTCTAATGGGAAAGGAGTCCACTATAGTGACAAACTTAACAGATAATTAATTACCATGACGCTGCAAGTTCTCTCACTCTATGAAGCTTTTTAACCTTTTTCAGCTAATTGTTCTGGTTATTTTTTGTGTTGCTCCTCACTGTGATACTGAATACTCACTGTCTCACTGTGTATAA
>NW_023339718.1:14904131-14904464 GCF_004916995.1 Morone saxatilis
CTTCAGTGAGGATTTAAAATCTCATGAGGCTGATATTTAACTTTTTTCTTTAAAGGCTGCCAATCACTGTATATATCAGTGTGACTGATCTGCCCTATTTCACCTTCTTCTGTCTCACATCACAAGTCTAAAGTGTTCTGGCCTGTTGGGATCAGGGCAGGTCTTTGCAGTAGACATTCCTGTTTTTATTGAGTAGGAATGTTTTATTGTACCCTCAAGAGGAATGTTGTCAAGGGATTTGGTGTACTTTACAGAAATGTAGAACACTGCATCAGAATAGAGTTCTACTCTAAAGTGAGCCTGTATATTTAGGAAAATAAATATTTGTTCTTC
>NW_023339718.1:14904516-14904842 GCF_004916995.1 Morone saxatilis
CTCTCTCAACCTTTCTCACCTTTCCTTATCTCAGGGCCAGGCGAAGGTATTTGCATTGCTGGAGGGTTTAGACTCGGTGCCGGAGGATACAGAGGTCTATGTTGTGTTGGAAGGATCCACACTGGTCCATGTAACCAGGGCTCAGAGTGATGTCATGCTCTGCTTTATAGTGCCTGGTATGTGCATGTGCATGTTCACTATATTCTGTATGTATATGGTATTGCTGTGTTACTGTATGCATGTTTTCATGTTTTACATAAAAAAAAATGAAAATGTATACAGAAAACTGGACATCCTGACAATCCCAGGTTTTCCACTACTGTCTG
>NW_023339718.1:14904956-14914330 GCF_004916995.1 Morone saxatilis
AGAGAGAGTCTGTGACTAGTGGTCTGGAAAGGCACAGAATCTTATCAGCTTCCTCTCTGGAGGGAAACGGCTCCATAAACAATATGTCAACATTACTGAGCCTCTGTGTAGGTTGACAGAGAAACAGGCAGTCCAGCGGGATTGTGCTCTGTCTACAATAGCTGGACTCTTAAAACCAGATCTCCTTCTCCATCGAAAAAGAGAAAAAATGCCTTTATTAGCATTCAAAATGAAAATCTGAGAACATTAGTTGCCACATAGGCATTTTCGAGCTGAAATAAATAACACATTTCTTTTAATGACCATATAAGTGTTTTTTTAGTTTTAATTACAATAATAATTACAAAATGTGTATATTTTCATTAATTTACCCCAGACTTAATAATTCATTCATTGATTCATTTACATCCACACGAACATCAATTTCAGTTTTCCATTTTATTATGGTTTGAAACAGATATGTAGGTATCATAGAATTAGGAAATAAATTAGAGAGAATAAAGGATACAAACTTTATATAACAGCTCTTTTACATGTAAAGAGATAAACATTTCGCTGCATTGTGTCCCTCTTTAGGACATAACCTGGCTGAAGTGGTCTCTGTCCAGGCCTACCTGTGCTCTGAAACCACACCGCTCACCTGGGTGGGCGGAGCTTCTTTGGAGTATGTCCAAGATGATGCTCAGGTAGGGAAGACATACAAATATGACCCTGTACATTGCATTTAAGTTTGTGCACCCCAGTGGTAAAAATGACCAGCCCAGACACAGAAAAACACAAAATGTGTTCGTCAAAAGGATGAATTATTGTTTCGTTATTAGTGTAAAGCCAATCAGTTACCAAAACTCATAAAAGTATCTAAACATGTTAGTGTAAGTAAAATTATCTCAGTAGTTTTCGGATTGTTGCTTTTTTGCATCGGCCATCAGTTCTCACAGATTGTATCTTATTTATGAATTCCTTATTCTCAGGACCTGGCAGAGCACCTGGTAATTCACGGACATTGTCTAACCTCCACGGATCACAAGGAGCTGAGCAGCCTCTTCAACCTGGGCCAGGGGAGCTCTCGCTGGGCTATGGATCGTCGCGTGGCCCTGGCCATGGCCAACCTGGATATCCCCCAAAACTGGAATGTGCTGGGAAGCCACAGTGGAGACGGTGAGAGCAGGATTATGTTATCTTGCTGAACAGGCATTCCTGCACAGATAAGTTGATTGAAAGCACATTGTATTTATTTTTTATTATATGTTTGTAAAATGTTTAAAACCATACGCATTAGGTAGATAATAGATCAATATATGAAATGTTGCAATGCGAATTTGGCAGAGGAGAAAGGTTAAGGAATGTTTCAACTGGTGCTATATTTTATCATTTAGTCAGTTCATGTGCAGAAATTCTTGAGTGCAGTTAGTGAGCAGATACAATCAGCAGGTTTTGTCAGAACTTCATCCCTCAGCACTGTGCTGGAAACTTGGAGCCGGTGCTCTCCAAGGAAGGTGAACTGTTCAACTCTGCTCTCTTCCACTCTCCTTCTTCTCCACCATCATTCCCATTTTCCATGCTCACTGGGCTAAAATCGGAAGTGAACATGATCATATGTGAGCTTCTGCTGAATTCATCAAAGCCAATTAAGCAGCATGTAATGTGGTTAATAGAGCCTTTCCATCTGGAAGTAGCCCTAGGCAGAGCTCAGTAAATCTGAGGGCGTGTGTGTGTGTGTGTGTGTGTGTGTGTGTGTGTGTGTGGCTGTGACCGCCATATTTACTAGATGCCACCATCTGTTTGTACGATCTTAGTGTTTGTGTAAGGCCACCTACATAAATAACAAACTAGATTTAGCGTTAATATAGTTATGGCGGTCTGTTTCATTGCAGTGTCTCCCTCTAAATGTCTGCAGTTAATTTGATAACTCTGCTTATGACATCAGTCTATTGCCGATGCTGTATGCGACTGAATTATTCATCCTCAACTTTCCTTTGGTGGTTACTGTTTGTTTATAGTGCAGTTTGCATTTTTAAAGACACTGGAAACATTTAACAAATTGTTATTCAGTCACAAAATCTAGAGACTTTGTTGGGACTTGGAATTATTATGTTCTTCCTGGACTGAATGCAGCTCTGAAAGAATGAGCATTAACAGTTTGATATACAGCTGGCAAAAGTGTTATCTTGTGAAATCTGTCTTTATGGCTCAACAAGGCCTGCACCCTGGTGGGTTTTGGATGCAGAACATTCTCAGACAAATAGAAGAAGTGAATTTTTAAGAGCCAAAGCATGGAGCCATTTAGAGCTGTAAAAATATGTTCTGTTTGTTTACAATAAAGTAACCCCAATTTGAATATAAAACACAATGAATCTCTTAAAAGTAAATTGAAGTATATCAAAGCATAGATCGCCCTACAGTATGTGGGTGAAAAGGGCTTTTATTTCATATCATCCTTATGTTTCCTAACAATTTCTACAGCCGGCTACGATACAAAAGTAAATGGAAAACAGAAATACAATGTTTCAGTAGGTAGATATAATGAAATAACGTCCACAATAACCCTTATATGTTAAACTGCATCCATATTTGAGGGTGATACTTATGGTGTTGCTAAGTATAATATCCCATTAAAGGTATTTCATTCAGTGTTGTAAGTGTAGACCATATTACCAGTGTCTTTGCTAGTAAAATTTCCCTGTGATTCGCCATGATTTTTTCCCCATGCCACATTTTTTGCCCTGTTGGCTGAGGTGTGACTGACACAATCATTTCAGACAGCCTCTGTCTGGCCTCTTTGTTCCTCTTCAAGTTCCCTCATGTTGCCTTGAAAACTCAGTTATGAAAATGGTGACTGTTAGACCTGTATGAAAACTGTACTGCTTATTGTTATTCAAGTTAATGTGACTCACTTCTGCAGTTGCCTTTATAATTGTCACTTATTGTGGTCAAAGTCTGAATTGCTGGTGAATTAGTCACAAATGCTGCAATATTATGGATGAAAGTCACAAAAACCTTGATGACTAATTTGATGTCCCAAAATACAACAAAACCGTGTTAGCAGACAGGAACAGTGGTTGCAGTAGATGGTTACTTTGACTAAAATACACTTCATTAGATATTTTATTTTTTTAAAAACCATTGTAAACTTCATTAAAGCAGCTACAAGGAACTTTCATTTTGTGTTGATTCTGGCGCCCCCTATGGACAAAAACTGTTTTTACCGCCTTGTTTTGTCTGTATAAATAGGGAATCTTTGCGCTGATCTTGTTTTTTCTGTAGGTCATATGGGTGCATCAGTATTAATTCGAGACTGTTTCATAACCCCCTAAAAACTCCTTGTTGTACGTTAAATTGGTATAGACCACAGAGCTTGTATTGTACATCATTGTAACACCCTATTATGTTGTCCATACTGAGGGAGTTACTTTGAAGATGATTGAAGACGATTTTCCCTTGATCAGGCTGAATTGTGTAAATATATACTGCATTTTTAAAAATACGTTTGTAGTACAGTGTGAAAATCAGTACATTTCCAAGTTTACCAGTCGCCTAACTGTAGGTGATTTGATGCAGGCCAGTTACCTGGATACAGATCTTGTTGGACAGCACTGGGTGGCAGGAACAGGAATAAGAAACTGTCACCACTTTGTTGAAAAGCTTTTATTGCCTTAAATTGGGTCAGTAGAGCAGAGGGATCCAGTGCTGTGCAAGAGAAGAAATCAATCATTGACATTTAGGTTAATTATCACGGGGTCGTTATTGAGAAAAGATTCTTGATGTGTTTGTTTCCTCCTATTTTTCTCACATTCCGCCACTGGCTTATTCTTTCCTCATTTCACTGTTAATCTCACCTCCCTCTTCCCTTCAGCAGCTGTCTTAGATCCCACTCTGTGCTTTTATCCCTGCTGTCTCTGAGTTCTACCTTTTTATGTTCTTATATTTCTCCCCTCATCTCCAGAGCACAGTCTCAGGGAGTCTCCCCTCCACCTGGCTGTGCGATGGGGTCTGTATCGGCTTGCAGAGCTGCTGCTTTGTCAGCCGGGGGGTCTGATGGCTGTCAGTCTGCCAAACGAAAAGGGAGTCACGCCGCTGCAGCTGGCACAGGCAACAGGCAACACCGAGCTCCTGGAGCTGCTCACACAGTAAGATTATGAGCTCCAACTGGGCACACTGGGGAGAAACACTGACAAATGAATCACTGTTTTGCTGTAATAATATGCGTTCAGTGCAGAGCTTTCCCACACACAGTAAGGGACAGCTTTCCTTCGAATATAGAAACAACAGTTTTACCCTAGCTGTTGCATTGGCTGTACCCAGTTATCATTTCTAGAGGGTCACAGGGGGCTGGAGTGGATCCCAGCTGACATTGGGCAAAAGGTGGAGTGCACTGTGGAAAGGTCGCCAGTCAATCACCGGGGCTGGCTGAGACATAGAGACAGACAGCCATTCATGTTCACAGTCACATCTACGGGCAATTAACCTAACCTACATGTCTTTGGACTGTAGGATTTAATCCCAGAGCACCCGGAGAAAACCCACACAGACATGTACATGAAAAGTCTACACACATTCTTGCTAACCACTGCACCACCATACCACCCAGCTATTACCCCAGATCATTTGCATTCTTTAGATCTCTAAAATACTGTAAATATACTGGTTGAAGTGCATTTTATGAACAGATAAAATGCTAAACACCTGTTGTTACCTGTCAAACTTAGGAATGTTTTGTGCTCAATCTGGATCCATAAATCTTTGGCACAGCTTTATAGGCCTGTTAACTTGGCCTGAAAAACTAGAAGATCCTCATCTGGACTGAGTGAGAGTGCTTTTAGAAATGTATTTACATATCCTAATGGTTTAGAAAGTCTTTCTAGCCACATTTTCAATGATAAAAACAGAACAGAACAAAACTCTAAGAATATTAACCCTAATGTTTTGATTTTTGTTTCATTTTTGTGATTTTCAAATTAAAATAACCTACCTGTTGTGCTGCAGCCCACCAAACCCACTAGCAACGCCTCCAGCAGGTCTGTCCCAGGTGTGGGCAGACCAGTCCCGCTTGCTGAGGTTCTGTCATGACACCGGGAACCTGACTCTGACCGTCAGACAAAACCTGAGGTGGAGCTCAGAGGAGAGCCGGCACGCTGACATCCTACTTCTCAGAGACCGGCTCAGAGATGAGGATTTCCTCAGAGAGGTGAGTCTAGGTTATCAGTGTTGTCTGCTGCTGGTAAAGGTAAGTAAACACATGATTATAACATAACAACACTACAGAGCAGATATGCAGCAGCAGATATAAACTTCTGATAGAAATTTGTATGCCGAAAATGAATAATTGTGCCTTTCCTGAGACCTTGCATATAAACATACACAAGCGGCAACTAATGTACCTAGAAGTACCATCAAAATAAGTTGCAAATTATAGTTAGTATAGTTTATAGTTGTAATTTTATATAAAAAGTATGATGAAAGCGTGAATATTACCTTATATTACCTTTCCTCCCACAGATCAAAGCTCTAAGGAGGGAACGCGTAGAAACCATCTTAGAGAAGGAAGAACTGGTGGATGATCCTACGGAGAACGGTATCATACCCTCTTCAATCTGTCTGCTTTGTGGGATTTGAGAGGCCGGGTTAAACTTAACTCCTCTCTTTTATGTTGCAGCGGTCTGCCATTTTTTATTTATTTTTTTGTTCTAGTGGTTTATTAGGCTAGATACTCCTTGAAGCAGGCCACAGTATTAATAGACATTGACTGCCCTCCTGTGGCGTTCTAAGCTATTGCAAGTCTGTAAAAAACATTAAGGTAGGGAAAAGAGACAATGAAACTACCATTGTATGTGTTTTGTGTAGTATAAACTTTCAACAGAGAATACAAGTGTTTTCGTCGTTAAAGTCTTATGTGTGTTCTGGTTAGCATCAATGAGCATTCTAGTATATTATGTGTATTTGATTAAGAGTGCAGTGAAAGGTCATATGATTATAAGCAACCAAACATTTCAGTCATAGATTGTTGTAATTTGAAATGTATGAATCACTGTAATAATACAGTGTGCAAAATAGCAGAGCAAACAAGCTATGTTTAAATGTAGTGCTAAAACTATTAGTTAAATAACTGATTCATCAAGTAGTTTATTGACAGGAAATTAACAGTTAAGTCATATATCAGGCAAAATGGCACATATTTGGTGTTTCTTTTTTCTTTCTTTTGCTTTATATAATTTCAAATGTTATAACTTTTGGTTTTGAAACAGGCAATTTAGAGATGGCTCAAATGATTAATCATCAATTATTCATTTATGTTTTATGATGAAAAAATAATTGAAGAAGAAGAATTGGAGAAAATTTTCATAAATTGTGTTATTATATTTCTATGTATTTTAATAGGTATATTTTGCAACTAGCAGTAAATATTCAGTATAAATAAAAAAAATGTAGTCACCAGGAAGAAATTTACAAGACTTTCACAAGATTGTTTGTGTCTCTCTCTCTGTGTAGTGTTCACCTACATATTTACAACATCTCCTTTGTCCTGTCTTTGCTTTTTGTTTCTCCTCCGCTCATTTATGTTTTTTGTCTCTAACTTTCTCTCCCAGCCTATATATCCTTTATGGGTCGCTGCCACTTCCCTCTCCTACATTTCCTGCCTTAATATTTTTATGTGACCCCAGGCCTCATATCTCAACCACCCAAACACTAATTTCTGCGCGTCGCTGCTTTGTTTCTGTCAAGCAGTCATACATTGTGTCCTTTGATCTGGGATGCACATGGTAGTTAAATGAAAAAAGAAAGGAGATCAAGGCCACACGGTAAAGATCTCCCCAGGTTATGAAAAGAAAAGAAAAATAAGACTTACATGGTACATACATCATTAAGAACTGACAAACATCTGTGCTTACTTGAACCTCTTTTGAAGTGTAATTGCTGCTGCATGGCTGTGCCTGAGTATGTTTTCTCTTCTTTCAGCACTGTACTCTGATATCAATGGAGGAACTTCTGCTGTAGAAGAAAATGTGAGTATTTGATGGAAGGACATGGCTTTTCTCATAATAATTCACATGCACAAAGATAGATAGATACTTTATTTATCCCGAGGGAAATTCAAGAGCTATGATCTAAATCATGACCAGAATATATTTTACTTTTACTGTAAATCTCTCTAGAACTTGTGTTGAAACAGCTTCAGCTGATGAGTCAAATACAAACATAAGTTACTTGCCCTAGTAGCAGGTGTAAATCCTGCTTTTCAAAATTTTAAACTCTCAAAGCTCCATTCAGTCTCCATGAACATCTGCATCAGCCAGTGGCAAACTGCGGTCACAGCTACAATAAGGCACTGACTGCCCCTCAATGCTCCACATTGCTTCACTCTCATTGTTAAGGTGTTGGAGTTGGCACCTTGCACGCACCACTGAATAAGTGACTTTGTGAGCGGACTTTGTGGAGAGGTGTGGCGTTTGCACATGATTCTGGTCATCCAATAGGACTTGTTTTATGTGATACAGATGGTTACCTAATTGATCTTACTTTGTCACACACCTAGGCACTCGCCAAACACTTGTGTTTTTGTACTTAGTTCTACTCGTTTTAGTTTTTGTGGGAAAGTCTCGCTGCTGGTTGGTGAAAGGTTCCCTATTTGTTCACTCAGGACTATGAGGAGCCGCTGATGTTCTGCCTGAATGAGGAGGAGGAAGAGGATGATCCGTCTCAGCCTGACTCTGGTAAAGATTTTATTGAAATTATTTTTAAACTTCCTTTCTCAGAAGCCTGTTTTTAGGTATGGTTTTAATTTTAGAGCTTGCGGTTCCTCAGCTGTAGATTGTGTTTTGTGCAGACTGAAATTGATCGCTGTTGTTTTAGGTGGTGTTATATTCATAGGAAGTTATCCAAGTACCTTCTAATCATTAAGTCACTCCAACCGCAGGAAACATTTCCTTTCCTGAACAGAACTTGGAACTCAACTCTAATTCTCGTCTATGGCTGTCTACCATCCCCACGGACTATAGGATCACATTTCAGCCCCCTGCTTGTCTTCCCTGCCTTCTCTGGACTTTTTTGGTGTCTTGTCACTCTGTGTTTGCAGTGATTGTGGCACCGAGAAGGAATCTTTTTAATACGTCATGCAGCAAATCCTGAGTCATCCTATTCCTGCCAGCAGTGACAGGGGGGACAAAAATGAATCCTAACTAGGTGGCTGAAGGTGGCTTCACTCTGATCCGCTTCTGGACAGGAAGGGAAGGATTTGAGAGTGGGAACATCCTGCGGGTTAATAATTGGCTTGTATTGCTGCAGAGCAGACTGATGCCTCAGTGTAAGAATGCTGCGGTTACATGCTGAGGCTTCAGGCTTTATAACACTTGGCACTGGACATCTGCAATCTTAACTTCCTGTGGCTGGTGTTGTTTTCCATGCTATATGGTTTAGCCATTTTGTACTCTCTGTGTCATGTGCGTATTTGTGATTGTGTGTTTGTTGGCTGGTTGAGGGCTTTCATATTTTCTGTGTAGTCTTTGAAGACTCCCTGCCTGTGACCTCGATCGATCCCTTAAAACTTTCTGTGGTTCAGACGAATAGCACTGGTCACTCCAATCCTGTTTTTGCCAAGTTTCCCCTCAATGCCGTGTTTGAGTTAAAAAAAAAAACCCTTGCTCAGACTGAAAATGACTCAGGTTTTATACATGTAATTTTTTCCGGGATTACAATGCTTATTTGACCCTTGAGGAATTTCAATTCCTCATTAGACATTCCTGAGTTGTCAGGCATTACAAGTGGCCGGCATGTTTTTATTTTTTTAACAAAGAAGTGAAGCACACATTGGGATTCCAGTCTGTTTTTATCACCTGTGATATGGCTGCTTGACTTCAGCTAATGCGTCATTGAACAGACACACATAACTTCTGTACCTGGAGCTTCAGCAAGGGATGAGGAATTTTGAGCATAGCTGTCATGTCCTCCCCCCTTCTTGATGTCTGCTCTTTCCCATCTCAAACTCAAATTACTGTAACTTTATTGGCATGACTGCAATAAAATAGTATTGCCACAGCAGGTTCACAATGTAAGTGTAATAGTTTTAACTTAAAAAAAAAAAAATGACACATTTCTCCCCCGTCTTCCCTCTGTCCTCCTTCCTCTTCTTTCCCCCACCCATGCCCTTCTAATGCCCCCAGAATTCAAATACCCCACCCAAAACACACACTTTCCCCCAAATACCTACATACACACACACAAACAGACAGACTCACGCACCCTTGCCCCCCGGGTCACATCCTCCCAGGTCAGCATTTTAATGTGAGTTTAGTGAACAAACAGCAAAGGCCACTTCATCCCGAGGAGCTCTGCTCTCCACAGCTTAAGAAGGAAGGAGGTCGGTGTGTGTGTGTGTGTGT
>NW_023339718.1:14914395-14914639 GCF_004916995.1 Morone saxatilis
GTGTGTGTGTGTGTGTTCTCAGAGTTTGTACAGTTTGTGTGCACTTGTGTGTTTGGGAGGGAGAATGCAGTGGGGAAGAGTGCTCTGAAGGGGGCAAGGGGTATGGGGAAGTGAAAAAAGGGGGTGTTTGTGGCTGAATGGGGGTTGCCAGGGCTTTGCTGAATGCAGTTTTCCAGCAGCTTGTTGAGATCCCCAGGGAGAGGAGATTGGAGCAGTGTGAGAATGATGTGTGAGTGTGTGTGTG
>NW_023339718.1:14914739-14947919 GCF_004916995.1 Morone saxatilis
CTCCCTCCGTGCTGTGTGTGGTAGATGACTGAGTGAGGGGGACAGAAAAGGACTGGAAAGACCCAGAGGTTGGCACCGATTTGAGAAGGGCACTCAGAAAGACAGGAAAAAGTGGTAGATAGAGAGGAAAGTGAACAGAAGGAGCAGAGGGAGAAGACAGGGTTCGGCCCTGGCTCTGTCGGACAGTTGGTGCAGAGTTGTGGAGGGGGAAGGGGTGGATTTTAGGGGGAGGGGTGGCTGGGGGAGACAGAGGGGAACATGCTTGCTCACTCCTGAAGTGTCAAGAGTGTCTACAGCGGGTCTCTGGAAAAAGGAGAGTGAGCGCTGCAGTCTGTTCAGCCTCTGGGAAATGGATGTAAACTGAGGCGCTGTAAACACTTTCAGCTGTTTGGATACATTTCTTTTCTTGAAGACCGACCAAATCATGGATTCTGACTCTGATTCTCCTTTCAACTATTCCTGGCCCTCTTTTCCAAAGATGAGGATGCGCAGGAAGACGGGTAAAAAAGGTAACACTGAACGGTACACTGATTGATAGATATAGGAATCTTAATTTATTTATAGAAGAATTATCTTTCATACTGTCACACTGACTTGGTTGTATGAGTGTCCATAAAGGTTGATTAATTTCACAGACAGTCAAATATTCTTGGAATGGAATTACAGACAATGTTGCTGTTATGTTAATTGCTGCAGTGTTTGACAGACATACAATGCATGTGGGTGACTCAGAAAGAAAGTGGCCAACTTGTTTACACACAGACTGTTTCTCAGTTACATCTCTTTTCTTATAGCTACATCATGGCAGAATCGTCTGGCCACTCACTGTGGAACAATACAGTTAAAATTAGACTGTTCCCATTACACATGCTTATTCACAGGCCTCCTCTGCAGCGGCGAGTCAATCAGAGTGAGATAACTGCATGTTTGCCAGTGATGTAACCTGATATGTGACAGTATGTTGGGGAATGTCAGATGTCTACTCGAAGCTTACTGAGTGCTGTGGGGCTTTTTGACGTCCTCAGGCCACACAGTTGTGTGCATGAATGAACCCTGCTGAGGAGTCGTGGCTTCATGTGACGGCTGGGATCCATGAAGTGCAAAAGTGAGACCCAGTGCTTAATATGTGCCTTCATATACCTCTATTAAGGGACCTGCAGTTGATAATCATAATCAGTTTTGGTGTCACTGAAGTGTCCCTGGGGGTCAAGTTTAGTGTTTGCCACAGTTTAATGAGAAACTGAACTAAAATTAAGTTAATTCTGCTGCTTAACCTTGGCATACACGTTGGTTGCTCCATAATTAGTCATGGGAGAGCTGAAGTGAATGCTCAAAATAGTGCAAAATTCAACCAGAATAGTTAAACAGTTCATTGCTTGTGTGCAAGTGTCTGTGTGTTTTTTGGGAAGAGAGACGGAGCAAGAGCGAGAGACACAGAGGAAGATCAAGTTACTGCCATCTCTGTGTCATGGCTGAACTCCAGCGCTCTTTTCCTCATCTTTCACCATAAACCTCTGCAAGATTATCCATGTTATTGCCTCTAAATTGAGATTGACATCTGCAGATTTTATACACACCGCCTGTCTGTGCTGTTCAGCTACAGAGCAGAAACAGCGGCGCTATATGACCTTTTTAAACCGACCATATATTGTCCAAGTGGATTTAGACATGTTCAGAAGTCAGAATCTGAAGTAAAACGGCTCTGGTGTAACAATGCACCTGCAAAGTGAAATGTGATTTCAGGTGTGTGGAGCCACAAGTTTATTTCTTCACTCTGACGACTGATCGCCACTCACTCTGGGTTTACACCTTCCTGGATGTCTTGGGCCGGGTGACGCACTCAAATGTAAACACAGCGAGAATGCACAATGTGATGCTTGGCCTGGGATGTTTGACCGCAGGTGTCATAACTCAGAGTGGGTTTGTGGATTTTGGTGGACAATTGTTTTAATGATTTAAACGGCGCTCCATGAACACTGAAGTGGAATAATTACCTCTCCACTTTTATGAGGTAATAACACCCTCTGTTGTGATTCTTTTAGACTCTGTTTGTTTTTTTACTCCGCTCCTGATTTTTTCCCAGCTCTCTCTAAAGTGACAGTTGTTTAGTGCAGTGCTTCAAAATCAACTTACATCATAAAAGAAAGGACAGCATGGACAAATAATGCATTAATACTTATAATAAACAAGCCTGAGTGTTAACACAATTAACAATTATGATGCTCTGTTTATCTTGAACTTTTTGTTTTGCCAGCACACCAGCAGCCTCCAAAGAGAGAAAACCTTGAGAAAGAGCCCTTGTGACAACCGCCCCCCCTCATCCTGCCTTCCTCGATCTCTCTCTCCCAGGGGTGTGCATGGGTTGAAGGGTCACTCTCTCTGTTTAACTGCCCTGGTCTGGAAACCTGGCAGTGACTACGGTCTTTGTCTGGGTCTCTGTAAAGCTCAAGCTCTCTCTTTTTCTCTCTGCTGCTGCTCCAGGCGCTGCTACTGTATAGTGTTGGCTCTCGCTCAGGGACATGCTCTGAATATCACATCACATCCAAATATGCCTTCTGTGAGCAAAATCCCATAGAAATAGCCCCACACATTGCTCTGCATTCCTTAAAATCTTCTTTGAAATGGCTACCTGTGGACAGCACTCTCTGTCTCAGCGATAAAGATAGCTTCTCTGGCCGAAAGATTGATTTTGTGCAGCTCTAACTTGTTAGTAATATGAACTCCATGCTACTCTGTTATCCCCCCAGTTAACTAATGTTAAACACAGATCTCAGTGCCTGACAGTAATGTTCACTGAGGCAGTGTTTATGGGTCAGAGGTGTGTGAATGATCAGGCCCGTGGCAGCCAGCTGTGGCTTTGGACCCAGCCCAGAACCTTAACTATTAGTCCTGTCTGTCAAGCTCCTTAAGTGGGCTTATATGAAACACTGTCTGCTTTCAAACGGTGGTATGATCCACATCAAGGATCTGATATTCGTCCAAAACTGATCCTATGATACATATTAGAAGGTCGAGGCTAGTAGAAGGTGACTTTGTACTTTTTTTTTTTAATAACAGACAAACAGGTTGTAAGGCTTATATTGTGCCATCTTCTGCTGTTATCAGAATGTAGTACCTTACAGCGGATTTACGTCCTGGGAAATACGATGCAGTTCGAGCTCTGGACATCCTGCAGTGCTTCAGCTTGAGTCTTTACATTTGATGTGGATGGAACAGGGATCATCTGGTGTCCTCATCAATGTCTCCCTGTTGGCTCTCAGATTTATTGGACTCACCGTCTACAGGAAGCACAGCCAATTGTTGGTCTGATTTATTCTCTGCTACAAATGCTGTGCTTCTCTTCTTCTACGCTGTGGTGCTGGCAGCTTGGAAACTATGGATAAACTATGGATTTGTTTTTTCACAGAGGACTGTTAAGTCTAGATTTAATATCTGCTTGAGGAGTTTAGGTGGAAATGACAGTGCCATCGACATGTATTTGCACCTCTGGCCTTGTTGCAGGCAAGGCATGGCCAGCGTAAGGTGAGACTGTCATTAGGAACATAATAATATAACTGAACTAATGAGGCTTTCTCTCCTGGTTAGAGTGACGAGTCGAGCTGTTGTTCTGTTTTTCCAGGGAATGCTTCTCAGGCTGAGAAATATCCTTTTTGTTGCTGGACTTCACATGCATAAGGCTGTCATACCTGTGAGCAGCTGAATTGAACCACAGTCTATTTCTGCTAACTCAGAAGCTCCACTGAGTGGGAGTTGGTTGATTTATAAGTAGCAGGGAGGGTAAGTTCCTTGTAATTTGGTGATGTTGATTGGAGTGAAGGTGGGAGTTTGAAAGCCTCAAAAATTTTCGATGCTTAAAAGATCAATGACGGTGCTTTAAATGTTGATGTCAGTTCCTCAGAATCAAAGAGCAAGGGCTTCTTTCTACATTGGATCGTATCTTTCTAGATTATTTTGCGCTAATGTTCAGCAATGAGATTGGACTGATAACTCACTCAGACATTGTTTTGTACTGTAATACCCACTGGAAAAGTAAGTTCACATACATTTGTCACAAACACCCTAAGCCTTTGAGTTTTAAAGTTAACTCTTGAGCCTTATCAGCAGACGGAGCTTGCCATGGAAATGTAGATGTTCAAATTTCCATTTTATCTGAGCATTTATACTACTTTTCGTCCATGTCGGCTTTACAGTTGAGTTCATTTTTTACCTTGGAAACAGCCCTTGACAAATAGTCAAATATTAATAGTCCAGTGTGTTACTTTTAACATTCTTTACATTTACATGCTAAATTGGACTTTTAGTATATTAGTGTTATTTCTTCTTTCTTCACAAATTCACTGTGCAGTATGATGTATGTACATAGTTTGACACTAGAAGGATGTTTTTCACATTCATCTGCTGAAAGTGGAAAGTTTCTCTGTGCTCATTGAAAATCAGATTTTAAGGGGCGGGCCTACGAGCCAGAGTCCAATTTGCAACTTGCAAAGTGTCATGTAGAAACTTGAAACTGCCAGCGCACATACACTGAGAATGGATTCCACAGACTATTTGTATATGTCTTAACACATGTCTGGAGGGGATCTTTAAGTTATATTTCATCCTGTTGTGCAAATAAGCTTGAACAATACTGCGTTGCATATATGTCTCCTCAAAGATTTGTTGTAGTAAGCGCTGTAACTATTACCTTTCAGCCTCTTTGTGCATATCTGTAGGTTGTTTTCTAACCTGAAATATTTTCCAAGAAATTGTGTTGTGGAGAGGCTGTGTTTTGTGCAGAGCAACATCCCAGAGGGAGCTGTATGTGTTTTGAGAGCAGGGGTGTTTTCCTCTGTTTAACAGTAAAGCCAGGCTACTGCTCACAGTGACTCTACTGTGTTGAAAGGGTTCCTCTCAATGCTACTGTGTGCTCACCAGGAGTTATTTCCACTCAACCGCTGTATCGAAGGCAGGGTGGGGAAGAAACATGCCTACAGATGCCCACTCACGACTCCATGCACACCCATTCACGTGTGACACACACACACACACACACACACACACACATATACAGGGACTCTTGGTCCTAAACAATGATATGCAACTGCCCAGGATGTCTATGTCACTTCCTGTGTTTGTGAATTATTTGGTGTTGCTGTGGAAACCAAATGTAATATTGAAAAATCCCCCCTCTTTCTTTCTCTCTCTCTCTGTCTCTCTCTCTCTTTATGCCCCCTCCACCATGTAGAGAAAAGCCAGTCCATAAGGGAGAGTCAGGCCTCTTCACCAACTCTGGCTGCAGCTGCCAGACTGTCAGCGATGATACATGGCAAAGACCGAGTGTACGCCAACACCATGCTGGTGGACCAGGTGAGTCGAAAATTAGTCTTTCTTTCTATTCAGTGTAAGTAAAAAAAATCTGTGTAAATCAGTTACATAGTATAAAACTAAAAGCAGACTTGGCTCATATGATGTAAAATGTTCCATTACAGGAGCTACAAATCAGCCTGTGGAAAGGTTCCTTCTCATTCCCTTGACTTGTCTGTTCCAGGTGGATGACGCTGACATTAAATACCGCTCTCCAGGGGAGGAGGAGGTAAGCCCCGTGGCCCACATTGGCAGCCCATGCTGGGAATCCTTCTCCCTGACTCCCCCTGATTCAAAGAACTGCTCGCAGAACTGGCACCCATCCTCACCCCATAATGGCGAAAGAGGACTTCAGGGCCCCGGCCGGGAGAATCACAGAGAGCGTGTTTCTCCCCCCTCTCCTTTTGCTTCCTCCCCGTCTTTTCCTTCCTCCCCGCTGGCTTCCCCGTTCCGATTGTTCGAGGGAACACAGAGGCGTCAGGCGCAGCAGTGCCTGCCAGTTTCTCCTGCTTTAAATCGTAGAGGATGCAGCTTGACAGAGTCGAGTCGGGGCCTGAGGTAGGACACTGTTAATGTTAATTATTGAATAAAAAATCAAAGGCATACAAATTGTGAAGTATTATATTTAATTAACTTTTAATATGGCTGGTTGAGTTTTTTTATGTTAAAGTGAGACAACAAATACTCTGCATTATAGCAAACTTAATTCCTTGAGTTTTTGGAAAAATAAAATCAGTGTACAGATTTAGAAACTTGTTGTGTGATCTTGATAAGAAACTGTGACTAACGCATACTAGGACAATCAAGCATCATCTGTTTGGAATTTTAGCAAAAGCATTTCACAGCATTACACATTTTGTGCAGCGATATTGTCTGTGAAGGTGCGGAAAGTGACAGGAAGCCTGGACACAATTGAGCTGTTTGTGTGTTGAAGTTGCTGAACATTCCTTCCAGTTTCCTCAGTGCTGCAGGATCTTCTTTGCGAGCACTGGAGCCGGCAAAATGTTTCACAGTTTAAAGCTTAAATATTGCCTGGATTTTGCCATGATGACTGTCCATGGTGATTTTTAAGATCCAGGCCATCTGCGCTTATCTGTGGTAATCATGGACACAGAGTCAGCATCTTATCCCCAATTAAGTTACAGGCCAGTCGAAGACATCATGATAATGTTGGGGCTGGGTGGATATTTAAGAGAGGAATCTGAATTGAATCTCTTGTTGTCTTCAACTGTAGTCTAATTCCTAGACTTTTTGACAGCCAGCAGGATTTTTTTAAGTCCAACTTAATGTAGACTGAATACCAACAGTTCACTGAATTTTGTGCATTTACATCTATGCTTGTGTATGTGTGTGTTTGTGTGTAAATCCAAGTCTTGAGTGTGACAGTGGAGAAGAGGACATACTGGGACATTCGTACCCTTGCTCATCTTTAAAGCAGCAGTCCTTCCTGCGATCCAGCTCAGGAGAGGAGAGGGACTCTTTTGACACGTCGCCAGACTTCAACCGAACACACTCAGACAGCACGCACCAATCCACCAAGGTACACCCTGATTAGACATGTATTAAATAACCAGCAGCAGTGTTTTTCTCCATGCACAGTATGTGGATTCATCTGTGGCCTTAGTCAGAATTCTTCCTGGTTTTCTCATGCCTTTATTATAAAGATAAAAACACGGTCTCTATGACTATATTGGCATTTAGAAAAGAGATTTAAAAGTTGACAGATAAGCAGGTCACTTATGTAGAGTCTGTTTCCACTGATATGATGTACTGAACACACATTTATCAATCTTGTGTTCAATTCTTAGTTAAAACTTTAAAACATTTGGCAGCATGTTTTTAGTCTAAAAATATATTACAAGCATAAAAAAACACAAAAAACTTATGCCATACAGAAAATGCAACTTAAAGCACTAAAACATTCACAGCATGTCATACAGACAGTCACCAGTTGATAGTCCAGACCGTCAACAGCGCAATAAGGTAAACAAAAAGTCAAATATATGGAGTAGATCTGCTAGATCTTACAGCTCTGTCTGATCCGTTCCTTCTGATCTGCTTTCTCATCCAGAACCCAGAGGAAGCCGAGGTTCGTATGCGCTCTTACTCCTACTCCTCCCCCAAGGCAAAGCCGTCACGGCCGCTGCTAAACCGAGACGCAGCCATCACTGACCTGGCAGAAGGTGAGTGAACTTTGACCCCTTTGCCCTGTGACCTTTCTGTTCCCAGGAGTCAGCTGAATGGACACATGTGCCACATGTCCTAACAGGGGGCAGACCAGACAGGTGTCATAAATCAATTGAACCTTTTATAAAGTGTATGCGCGTTGAGTGTCAGCTATGCTTTGATACAGCTTCGCTACTCACATGTATTTATGAGTACATGCGAGTGCGCAGCATTAAGGCCGTGCTTTGTCTCATGTAGATGGTGCATTCAGCAGCGGTAGTCGTTCTCTACTTCAAGCTTTATCTCTCTCTAAATCCCTCTCTCGTCTCAACCATGTTAGTAAGTACAAGAACACGCGTCAAACAGCAACCTTATACACTGGTGATTGATCGGTGAATACATTTCAGGGTGTGTTTCTGCTCTTTCTTGTGAACCGTGGGATAAACTGGTGATTATCAAGAGCTGCACAATTAAAGGGCATATCTGGTTTAAACTTTTCACAACCCAGTGTAATTTAAAAGTATTTGTATACAACATGGTACTGGAGTAGAATAATTGAAAATGTCATGTTATAGGAAGAAACTAAATCATTTTGCTGCATGTTTTGCTGTAAAATGATTTATCTAAATAATTTGATCACACAGTTTTGCAAAACACTGATGTTTCTCATTGTGGCCCAAATTGTGCACCCCTATATATGTGGCAAGGCTTTGTATTTGGTGGTGAGTGCGGCACTCATAATGTGCAATGCACAAACCACTGTCTCAGAGAAGAACATATTGATTGTTATTTTGAATTGCTGGGAGATCAAGAGCAGATTTTCTCCAAAGCTTGATGTCAAGCCTTTTTTCTTAGTAATAAAACAATAGTAATCCAAACTCTATTCATTTTAATAATGACTGACAAGTGGAGGTCTGAATCTTTGGAAAATACTCTCTACTTAACTTTTAGAGATCATCTGAGGGAGGAGTTGTTTCTACTCTGAGGGTTCTGTTTTGCTTCGATTTTGGTACATACTTTTTTTTTTTGTTTCCCTCTTGGTTTTGATTTTCCATCTTCGGTGTCAACTGGTTTTTCAAGGCAAAACTCTTGTGCTTTGTTTGTTCTATCTCGGTGGGGGTTTGCTGGATCCAGATTGTTTCAGGGACTCTTGTATTTGCTTCTAACTCAATTCTGATTGGGGATGATGGTTTTTAACACCCTCGGCTGATTCACTCAAAATCTATAATAATGTCTTCGCTTTTATTGGCACGTATTTCTGGCTTACTCATTTGCCTGTCCCTGTTTCTCTACCTTACAGAGCAGAGAGCCTTCAGCCTGTCAGAGACTCCCAGAGAAAAGAGGTAAAACCAGTGTGTCATTTCCTGAGCTCAGGAGCAATACACTCAACTGTTCCTCCCTTTTTAGGCATCCGTGTTGACCAGCGGTTAGACATTGGCTTAGATGGGCTTACATGTGTGTATGTGTGCGGTTTGCATGTGTATGTGTATCTTCAGTATAAAACCTGTGGTTGGGGTCTGAGTGTACAGGATGTGACATACTTCCTGTCATAAGGCAAGGGCCAGAATACGCTCTGATTGCAACCTCAAAATAACCCTGAGTAAACAGCAAAACTTTCCTGGACTCCAGACCTTAGAAACATTCAGATAATGTCTAGACTACATCAATGATACCGAATTTGTAGTATGTACATACTGTAGTCAATATAGACTAGCCGTAATGAATTAACATTTGCTTCACAATCCTACCATGTGGCAATCTTTTTTCATTTCGTAAATGCCACAATCCATATCCATCTTACAGCTGATTTCATCTCAATGTCTCATAAATTTATCATGCGCTAATACATTTTGTTTGCTAATAACAATGCATTGCTAACAGAGGAAACATTTTAGAAGATCATATTAGGCAATTAGATTGTTGTATTATAATAGAGCATATTAATACTACAATATTCACAACACCAGCCTGATCGGACTAATTTTTGTCCCTCACAATCATTATCCATCCAGCATGACCAGAATGTGGATGTTGCTAAAACAGTCTGTAGCACCAACATCCATTTGAGTATTCACATGTAAAACCTGTAGTCATTTCTCTTTTCCATGCACACTTTATTAGGCCCAGAAACTGTGTGTAGACTCTAATCTCAGATGATCATATGATTAACATTTTGAGTCTCCTGATGAGCTGAAACACAACAATCTGGTCTGAGGTGTGTTATATCCACGCAGGGTTTTGGGTTTCTGTAAGCGGGCCCAGTCAGCAGAAGAGGAGAGCAGCGCATCACTCCAACATCTCACCCTCACAGAGTTCCTCAAAGAGTATGTTTTCACCAAAATGGCCTCACGGCCATGCATGTGTGGCTTAACTCATTCTAACCGCTGTTGTAAAACCATTCCCCCAACTCCTCCATTAACCACATGGATTCTTTGCAGCCGATTTAGTAATGAATCCTCAGAAGCAGACTATATTAACACTTTTTTATGTCAGATTACAGTATAGGTTTGATGTGACATTGCATGTTTTACGTTTTGTCATTGTTGCCTTTCACCTAGAATGTGTAATGTAACTAGCATACATTGCTGTCAATAGTTGACACATTATTAATTGCATCTTGCCAAGGTCACACTATAAATAGCATCCACTAGAGTCCATAGTGACTTCCAAGCATGCCAAGCATGTTGTTAAGAGTAATAGTCTGTAGACCAGGGGTCCTGGAAGACTGTCTGGACATTCTTTCATTCCAGCATGACACCAATGTGCCTTATTATCCAACTCTTCTTAGAATAATAAAAGTACTCAAATAATGATTAGTTTTATAAGGAGTGTGCATGTTGGGCTTGAATGCTGCAGTCTTCCACAGGGCAAAATAATGGTAGAAGTTGAAGTGATCACCGTTGACTGAAATGTTCAAACTCAAACAGGATCGAGGATGAGGAGTGGGACAAATACATAATCCCGTCTAAGGTTGAGTCAGAGAAGTACAAAGTCAGCCGGACCTTCAGCTTCCTCAAGAACAGGATGTCCAGCACTCGCAACAAGACCAAGGTGAGGCCACAAAGAGAAAAATATGATTCCTGCTTTCCTGCTGGCTAAGATTTCACCTACGTGTGTTTAGAACATGATTATAGTAATCCCTATAGTTGAATTATATATATAATCCCTATAGTTGAATTATATATATATAATGTCAGAGCTGAAAGGCCTCCCAAAGTAGCGCAGTAAAAGGTTTACCACCTCTCAGACGGGCCAGGTCAGGATTCCTGTGCTGGGGAGCTTTTGTCTATGCCCGGTGCCTTTATTTGGTGAGGGAGAAGATTCCCTCTCCTCAAGTCTTAGCAACGGGACACAGTGAAAATATCCTCTTACATAATGCGTAGACCCCCTCCACACAGCGTGAGGAACCAAAACACATTCCATAGTATACTCTCAATCTTATAAACACGAGTGCATGTGTTCAAGAACATGTTTCTATGCATGTACAGGCGCATTAACAGTCAAATAACAAACATGCACTCTTAGACTTCCTTGTAAACTTTGATAAGAAAATAAACAATGTACTATCACACACATACAGATAGGAATCCCCCTAATGTCTCCCTAAGGGTAAAGCACCACAACAGCAACCAGTCTCCATGAACCTTAACAAAGTAAACAGAAAAGCTCACTCAGAGGCCCCTTTATCTCAACTAACTCCACTTTAACAGGTGTGTTTCAGCAAGAAGATGACTGCTGTACGCCTCTTTCTGCTGCTGCTCGGAGTCGTGTTATTTCTACTTTGGTGGTTTACATGATATTGTGGCATTAACTGCAGTAAATGTCAGCTGAATTAGCGAGTTTAAAATATTTATGACTTGTGCTTCAGGTGAAGGGGAAAGAGGTGAAGGAGGGAAAGGAGAAGTCCGGAGCCGCTAATGGGCACCAGTTTGTTCCTGTGTCTCCATCTGGTCCCGCTCTCTGTGTGGCCTGTGATAAGACTGTTTCTGGGAAGGAGCTGTTGCAGTGCTCCAGTAAGTACTGCACTGTCAGTACTGTTGTTGTTTTATGTCTGTAGAGGCTGGACTGTTTAGGGTTTGTATAAACCTATTCGCACGTGCTGCCTTGATGTTTTGTTTAGCAGAAGACATGAAGTCAGTTTTCTTCCTCTCACAAAGTCAACATCGATCATGAGGAGCAGGGTTTGACAGCCATCTGGGTCCAGAGATGTGGTAATTTTTTTTATTAATGGTTAACTGATGAAATTAACTTGGATCTCATCTGCCTTTGTCTGTAGACTGTTTCCTGAATGTCCATAAAAACTGCAGAGAGTCTGTCGCAGCCTGTGGAAAGGTAACCACTGACACCACGTACCTTAGTTCATCTCATTTTTAGAGGGAGGAGTCAGACTTGGGCTTATATTAAAATTTTGCATGATGACAGTTTTCTACCATTAAAGGGGCATTCCACCAATTTTACACATATAGTTCAGCTTACTTGTAACGGTTAGAACTACTCACACAGGTGGATAATGTCTTTTGTGGCTTTGAAGAAGATTTGTCAAGTGTGAGAAAATAATGGTTATCTCTGCTTGAGGTCTAACAAAAAGATTCTGTAGATGCCATTATGAGAAATGTAGGATCTAACATTATTAGCATTTGACCTATACTAGTAATTTCAATACAGTATAGGTATAATCTGTAACTGTCACCCAATCATGTCCAGTGGTCTGAGCTGCACTGTGGCAGTCAACATCCCCAGTTCAATTCCTGCTTTTGTTGTGGGTCAATCCCTCCGTCTCTCTTTGTGTTTCCTGTCACACTCTTCTGTCCTGTCTAATAAAGGCAAAATGCCAAAAAAAGAAATAAATCAGCCACTGAAGTAGAGGCAGGCGACGAGGAAGTGGGTACAGGAAGAGTAGATTCCAACACTTGGTGACAAAGGAACTCCTGGAATGTGTTGGACATCGCAAACTGATGATGTATTACAAGAGTTGTGGGGGGTTCTTTCAAGTTTTGTTGTAGACATAAACTGACTCCAGTATTGACTGAATTTGTTGTTGCTATGTTACTACCACAACAACCTGATATTTAAAGCACAAATATGATGATTTACAGCTGCTGATGTTAATATGATTATGTGTTTCTTTAGAAGCCGCAGGAGAGGAATGCAGTGCTGATGAAAAGCAAGACCCTGTCTCTCCCACAGAGTGAGTCAGAAATTATGGCATTCCCCCCACCCACTCCCATAGCGTCCTCCCTTGGTCTTTGATTACGTTTTTTACCTGTCCTCCCTGGTTTCTCCTGTATTGGATTAAGAAAGCCATTGCTCCTCACCCCCCACTCTCCCCTCTTCCCTGTTTTTCTTTCCCTGCTAAAAAAAAGTTAAATTTTAATCTGTCTCAGTGGGGGATCTGGCCTGGATTGTGTTTATGTGTGTGTTTGTGCATGAGCACAGAGGTTGAGTGTTTCTCTTGCACTGACAGGGTCATTTCATTTCTTAATGTGAAGCTCTGTGTCTTCACTGAGTGTTTGATGTCTGACAAAGGTGTCAAGGTCAAACACAATCATCTTTAATTACTACAACATATTGTCACAACTGTGGGCTGCATGCCCAGTTAAACAATGAAAAATAACAAATGCAGACCTCCTCACAGCGTTATAATCCATGTACTCCTGGTCTCTCCTCCAGACTCTGTGAAAGACAACTCTCCAGCCTCCATTTTCTCCTCCTCCTCTTCACTTCCGACGATGACCAGAGAGAAGAGAGAAACAGTCGCCCCTCTCTCCAAAAGCCTCTCTATCTCTATAGACAGCAGGTAGAATGGAAGTGTTCCTGCTATTCATCAACCAATACATCAGAACGATATTTGAATTTGCTATATGACCACCACTATAAAAACATCTGTAACACTACAGTCTATTTTATTTATTTATTATTATTAACCAAAACTGATTTCAGTGAGCTTTTGTATCTATAAATTTCCAGGAAAACACTGAATAATTGAAAACAATGAGATCTTGAATATTGGCATAAAATATCAGCAAAATGCGACTTCAGTCTCCAAATAAATGCTGAACTCCCATGTTCAGATCTGACTTGTTTTGCTCCTGTACAGACGGCTGAGTGATGCAGCAGGGGCGGACAGTGAGTGCAGTGTGACAGCTTGCACCAACAGCTCATTGTCTGATGAGGGAACACCTGTCACAGAGACTCCTCCGTCAACCGAGCCGCCGATCACCACACAGGGTGAGGAAGATGAGCTTACATCACAGCCTCCGCACTGTCACTCCTGCATAACATAAAATAACATAACATAGAATATTACTGTAGACTGTAGAAAGATACTTTACTGTTCTTGCAGATGCTGTTGATGCTTCTCTACTGAGCGACCTGTCAGCTGACCTGCTGGGACTTGAGGTGGAGTCATGGAGTCTGGCAGTTAGTCCGGAGTTTTGCAGGCAACACGACAAGCGCACAATTAAACGTCAGGATGTTATTTATGGTGGGACATTTTTCTTACATACAGTATTTTTTATGAGCATGTCAAACCTCCGCCAAATGAATCACACTTCATCAAGGTTGCTCACTGGGAGGGAAGCAGACTTGATTTGGGCTTGATTTAAATTACTTAAAAAGCTGGTAAACATACACAAAAACAGTGTATACTGTGAAAACTGCCAAGTTGGGAGCCCACAAAAAGATTTATTACACAAATGTCCTTTCTTGGAAGAATTTGTTGAAATTAGTTACCGAAACAATTATTTAGCCACTTTTATCCCTTGCGGTTTGGTTCAGCCAAACATTATTTTGCCAGAGTAATCCCATTGCCCACGGAGGTTTATTTCAATAAATGAGATCATTTCAGCCATCTGCACCTATAAACATGCACATTTATTTCACTACCCACAATGCACTCTCACTGCCCCATGTAGAGCTGATGCAGACAGAGCTGCACCACATCCAAACCCTGACGGTCATGTCGGAGGTGTTCAGGAGAGGCATGCTGGAGGAGCTGCAGCTGGACTGGGACTGTGTGGCCCGGATCTTCCCCTGTTTGGACTCCCTGCTGCTCTTTCACAGAAACCTCTTTGGGGCGCTGCAGGAATGCCGGCAGGCCGCAACCCAACCTGAGAACCCCCGAAATTACTTCATCCGTCAGATTGGAGATGTACTGCTTCAGCAGGTTGGTGAAGATGCATTTGTGCACATAAACACACACAGATACATGTCTATAGTCAGTCTCTTATGGCCTCTTTCTCAGTTCTCAGATGAAAATGCTGAGAAGATGAAGCAGGTGTACGGAGAGTTCTGCAGCCATCACACAGAGGCCGTCAATGTCTTCAAAGAGCTACAGCAACAAAACAAAAAACTCCAAAACTTTGTCAAAGTAAGCTTCTTTCAGCTTCAAAATAAGCTTTTTAAATAAGGGTTTTACAGTAAAATGTCTTGATTGGAGAGGTACTCATTTTGGTGTTTCCCTCTCTGCAACAGCAACAGAGCAATAACTCTCTGGTCAGACGGAGAGAGGTACCAGAATTCATCCTGCTGGTCACTCAGCGGATCACCAAGTACCCAGTGCTATTGGAGAGGATATTACTGTACACTCAGGGTATGTCAGCTCTACTGTGTCCGAAACAAAATCACAAATATATGCAACTCTTAAATCTGTCACATATTCTGTGAAAGCGACAACACAAAGGAGAAGGCAAAGGACATTTTAATGTTCCTGCATTAGAAAACTCCATATATACTATGATATATACTTTATATATTTATACTATAATTGGTAACATGATTGCATGTTTCAAGTCAGACTACTCCAAGAAAAGTACTACTATGCAGCTAGCTACTATATTGATTACAAATAATAGGTGGTGTCCATTGTCAAAGTGTCATACTAACTGAAACTGAAAGTTTTTACAAATGATGAGAATATGATCAATTTTGTATTATCCTTTTTTTAGTGATAGATGATGATGTTTTTAAATAGCATGCTTGAGAATGATATTTACCTTTCATGACTCAATCAGTGGTTAATGGATAAAGAAAGCCAATCTGTATAAAACTGCTATGGATGCAGACGTGTGGAATATAAAAAGAGCCTAAATGTCCTCAAATTACTTAACTTATTTTTACTTTGCAGGCTGTCTAATTGAAAAACAGTGTTTCATACAGGCTTAAACATTATTTTAATGTGACCTCTCTTTTACCCCTTCCCGTCCCACACAGAAGGAAGTCAGGAACACTCTGCACTATCAAGTGCCCTGGCACAGATCCGTGACATCATTGCTGCAGTGGACCTTACTGTGAATAAGTATGAGAAGTGTCAGGAGCTGCAGGAAGTGCTGGCACGGCTGGAGAACAAGAGTTTTGCCAAGCTAAAGAACGGCAAGGTGTTTCGCAAACAGGACCTGCATAGCAAACACAGGGATCTGCAGCATAAAGGGCTGGTCTACTGGAAGACTGCCACTGGACGTCTAAAAGGTGTGTATGAGATCATCTGTGCCACAAGATCTTTTGCATTCAACAGACAACCAATCTACATGTAATTCTCCTCTTCATTTTCAGATACGCTGGCTCTCCTGCTCACAGACGTCCTGGTTTTCCTACAAGAGAAAGATCAACGCTTTATATTTGCTGCTGTGGTAAGTCTCGACCGGCAGAATACTTTGAAATCAGAGACACCTTGTCCAGCTGTCTGTCTATGTCTCGCCATCATTTAGCCCATCTTCACGGCTTTTAACTGCTTTTCAGGACCAGAAGCCTCCTGTGATCCCTCTGCAGAAACTCATTGTTAGAGAAGTAGCCAACGAGGAGAGAGGGATGTTCCTTATCTCGGCCTCCTCAGTGGGACCAGAGATGTATGAAGTTCACACAACCACCAGAGACGAGAGGAATGCATGGATGAGACACATACGACAAGCTGTAGAAAGGTGTGTTTGTGTGTGTGTGTGTGTGCGTGTGAAGTCTACAGTGTTTGTCAGTGTTTATTATGTCAGAGCTTCTATTCAGAATCAGTGTGCACGCACTAACCAGGCACACGTGTGTTACCAATTATCTAAACTACTACCTCTACAGTTGTCCTGAGGAAGAGGAGGAGGAGGAGCGAAATGCTGAGACAGAGGAGGCCAGGCGAGCAGCAGAAGTGAGAGTTCAGAAGATCACCAAGTTCCAAGGCAAGATAACATTTGTGTTTCCACGTGCACATTTGATCTGTTAGCTGAAACGTCACATAAACAACAAGCAGTCCTAATCTTAGTGTTTGTTTTGTGTAGAGACACTGTTGGGTCAGGATCAGCAAATCTGCAACAGCCTGGAGGACAAGCTGCAGCTTTACGCCGAGCTTACAGAGTTAACCCTCCGCTCACCAGACTCTGTATCACATCGCCATCTGCTGGTACAACCAGACACTGACAATGAGACACCAAGACAGGCTTCCTCACTGCTCACTGCTGCACTCAGAGAAGGTAGAAAAGCTGCTGTATGGCTACTAAATGGTGTGGGCTGCATGCTGCTGCATTAATGCATCAGTACAAGGACATGTTTTACAAGTCTAATGATGGTTAATGATGATGACTAGTGATTATGTTACATTAAAACATGAACATGAATAGCACACTTTGACTCTGTGAAATACAATCTATAGTATATGGAAAACACTGTACCAAACATCTCATCTAACACTATAGCATTTTATGCACAGGGCTGACCCCTTGCTGAAATGGGTCTCTAAACAAGATTCTTTAGAAGGAAACCCTGTTTTTACACGTTTTTATTTATCTTAAACAGATTGTATCTATCTCTTAAAGTCCTTGGTACATAGCCACAATACACCAATACTAGTATTTTCAATACTCAAGACTGTTTTGCAGTTGGTTTTGCTGTTGTGTGCAGACAATGCTTTATTGACACCTCCTTCACTCTCCAGTTAGTTTTGTTGCACCTGTAGACAATTTTTAAAGCAGACATTTTGATATGTCATGGCAGAAAATGGACAGCTATGATTATCCATTAATAATGGCTGCATCCTATTTAGTTTTGCCATTTTCAGGTCCCTGTTTTTGTAATGAATACTAATGCATGGCTTCCAGGGATGCATATATAAATTATGCAGGGGTGCCCTAGTAGCTGACCTGGTAGAGCGGGTGCCCTAGTAGCTGACCTGGTAGAGCTGGTGCCCCATGTGCAAAGGCTGTTGCTGTTTTTCCTGCTAGAACAAAGACAAAATGTCTGCTTGTCTGCTATAAAAAATGTCTATAGGGTCTGGCCAACCTGCATGTTTATCATTCTTCTTAGGTGACTTCCTTAAATAGCTTAGCCCAATTTAAACCTGAGCACTAATAAGCCAAAATAAGAGGAAATCAGCTCAGCACATCAGCACTGCATTTGAACAAATACATATTGAACCTTTGACAAGTTTTGACAGATATCTGCTTCCTCTGCAGCAGAGAACCTGATCGCACTTCTGCAGGCTCGTGATGGCCTTTCTACACAAAGTCAGAGCTCTCCTGTCCGAGGACCAGAGGGCTGCAGCTACAACAGTCACGGCAGCAGCATCCAGGAGTCTCCCTCTGAACGTGAGTCACAGATATACACTGTAATTAAGTTTGTCCTTAAGTGGACCTCGCTTCCCACATACTACTTGACCAATGTGGGTGAATCAAATTAATATGTGCTGGCCAAGCAGTGACATTTACTTGGACCTTTCTTCTCTTCTTGTTGCTACAGCAGATTATCTGAGCACGCTCAGTATGAGCTCCACTTCTCTTGGATCAGACAGCGAGCTAACAGGGCTGGATAGCTTGTTGTGGAGTTCTGCTATTGAGCTGAGAAGAGGAGACAACAAAGGGACACTGTTAAAGGTTCAACAATTGTATTTCCCCATGAGCAATGTTTGTTTATTAAGTAAATATGCATTACTGTTCCTCTGTAATAACACAATTTTCTGTAGGTGGCAGAGAGCGTCCAGAGTCTGACTCAGCTTCTCTATAGTCTGCAGGTCAGTAGGTTTCAGTGTCTGTGGCTGAATGCACACATTAAGCATTAACATTGAATATTAGGTATTCTGTGTGTAAATGCAAAATGGTATTAAATATGACATTGTGACTTGGGTCAGGTTCTGACAGATGCATCCATTTTGGATCCTATTAAAAAACCATGGTAGACCACTTATTGAATTTTTTTTTTAATCTTTTCTCTCTTTATTTATTACATTATATTATTAAAAAACAAAACACTGGCTCAAGAGAAAATATGTAATCTATCTAGAAAATTAGTCATTTTTTAAGTTTATTTATTACTTAAAATAGCACAGAAAGATACATTTTGACACATATTATAAGGGATTTAAAAGGATTCAGATTCAATAAGGTGTTCAGGTGTTTCCTCCCTGTGTTGTCAGGCTGCCGTAACCCTCCAAGACAGCTGCCATGAAGTCCAGAAACTCCTTCTCCAGGAGGGAGAAAGACCTCAGCTCCGAACACTCACTTCCCTCCAGAGCAGTCAGGTATCTGTCACACAATATTCATGTTAGAGTAAATATATTTCCTACTGTGCATACAAGCCCATACCAGCCTGTCAGTGTTTTGAGGTAGTTAGACTAGAATTCAGTTGTCTCTTTGTGAAAATATTAAACCGGTTTCTGTTGTTACCCAGGAGCAGGAGAAGCAGAGGAGTATGGATAAGAAGAAAGAGGAAGTAGAAAAGAAGGGCTTAGAGAGGAAGAAAGAAGAGGTGGATGAGGTGCAGAAACTCCATATGAAGCTGAAACAGGAGCAACAGCGCTGGGACAAAGAGTGTCTGGCCAGAGAGAAACAACAGGTATGCCTCATGCTGAGGTTCTTGCATGAGTTGCATGTGCTCTCATTTGTCTCACTTCTTTTGATTTTCTGTCTGTTGTTCTTACCCCGAGGCAGTTTGTCCCACATGTTTTATTTATGCCAGTTTCTGTTTCAAATCAAAGGTAAAAAGGGTAAACACCAGCCACCAGTTGATAGGCTTTACCCTCGACTAAATAATAAAAGTAATAAAAACATAGAGATTCTAATTCAATTTCAGTAGAATAAAAAGTTAAGGCTGTCACGTGTCTTTTTCCTTGTGTTTTTCTATATTGTAAGTCATTTTGTCTTGTGTTTGTGTTATATTTATGTTTTGTATAAGGATGTTGATTTTTATACTGTCTCTTCCCCGATTACATGAAGGTAATCTATCTCTCAACAAAAACTGTGAGCCATGAATTCACCTTTGCTTGATCTAATATTTGTAGAGAGTAGATATCAACAGTACTCCGTTTGCAGTTCAGATGTTATTTTGTGGTAAAATGTTGTAGCTTCCCTTTTCTTGGTGGCCTGTAGCCAATTAGTTTCTCAAGATTTGCAACATATATACTACTACTGAATTTCTTTTTTTTTTCTTCTCCATCATATTGCAGCAATGTGTTCTAATGTATTAAGGTGGAGTCTCTTCTCATCTAATGTCAGTGTAAAATGGTTTAGAAAGAAGCTCTTGTTTTTTCTCATACTCAAACATAGTCACTGTGCAGATGTAGCAACAATATCACCATGCCATATACTGCATCAACGCATCCAATGGATTGCCCCATTCCACACATCTTGCCTACAGTCTCCAAGTCCCATTCATGGATACAGTTTGAGAAATGCATACATTATTGGTTTTGTTTTTCACCATTCCTTCTACTTATTGATATTATTTTAATAGAGCATTAGACTTTCTATCATGCAGATAAGCAAGTGAGTCAGAGAGGAAGACCTTAATCGTAACCAAACACTATTCACGGTGCTTTTATTACTTATGGAGATTACCAAAAGCTGTTAAGTTGTTTTAGGGTGGATTGATCCTTAAACCGTTTCATATATAACACTCCGTTAAACACCCTGTTGAAGTTGCAAATTTTTAAAGTCTCAGTCACAGTAATGGTAGTGTGGAAACTTTATTATAACCACAGCAAGAGATCATAAGTGGCATTTGTGTTTTCAGAGTGAGCAGGAGAGTGTGCTGGAGCAGCGAGAGCAGCAGTGCCTCCTGGAGGCCGAGCGTCTGCGCTGCGAGCGCGAGGAGCTGGAGGCCCAGCTGCTGGAGTTTCAGCAAAATCTAGACCGACTGAGAGAGGGCCAGAGGAGTGTGGAGAGGGAGAAGGAGAAGATTGAAGCCCAGCAGAGGCTACTGCAGAGCTGGAGACACAACCGCCAGAGCAGCCTACCTGTAACGATACCATTGGATGGATACAAGGTAAGAAAGAGATGGGGAGGAGAGACAGGAAGTTAAAGGTATCATGATCTAAGGATTAAAAAAGCACAATAACTTTTTTTCAATCTTTTTAAATTTTTTGGCTTCTCAGGTGTCCAGCCACAGCCACAGCCGCTCAGGTAGCCTGGATGGTAACTGCTCAGTATACGAGAACGAAGCAGCTTTACTAGCCTCCCTCCAGCAGAACCACCTCCAACAGCCCGCCAACAACAACCAGCACCAGCGTCTGCTGTCTGCTCCGAGGAAGAACCATGATGGCCCTTTGCACAGCTCTGACTACACCGCCAACCTTGGCCTCAGTGCTAGTCTCTACAACAGCCTCAACACCCTGCTGAGCCAGGCACACAACAAACAGACTCCAGACGGTCTGACGTACCCGAATTACACTAACAACCACGGCTGCCTCCGGCCTCTGGACGACTCCCTCCACCCCTTCAGCAGCAGGGTCACTGCACAGCCACTAAGGACCAACAACAGTAAGTGTACTCAATTCCTTCCTATGTCTTTAGTTATCGACAGCAGATGAAGACATGCAGCAGTATTGATACACGTAGCAGTACAAGGTTTTAAGAGAACACAATCAAACACTTGGTTCTATATTCTGCATACAGGAAAATAAAACAACTCTCCCTCCAAAATATGATCTTTTTCTTAAACATGCGTTTCTGTTTTTCTCCTTCTAGCAGACTTTACCCCGCCGTTGGACAGGCGATCCCTGGGTCCCTGGAGGTCAGAGGTCACAGGTCACGGACTTTATGAGGACGACTACTCCTCTTCTCCCTCTCTTACTCCCCTCCTCCCACCGCAGGCATACCTCTCACTTGAAGGACAGAAGGGGGAGGAGGCAGGCGAGGAAAACATTGTTTATCTCTGAGAATGATGAGAGAGAAATGAGCAATGCAAGCTGTCTAACATATAACTGGATCGACAATAATATATATCTGTTGATGTGTTTGTGTATGTATTTAAGGTCATTTTTAAAAAACCTGAATATTCAAATAAGGGAATAGCTGCAGGGAGGAAGTATACACAGATACAGTATTTGTGCCTTTATCAGTGTATGTGCTAACCATTAATCATTCTCCTCCTGTGTGATGAAACCATTGTGCCTTTTAGCCAACAAATTCTTTGTAAATCAGCTTTTATACTCCCCATGTTTTTACTTCTACTATGATTGTTTTTAGTACCCGTTGCACTTGTTTGATGGCAGAGTTACCTTTGCGCCCCAAACTCTGAGACCTAAAGTAGCAGGAAATCAGGACAGAAGTTTTTCTTTTATTTTCCCATGAGCACTTACAAGAAAATGGAAATATTGGAGATGCCAGTTAAACCCTTCCCTAAGTGCTATAATTTCTCCATGTAATCTTAAATAATATTTATAAGGGATTGTGAGTATCTAAAAGACTTAGAAATATACTGATATTATTGTATAAATATTAAATATATGTATAGTTTTATGGAAAGGCTACCTATGCACACTATGTTGGAAGAGGAACTTATATTCCTATTATTATGTTTCTCACTTAAGTGCCAAAAATCTTGCTATCTGATACTGTAAGTGATTTATGTAAAGAATGGTTGTATGTTTTCTGTTCACCTCCTTTTTCGGATAATTTATTGTGTATAAATTGCTTTGTGCTGTAAACATGAATAATATTTTGTTTGATATGTGTTCTTATGTAATCTCTGTAATCAACTGTGATGTGCCATATTAATATTGTGCTGTATATAAAATTATTGTGGGAAATGTGTGTTTTCATCAGCTGAATATTTGCACATCCCTCATGGGTTCCAGTATTACATTATTACACAATACTCTTGCAGTAATTGTGGGCAGGACGACTTTAAGTGACTCATGATACTTTCAGTTAGTGTGTGCAGTGAATGGTCAGCACTTCACTCTGGCTTTGCTTCAGTCAAGAGCATGATGAGTTTCAGAATATGTTTGGTTTACCTGCTCGGGTTCTGTCTAATATTTTCTGAGGATCACAGTGGATTCTGCTTGGACACTGGTGAGTTTGATTCATTTAATTTCTTCCCTTCCCTTTTTTAAATTTTTTTTTACAACTTGACAACATTGAGCTGAATTTTGTGGCAGTTTGGCAGCCGAGCATCAGTCATCTGAAGGCTGTCAATGACAAACAAAGCCTCTTGGTGACCTGGCTGGTAAAACACAGTGGCTTTGTGGGCAACATTTACGAGATCCAGATCAGCCGCACTGAAAACCACACCATTATTTACAATGTGAGTACTGAAGGTTTTGCAGTCTTGATTTCATACTGTTTAAAGACTGTATATAGTAACATCTCAGTAATTTTATGGTATTGATTATGCTACTTTTACTATGGTGATGTTATACATAACCACAACTTCCTGTAAAGTCCATGTCCCTGTTTTTGTTAATCTAGATAAATATTAGTTTATTTTCCATGGATTCAAATGAATATACATGGGCATGGACTTCTGATCTGCCTCTGGAGTGTGTCAGTCACTCAGTCAGGATTCGACATTTCAGTAATCAGTCTGTCCCGAGTCCCTGGAGCAACTGGGTAACCAACAATGGTGAGACGGTGATACTCTACTCTGAATCTCAATTACCAGCCTACATGAGTAAAACTAACAATTACACAGAAAACAGGTCAGGCTCTTGTATGCACAGTTTTACTGATAAGATCATGACATCAAATAAGCATTAGTTTCGGTTCTCTCGGCAAGAGTGAGTCCCCATTCTTTTTATCTTCCCTTTCACCAATCTTAACATCAGTGTTTCTCAACTTTTGCAGTCATTGCAAATGTCTGTTGCAATGCACATCGTGCTCAAAGCCTGGCCATAATAGACTTGCCTAGAATCTTGTACTGAGGGGTGATGTAAAGGAGAATTAGTTGACCCTAACCTACCAGGTATTGAGACTGTACAATGACTCTGCTCTGTGACCTGCAGGAGTCCAGCCAAAGGATAAGACCGAGTTGTTCCCCTACCGACGGGTGCTGAGAGAGGGCACCAGTGCTGTGTTCTGCTGTGTTCCCCCAAGAGGAGTCAATATTACCAGCATTACCCTCAATGACAACAAATCTTATCTTATCAACATTGGAGCCAGAGTCAAAGCTCTTAAAGTAGATAACCTGACTATTCCAAAGCGTCAAATCAAAGTTCTTTCACTCATTTGCACTGATTCAACAGGCAAGCAGAGTTATGCCGGGAACTACGTCAGTTGTAAGTTGAAATTATTATTTCCATTTACTTTCTTTGAACATTATTTATCTAAAGGGCTTTTATATATATGTATGTGTGTGTGTGCTTTAGTTCCTCCCCAGAAGCCAAGAAACCTCAGCTGTGCAACCTCAGACATGACAACTGTCACTTGCACCTGGGATCCAGGCAGAAAACGAGACCAGTTCGATCGCAACGTGCAAACACGCACTCTCCACATAGAGTAAGAGCACACATTACCAAACATAGATGGCAGTGTATTGTAAATACTGGTGCATTATTTACAGCATGTATACTTTGAGAAATATACTTCCAGGTCCCTCTCTGATGCTGCTATGTGTACCCCAGCAGTACAACATACGTTACTCACACAATGAAGTTTAATAGTAAAGATTTCTTCAAAACAGCATGTATGTTTAATTCATGTGGAGCTGCCTATGTGTTCTTCAAACCAGACTATAAAAGTATACTGTACTCAGTTGGACAACTCTCTAACTAAACAAGGTTACATGGCGAAAAGGGTTGTTTGTTCTTCCCAAGCAGACATTTACTACAGGTGCTTTGTTGTTGAAATGACAGGAACTCAGACCAGGCTCCCATCCAATGTGAGCAGTCGTCTTGTACTTTCTCGGCCATCCCACAGTTGGAAGAATACAACATCAGTGTGCTGGTGAAGGACCAGCTGGGAGAGGAGACAGAAAGCTACAGCTTCAACATCTCTGACAGAGGTCAGAGGTCACGCAAACATTCAAACAGAATATGGAATACACAGTATATGTTGCTTCTATTTACTTTGGATTGTGTTTATGAACACTAAAGAATAAAATATGTGTTTCTGATAATGCTGTGTTTTTAGCAAATGTGGGGATTTCATGTGTTTGTTGCTGTTAGTGATTCCTGCTGTGGAGTGGGGCAGAGTGAGCCCTGGGGTGACAGATACCACCTTGTCCTGGATCGTACAGGCAAACTTAACTCAGCTGAACCTCCTCTGTCAGGTCACTACAGACCCAGGCAGCACCACTGAGGTGACTTTAATATGGTTTAACAAAAACATTCATACTGCAGAACTGAAAGATGGATAATTAATGCATGTTTTTATTTAACCTCTCATCTGTCTGTCTGTGTAACAGATGAACTGTAATAGTGTGAGTGGGCTCTGCAAAGTCAAACTGGAACTGCTTCCCAACACCCGCTACTCAACCAGGGTACGCTGCTCTGTCAATGGCAGGCTCTGGGGAGAATGGACACAGCTGAGATTTTTCACAACCTGTGAGTGTTATCAGGATAGTATGGTGTATACAGGGTGTGGTCAAGTCCATTTTCAGTGTGGTTTGAGTTAAGACTCAACAAAGACAAATTAAATCAGGAAATAAATTACCCTTTAACATTCATGAATCCATGGCTTCATGGTTTCAATCTCCAACTTTGCCAATAGAACAACCAGAAAAGTTAATTTTCCTTCCACAATTCATTTTCTTTCTTCATATATACTTTATTTTAACAAGCAAGTAAGTCACAAAGTTTGTTCAAAACCAGACTCTAATAGACTACTGAAAGTACAACAGTCTTACAACGAGTATACTGGTTCTGCTATTGGATGATCTCCCATGCCTGTGTTTCCTTAAACAAATCACCTTCACATGCTTTCCTCAGGTCCATTGGTGACCTTGGATGTATGGAGGAGAATAAAGCAGCTATCTGACCCAAACAGTCGCCAAGTTACTCTATTATGGTCTCTAGTAAGACTCATCTGTTTTCCTTCAAATGTTTTATTTTGACAAAAATATTGAACCTCTCACTTTTCCCAACTTTCATATGTACCTTTGTTCTCAGCATGTTCCTGACTCTGCAGCCACAGTGAACATACAAGGTTACATAGTTCAGTGGTCACAGGAAGCCCAAAACTGGACCGAGTGGAGGGACAGTGGACAAACCCAGGCAGAGGTCTCCATAGGTCCAGGACAGTATGAGTTTACTGTCCAGGCTGTTCTCCACATTGACTCCACCCTCTCCGCTCACATCACCATCCCAAAGAGCGATGGAGGTGAGCAACACGTGGAATCAGCTTAGATTCTCTTTATGTCTGTGATTGTACATTTCACACCTTTTTTTTCTCACAGCAACTCTAAAATATTAAGCTTACTTTCCTGGAAATACCATTTCTTCTAACAACAACAGACAGCTGTGTCTATCTCTATATTAGCTGGATGTCTCAAAATTTTACAATTTTTGCAAAATGTAGTGGACGTTTCGATTTTAGTGGTGGATTTCTGCCATTAGATGATCATCATGCATTTCGTGGAACAGGGTGATGAAGAATTGTTCAGTTTTTGCTTTCTGAATTCACCTTTACAATTACTTTTTGCAGCACAGTCTGAATTATGTGTCTCTGTCTAGAAAACCTCCCAGTAGAGAAGCGGTTGAACAACAGCACACCTGCTGGTTTTAGTCTGTCCTGGGATCAGCTGGACACTGCCACCTGTGGCTATACTGTGGAGTGGTGCATTCTGGGACATGCAGTGCCTTGCACTCTGCACTGGATGAAGATTGCAAAAGGAAACAACACATTGTTTCTACCTGCTAGTAAGTGTTGTTGTTTTTCTTTAGTGGTCACTGTAAATGCATCCCTTAAATCTTGCCATTTACTGTCATACACCTTTATGTTGTAGGAAACTTCAAAGAAGGTTGCAGGTATACATTTAATATCTATGGCTGCATGGAAAATGGACACAGACTCCTGGAGATACAGACTGGATACTCACAGGAGCTCAGTGAGTGTTATTACTGATTAACCAGTTGTACTGAAAATGTGTGTGTTTGTGTTCTTGTATTTATGTACATCTAACAGCAGTATTTATTGATGAGGTTAATAAGTTGTTTTGCTGGTCTCCTAGGCACATAGTAGAGGGGCTGCCTTAACAGACTGACCAGGGAGACACACTGCAAGACAGATTAGGTCTTGAGCACATAGTTAAAAATGAAACTTTGAATAAGGTGTGACAGGTTAACTTCTGACACAGGATGTCTTCATCAGAGGCTCGAATTAGAACCTCCTCCAGATGTCATCTATATGCAAGACACCATCTTGCGTATAGATGACAGAGACAAAAAGGAAATGCAAATTATATCCAGTTACTGTGTTCTGTGAACAGAACACCAGGTACAATTTTATAAAAGTTAACCACAAACCACCACACCAGTGGAAAAAGAAGATAGAGCTTTTGCTGAAGCAATGCAGGTGTCAGATAAGAAAGTCCCTGTAGGCTCATATCAGTTGGAGAATGTCTATTGCTTTAGTTCTAATTGATTTTATCTGTCTTCCTTCCTCAAAACCGCCCTCTGTACCTCAGCATCTCTACAGTCCCCGAATCTGGTTGAACCTGTTCAGAGTACTTCATCATCTGTGACACTGGAGTGGCATTACAGTGAGGATGATCCGGCTCATCCAGCGTTCATTACTGGTTACCTGGTTATGGTGCAGAAAGTAGGATCTGATATGCCCCAAGGTCATGCTGCAAGTGAGCGCAGAGGAAAAGCTTCCGGTCTTACTTCTTGTTCTCCTTCTCTGTTAAAAGACAAAACATGCTAAATATAATAATAATTATATAGGTCAATGGGAGCATTCTCAGATAAATACCAATTTAAGTCACTTTTACGTACATTACAGTGAAACAAGGCATTTATAATCTTGTGTACATCTAGATCTGTTCAATGTGTCGGTGGCAGACCCTCGGAGGAAGTCTGTGACCATAGAGGGTCTGCAGCAAAACCAAGAGTATACATTGTCAGTGAGTGCTCTCACTAAGGAGGGGCCTGGACAACCTGCCAGTATCACCATCAGGACCAGAACCAACTGTGAGCTCCAGAGATACAACAATTCAACAATATCAGTCACTTTTACTATTGTTTCTCTCAGAATTATGACTTAAAGTTCTAAAGGTCTAGTGCAATTTTAGGGCTTGAAATGTACACAATGATTATGTAAGCTGCTCATCCTCTGTTTCCTCTGCTAGACTCTGCTCACGTGGCCAAGATACTGATTCCCATCTTGTTGCTGCTGGGCTGCACCATTCTCCTGTGGCCTCAAAGAGGAAAGTGAGTAACTTCATGTGTAAATCTTGGCTTAAACATTAATTCCTGCAGGAGACAACCTAGAGCTTCTCTCTCTTCCATCTTCTGTTTGGTTCTGTTTCTTCTCCAGGGCGAAGAATAGGCTGAAGAAAATATTTGTTTATCCTGCTGGTATGAACATCCAAATTCCTGAGTTAGACAGTTTCCTGCAAGAGGTATGGACTAACCCAACAAATATTCAGATCATGCACAGATGAATACAGAGATAATACATTTAACATATAATACAGAGAGAGCATGGAAATATTACTATAAGTATAACTGTTACACTGCACTCTACAGCGCAAACTACACAGCCCCTGTTTTGTTTTATATATTCAGGTGGTACTTTTTACTTTTTACTTAAAATTTCCCTAATCATCACACAGAAATGCTGTATAGGCAAATTAGATACAGTAACAGAATTTCCTCTGTGTGTGTGTGTGTGTTTGTCTTTGACTGAAAGTAAACAGTCATCACCTAGAGTGAACCAGATATCAAAGTAAATCCACGTAGTCATGCACACACACCATTTTATGTACATTGGTCCCACAGATATAGCCCCCTATAACCCCTCCTTCTCCTTCTTTATCTAAACTCATGTTAAACTGCCTCAGGTTTATATTATTCTAATCCTGCTTGTTTTTACAGACCAGTGAGAAGCTGCAGTCTCAGAATGTGGAGTGCAGCTGCTGTGACATTGAGATCCTGAATACCAGCGTTCCTCTGAATGAAACATCCACAGTGAACGATCCTGAACCCATAAACACACTGACCTCTTCTGGTTCCCAGTCTTCTCCTTCTGCCTGTCTGTCACTCTCCTGTGTGCCACTCCAAGCAGAGTACTGCCCGCAGTCAGTGACTGCCCTTCAGCAAACAGTCTGCATAACAAACAAGACTTATTTTTACACAGTAAAGGACGATTTGTGCGACTTGAGGCACAAGAAGTCATGATCAGTGAAATCAATGAACCCTCTGGGAGTCTGCAGGAATCATGTAGTGTTACATATGACTATATGTCAACTGATGCTTCATAGTTTAAAGTCGAAGACCAAGCCCAAGACTTCTTAGTCATATGCTTCATGTATCCCTTTCAAGAGTGTAAACAGTTGCACTGTTCACATAATGTGGATCTGCGACTATCTTTTTCTTTTTTGGGGAGGGGGCTTTTCTTCCCTTTAATCAATAGTGACAGGACAGGGGGGAGAGAGAGGGGATGACATGCAACAAAGGGCCACAGGTAGGGGTCCAGCCCATGGCCGCTGCAGCAAGGACACAGCCTTGATACATGGGGCGCCAGCTCTACCAGGTGAGCTACCAGGGCGCCCCTCTGCGGCTTTCTAATGTAAATATGTTGAGGTTTTGTATTTACCCCACATTTTAACATGCTATGTGCACATATGATTTGATTGGAAATATGTATCTTGCAGAGTTCATCATAACATATTGTGTGTAGAGCAGAAAACACACAGCAGATCTAAGCAATCTAAAGAGTATTTTAAACAACTCACAACTCACTGTAAACTGGGAAGCAGCTAGAGATGTTATCTACAGGATGCAACTGGTAGTGTTGATGATATAGTTGTTACTTGCATGGCATTATCAAATATATATTTAGTATTTTTGAAAATCAAAAATGAATTTTGAATGAGGTTGTAGGGGTATATATGTATGAGTTACATAATATAAAGTTTTTACTGTCAAACATCAAAACATGCATTTGTTATAACTGATAATGTAATTTTATATGCAGTGAATTTATCTAGTGTGCTGTTGCACTGTGCATTCCAGGGTTCACAATTTACGTTTTAGTCATTTTAAAGGCATCTAGGGGAGTGAGTGAGGTGTGCAGCTTCAGTCTAGGAGCACACAGAACCGGTTTATAGCAGGAAATTTGTTTCCTAAATGACTGCGTGTTACCATATCTTATCTGATATCCAAAAATAGCACTGCTGTGTGTCCTCTTGGTTTTACTCTAGGTAGAAATCTAACTCAGAATAAAGAATCACACTGATTTTAATGATTTAGACAAAGTTTTCATCAACTATGTCATCTGTTGGACAAGCAATATCACAACAAGCTGTTTTAAGTATTAAAGAGGTTTTTGCTGGTTATGTATTATGTAATTTACTGACTAATGCAAGTTTAAGCCTATATATAAGCAATGTTTTCTTAAACTGCAAAAATGTCCCATGTTTTTACTCTGTAAATAAATAAAAACCTCAAGGTTGAGAACATCACCTACCGATCATTCAAATTAATAAATAAATAATTAGCTATTCAGCCTTTCACTGTAATCAACATATATCTCAATGTTTTGAAAACTACAAATGCATTTAGTTTCCTGAAAATCAAAGATATGACTGGATTGCAGAGTTCAAATGATTTGTAACTCATTTACAATTTTGACTCTCAACAGTAACAGGATCTCACCCGCATACATTCCCTGCTCATTACTTAGTTCAGTTGACTCCACTGTGTGTCTTCTGTAAGTTGCAGAACTGGTTCTAAAAAAACAGTGTCAGACCTCTGCTGTGGCTGTGACAGAGTCAGCTACTAAAGTGTCAGGTAACAAATAGCTGCTCAGTGGCTGCTGACTGTGTCCATTTATGTAGGATATGTCCATCTAGCTCAAGTGACCATATTCATATATGTCATGTCTTTTCTTGTGTTGACCACATAGATTCTGGGATTCAGCTGCTTGTGAACCTGAATCTGACCTGATCTGTTAAGTGCTTTGTTTCCAGATAAATCCATCCAGAGTATTTCTTTCCTCATTCCATTATTATGTTCAGTTAGAAATACACCATGAAACAAAAGAAAAACGAATGAGTCTCATTTAAAGTTCTATATCATTTATTTATATTCACAGTCCACTAAATGTAAAAAATATAAGTCACAGTTTATAATAGAGAGTATAAGGTCATACAGTAGTAACAACATCCTGAGCAAAGTGAATAGACTGTGGATTTCATTCTAAATTTCCACAGTAAATGCTATTTAGAGACTAAAGTACAGAGGTGTTTAGTTGATTGTCCTGAACCTCCTGGCAGCTTTAGGAGTTTTCCCCACAAAATCTTTAAGAAACAAGAACAGATTAAAATGGATGTAAATTGAACCAACTGAGATCATTATGTAATTTCAATAAGAAATACTATGCCAGAAGAGAGGACATGTTTCAAATGCAACTGTCCATTTGGTGAAGGTACAAACCATGCAAAATCTACATATACTAAATACACCACAATCTCTCTTCCTCTTTCTCTCTCTCTTTTTTACAAACACGTACACACAGTTGTTTGGTCACTGGAGTGAAATGTGGCCTGAGCCGCCTCGTCCCTCAGTAGTGCAGAGTTCACAGGAAAGAACTGAAAAAAAGCAGCACACTCTGACCTGCCAAAAAACAAAATTCACATCAACATGAAGCTTTGAGTCAACCAGGAAACAGACGGAAACAGGTGACACATCCACTCAGTTGAGTCACTTTTTTTTGTGGTTTGATCTTTGGATCTATTAGGAGGATCTTCAGCAGTCGCTCTTCTCTGCCTGCATGGGAGCAAAGTCTGCTCTCAGATTTTAGGCTGCACCTTTAAGATCCAAAATGACTCGCTGAACAGACGCCAGTCCTCACACAGAAGTCCTCTGATGTACTCTTACCCTCACCTTGCTGTGCTTTCTAAAAGAGAGAGGGATGAGAGTGTTTACATGACAACCGCAGTAAAACAATAACAAACTTTAATATGAAGTGGAAAAAGTGCCGATCGTGTGAGGTGATTTGTCTTTCTTTGATGAGCTGGGATACAAAGTTCAGACTTGTGACACTAGAAGGCAAGTGAACAAATGGCAGTTTTCAAGATTGCTGTGTCAACAAAATCAAATTGTAGCTCCAGCAAAATCAAGTTAGGGCTTGTGTCTGTTCTTTACCGTTGTGGTGGTGACACCATGCACTTCCAGAGGACAGCGTAGAGAGCAAGTAAAAAGGCAATGAACACTGTGGCCGCTATTGCACCTAAAAGCATACATACACATGTTTATTTGCACATGTTAAAACACAACTACACATATGCTCATAGTTGCATGCAAGTGTAGCACCATTCACTGTACGTTGTATCTTCTGCAGGGAGTATTGCAGAAATAATTTGTTTACCTTAGACAAAAAACAAACAAAGAAGACTTTGTGTGATTATTCATGCTTCTCATTTTTCTATCCATTGTCACTGTTCTTATATATTTAAAATAAATTCCTCATTCCGCAAGAAAAACATAATATTTTCAGTGCTTTGGGTATTTCTCCCTTCCATCTTTCAGAGCTCTGCAGACTTCAATTCTACATGCATATTATTGCTGACTATTGCTGAGACTTGAGGAATTTCACTACCACTTCCAAAAAACTTTCATACACAGAATTTTATCCTGACCAGCAATGAGCTGTGTGTCAAAACAGAACAGTAGACGACTGAACCTCAAAAAAGTGCACAGTTGAGATTGTGTTATATGATTGTTTATAAGTAATAAACTCCTTCAAACTTTACATTTTCAGGTTCAACCACTGGAATTGCTGCTCCTAGTTCGGTCACACATCAGCTTGCTTTATCAGTGAAATACTTCCTATACGTGTTGATAGTAGAGCTGCAACAATTAACCGACTAATCAATTAATCATTAGGTATTTTTTCACGCAAAAATGACAGAAAATGCTGTTTTCAGCCTCTCAAACATGGAGATTTCCTGCTTGTCTTTTAAATCATGTTAATCTGAATATCTTTACATTTAATGACATCACTGTAGACATTGAGAAACTAAAAATAATCGTTAAATTAATGGATAATGAAAATGATTGTTAGTTGCAGCCCTAATTGATAGGGACACATCTATTGTCTATACCTTCCCCTAGCAAACAAAGGAAGGAAAACATTGTGGACCCAGGGTCACCAAAGTGCAGAAGCTCTCTAGTAGAAGGTTCAAATGATAGCAGAGAGCAGACCTGGGAAGTCACAAAACACTTTGTATACAACTGCACACAGAGAAGTGTGTGTTGTAGAAGTGTTATATTTCTGACTGTGTATGAAAAAAACTACCACAACTGACTATTTTTGGAAAATC
>NW_023339718.1:14948019-14955912 GCF_004916995.1 Morone saxatilis
GGGGGGGGGGGGGACTTACCAGGGATGATTCCACTGCTCTTGGTCAAAGAGTCCTCTGTTTGAGACGGACGAGTGGCAGCTGGAGTTGTAACTTAATGAGCAAAAACAGACAATACTTCAGAATGATGCAAATGTAAAAAACAAGTGTGTGAGTGTGTGTGTGAGAGAGAGAGATACATTTCCCTGCAAACTGATCCATGAATGAGGCTGTATGGAATTTAAATTAAAAAATGTCTGAGTCTAAAAGGTGATGAACCCAGCATTTGAATGGCTCATTATTAATATGCAGCGTAAACAAGGTCATCGAAACACCTCACCATACATTAAATATGTGGATTTGGATGCAGCACCTCTATTCCAAACCAGCTTTTGCAAGCTCATGATGTGCAGTGTTTGTTGAGAGATGTTGATTCAAATCTGTGGTTATTCTTGAATAATAAGAATTCTGTACAGGGCTGCAGGGCACTACAGCCACTTCTGTGTAGACAAGCATGAACCTGTTTGTCGTTATCCTCTGAACATTTGCAGCAAAAATCAATAAGTAAATTCTCTTTTTGTATCAATCTCCTCTTTTAATTTAGTATGTTTGGTTATAATATTTCTACATGCATTTAAATCTTTCATATACCATTTCTTCACTTACAGTTGTTTAGTCTGTGAGCACTGACCAGGAACTACAGTATTCGTGTATTTACATGCAGTATGTTTTCATGATTCTCCTCTTGCCACATTGAATAATTTGAATTTTTGTCAGTACTTCTTTGAAACTTTGCTATTTGAAGTGTGTTGCTCTGAAATAACAGTGGTATTGATTGGCAGTCATCTAAAGCTGGCATAAACAGAATTTACCTGAAGTGGACTCCCATGTTTACCTGGCAATGTAATCTGATTTAGGTATTGTAGCCCTTTTTATGTAGTATTAAGTAAGTATCAACTAACTAAAAAAGACTAAAGGTGTAACACTCACCATTTCTCTGTTGAACTGTGTGTAAAAGCTGCCATGTAGGAATATCTGGGTCAACCATCTGAAAATGCAGCAGAAACACTGGTGTTAGAAATGTAGAGCACAGGGCACTGACAGTGGCAGGACACACTGCAGCTCGGACACTTGTGTCCTGTGCAGGTTGAAAATCAGCCCTGCTGCCTGCAGCAGAAGTGGGAAACTTTCTGCAGGAAGTTCAACAATGTGGAAAATCAGAGCGCTTCGGGCGACCAGGCGCAAAGATAAGGAAAACATGCAGGATAAGAAAATATCCACATATTTCCAAAACTTTTGCGTCGAGACAACATTTGTTCCTGCGACAGGGTGAAAACAGCTTCCAGTCCAAGTTGTAACCTCAATGAAACACGACTCATTGGAGGCTTGTAAACAAGTAAATCAGTTATAGGTTTTAACCGTCACAGAGTAGCACTACATACCGAGAGAGAGAGAGGCTCACTCTTGGATCAACAGACTTGTTTACTGTACAGCGCTGCACTTCAGGAAAGTCTGTTTTTCCTTTCTGGCCTCTCACCTTCGAGCTGTTCCCGTAGCTGATGACAGTCCTGCTCTTGTTTTTCCCCTCCGTCCACATCGGTGAGACCGTGCGCTCAGACTTCATCAGTTCACGCTGTTCTCTGAGACGCGCCTCTCCTGCTGCATTCAAGTGTCTCTTATAAAGTCGTTTTTTTCTCTTACAACAGACAAAAAACCTCTGGGCCGTATTTCGATTTACAGGGTAGTAAATAGTTGTTTTAAGTTAAATTATAGATTTGTTTTTAATAATAGACCCATTTATGCAACCCATGTGTAGCTATTCCAAAGGTCAACACTATTTTATTATTATTTATTTATTTTATTATTATTTATTTTACAATGAATGCTTTCATTAACACACGGGCTAACATGAAATTATTAATTGTTAAAATTACCTCCTTGCTAACACCTCGTTTGTAATCATTTGCTGCGAGATTTCCTACAACACCTGAAGGGTGCATCAGCTTCTCTGCTGACCTTCCTGTAAAAGGGCAGATAGGAGAGGCCACACAGCTCTGTTTGCTGATTACAACCAAAGATACTACTGTTGATTCCAAACAACGCAGAGGTCACATCTACCTTTACACTGTTTCACAGGATTTCCTGCAACACCTTACTGCCACCTTAGAATTCAGTTTCCTACTTCAAACCTTGAAAATACCACTAGCACACCAGATGCCACTTGTTTTCGTTTATCTAAGCAAGATTACACGTTCTGTAAACAATCAGTGTTTGAACAAATCAAAAACAAAATGTGAATACAGACAGAAAAGAGCAGTTTATTATCTGAAGTCTTTGTTTTAAGTTTGCAAACCACACCTGGATCAAAACATTTAATGCAGACTGTTTAGCACACTGGTCAGTAAGACAAGACCTGCAAATTGCTTCAGGTTGACTCCATAGATTTGACAGATTTTCCAATTCAGCACATTAATTGTAAAGTTTGAAAAGAAGAAATTATTAAACAAATATGTCAGAAACAATCCTGGACACGCTTCACATGGGAATTAGTCATAAGAATAGCATATACAAAGGTCAATTTACTGTCCTTTATGAGAAATAGTTTAGTTTCTTCTCTCTACTTCAGAGAGATACACACCAACAGTCTGCAGAGATATTGCACAATAGTTTACACTGTAAAAGCAGAAAGAGCAATTCAGATCACACACACACACACAATAGTCCTCATACACAGGCACTCAACATCAATGCAGCCTGCAGATGTTGTATATCAGCAAATCATACATACATACATACATACATACAGCAGAAAGTGAGCAGAGAAACATCTAAAACACACAACCAAAGGCATGTCTATATCATAAACTGATCAGCAGTTCCTGAAGAAAGAAATTTCTACCCACTCGGACCTAAATACAAAGCAAACGGTGCTGACAGTAAAAAAAAAAAAAAAAGGTCAGCTGTGGAGTGTCTTAAAGTAAGACTAGGATGTGTAATCATTCAATTAATATCGCTCAACATATCTCTGTTCTATTTTTCAAAGTTACACCCATTTCAGGAGAAACTTGAGGCCAAAGAGTGCAACAGCACCTGAGGTTTCCCAGAATCACCTGTCACAATAAATGATGGTAAAATGTCAGTGATCCCAGGTTTGAGAGGTACACATGAGCCCTGGACTGCAGATGTCTGAGTCGGCTTTTGAACTTTCTTAAGCGCCGTGTGTTGGCTTTAAGAGTGAAAAGCATGGCTACAGTGCACAAAGTGTACACAAAAGAGAATAGCTTTCAAGTCCTGTCCTTCTCATGAGACAGCATAATGTTTAAACAGGACAATGGGGGGGGGGGTTAAACATGTTAGCCACTCTGCAATAAGGCTGCGTCTATGAAGAAACATCTTTCTACATTTTACATCTATTCTCATCAGCTTTAAAGACGCATCATCACTCAATAACACACTCACCCAAAGCGGGAATGTTTAAGATTACATTTAACATTATGAGTAAAGCGAAGAAAGTTGTGTAACCTAATCCAGTCTAGCAAAGATGTTTCAAAATGACCATAAAATTCAGTGAGATTTTGATATCACATGTTTAAGCAGCTACTTGCTGTCATTAGAGTTTTTAGATTGGCCTCAATGTTGCGGCTCCATGGACAAATAAAGTAAATAAACAGGTCCACCTGGTGGGCAACAAAGGTTATGCCTGCAAGAAAAACAGAAGAAATGAACCAAAACGGTGACGTAATTCTATGAATTTACAAGATAAGACTGCGAGATTGTCAGAGTTGCCTTGAAGAAGAAGCCCAACCGTGGTTAATACTCTTTGAAATCAAACTGTTAAGATTTGATTGAATCTGAATAACATTAAATGGTTTGAAGACGTTTTCAACAATACATCACTAAAACACGTCACACTATTATGTCCTTAGCTGGTATTGAAACAGATGTTCACCCTTTGAAAAGGTTAAAAATAATTCAAATGTTACTGCTTCCCCTGACCAAACCCCATCACTCCTTCAGCCCCCATCAGCCACGATCCGGAGAGGTCACACTTCCACTGGCCACCCCCTTACATCCTTTCTCGCTCTTATCCTGGCGCCTCAAACCCGGATGAGACAGCGTCGGTTCTGTCCTCTGTGTTGAGAGCTTGTGGCATGTGCATGATGGGAGTTGTAGGAAAAGCAGAAAGGCAGAGAGAGGCGTGTCCAAGAGGACGAGGCAGCGACATCACATGATTTCACAGCATGAATTCTGTTTCCGTGCCTGCAGGTTTAACATAAACACACACAAACACAAACACACACACACAGTCAGGCATCTAAAACAGTGAATGGCTATTAGACTTTAAGCACAGTGTTATTATGGCGAGTCATCAGTACTCACAGTCTTGTAGAAGGCTTTGGATTGGTTTCCCAAGTGCTCTGACTTTGCCACAAGATCATCCAGTTTCTCTCCTCTCTCCAACAGACTTTCCATCGTGTTGTGCTACAGAAACAAAACATTTATTAAATAGTGTGTAGTAGAGCTTTTGCTGCATCCATCTCCACCCTTCTGGTGGGCACAAATTAAATCTTGGGACTTGCAGCCAACTCCCACCCGCAGCAAAGTCAGTACTGCCGCTCCCACAGTATTTGCGTTGGGATCCCAATGCAGTCCTCTAGTGTGCAGAGGACTTTTACTGGGATTGACCCTGGTAGATTTTGGTAGAAATACTGTGTAATGTTTCAGGCATGTAGAGCCACCAGCTGGCCAATAAAATGGATGCACCGATGATGATCTCTATTATTAATATTTTCCCCTCCATGGTTAATAGGCAGTTGTAGTGCATTTATTTCAGCCTCTGGATTAAAGTATTGGGTCGCAACTTAGGGAAGTATTTTACCAAAATGATCTTCGTCTCATCCAGCTCTGCCTGCACTTTGGTCATTGCATCTGCTTCCCTGGGGTTCTGGGAGATAAAACAAAAAACAACAAGCTGTCAGGTACACTGCTATTGCATGCTAATCCTTTGGCAGCACTATGTAAAACAAGTTATTTGACTGGCCACTAACTGAATTTCATCTTCATGCATCCATTTAGGCATTTACTTCAGAGCGTGTCTCAATACTATTTAGTTAACACGGTCAAATGACATAAGACATTTAGAACATCTGGCAACTATGAAGGCAACCAAGCAAATCTGATATTGTTCTAAGGAAACAATCATAGTCTAGTCATACTCATTGGCTTTCAAGGGTTTCATTTGAGATATTTTCTGATAAACAGATTCAAAACTGACCTGGTATTTAGCAAGGTGAATGTCCAGGCTTTTGTAGTTTATGGTTTCAGGATTACCAGAGGGCCAGTCTATACTATCCACTTGCCTGGAGAACTCCTCTAATACCTAAAAAAAACCAGAGCAATCTCAATATTGAAGGTGACATCAAAGTGCAATAATTATGTGTCTTTATTAACATGCTTTTGTACTCACCTTCTCTAGCAATGTGAAACAGACTCTCTGTGGGTATTCAGTGTCTGCGATTACCACAGCACCCAGGTTGTCGTTTCTTACATACACATGGCACAGGTACTCTGAAAGAAGAGAGAAACCATGTGGTACCATCAAAACAGAAGTGTAATAGCATACAGGTGAACCCAGAGCCAGTTGGCACACTTTGTTTAAGCCTCTGGAAATGTGGCTTGATGGTGTATGTATGTATGTATGTATGTATGTATGGTGCCAAAATGGATCTTTATTGATCTAATAAAGTCACGAGAAAGAAAGTCACCAAGTTGGCTCAGACTCATAGAGGCAGACTGAGCAGGAGCAGCACATTGGGGTTTCCAGTGGCTTTAAGCAAAGCAGAAGTAAAACTAAAACTGATTTCAAATAAACACTGGCACAATGTTCAAGAGCTTGACATGTATGTATATTATATATATATATATATATATGCTACTAGGACACCCCTAATATTGTAAATATTACACACAACAATGCAAAGTTGATACTGTTACTGAGCTAAGTACAGTTAAGAGAGACACTGAAATAGTAAATAAACAATACATTTGACCAAATTCCAAAATAGACACAAGTTCACTGTATTGCTTAATGTTTGACAGTGGAGTCACATTAGTTAAATATAACACGACCTTCAAACTGAGCTGAACCGGCTCATTCTTACCTTGTTCTTTAACAGAGGCACGGCTTCCTTGTGATGTCCGCTCAACAATCAAGGCACTGGTGAAGGTCATAAACTCTTGAACACTAAATAAACCAAAACAAGAATGTCACTGTGGAGTGAAGTATCCCAGTATTGAGTATTGATTTTTAGTCAGGCAACATTGTTTCTACTAAACACTGCATTGGGGATTGAAATCAACTATCAAATTTGCTGCCAAAACCAAACAAACAGAGCAAGAGCACAGTAACTGCATACTCTCTGCAATCTACACACAGAAAGTTAGGACAAATAGGTCATCCACACATTAAAAACATGTTTAATCGGTGAGATGCTGGGTATATTCAGTCAGACCCACCTGGAGCGCTGAAAGAAGCTGAAGGAGGAGAGGTCATAGGCCGCTTTGAGGAGGTTGGCTTTGGTCGCTCCTTTATGGATGATGCTGAGGCTGTAGAGCTTCATGCTGCCGCCGGATCAGTTCTGGTCAGTCAGTCACAGCAAATGCAAACCACACAGCCCTGGTGATCTAATGTGTAGGGTGACACAGGCAGGATCACATGAGAGCATTATCCCCTCTTACCTCAGCCAGCTAGCCTCTCCGCTAACAATAACGCTACTGAAGAAACTTGAGGGAAGTTCAGCTGACAAGTGAAAGTAGCCGCCTTACTATTAGCTACCGAGCTAACCAATTAATCTTCGCTATTCTCGGCTTACGTCAACCTTTTTCTTTATGCGAAGATAAACTGGTCCACTGGCAGCAGGTCGTACACGCTTAAACCCTGTGGTGACCACAGAGCTGAACACTAAACTTGTAACATGTTTGAAATCAGCTGAAGCATACTGCTAGCTGTGGATGCTATCAGGTGTAGGTGAGGCCTCAGCTAACTTACCACACTGATCCGCAGCGAACACTCAAACACTCATTCACCGGATCAACAGCCGGATAGACGTCTTAACCCACAACAACTACCACTCGTACATGTGTCGAGCGGAGGTCCGGGGGTCTGAACACAACGTTAGTTAGCTGTTAGCTGTTAGCTGCTGGTGTTTTTACACGGGCAGCTCACTGACCAATCACCACGTCACGATCCTCTAACGGTCCACCGGGAGAATGGCTCCGGCGGAAACAAGCGCGACGCTATTGTCAGAGTTCCGATTGAAGATATAAATTAGTACATTTACTGCTAGTCCTAAATATATTTAATTTGAGACGGATTATATTAAGTATTCCTCAAACGTGCAAGTAAATAAAAATGCCAGTTTTCTGTGGAGTTTTCACCTATAGCTCCGATCGGGACTGTCTCATCCATTGCGGAGGAGACAATCTGTTTATTCTTCTGGAAAAACAAGGCTGGGAATGAAAATCGAAAAAAAATTGAGTGAAGGTTAAGATTTCAGGAGACCTTAACTGTGTCTAATATCGGGCAATATAGTCCTGGTATGCTATTCGTAAATTTAAATAACTTTTTTTTCCCCAGGGATGATTTCCCTACTCACTAGCACCTGTTGGTGTAAAGCCAAAAAATAACATCCTTGGAATAAAAAGGTCCATTATTTCCAATATGCACAATGTATAAAATGATTACATTGACATGTATGATGATAATTATAGGTGAAGTGCTTATATAAATTGCTCAAACATTTTATTTAAAAAGTTTGCCTGTTTTCTCGTGTCATTTTGTCGAAAATAATAATAATAATAATAATAATAATAATAATAACAATAATAATAATAATAATAATAATACTTTTACACAG
>NW_023339718.1:14956012-14965642 GCF_004916995.1 Morone saxatilis
ATAATAACAATAATAATAATAATAATAATAATACTTTTACACAGTTTAGTGAGCTTGTAAGTTGTTGTTTTTTTTGTCTACCAAAAACATGGCACCCTCAATAGATGTTTTCTCTGGTAATCTTGCTCCATTTAACAATTTTGTTCTGGCCACTTAACTCAGTGGTAAGTGTTTTCCATGGCAGAAGTGTGCCCGTAATTCATTGTCAAGGCAACACATTGAAATCGTTTTGGCATGGAAACCGCTAAGCCTCAGGTGCATCTGTTCACAGGTCAGCTACACGGGAGAAGAAATGGCTTTTCTTTCCTGGAACTAGGCTAGTTTTGGTAACTTGGTCAGTAAGAAGGCCAGCTACAGACTGGAAGTTTTCTTAATATTTTCAGATTTTGCTGTAAATTTGAATGGTTATTCACTTGTATGAAGTTTTGGATGGAAGAACGTTTTAATCTTTTTTTGTGCGTAACTTTTGACTGTTGGAGCTGATGGCATAGCCAGTGCGCCAATGCGGATATTAACTGGACCTGGTAACTGCAAGAATGAAGACAAATCCACAGGTTTTACGTAATTTATCTGCAGGAATGAAGATGAATCCGTAGTTATTTTCTTTTTCTTTTTAAATACAATAGATTTAAAAATGAAGATGAATCCTTAGGCTATTTATGACACTTGTGTCCTGCTTTAAGTTTTATTTCACTGTTTAACAGCTTGGCCTCGAAAATACTGCAGATATGTGAGACTTACTACTGAACCTCATGTAGATCAAACGTGCTGGGAATATAACTTTATAAAAGATTTTTTTACACTTCATGCACGGCCGCCGAGTTAAAACACCATAACAGCAGAAAACTTCAGAAACTCCAAAACTCCTGGGAAGATCGAGTGAACTTCCACCGCAGAGCACTGATGGTTGGCAGGACACTTGTGATCTAATCCTCGTCGTGATACGATGGATAAGGTAAAGAACATAAAGAACAAAAGTTTAGATTTAATCCTTGTATTTTATTAATGACCTATCTATCTATCTATCTATCTATCTATCTATCTATCTATCTATCTATCTATCTATAAGTTAATTAAATAAGCAATTAAAAAAACAACTAACTAATCGTGCAGGTAAACAGGTAAAAAGGTAAGTACACAAACATATGAGTTGCACATGGCTGCAGTGGATCTCACTTCATAGTATAAAGTGATGGACAAGACATGTAGAATATGTGTTGAAATGTTGCATCAGTACAAAACCTGGTATCTCCTGTTTAGAGAAGTGGTTTGATAAAACACCTAAAATATACTTAAATTATCGAAAACTTTTCTTTTTTTAAAGGGATATGCGAGGAGAAAAAAAATCTAAATTTAAGAGGTATATTAAATGTTATTTTGCATAAATGTATGTCAGTGTGACTCTTAGGGTTTAGTTAGAAATCATACTATCAGGGCACTGGGGGAGAGGGTCACATTTACCTCGCAGCCAGAGGTCAGAGCAGAGCAAAGAAAAGCTCTGACCCCTGGCCAGGTAAACTACTGCAGCTGATAAGCACAGGAGTCCTTCACCTGCAGCATACTATTGTTGGTTTTAGAGGTTGTTCATCCCTCACTGTTACTAATTTTAGACATGTTTCTAATTTTACAAATATATGCGTAACTCTCAGGCCTCTGAAGTTCCCTCATTGAGCAACTCTGTGGCCTTGCACGCTGCTCTTCTAAATTAAAAAAAGAAGAAGATCACAGAGTTCATGTTCAGATTCATTTGATTTGTCATGTTGGTGGGTTTTAAAGTCTCAGTCCGTTGGGTGTCTTCTAGGTCACAGGTCACACAACTTGCCACATGAAAGCAAAGAATAATTTACCAAATTTATCTTAACTCTTGTTTGCTAGGTTAAAAGCCATCTGAGATATTTTATATACCCTCGCAGTAATGGGTATTCAGTTCTTCAAAACTTCTTCAATGTGATTATTGTGAGATTATGATTCTTTTTGTTCATATAACTTAAATCAAGGAAAATCTCAGTGGGCTGAAAAGTGCCCTTTTCAGGAGTTTCCAAAAGTTTGTCCAAAGATAGCAGCAATTAAAATTAATTAAAGACAAACGGCACACAGCAGAGAACTTAAAACATATCACAAACCATAATTATATTAGAATATTTTATTTATTTAAAATGTCATCATTATTAAATAGGATGCATAAAGCCTGTAGTTCAGAATGTAATTTATTGTAATAAGTAAAGTCAGCATTAAGTTATTAATTTTTTTTTTGTTTTATTTGAGAATTTATTTTCCAACCAAAGAATAAAATAATTGTGGATATTCCATCATGACAGAGACTTATGTAGAATAAAATATCTAAATATAAATCCATCCAAATGTTCTGCCAGTTATTGAACACTTAGTTTTAACTTTGTAGAAATTAGGTCACATACATAGTTTGTGTGCGTGTGTGTATGCATGTGCATGTACATGTGCATGTTTGAACCCCTGATCGGCAGATGGGGTGAGACTAGGGAAGGGGTGGGCATTTTGCGTCTGGTGTGGCCAGGCCCACTTCACCTGAGCATAAAAACAGCTGAGGTTCTCATTCAGTGGTATTCACACTTCACTGACTCTGCACACACACAGGGTGGACACACACTCATCACACACCTAGAAACACACACAGAGGCTCATTTAGTCAAACCTGCGGAGATGCCTTGTGTCAGCTCTCATCTCGACCAGATGGTGAAGATGCCTTGTAGCTACAGCTCTGCGGTTCATGAAATCCTCATGGTAAGAATTGCTTTTGTGTCTGATAAGACTTTGTTGAGGTTTAAGTCCTTTAGTATTGCTTTGGATTTGTGCTTTTATTCCACGTGACTGTTGTGTGAATTAACTATAGTCTTAAACACACACAGACCACTCCATGTTGTTTCAGAAGAAGCTCTTGGAGCTTGTTTGAGATGCTCAGATGCTGCTTCGTCCTGCAGAACTTAGAGTCCTCTCCACTTCTTTTCATTGTTTTATATTGTAAAGTAGTGCCTTTTTTATTTTCTCTTAACATAGCATCTAATTTGTCTACAAGCATGGATCCAGTGCATATGATCTACACTAAAATAAATATATAGTTAATTGATCTTTGTGCACTTTCTGTCCTGTTCTTCTATCCTCTCATTGCAGGTAGAGCAAATCCTATCAGAATTTAGGCTGAATAAGGAAGACCTAAAAGAAATCATGAAGAGGATGCAACATGAGATGAACAAAGGACTGCATTTAGAGACACACGAACAGGCCAGCGTCAAAATGCTTCCAACTTATGTCTGCTCCACCCCTGAAGGATCAGGTAGATACTTGTTCTTCAGTCATTGGATGATAATCACTTTTTTCTCAAAAATCATGCAGATGTCACTAAGAAGGTAAAGCCAGTGCATGCATTCAGATGTAGTGTGTGTTTTGACAGAGGTGGGCGATTTCCTGGCTCTGGACCTGGGGGGGACAAACTTCCGTGTGATGCTGGTGAAGGTGGGTGAAGATGAGGAGAGGAGCTGGAAGGTGGAGACCAAGAACCAGATGTACTCCATTCCTGAAGATGCCATGACAGGCACTGCTGAAATGGTTAGTGACACTAGTATTTACAATTTCTTTTCAGCATCAATAAGTCAAACAGTAACTGATATAGCTCAATGGTGACTAAAACAATCTATCAATGCTAAAAACATTTCTAAATATGGTATTCTGTAAACACTAGTGTAGCATTGACTTTAAACCTTTCAAAATGAAATCAGCACTAATTATTGCATCTATCTCATATCCTCTTTCTGTCTCTTTGCAGCTGTTTGACTACATAGCAGAGTGTATGTCAGACTTTCTGGACAAACATCATCTCAAGCACAAGAAGCTTCCTCTGGGTTTCACCTTCTCCTTTCCTGTACGACATGAGGACATTGACAAGGTACGATGTTATACTTAATACTACACTGTTAATCAATAATGAGATGGGTAGCAATAACCTTCATCACATTTCCCCCTAAAAAGGCTTTATACATTTATGGCATTTTTCTTTCCACAGGGTATCCTGCTTAACTGGACCAAAGGCTTCAAGGCGTCTGGGGCAGAAGGGAACAATGTTGTGGGTTTACTCAGAGATGCTATCAAGAGACGAGGGGTGAGTTGCTGCATATTAGAATGATTTTCTTTCTTCATAAACAGAACAAGATGATGGCTTTAACACTTGCATACAGCTAGACTAAATGCAAAATGATTTGTCACTTAGGACTTTGAAATGGATGTGGTGGCCATGGTGAATGACACAGTAGCCACCATGATTTCCTGCTATTATGAGGATCGCAGCTGTGAAGTGGGAATGATTGTTGGTAAGTAGTTATTAACACACTGCATTATTTCACTACTGATATGCACTTATAAATACACAGAGATTCACATACTCAAGCACATCTAAATTTTTCTTTCTTTTTCTTTTTTTGACCAGGTACTGGTTGTAATGCATGTTACATGGAGGAGATGAGGACGGTGGAGCTGGTAGAAGGGGAGGAGGGCCGGATGTGTGTGAACACAGAGTGGGGGGCATTCGGAGACAACGGTGAGCTGGAGGAGTTCCGGCTGGAATACGACAGAGTGGTGGATGAGACCTCAATTAACCCCGGACATCAGCTGTGAGTCAGACACACCCAGAGGACACTCACTTCTTTGATTACTACATATATCTGATATCTCTTCCAGCTTCATCTACTGTATGCACATGAACTTAAGTGTACATTCAAGTTCAGAGTAGTATGTCATCGAAAGTGATGGTAGTGAGATTTGTATTGTAATCTAAAACGTGCCACACACTCTTTTTCTTCACTCTCTTGTTGTTTTTCTGAATTAACCATCCCCCTGTGGCAATACTCACCTGCCTCTCACCTGAGATGTCTGTGTAGTTGCTAAGCCACCAGCTGTTTTTCCCGAGGATGTTTGTAAATGGCAAGAGCCCTCATACGTCAGTGGTCAGTCGGCGGATAGGGGTGCCAGATTAATGATCCCTCTCTGCTGCTTGCCATAGTGCCTGCTGGCCTAATGGCTGTTTACCTTTTGCACTGGCAGCCCCTTCGCACAGACAACTGCTGAGGCCAGCCTCATTCAGTCTCTTTAGCATTGACGTTGGCATCTTTATCTGCCTTCCTCTCCTTTCCCAGCCCATGTAGAGAGAGAAAGTTGTTTGTTCATGTGTTTTGTGACGTGCATGACCTTCCTGTTTCTTCCACTATTTCAACATACTCTCCTTGGTTAATTTCCCCCTCCTCCTTTCAGTATTTATCTGTTTTTAAAGCTATCTGTCTCTTCTCCCTTTCTTGCCTCCTGTAGTTATGAGAAGCTGATCAGTGGAAAGTATATGGGTGAGCTGGTCAGGCTTGTTCTGATGAAGTTGGTGAATGAAGATCTGCTGTTTAACGGTGAAGCGTCAGAGCTACTGAAGACACGTGGCAGCTTTGAGACACGCTACGTCTCACAGGTGGAGAGGTGAGCATGAATGAATCCTAAAAGGCTGCTGTTATCCACCAACTTAAGAAAACTACATAAAAAAGTTGCTTATAAAATATCAGACAAAAGATAAGACATTATTTATCCATGTAGACAATCAATGCATTTGCTTAAGCTTAGAGGGAAAAAAAGCAAATGATAATGTAAGGCCTGTTGTGTTATATAACCGTATGCTGATGACATTAGTGTTGATGGGGAATGTGGGGAAGCAATTTGGTTGGCTTCACTTACTGCAGAATTTGTAGAAGCCTGATTTAATATTTGAATGCTGAAAATATAAAACGTGGTATTTGTGTACTAAAGTAATGATAATAGTAATATCAGTATGTATGTGTTATGAAAACAGTAGTGAACATAGTCTTTAAATTTGCCTGTTGCCAATTTCTTTCAGTGACACTGGGGACAGAAAACAAATCTACAATATCCTGTCCTCACTGGGTGTTCTGCCGTCAGAGCTGGACTGTGACATTGTGCGCCTGGTCTGTGAGAGTGTTTCCACTCGCTCTGCTCATATGTGTGGCGCAGGGCTCGCTGGTGTGATCAACCTGATGCGGGAGCGACGCAGCCAGGAAGCCCTGGAGATCACAGTTGGGGTTGATGGATCTGTCTACAAGCTGCACCCATGGTGAGGAATATGTTTTTTGACTTTTGTTTATCATAGTTTTCTGAACATGTTAAAGTATTAAGCAAAGGAAAGATGGTGATTATTTGACTGACACTAATGTTGTTGTTTCTCTATCTCAGTTTTCGTGACAGGTTCCACAAAATTGTCAGAGAACTCACACCTCACTGTGAAATCACGTTCATCCAGTCAGAGGAGGGGAGTGGTCGTGGAGCTGCTCTTATCTCAGCAGTGGCCTGTAAGATGGCAGCATGCATGCTGACACAGTAAAAAAGGGAGCTGTGCACTGAGCTGTCTCCCGGCAGGACAGCGGTGAAGCAAGCCTGAACTCTGTTTTGAGAACCCTGATGACATGTCATCCACAGTCGGCAGCACTGGCCCAAGGTCTGCGGGATGTGTGTCAGCAAAGTGAACAGTCACCACTGGAAGATGTACAGAAGATAAAGCAGCAAACAACTTATATTATAGTTTTGTAATATTGTATTATAGACTGTATTTGGTAGTATTAGACCAATTTCAATATTTTCTGCATTGGTTTGCTGTGACCCATTTAAAAAATGGATGTATTATTGATGCATTATAAAACCAGTGCAAACTGGTTGATGTACAACAAAAGGATTGTTTTTGTAAATGCTGTTGTAAACTAAAACAAATTCCTTCATTTTTGTGTAGTAATTCCTGTTAGCGAGCAATAAAATATTTCTTTGGTATTGTATATTTAAATTGTATGTTTACAACCTAATGTGTGTGTGTGTGCCAGTAGGTTGTAGTTTTTCATATGTGCATGATGAAATGTGATGGATGTGAATAAGCTTTAAATAAATGTAAAATAAATGCTGTAAATAAAATTGCTCAATTAAACTAACTATACTTTACTATTTACTTTGAATTGATTAGATGTAATGCCCCAGCTAAAATGGATTAGTAAATGTTTTTAAGTTGTGGCCTATTGTTAATTCTGTGTCAGCTCAAGAGACATAAAATTTAAGTTCTAGGTGTAATAGTCCTATTAATGTTACATTAATGAAGTTAACATGAATACAATCTTATGCTTATTACTTTCATTACAATAACAAACTACAAAATGGATCCAGAACTACTATTTATAATTGAATCTATTCATACAAATATAATGCTGGTCATTATTGGGGTAAATTATCCAGGGACAGAACTAGAGAGGTAGCTAAAAAAAGCCTTGCCACAAGTTTGGTATAAAATACTATGAAATTTAACACATTAATTTAGATTTAAAAAAACGTGTTAAAAAACTAAAATTAATTTGATAATCTGTCATGGCCACTTTTGAGACTGTAGAGAAGTTCAATGAAAAACATTTTTGGAAAAATGTGTGAAGATATGGAAATAAAACAATTTATTGATTTCTAATGCCACATTTATATATTTATGTTCCATGCTATACTAATGTGCCCCAATAATGTAATGTTTTTGAGTTGAAATATCTTAATTTGGGAGCTTTTCCAAGCAAAATATTGATACATGTGATATATATTTACAATTAAATCAACATGTATATTTCTGCAACCTCTTAAAGTCTCCATGCCAACCTCTTGCCACCTCATGAATATTTCTTATCTAAAAATCTTTTTATCTGAAATGGAATGAGATTACAGATGACCTCTTATCTGGATTTGCAGTGGCAAGCTTCTTGTTCATGTAATGGAACCAGTGGTGTTGCTGGGAATTATGGATTTCATGTACAGGGTGTGACTTAAGTCTATGGCACCGTTATTTAGCCTATAACAAAAATTTATGTCTGTTGATCTACAACATTCACTTTGTCATCAATTATCAAACTAATTGAAATTTTGGGCTTGGGGGCTCTTCCCTTAAGATGTAAATAGGGGGGTATATTGCACAGGAAAAGATTTTAGCTGTCCCAAAGTAAATCAAGATAAGTTTAAAGAGAGGTGCTGTTATTATTTCACTTAATCTTAGATAATATACCTGCTGCTTTTTTAAATCTGGTTTTATTTGGTCACAGTTGTTTTGGTTTCAAGAGTTTTTAAAATGAAAGAGGTCACTGGGAGACCCCAGAGCTTATCTTATCTCATTTGCTGGAATGGAATTATATTATAGATAATCAGGCTTAATGTCTGCTGTGTAGTCTCACACAATATTGTTGCTTAAGTCTCAGAAATAGTGCACCTAAAACATACATTAAAGTTACCTTTAGAGCTTGATTTGACCTCTGAAGAGTAACTTTATTTGGTTGAGTGACTGTCAAACGTCAGAGGTCACTTTCCCCTGTCTCCTCTCTCCCTGTCTGTTCTTCATATCTCTAATTTCCAGCCCAGAGGAATCCTGGCTGCTTCACCTCTTATCAGGTCCTTCTGGTGACACACAGAGAGCAGCCATGGCCATGTAAGGGACTGTGCTTCCCACCAAAGGCTATTATAGGAGGGTAGAAGATAAGATGGGCCATACATAAAACCCACCCCAGCATCCCACCTCTGCCGGGAGTCCACGTAGATCACTCAGACATGGTAAGTCAGCTGCGTTTTCATTCTTTCAGTTCTTTTACTCAATACTGTATTTATGTTATTTTGTATTTTTGTATGTTTTGTGTGCTTTTGACTGATTTCTATGCAGACCCATGGGTATGCAGTAAAGAAAATATCAGTATCCAAAGTGAATGAGTTTGTGTTCATCTTCTCAGGCGAGTAAGAAGGCTTCCAATAAGAGACAGAGGGGAGGACAGAAGTCTTGCTCCAATGTCTTCTCCATGTTTGAGCAGTCCCAGATACAGGAGTTCAAGGAGGTACGGTATTGGGTCTTGTCCTGCTGTGACACAGCTCCCTTTAAACCTTTCTTGGAGGAAATGTGCATGGGAACCTATGATTTTTTGAAAAGAAAAGCATCCGTCATAATTTTGTCAGTTTTCTGAAAACAAATTCTTGTACAATAGATCCTAAAAATAATCTATGCAACTATTTCTCCCTATGATTTTCAGTAATTAAAATGATAATTCAATAATTTTTGTACTGTAGAACTTCCCTCAGAGATGCATGAGGGATGAGATGCACAGGTTGTAAAGAGCAAATTTTACATTGGGAAAACTATTATTGTGAATGTGCAAGGTGAAATAGGCTACCCACTTTTAAGTTTTAAACAACTGAAAAAAGGAACATATTTTATTCTACTTCTTCATTATTATTATATTTTGTGCTTTATCTTACAGGCTTTTGGCTGCATTGACCAAGACAGAGATGGAGTGATCAAAAAACAGGACCTAAAGGAGACCTATGGACAGCTGGGTATTTTTTTTCTTTTCTTTACCTTTAACCCTTTATCTATTAACATATACCTAAAAACAAAAAAGTATATGCTCTATTGATGATGATGATGATGTGTGTGTACCAGGGAAGCTTAATGTCAATGATGAGGAGCTGGATGAGATGTTGAATGAGGGGAAGGGTCCCATCAACTTCACTGTGTTCCTGACTCTTTTTGGGGAGAAACTTAATGGTGAGAGCCCTTTA
>NW_023339718.1:14965680-14989279 GCF_004916995.1 Morone saxatilis
CATTTTCTTTGATGAATTTGTAGGAGATGCTTAAATGATTCTTTGTTTTCCTCCAGGAACCGATCCTGAAGACACCATACTTGCTGCCTTCAAGCTTTTTGACCCCAATGGGACGGGCTTTGTTAACAAGGATGAGTAAGATACATTTTATTAATTAGATTTCACGTTATTACTATTAGCAGTAACATTACAGTTTTTAGCCTTTCCTTTTACACTTTCTTTTGTTTATCCAGATTTAGACGATTGTTGATGAACCAGGCTGATAAATTCACAGCAGAGGAGGTTTGTGTTTTCTATTTTATATTGACAGACTCAAACTCTTCTTCTCTCAAACTGTTCTTTAAGATAATAATTTTCATCAGGCAAATTGTCACTTCATAAACCTGTAGGTGGATCAGGCTTTTGCTCTGGCTCCTATTGATCCTACTGGCAACATCGACTACAAGTCACTCTGCTACATCATCACCCATGGAGATGAGAAGGAGGAATCCTAACAAGGACTGTAAACCTGTAGTGTAGTCAGGTCATCTAAACATGTCAGTAACTGTTTTTACATTTTACAAAACATCAATGATTGATGAAATCGGATTCATTCAACCTCAACTGTTCAATGGTTATAAATGCTACAGTTCTGTTGGTATTTACAAGTGTCTCAATTGTTTGTATGCTGTTGAGAATAAAGTGTTTGGCTCCTCAAAAGCTTCTTTGCGCATGTTGTTGACAACAAAAACTGTATGTAATACCAAAATGATACCAAAATAAAGAATATGAACATCACACATGAAAAGGTCCTATCCTTGATAATTTAAAAATATAAATTAAGTCTAACACAACTCAAGAAATATGTAACTTGAGTCAGAATCATATCCACACTAGGGACGGTAAGATGTACAGATTTGCATTGGTGCACCAGCATAAAAGTTCTAACATCTTTGCATCTGTAAAAGTGTATTAGTAGAGGCCCCATGCCTTTATTTAGAAACGTGACCAATAATTTTACTAGTTTATTTTATATAAACTAGTAAAAGCTACTACCAATGTGATATATTGTATCATATCACATTGGTAGTAGCTTCATATGTATCTTTAAAGTATCGGATCGCTGGTAATGCATATTGCATTATCCTCAGTGATGGAGATGCACATCCCTAATCCACACACTGTACAGAATGGCTTTAGAAGTAAAGAAATATGAGATAAAGACAAGACATAATTAAGATGTTTGATACCCAACTGGTGATTTTAATATTTTTACTTCAGTTTACAAATATTTGCTATAGTAGTAATTCTTGCTCTACTGTAATTTTTGTTCTGCTTTATATTGATTATTTTATTATATTATTATATTGATGAAACCCTTTCAGTAGAAAGTGGATGAGTTATATGACAACAAACTAAGACAAACACTGTTTTTCTTAGTAAATTGTTTTGTGTTGTAAGATTTTCCACAGACTGCATGTAAAGGCATATAGGACTATTACTAAATATTCTGCAGTATAAGTAAGGTAAAGTAAAGAAGATGTCAGTGGTTCACATTCAAGGAGGCCTCACTGCTGTTCCATTCTTTTGGGACACTGTTGCCGTGGATACGACAACAAACATCTCCATAAACTCCACAGCCACATTTCCTGCTCACACAGCAAACAGCCAGTCAACAACAAGAGGACGAGGAGTGTGTGAAACTCTACAAGGCAAGCTTCACTTTGAGAACATTTGCAACAGCAGAGTTGCATCCAAATGACTGTGTGTTAATGTCTGATTTCTGAAAATTAGTCCTACTGGCAGAGATGCCTATTGCATCTGGAGCTGCAGGCAGAGTGGATGTAAGAGTAGATACAAGCACAAAGAGGAAGACCAAACCTGCCAACAGGAACTGTGACTCCTATCTGCAAAGGTGGGTAGATTACTGCATGTGTAGCTGCAGCAACTGAAGAAAATTCACTTTATTTTGCATCAACTGACAGGTGTAATGCTGTGGCTTTTCAGTACCAGAGAAAATGTCTTACATTATAGGGGTGTCACTGCAGGAAATACAACATTTTAAGAAAGAAATTTGGTAATATCATGTTTCTTTTACAGATAGACACAATAAGATATGCAATTGTGTTACTGTTAGATTGCAGGTATATTCACAAATAATTCAAACATTTGACATGCAAATAAAACAATCTGCTTTTTGTGTTGAATGTTATACTGAATGTTATATTTTGTGGTCACCTCAAATTTGGTTAGCCCAACTGAGGCCAGTGAAGGCTAATGTTATCATGGAGACACTCAATCGCCAGTTTCCCAGTAGCTAATTAAATATACACAAAACTAATGAAGACTAACACCGCTAAACGTAAAATCATAGTCAACTAGAAACACAGTAGTGTGATACCAGATTGTTAGAGTTAGGGATGCTCTGAGTACAGAACCCATATTCCCCCAAGAAGATTTGCCACAGAGCAGCTTTATTGGCTTTTATTGCTGAGAGATAAAAGCAGCTTCATTTAAACGCTGCCTGTCTGAATCAACAGCAACCTGTTTGTCATTTGAACTGTGGAGAGGGAGACACAGATGTGAGGCACTAATCAGGCTCATAAATATTTCACCATACCATCAGTTTCTCCTGGCTGGTTCACTAAAAGGAAGGCAGGAAGTCACATCTTATAGAAAGCTGTGACACACTGCTGGTGTGGTATGCATCATTGTAGATAAATTAGACTCAGCTGAGTTTCTACAGTCATGTGTAAACTTCTTTCCATTGTTAATTTTTGCAGATACCAGGAGCAGAGAAAGAAGAACAAAGGCAACTTGTTGCAGGTGAGTGCTGTCATCAACTAGAGACTCATCAGTGATTGGTTAAGAGGCTGTCTGGCGCAAAGTGGTCATGTGGCTGTCGTTCATCTGATTAAGTTTGTTTCTACTCAGGGCATCACAGATCCAAGTGATCAGGTGAATGACGGTGAGAACACTGACAGTTTGAAACAAAAGAAATATCAGGATTGCATCAACATTCACAGTGAGTGAACTTAAAAAGAAACCTATCTTTAATTTGCTTTTAGGAGCCAAAGAAGGGAACCCACAGGGCAATGGCGGCAGCGAGGATCCCACTTCAGGAAAACCATCCAGTGGAGAGAGATCCAAAAAGTCTCAGCTGTGCGTTCTCCTTTAAGGCCATCACATCTCATGTGGACATTTAATGAACTCGCCTTTCACACTCTACGTTATCATGTATTATTTAAGTGCCAACCCCTTGTGTGTCTTGTGTCCTTGCTTTACCTTTACAGTTGTGAGGAAAAAAGGGATCAAAGGTTGTTACTGTGCAACACTGTGCACGATGTTTCCTTTTTGTAAAGCTAAGGCTATATGTCTATCAGTGTTAAATTCAATAACAGAAGATTGTTCAAACAGGTTATCTTTTAACTGAATTAACTGAACTTTTATTGGTGCTTGTCAGTGTTAATAATGTTGCAGTATAATACTGCAAGATCTAAATTCTTAAAAGCAATATTTAAATGCTTAAATTATCATTATGTCATATGTATTGAATAGTATTTCATGTTGTGTTATAAAACAGTACAACTACCTCCAGGTTCTTGTTGACATTGCACAATTACACCATGGGTATTAAAATTGTAAACTAAAATTTATTTTTTTAAAAACAATGAAAAGCACATAAATGAGTCAAATGACTCAGAGTAGATACATTCGTGAATCCAGTGGCTTTTCTGCAATCACACATTTCATTCAGAGCATTTTCTCAGCATAAACTCAATCAACAGTTGCTATGTTATCTTCAGCAGCAGTAAAAACAGAGACCTTCAGACAGAGTCTCATAAAGTTCAATATTGCACTTCGTGTTTTCTTTGAATCACTGAGACTTTCCTCCTTTTAGCTGTACCTAAGGTTTCACAGTGTGTTTAAGTCCACTTGGCAGTATTTCCTCCCAGGTCCGGCTAATGAGAACATTCTTCAAGCCTGTTTCCTGGTGTATATTCTCCAAAAATGGGGCAGGGATTTGTTCAGCGTCCTGTTTGGGGATCTCATTCACTATTGCTGCTGCTGTCGTCTCCCACCACCATGCTGCTGTACTGCTTCTGCTGCTGCTCTTTAAACGACTCCTTCACCTTTGCTCTCTTCAGGCCTCCATCCCTGCAGACACAGACAGGTGGTGACAGGACTGAACTGAGACTGGAGCTAATCATTTTACTAACGTTACATATGTTCAATGTCAGTGAATACGACAGTCAAGGGACCATTTTATTCTGGTATTTTTCATGTTTGACATGCAGTTAAATATATATATTTTAATCAATTAAGTCAGTTTCTGGGTAAAAAAAAGAAGAAAAATACTACATATACAGAACAATTAAATAACAATCAAGTGAAGAAAGTGAAAAGGTTGAATCTTACCACTGTAGATCTACCAGCCCTCCTCGGTGAGCAATGGCTGACTTAACTCTGTTGGCAAACTGGACAGCATCTTCCCCCTCCTGTCATTTTTGAATAAAAACAAACTCAGTCTACCATGATGTGTGTCTGTGAGTGTACATATACCTGAGGGGTGGGGGTAGCACCCGTGGGCTGTACACGTGGCTTTATGCATACGTGTGCTCATGTGCTTCACACACATGTAATACACACCTGTTGGTGCATAGCTGGCAGGTACCAGACGTTACAGACGAGGGCCCAACTGGTCATCATCCTCAGCAGGTAACTGACCATGCTGTACTTGGAACTGTTCCAGAAAGCATCTCCAAACTTTAGATCATACTAAGAAAAGTTAAAAAATACACAGATGTTCAGTGCAAGTGCGGAACTGTACTTTGAAATATGCAAGCCAGAAATAAATCTGAATGAGGGATGGAGTTTGACCGACAGACAGAACTGAAATACCTTAATGGCTACTGGGTATATTGTTGCTCCAATTTCAAAACTGCCTTTTTTAAACATCATGACAGATGTGTTGTTGACACAGGTTCCTGTGGAAACCAGACATCAGGAGATTAAAGCAGACAGAGTTGTGTGAGGTCTGTCCAAACCCACATAAAATAGTTGCTCATTTGTCTCCGCTCAGTGGCCAGACTGCCATCAGGCACTGAGCTAAAACAACAACACTCGCTGGCTCTTATCTTTGATGAGACAAAGACAAATATAAAACTGGTGTGGATATAGTAACTCTATCTCTCTACATGGTCACACTTACCCTCTGGAAATATCAATATGGGAAGCTTTGTCTTGTCATTCACATGATCCTTCAACCTGGAAGCAGCACAAAGAAGTAATGGAAACCTATAAATATCTACATGCTGCACCTTTGAAGAGTTTTTTTACATTTGGGAGAATACATCAAACATCTGAAACGAGTGTCTGGAGTGAAGATGTTATATTATGAGGTACTGGAATCCAAACTGTGTGAGTCACTGTTCAGTAGCAACTTTCCAAAACATATCTGTTCTTGTTTGGATAATAACAGATAACTCTAGAAGACTTTACTGCCAGGAAAATGCCAACCCCACTCTGTACCGGAGCAGCCACAGAGAGAAAATACAGGCGAGAAAGACGTGCAAAGACAAGCCTGAACAGACATGCTGGAGTTGAGGAGTGGAAAACTGACCTTTTGGTCACCAGGTGGCGATCTTTCATCTCTGCTCTCTCAAACCACACATGAGGACAGGACCTCACCATGGCTCTCTGGATGACTCCCATCAAACCTCCATGTACCTGACCCACCTGACGAACACATGCAGCCAGTTATGAAAAATGTCCCATAGTATCAGTGTGGAAATGTTCAAATGAATTAAGCTGCCTCTGTACCATAGCATAACACCCATCATTGCAGAGAATCACAATGTCGATAGGAGAGGTGTGATTGGCGACACAGATTCCTCCTTTTTTGGGTATATTTTCCCTGTTGTTATGAGACAAAGACATGAAATGAACTCAGTATAAGAAGATATTCCTGATCTTTGTTAGAAAGTTACATAATGAGGAGACTCACTTACCGGTTGTGATAGCGGATGGTGGCAGAGAGTCCTCGAGCACAGATCCTGTAGCACATCACATGGACCCATTCACTGAGCCAGAACTTAATCCTATAAGAAAAACCACACACATGAGCCAACATGCACAAATGAGGAAGAAACCATTTCCATGAGAACAAGTAAGATATTAAATATGCTTAATAAATTATTGGGATGGTTATAGTCTGTAGTCACCTCCAATTTGGAAGTAATCCAACTGCAGATGTTCCTATGACCAACCAGGTGAGGCCAATGCAGGCTAGTGTTATCCTGAAGAAAGTGGAACACATTTATTTTTCAGTTTGACAACAGAAAAAACAAAAGCTCAGAAACATAATAAAATACTGAATAGTTGAACAAAAAGTTTCTTTGTAGGCCAATCTTAAGATACAACTAACTTATAGCCTTCACAAAATACAAAAAGCACAGTCTCATAGCGGGTTTGAATGAACTCATTGGACAAACATTCACATTTTTGGTGCAACAGTAAAGAGTTTAGTTAGACCACAGTTCTGAACCGCCACCCACTGAGGTTTGACTCAACCTATGTCTGGAAGGCAACACTACATTTGTACCAGTTTAACTTTGCAGTAAGCAGACTATTCAGTATTCGTGTACCTGAGAGGGGCGAGGATACAGTATCTCACAAAGATGCCAAGGCCATAGACCAGCGTAAGCTTCAGACTGATGTACTGGAAATCATTGTTGGTGCGAGTCAGTAAGTTCCAAGACACAAGCTCCTCTGAACTGAACCGCTGGGTCACCTACATTTAAAAAATTATTTAAACATTTAAAATGAATTAAAAACAGACCAGTATAACCAGACTACTAAAAGTCTGAAATGCAAAACCAGGGATTGCAATTCACTTATGACCATTTACATAACAAATTGTGTTCTTGTTAATAAAATGAAGTGTACCTCATCCTCTACAATGCTCTCAATTCCTCGCCGGGTGAAATAGAAACAGTCACTAAGTGTAAAATCCCCACCCACTGTTGGTTTGGGGCGACTGCGTCTAAGTTCCTCCAACTCTTTCTCCATAGAGCCATCTTCCCTCTGGATGAGACCTAACACACACACACACACACAGCACAGCACAGCACAGCACAGGACTCGTTATCTTAGTAGTAATCTGGAAGAGAAGTCAGCTTTGCCATATCTTTTAAGATTGTGTTGATAATAGTGTTAGAAGACAAAATGGTTTGAGTCAACAGAAGAAAAAAATAAAGGTTCATTCAGGAATGTGTTTCTTGGAAGGACATTAAATTCTGTACTTAATAAAATAAAAAAAACTAAGATAAATGATCACAGTAAAACACAGCATAGAGTCATCGTGGGACATGCACTTCAGAGGAGAAAGAAAACAGTAACGGCAGCTCTGCGTCATCCAAGGATGTACATGTGTCATTTGGCAGAATAAGCTCATTTCAACATGAAAAACTGTCTTTGATACAGTAAGAGCTCAGATGAGATATTGTATTAGGTTTCTCATTGCAGCAGGGACTTTCCATGAAAATGTACCGTTGCCGACAAAATGTGTCAACAACCCACCTAAAACATGACCTTTCACTTTTTGACCTGTAATACATAATAATAATAATAATAATAATAATAACAGGAGAACTAATGATAGTTGCAGCCTAGTTACACTTTCCACCTAACAGGTCTCAGAACAGTTAAGAGTTGACCTCAGCTCAGACTCCACATTATCTGATAACTCAGAGGACAAAGTCCAAAACCTGGAGTAACAAACCCTGAATTCCTTCAATATTCAATCAAAACTTTCAGCACAATGTCCTCTTTATCTCTGTTGATGAAGCTCTCTCACTTATTGTATTATCGTCCACATTTAAAAATGTAACACTGACATACTTTGGACTTTGTAGAGGCCACATTCTGCTGATATAACTAACATCTTTATGTGTTACAACAGGGGATACCACCCTGTGCAGCTCAGTGACTGATAACAAGTTGAGTAATTGCGTCTTGTGTGATAGGCAGAGTTCCCGGAGCAACTTTACCTCGTTGCCTATTGTAAAAGTTCTCAAGTTAACCGAGTCAAAGTGCCAGACATTGACAGTCCTGTAGTCCAAAATGAAATCCTTAAAGGTCATGGGGCTATCAGAAATTTATCTGTACGCAGAAATTAGAGCATTCTGTACTGCACAGATAAATCAATTACTCTCTCAAAGCTGGGCAATATTATTGCAACATGCTCAGACTTGTAATAAAGTGTCTTATGAAATAGTAGGACACAAACCATTTCACAATAAAGGATATGACAACTTTTCTTAAGAAGAGAGCCTTTACTGGAAACATGTATGTGGATCTATCTACTTCGAACATCCTGTGTCTCTACTCACCGTTCGATGGAGAGGATTTGAGTGTTTCCGTATCAGCGTTTGCCTTCTGTATCTTCAGAGTGGCCCACTGCAGAGGAGGACAGACAGGAGACATTTATGTTCATGTCTCATATCTCTTAAAATATCTGAACAGCACCAAAATAAAGGCACAAACAAATATAAACAACAGTACCTCTAAGGTTTTGACCAGGATGGTCATGTAGGTCTCGGAGATGCCCAGTGAGAATCCAAACATGGCTGGGATCATGATGGTGCTGATAATGAGGTACAGCCAGATCTTCAGGGCCCAAATGGCCCCTGCCCAGAAATCCTCCATCTCCACCTTAGTCCCTGACGTGAACAAGAGCAACCCTGTGGCTCAGAGGTAGTGTAGTCCTGTATGTGTGTGTGTGTGTGTGTGTGTGGGGGGGGTCAACAACATCAAGGTCAACAACAACCATAATGACAAAGAGAGCAAAACAAACAGTCCAGTTAATTTAATCAGGAGCAGAGCCTCAGCAGGTCACAGCACGCTAAACAGACACACAGTGACAGGACGCACAGAAACACTGACGATCACTCTCACATGTGTTCCTGCCAATATAAACAAATCTAGAAATAACCAAACTGAAGCAGGGCTCTTCTGTACGTACACTACAACACTGCATACGCGACTGCATTATTTCTGCTTTCTACAGCTACCAGCAGTATTATTTTCGAGTTAGACGAGATCATCTTACCTGTCAACCTTAAGTCCATGTCCTTTCTACCCTCAGAGTAACTCAAAGGAATGAGCATAGCAAACACGCCCATTTACTAGAACAAAGTTCACGGAGCAGCGCCAAACAGCGCCCCCTGTGGACAGAGAGGGAAGTGCAGACGACAACACTTGCAGCAATTAAATTTTGTTCTAGTTTATGTTCTTCCAAAATGGCTAATTCTTAATACCCCATGATTAAATAATGACCTTAGGAAGACGTCCTTCCAGTACTTTGTACCATATTACCTGTAAATGGAATCAAAAATGGCTGTTGCTGCCCCTAGACTGTGCATCCCCCCTCAGACCAGATCTGCCCCCTCCATTGACTCATTAAGTCCAGGCTTAAAACATACTTTCATTTTCTAGCATCCTGATGTGGCTGATTCTTCTGGTGCCTATGGTGTTTTTTTTTATCTGTATCATATGTGCCGTGTGAATTGATTTTTATTTTCAGTCAGTATTTTGTTTTAACTGTTTCTCTTAGTCTCCTCTACCTGCTCTGGTTTGTACAGCACTTTGGTCACCAATGGTTTCTTTTTTTTTCTTTTTTAAATGTGCATTATAAATAAATTTGATTTGATTTGATTTGGATTACGAAGGACTAAGAAACTTGAAAGTCTCATCCTTTTTCATGATTTTAACTTTTAATTTTTAACCTTAGAGATTATTCTGTGTGGCTGTATTATGTTGAATCTTATCTGCATTGATCTCAATGAGATTCAATTAATAAATTAAGTTTATCATACAAAAGTGCAATAAAATAACACAAATGCTGAGCATGGCAATGGCAATGATATATGTCCACTAGTTTTCCATGAGAGCCATTTTTGAATAAACTCTACCCACTAATGAAGACCACAGGGTATGGCTGAAAGCTCCTGAAAAAGCTCCAGGAAGTAAGTGAACCTTGTGATAAAATGTTTTGGGTTAAAAAAACAATCACAACAACTATTTCTGTACTGAAATTTAGAAAAAACATATTTTTTCCTTTTTTGCAGACATATAATGATTTTCAGTTTTCTCTTGTCCTTTGGGAGCGTCGATCACTGAGTCATCTGCTTAAAATACTGACCTGAAACTGATGCATTTTGGGAAACAGTAACGACTGTCATAAAGTTCCCCAAACCTCTCAGACATGTTACTCACCACAACACAGGGAAGCCTTTATGAGGAATGTGGCCACAAAATCTCTGTGTAAAAGCCTCTCTCTCCCACCTAAGACTAACAAAAGGTCCTGATTATTTTCCAGGTTCATACATTTCACAGTCTGTTGCACATTACTGTAACAGGGGACTTCAGGGGGTCAGTTTGGGTAATGTCTCTGGGAATGATAAGAGCGCGATTCATTCTGGGACTGAACCTCATTCCACCAAAGATGCAAAGAAAACTGGCTGCTTGCCAGTAACATACCAGTGATATATACCATATAATGATACAATTCATGTCCAAAAATCTAACTTCTCATCCAAAAATATGTGATCACTTAGATTTAGTGAGACCGTTGGGAGCAATAAAGTTGTTAATAAATCAGGCAAATTGCCCAGTCCTATGATTTTAGACCAGGAAGACATTCCATGTGCAGCAAAACACTAACAACACGCTATCTGTCCTTTAATGTTAGTTAATGTTAGGGCGTGTTAGTTCCAGTAAGGCAGTGCTTGTTTGTTTTTAAATAGCTATTTTTTTATCTTAAAGCCTCAACACAAAGAGCATACTGCTTATGTTGCATGCTGGGTCCCTTTAGGGGAACACCCCAGTATGGCCCATTAGTCATATATTTGTGTGGAACTGTGGGATATCAGTGGTATCAAGTTATTTTTAGCGGGGCACAACATTTTTCAAAATTATATAGGGTAAGTCAAATTCATGAGAGAACCAACTTTTCCCTGTTTAAAGCCCCCATTATCCAGCAGCCTTATGTAAAGCTGCAGGACTTTGTTTAAAAAAAACTGATAGATAGATAGATAGATACTCAGAGTTAAATGAGTTCGGATAGATGAGTTCACTGCATTGTCTGCCTCTGTGTCTCTGAGACAAAGGAGGAGGGAATGCGTCACGTCTCAGTAGCCATTTAGTGACACATAAATCTACTCCAGGGAAAATATCAGACAACTAAAGAACAGCAGTATTTACTGAGAGGGGCCTTCAGAGGATACGCCTCAGAAAAGCCCTTTACACTGAGCTATAGCATGCTATAGTCCACAGGGACAACCTGGAAATAGTAAATAATGTCCTACTGAGGGCTATTCAACACCACAAACACCAAAAACATCTCTCAGGGATTTCATCTACTTTTATGTAGGAACTCAATCAAGGCTTTAAGTACAGACAATATAAGTGTTAAGAAATTCTTGGCATGCAGTTTTTCTTGAATCCACTACAATCCTAAGCACTGGAATCCAATTCCTGGTTGATACAAAGCGATATGAACTTTGTTGGCAATAAGGCAGAACACGTCTGTATAGAAATCATTGTTCAAAAGCTGCAGCGGCAATAGTATGGAAAGAACAAATATTTGTCATTTTAAGTCAAATTAGCTAAAGAATGTATGTGTTTGCACAGAATGTGAGTCTATTGTTTGACCTTTAGACACACCTTTAGTATGCAGAAGAAAAAAAAATATTACTAATGCCCATATTGTACACCTTTTACCCTTTCTCTTGTTCACAAGTCTACTACACCTTCCCTTATGCTTCTCTATTAGACCATGGAGCACTAAAAGGTATGGGTAGGCTGTAGACATAGCCTACATTAGGACTGAAGGAGTGCTTACTGCTTATGTTGTGAATACTCTGATTAGTGGACTAATATGAATATTTTGATTCTTTTACAGTTATATAATTGATGTAGGTAGTACAACAATGAATTATTCCTCCTTTTTTGCATCCATTAAGTTTTAAGCTTCACCCTAAATGTCCCACCTCATTTGTTCAAGCGTCTTCTGGGAGGAGCAGTAAATTGTCTTGCATTAATGATGGTGTAGTGGAGTTAATGACAAGTCTCGACACAGGACAGCTGGTTTATTCAAATCAATGAAGCTCTGAAGCAGCGATCGTGCTCTGCTCCCCCTCGCTCCTCGCAAGGAAAGTAGACACTGGCCCAAAGAACACTCCTCCTCCCCTCCTTCCTCCGCAGAGCCGGAGCTTTCCCCCTCTTTAAACCATGATCTTGCTCCCAGTCTTGCTCGGTGCATGTTTCCCTTCGTGAGGGCAGATTTCTGAGCTTGTTCATGACATGACACAGTGCAGCGCAGGATCGAAGTGGTCGCCTCTAACGCCACTGGAACCCCAGTGCCCCGGACTCTTTTGCAGCGCTTTGAGTTTGGTTACATGAAATATGCGATGTTCGCAGGAGAGCCCGGTTCTTTTTCTGCTGCACTTTGTTTTCATTTTGGCAGCTGGCCACGGAGAGCTCTCCGACACTGGCAGACTCCTCTCCCTCTTTGCAGAGCAAGGTCAGTGTGGTGCAGTTATAGTAGAGAGGTTGTATTTCTGTGCACGTTCTGAATTGCATGACTAAAAAAGTTTGTATTGTTGAGTACATATCAGTTAAGGTATGCACTAAAGGTAAAAAAACATTATTATCAATATTTCACAACTGTATAGAGACCATTCTGGTGTTTTAATCAACTCTTTCCTGCAGGTCAGTTGTCCCAGTCAGATCTGTCCATCGTCCACCCAGTGAAAACCACTGCTGATGGAGAGGTCATCTCCCACTCTCTGTCTCACCACTTCAAGGGTGGGCGAGTCAGGCGTGACCTGCAACCCCTTGGTGTGGAGGGACAGGTTTACTACAGGGTCAACTACAAGGGTCGTGCTTTAATGTTCAATTTGACTGCAAACAATCAGCTGGTCTCAAGTGACTACATCCTGGAGAGGAGGTACGGCAGTGCCAACAGGACAGAGCATCGTCCCCCTGAGAGGAACTCCTGCCACCTCCTTGGCACAGTGGCAGCATCTGATGTGCGAGGAACTGCTGCCATCAGCACCTGTAAAGGACTGGTAAGGAGTCACCTTACATACATAAGAGGGCAAAAATGTAAATTTTAACTTCTGTCTCATTCATCAAACTGAATCCTCAGCCTTTATGCAGCATCTTCCTCCCCAAATCTGTACTGAAGGAATATCTCTGTGAGAAATCTAGTTGCTTTGGGCAGGAAGGTTTCTTTTTAATACACATGAGAAAAAGGGGCATCACTCTGGGGAAGCTGGTATGTGTTGTAGGCAGTCATGGGCTGTTAAGCAAACCCTTCCATCTGACAGTGCCCTGTGTGTTAGTTTGCCCTTCAAAGACTTCCTGACACTATTTGCAGAACGACTGTGCTGCAGACCCGCTGACGACTGCTACTTCTCAGCCAACCATGAGACACTTTCTGTCTTCTTTGTGTCTCAGATGTTTTCCTCTATACTTTTCACCTCATTCATTCATTCATTCACATCACTGTCTGCTCCTGCAGGAACTCTTTGCAACCCCCACCCTTGGACGTGCAGGGTTACTTTGTTCTACGCTGAGAGAGAGCTACAGTAATAGATTTTGGCACAATTTTATAGACTGGAACAATACGATTTGACAGATGAAGAGACAGGAAATAGGGTCATACTTAGAATTTGTGCTTTTTTTTATTACTTCTGCTGAAGTGTTTCTAATAAAATAAGTAGTTCAACTACAAAGGAGAGAAGACAGCTGGATAGCAGAAAGACTGAGGAATTTTAATTATGAAAAAAAATATGCACCATATGAACATTTCTGGAGAAATTCATGGTGTACTTATAGCTGAGAATTTGAGTTTTAAGGCCTTTATTCACCACAAAATACACTCTTTAGCATTTTGCAATACTAATTCATTCATTCCTTTACCAACAACATTTTGAAACAACCAAATAGGAAGAGGATGTGGAAAAGTAAAAAAGTTTCTGGCTCTGAAATAATGGGATGTTTCAGTCTGAGTCATGAACAATGTTTCGGTGCTCGTGTTTGATTGTGTGACAGCAGGAATGCCTCTCCTGCAGGGTCTTGCCTCTTGCCTCTTTGTTATGTTTGTGTGGGTTGCACTGCGTCTTCCTGCCAAATCTTGTAAATGCACTTCATTACTACGTCACTCTAAATTCCAATTATCTACAACCTACCGCATTAGGAGGAGTTTCTCCTGCAGCCCAAAATGCTCCAGTTTGTCCCTTCTCTCCAACCTACCAGGGAAACCACTATGATCTATTACACTGATTTTCTGTTTTGTGGAAGGTTTATAGCAGCTAAAACCACAGAGAGACCACTAAACAGATGTGGGAAGGAAATCCTGCCAGCTGCTTTGGAGGTCATTTACCCTCAGGAGACAGATAGAGATGGATTGCTTCAACATATAAATTCATGATAATCATTGTTTTATGTTGCTCAAGAATTAAGTTACTAAACAAACAGAAACACAGCAAAAAAAATATGGAACAACAAAGGCATTTCAAATATTTACGACTGATTCATAAGGGATAGGAGGGCAGTTTTCAAAAAAGAAATAACGGCTTCCTGATTGTCTAATGTTAACTGTTGTCAGTACTGTATTGTAATCTACTAAAGCACTCAAATTAGGGCTGCATTATTTTCATTGTCATCTTGAGTAATTGATCAGAAAATGGCGTAAGAGGCCCATCACAATTCCCAAAACCCACAGGGTCGTCTTTAAATTGATTGCTCCAACTAACAGTCCACAACACAAAGATATGCAATTTACTATTATATAAGACAAAGAAAGGCAACAGATCATTTGAGAAGCTGGAACCTGAGATTTTGGCATTTTGTCAAATAATTGAAAGCATTACTAATTAATTAAAAATTTTGACAATGAAATGTCTGTCCATATAGTAACATATTAATCGACTAATTGTTTTAGCGCTTACTCAAATTATTGCTTCTCAAAAACACAGACAATAAGGTTAAGATTGATTCCAGTAGTGCTAACCAAAATTATGCTTGTGCCAGCAGTGTCACAATTAATCAGCTCTTTCCTTTGTTGGTGAAGCAAATCATAAGTATATATCGATATGTTTGCACAGCAGACATCACCAGGAAATAGCTGCATACCTGGCCTGAGCTATAGTTGTAGGCAGGTGAGATGGTTGCCGCAACCTCATCATCATGGCTGAACAAAATCAATCCTGGCACTGAGCAGGACTTTTAAATGCCATAAAAGCCATAATATGGTTCCTATTATTCCGTACAACTCTGTGTGTCATTTTAAACTCCCACTTCTGCTCAGAAAATCAAGCAACATTTGCTTAAACTAATAGAGCCTTGCTGCAGTGAGCTATATTTACTTTGCAGGTGATTACGCCTTTATAAAAGTTCAGGTCACACTTCACCTTTACTATCTACTGTACATGTGAATCCACGAGGAGCAGAGTAATCGGGTGGAGGTTGCTGTTTCTGTGGGAAAACATTCAATTCAAGAAAAGCCGAAGCTTTCTTAGTGGAGTCTTTGTTAATCCCTGAGGCACAACACAAAGCAAGAACATGCAAGTTCAGACCGATTATATCAACATTTTCCTCACTTAAATGGATGTTTCTTAGCACTGTGCAGATGAAAAATTATAATATATTTGACCTCTGAGAAGGAAATTAGCTCACAGGCAGAATTATCCTGTGAAGTAAAAAAACAAAAACCTGAGGGCAAGTAAGTGCAGTGAAACCTGTAATCATTGAGAAACAGTTTAAGTTCTAAGAATAAATGCAAGTTGAAAATAGTCGTGATTAATCATATTGCAGTAATGAGCACCATCCGCCCCCACCTCTCCTTGTGTCCCACTAATCACTGCTGAGGCCACAGGCTGTGTAACAGCAGAGACTTTATTCCAGACCCAATTGGCCAGCACTACAAAACCCACAGAAGCAGGAAACAGAAGTAAAGCAGTTCCACATGGCCGATGTATTTAGAACATAGACCTGTGTTATGGTAACCTCCCCTGGCTCTGGCACCTCACACCCAAACATGCTTCCTCTAGGTCAGAGGAGGGGGATTAATGGAAAGGAGGAGGAGAAGGGCAGGAGGTGGCAGAGGGAGAAGAGGTGGCGAAAGTGCAAAGTGAACTCCAGTGCAACGCTGTTTCAGCTGGCAGAGTGTTCAGGATTTAGAGCAAAAACTGTTCCAGAATAATCCCTGATTTCTGTTCAAACGCAATACAAAGTCCTAGTTGGTATCCTTTCAAGCTGTCTTTGTTTGTTGAGCACAGACATCACACAAGATCTGTACATGGTAATTTGAGGATCACAAGTAACACCATAACCACACTGTACAAGCAAAACCTTGCTGGCTGTGTTGCACAGTAGGACTGCATGTGGTTTGTAGATAATACAGATCATGCAGAGCAATGGTCTGAATGTTTGGATGGGCCTCTCTGAAGCATTCCTTCCTGGTTGATCTCCACCACCTGTTTTTTTTCTGCTGGGACTTAGAAGCTTAACATTAAGGAAAACATATAAGACATGACAAGGATGCATGATAACAGAGAATAAAATTTCAAGACAAAATTGTGTTTTGTCTTGCAGTGAGATGATGCAGGCGCAAAAAACAAGTCTTAATCTGGTTGAATGTTAATCCTGTCAAATAGGTTGAGAACAACCGTGGAATCAGCTGAGTGTGTTCTGCACAGGGCCACTGGGAAGCTTTCCCAGCTGACTGTAGACATATCAGCCTGCATGCTTTGTGGATGAGTCTACCACAGCTCAGGGACCCCTGGCTGAAGGCCACACTCTGAGTCAGTGGAAAACCCTTTGTCAATACTTTATTTAATTTGAGTCTGGAAGAAAAATATCCAAACCTCAGACATATACAGAGGATTTTTGTTTATCACTTGCAACATCATTGTTGTTCTTCTGGTGGTTTCACATGGAAAAGCAAGCCTGAACAGCTTAGTTGTGTCGTACAAAGTTTCTGTCCCAGTTTGTGGACATTCAATCTTATTTTACGAGGTTCAGTGTAACAGGTGGAGTAATACTGTCTTTCCAAAGGGAGCGCTCCTCTGGAATTGTACTTTCTGAACTCCCTGAGTGGAGAAATTGGATACCCAATCAGAGTGCTGCAGGCTGTTGAATGAATGCGGTTGAAACACATGTAAGGATGACCCAGAAAGCTGAACAGTGTGTAACTGCAGCAAACAGCGGGGTAGACCCTTGGAACCACAACTGGCCAAACTGTAAGCACTGCATGGCCTAATTTTTTACATCTGCCTTTGGCTCCTCAAACACCAAGAAGAGAGCCAAGACTCAGATGCAGCAATGTTTTCTCTTGGCCTTGTTTGACTTAGTACATGAGTATGTGAAGTGTTTTTATTCCAATTGTGTATTATGTCCAGGCTGTGTTTATGTGTACATGAGCATGTAAAAATTACTGCTACTGAAAAAGAAATCCAAATTATTTTACTCAGTTGTACTTATTCCATCCGTCTAGCTCTTGAATTACACATCCTGCTCTCATTCTGTCTTCTGCAAGTTGGTTTAGGAGGCGAGGGAGGGGTTCACATCGGAACAGTCTGGGCTTGTTTGGGCTCAGCTTGACACAAAACCCACACACACACTTTTTACACACACACAATCACCCTAATGAAAAGAGCTTGCAAACAGTGAGCTTTAGGCAGAACATTCATAATGCGTGTGTTTACAAGGAAAAGTCAAGAGATGTGACAGAAGCCTCTTTTGTGTGTTTGCATGCATGTATGTTTTCATGTAGGTCTGTTTGTGTGTGGGGGCGTGTTCCTATGTACTTGTCTATGTGTGTGTTCACCAGCAGACCTCACCAATCAGCAAGTACATAGTCTGCACCAGTAAGAACATGCATGGCATACCTCAGGAAAAAGTCTAAGAGAATGTGCCTGAGGGGTGGAGAAAGGTTCATATTAAGATCTGTTGACTAATGATAGAAATTACTGTGGAATGACCTTTTCAGCAGGCTTCTCAAGAGAAAGTCCAACCTCTCACCTTTTAAGTGTGGGAATTATTGAAACAATAACATTTTTGGTGATTTGTTGTTGCACTCATAAATGTTATAACACAAAAACATGCTAGTTACTATGCTGTTTTAGTCACAGTCTGAGAATGCATGACATTACAAAAGAGACTTAAAGCTGCATTAGGCGAGATTTGGGGATAAAAAAATAATCTTTTAAATCTTAATTACAATTTGGAGCTGTGACTGAGTAGAATGCCATCTTCTTGGGTGTCTTTTAAATGTACAGAAAGTAAAAGATTTAAACTTAAAGACTGAATCATTTCTACTCAATGCATATTCATCTATGTATTTTTACTTTTCCTTAGAGAGGCTTCTTCTCCCTGCCAGAGGGACACTATTTTATCGAGCCTGTCCAGAAATCTCCTGATGATCCTGCAGGGACTCTAGAGCCACACGTTGTCTATCCACGAGTTACTACAGAAAGCCACAGAAGAAAACGCAGTCCTGAGTCCAAAGAAACACCCAGTCCCTGTGGAGTTCAAGGTGTGTGTCTGAATGTGTATGTGTGTGATACTGCAGATGTTTCTGTAGTTGTACAGAAGCAAGTGTTTTTCTGTGTCAAGCAAGGATAAGCCACAAGTGTACTACAAGTGATGTCTTCCATTATCCATGCTGTAGATGCTCCAAACGACACTTTCCAGGTGGAGAGGGAGAGGGAAGAATGGGAGAGGGAGCAGCAGAGGGGGGAGGATCAGACTCAGTCTCGCTCGCAACGCTCAGTCAGCAGAGAGCGGTGGGTGGAGACCATGGTGGTGGCCGACTCCAAACTCATAGAATACCACGGCAGCGATAATGTGGAGTCCTACATCTTCACCATCATGAACATGGTGGGGAGTTAGAATTAACTTTTGATTTTAGAGATTTGCACTCTAAGTTCATGCATAGATGTTTAGTAATGATATCTATGTTGACAGGTGGCTGGGATCTTTCATGATGCCAGTATTGGGAATGCCATCCACGTCATCTTGGTTCGCCTCATTCTACTACAGGGGGAAGAGGTAACACTTTCCTGAAAACATTTCTCAAAAAACTTATGATGTGATTTTTGCTTTGCACATACTAAGGTTGGAGTACAAAAAGAGCATGCCCATTAATGAAGCATTGCTCACCAAGGTTGTCAGGAGGTGAAGTAAACTGTGAAATTAACCTTCATTTGGTTGCCTGATTGAACATTAATTTATGTCAGATTTCCACATGTGGCTGTGTGAAACAATATTCAACAAGAATCTGGAGCACTGACCATGAAAACTATCAAAATCTTGTCTGATCACACGGGAAACCTTATTTAGAGAACATTTTTCGGCTTCCTTTGAAAGTATTATAATTTTGTAATAAACATCTGCATAGAAAGAAAAGGCAAACTGAACTCATATCCATTGTGGCCCTGCTGCAACTGTGCTCACACTGAAGTTGATGAAAACACAACTCTACGGGTTACTGCTCTGTAACTTATTGCTCTCTAAATTCCCAGTGAAAGTATTTCTACATTTTTCTTCACGGTAAAAAATGCTCTCAAGCTGTTCTTGAATGTAAAAATCCAAATGATGCCAAATATGTGCAGGATGATGTTTCTAACTTTACTGTTTGTTGCAGAAAGGGTTGAAGATAGTTCACCATGCAGACACCACTCTGGCCAGTTTCTGTGCTTGGCAGAAAAACCTTAATCCTCAAAGTGACACGCACCCAGCTCATCACGACCTGGCTGTCTTGGTCACCAGGCAAGTGACACATACAAATGCATTTCAGATAACTTAAATTTAATTGATGAATTATATCCTCTGATGCTAGGCCATCATATGTTGGAAATATGGAATGCACACACATAATTTGCCTGTGTCCCACCCCCAGGAAAGACATCTGTGCTGGAATGAACCAGCCTTGTGAGACCCTGGGTCTGTCTCACCTGTCTGGGATGTGTCAACCACACCGCAGCTGCAACATCAATGAGGATTCAGGACTACCTGTCGCCTTCACTGTTGCTCATGAGATGGGCCACAGGTGTGTGTGTGTGTGTGTGTGTGTGGATTTGTAATTGTAGTGAAACCCTGAATAATGGGATATCATAACAATGGGCCATATGACAAAGAAAGCATCTTGTTCCCATGATCGGTAACTGTAGCGGAATATGCAGTTGTGTCAGTGAATCTCCTAGCATCAGCCCATTAGTGAATTGGCTGTATGCGAATAATGGCTAGTATCTAGTATCTGGATATAAAAAACAACTGATACCTGAGGAGATTGTCTAACTGGTGTACATTTAGTAGTGCCAGAGAAGTTTTGGATTTGGATTACTGTGAAACAGGAAATCACATTTTCTTAAATATCATCATTGTCAGTGTCAGTTCATTCAGAAGACACCAGTTTATGAACATAGTCTCGCTGATAAAATGAGAGTTGATTAAGACTGTAGGACTGAATTGGATGAAGGGAAGAGTACAGGAGTAGTAGTAACAAGAAAATATATGAAAAAGCCAAGAGGTAGAAGTACTGATGGAACTTTCTTTAACCTAAACACCAAAACTGATATAATTCATAAACAATGTGCAAATCCTCAAGTATCCTGTTTGAACAAGACTTGAATGTACTTTACTGCTTTGTACTACAGGAACAATGTAAGACATGCACTAACAAAAGTCATGAAATGACTCTGGACCGATTTCAAATTTGGAAGCAGATGTATTACTTGGATGTATTACAACATTACTGTGGAAATCTATTGAGATTAGTAAATTGTTTGTTCAGAGGTGCAGTCTAAGAGCTGAAGGCGTCCAACATGGCTGCCAGACCATTAAGACTATGTATTTGTATAAAGCATTTCTTTGTGTAATTATAATATCATAATTGGTCATGTTGTTTGTGTTTGAACACAGCTTTGGGATACATCATGACGGCCAGGGTAATGACTGTGAGCTAGAGGGGAGGCACCCGTTCATCATGTCCAGACAGCTGATGTATGACAGCTCGCCTCTCACTTGGTCTTCCTGCTCCAAAGAATACATCACACGCTTCCTCGAGTAAGGCTGAAGTTATACTTTTTGAAAACAGAAATGAAGACATGAAATCATTATATATTAACATGATTCACTCAGGTTTAATACTGTCTTTGTTTTTGTGAATTGCCAAAGTTGTGAAATCGGGGTGAAAATGGGAGGAATTCCTGGATGCAGATAAAGTGGATATGCTGGTGCAGATTTAAACGGAGGCGGTGAAAAAGATAAAAAAGAACGCAGTGGGTGTGGTGTGTATTGGAACAAAGCTTATACAAACATTGATGTGTAGCAAACCATGCCGAACCAGGGTTTTAAAAGAGCAACAAAGAACATGGGTGTAAAAATGCTGAACAAGCACAATTCATTTGAAGCCAGAAAATCCAGCAAATTGCAAAAAAAAGCAAGAGGAGCCTAAAGGAACATCAGAGGGCGGTCACACCCTGTTGACTTTGACTCTCATTATTTTTCTGTTGGAAACGGTGTCAATGACAAATTGAAGTATTACAGCATATTCAAAGAAAAGAATTAAAGATCCCCTCCAGACATCTTTTAGGACATATATACAAATATTGCTCAGAACAATAATTCTCAGTGTACGTGCACTGGTGGCTTAGAGTTTCTACATCACACTTGTATAAGTTGCAAATTGTACCAGGATTGACAAACTATTATTATTATTATTATTATTATATCATTTATATAATATATTATTGTGATAATGAAAAATCTGATTTTCAGTGAACAGAGAGAAACTTTCCACTTTAAGCAGACGAATGTGAAAACATCCTTCTAGTGTCAAACTCTGCACATACATCATTCCATTCTGCACAGTGAAGATCAATAATCAATCATTTTTGTTGAATTCTCTCAGATTCTCATCACCCTATTTAATATGACACTCAACTAAGAGACTGCAAAGTGCAGTATGAGTGCAAATGGTGGGTAAATGGGGAATGACTGGCATGTTGATATGGCACAAATTTTAGTACATTTTTTAAAATGTTGCTAAATGTTCAAAGCACGCTATTAGCCACAAGCAAGGATTTGTCTCAAACCAACTCCTCCCTGCTGAAGTCTTATTCTGTTTCAAGTTAGGTGTCTCAACTTTCAAAAGGTCACACATTCTCTATCATATCTTTGTGTGTCTGTCTTAGTCGTGGCTGGGGTTTCTGTCTGGATGACCGTCCTTCAAAAAGGGACCTAACCACCCCACTGGCTCGCCTCGGCGTCCGCTACACCACACACCACCAGTGCCAGCTCCAGTACGGCCCAAATGCAACCTTCTGCCATGAGGTTGATGTGAGTATTGTGCACCAATTGTAAAACTGAATGTCAGAAATATTAATATTATTATATGAGAAAATTTCCACTTTCTCATTTTGTTTGGATTACATCTCTCTTTCAGAACGTTTGCCAGATTCTTTGGTGTTCAGTGAACGGCTCCTGTCGCTCCAAACTGGACTCACCTATCGACGGCACTCGCTGTGGACCAGAGAAGGTGGGTGTTGCCGGTTGCTTTGTCTTGTTAGGGTTTGGATTTCATTAGCCTCGGGATGGAGATGGTTGGCTCCAAGAATACAAGGGTGGTACAGGCGCAGAACCTTGAGTAATAAATGTGTCATATTACTAATGTTATTTGACTGATCTTACTACCATTTTCTCCTTTAGTGGTGTATTTCAGGAGAGTGTGTGATTGTGGGTAAACTCCCAGAGACTGTGAATGGAGGCTGGGGACAGTGGAGTACGTGGTCTTACTGCTCCAGGACCTGTGGAACAGGAGTTCAGTCAGCAGAGAGGGAATGTAACAATCCGAAGTAAGAGCTGTTTCTAGGTCTGCCTCCATTATGAAGCAAATTTTGAACATTCCTCCTTTCTTTTTGTAATTAAATCTGTCTTGCAGTTTATTGACATGTCTTCCACAACAGATGACATCCTGATCACATGGTTGATTCAAAGTGTGCACCTGTTTTCCACAGACCAGAGTTCGGGGGCAGGTACTGCACCGGGGAAAGGAAGCGTTATCGGACCTGCAACACAAAACCCTGTCAGAATAATAAACCGACCTTTCGAGAGATGCTGTGCAGTGAGTTTGACACTGTGCCCTACCATAATGAGCTCTACCAGTGGATTCCTGTGGCTAACCCATGTAAGTAGCCAAAGCCTCAAGTATACAATTAGATACTACACATACAGACAGACACACACGTCCTACTAGTGCTTTTTGTGCACTTCCCCTTTTCCTATCAAAGATCTGTAGCTGCGGTTGTATATGTTACCCAACAGGGGGCAGCATTTACACTGGAAAACCCTCAGTGATGCAGCTATCCTATCAATTATGTACAAGTATGTAAGCAAGGGTATACAGGGTTTCAGTGCTGTTCAGTGAAGTCTTTTTGTGGAATTTTCCGTACACAAATCACTTTTTATAGCCATAAGACTCAATTGCTCTCAAATTTTGAGATTTGGTGGACTTCAAAACTGCACAATTATTTTTTATTTTTTATTT
>NW_023339718.1:14989295-14989474 GCF_004916995.1 Morone saxatilis
GAATTTGCATGTTTACAAAAACAAGATGTATAACAGTTGAAGGAGTTGATTTGTGGGATAGTTTTGAAAAATAAATGAAAATGTATTATACATTAAATAGATTATAAATATATTTAAAATTATATATTTATATGTTAATTATAAGATAATTAACAAATATAAAACAGCCATATACATAC
>NW_023339718.1:14989574-15000097 GCF_004916995.1 Morone saxatilis
ATCCATCCAAACACAATAAAAAACAGAGACAGGGCAGTGCCCCCCACACCGAATACGCACACGTACGCTCACACAAACACATGCCAACCACCCCCACAGACTGAGCCCACCCTCTATTAAAGATCAGAGAGAAACTGTCTGGTAGTCTGGATGTGAGTGTGGCAGCAGCCATGGTGGGCCACCCATTTCCTCGCTGTGACTCTGACTCCCCTCCTGACTCTCCCAGGGTACACGGACGTGGGTGTGATACCTGCGGGGGCACGGGACATCCTGGTAAGGGAAGTGGAGGAGGCAGGTAACTTCCTGGCGCTGAGGAGCGAGGCATCGGAGGAGTACTTTCTCAATGGCAACTTCATCATCCAGTGGAACGGGGAGTATGAGGCTGGGGGGACGACATTCTTCTATGAACGCAGTGGGAACATGGAGAATCTCACCGCTCCTGGACCCACCAAAGACCCAGTCATGCTGCAGGTAGGCCATCATATTACAGAGGTTTCATGTATTTGAAGGGAGTAGAGGGTATTTCTAAGTTTTTAAATATTTTAGTGTTCTTAGATGTATAGAAGTATTTATATTTTTTCCCAGTGTCTACATAGAATTATTTCAACCAATCAAGTATAGAGAAAAGCGACTCACTTTAAGCCAACCAATCAGAGAATACAAACTTTGTATGATTTCCAAATCTGAATATACATTTCTTGGTAAAGAATAAGATGTTTCTAAGCAATTGTTTTCTCAAAAGTAGACATATTTCAAAGGCACCAGATAACTGCAATCAAATATGTTTTTGTATATGTCCAATTTAATATTGTCTTGATAGTCTTGAAATGATACTAACAACTCATGTGATTGTCCAGTTACTGTTTCAGGAGAAGAACCCAGGTTTAAAATATGAGTACACCATCAAGAAGACCAAAGAGACAGGAAATGAGGTCATCGAACCCATTTACAGGTGGAGACATGGGGCATGGACAGACTGCAGTACCACCTGTGGCTTAGGTTGGTGTTGAATTTGACAAAAAAAAATCTTATTCTAAACATTTGTGGCTGGTGGAAGATTTCAGTGACATTTGAGTAATGACCTGACCATCTGCTTTCTGACTTCTGGGGTGTTATAGGTGAGCAGCACCAGCCTGCACGGTGTTTTGAGATGGATGTGGGTGTAGTGGATGAGACTCTGTGTGACCCAGAAAGCCGTCCAGAAGACAGACACAGAAAATGCAAGACTATGGATTGCCCTGCAAGGTCCTTTTTTAGTAGCTAGTACTGTTATGACCTCAAAACATATTGTACTGTGATTTTAGTCATATTACCGCTAAATGTAGGTTTTTCATTTAAATGCAAGTGTTGGTGCGCTCTCTCTTATATTCCCCTCGGTTTCATTGCAATGACAAACAGCAAAAATGTTATTCAATTGAATTAAGTATTTCCACCAACTATTTAAATCACTCAATTCAATCAGATGTAGTCTTGTTTACTTGTTCCTGATTCAAATCAATATTTGTTCTATTTTTAGTATTTGAGTGAGGCAAAATTCTTGTGGTCTGAGAACATATATAATTTTATAACATTTATATTATAAATATAATTACAATTTTACATAACTTTTACATTGTTAGGTAAAGATGATGGTAAGCGAATGAAGGTTGTCCGCTTACTATGTGATTCCCCATTATTTTTGGAATGTATCTATCAGTGGTCTCTCTCTTCACCCTCTTTTCTGGTCCATCCCCTCTTCCTCAGGTGGTGGGTGGGTGGATGGCAGCAGTGTACAGCCACCTGTGGATCACAAGGGGTACGGAAGCGAACAGTGCTCTGTGTTCGCACAGTGTCAGGGGAGGAAAGGGTGCTCCACCCTGTCGAGTGCAAGCATCTTCTTAAACCCAAACCTGTAGTGCCGTGCAACAGAGACGTACCCTGTGGACAGGACTGGGCTGTTGGCAACTGGGAAGAGGCACGTTCCTATTCTTTTATCTCTTTGAAATTGGTCTTTTTGACATTAAATTAATTAACATATCATTTGTGGTCCTTCATCTTTGCAGTGCCCGGTCACATGTGGAGGAGGTGTTCGCTCACGTACTGTCACGTGTTCACTAGCACTCAAGAAAACCTGTGACCTCACAACCAAACCTCGGTCCAGATCTCTGTGCGCCCTGCAGAGCTGCCCTAACTCAAGTCTTCGTAGACGTCCCGGGCCTCAACCTAAATACCGCCGCATCTACCCACCTAAGAGCCACCCCACCAAGCATCCTGGTACACCTACCTGGGCTCCCATGAGCACCACGGCCACAGCTGCACCCACAGCTGCTATCACAGTCAGGAAGAAAACAACCACCACAGAAACTACAACTGCTTTCATCCCTACCACTGCATCCCTTTCAAACTCTAAAACCACAATCCCCAAAATCATGAACACAGATGATTATGAGTTTAACGTTAAAGTGAGTAAAAATGAAGATAAGAGAGGAAAAGGTTTCCCATCCAAAGCCAAGGACAGAAAAGCAGTTGGCATTGAAAAGGAAAAGGTAGATGAGAGGGAGGAGGGAGAGGAGGGAAGTACGCCAAATGGGCTAATGTATACACCAGGATATGATTATGTTGTTGAGGACAGGACGACTGAGGAGGAGGGGATTATTGACCTGGATGTTACCACATCTACATCACTCAAAAATCCTCTTAAATCAACCACACCAACACCTCATACACTCATTACACCCACCTTACAAACCAGTCCATTTACCATGCGAACAACCAAAGCACCCACCACCACTATTACCTACTCCACCCCACACACCAGTACTGAAGTGTGGGCCAAGACTACTCACCACTATCCCATCACTAACCCCCACACCACTCCTCGTATGAATCTATACATCCTCTGGACCCACAGGGTTCCCCTCACCACTCCCATGCACCATTCATTCCCATCGAAAGCTGGCTTCCACACAACACAAGCTCCTTCCACAACAGCAAGAAAACCATTCACCACTGCAGCCTCACCCCAGTCTACAGTGAAGATTGTTAAACTAAAGAAGCCTGCTGTGACACCCAAGAAAAACAGTTCTGTCTCCCGTGCTAAAAAGCCCTCTTCCTGGTCCAAAGGAAGTCGCTCCAAGAACCAAAACCAGCAACCTGAAAGCCCCATGAGCAGCTCCAACAGTGATCAAAGCAACCTGATGTCCAGAGAGCCTGTGAGCATGGATATATTCTGGGTTGTAGGAAACTGGAGTGAGGTGGGTACAGACATTTAATGAGACATATTATCCTACTCTCTAAAGCACCATACCAGTAAATTTGCATGTTTTATCCCTTTAATTACACACTTGAAATTAATTCTAGTCATTTTCCAAGGCATATCATAACTTTTTAAGATTGTTTTCCTCCCACCCAGGCATGCTATGACTGCTCTAAAATTGAAACCTTTGAAAATTGACCTGCAGAGACTTGAAATTTATGTAATCTGTCACAGTAAGCAAAGTATAATATTAGCTGTTTGGCTTGATTGTTGGACGATCCTTGAATTTAGCAAAAGGGAGGAGGAGGCAACTGCATAATATGGTTTAAATGAAATAAACCATTCCGTGGTGGATTAGGTAGCTGCATGTTAATGTTCATGCTCTTAGAAAATGGTTACTGGGTTTGTTTTTATCAGACTTAAACATGCAAAACTGCAGACAATCGTTCTGCTTGTTGTTTCTGAGATTTTTTAAAACATCTATTTTACAATATTATTGCCTCACGTGTCACTTTAATCAATTACGCACATAAACCCAAGCTGAGTTTTAACCCTTCCTTTCCCAGTGTTCAACAACATGTGGAATTGGAGCAATATGGAGGACAGTAGAGTGCAGCTCCCAGAATGACGAGGACTGTGCCAACATGAAGAGACCTGAGCCTGCACGCACATGTCACCTGCAGCCCTGTGCCACCTGGCAAAGCAGCAGCTGGAGCAAGGTGAGTAACGTTAGATTACCTCCAGTCCCTGTAAAACATGTATTACTTGTTAATTATACTTAATACTTAATTATAATTCCATTTATTATCTGTTAATTTTCCAGATGACGAAATGGGTTAGTTTCTGTTGCAGATGTCATTGACATGTCATGTATTACTGAGCTGGTTTTTTTTTCAAATGTGATTTTCTCCACAGTGTCCAGATAGCTGTGGGTTGGTGGGAAGGAGGTACCGTGATGTCCAGTGTGTTGACTCTCAGAGTAAACGTCCCCTCAGACCTTTCCACTGTCAAGCTGTGTCCAGCAGACCCCTCAGCACCTTGACTTGCCCCCACAAGCCTTGCATGACCTGGAGTATATCACCATGGGGACCTGTATGAGCATTATCCTCATAAAATCTCAATATATTACATTTTGTAGCTTGTACTTGTTGGTTTAAATGTTTCTGTCCTAAGTGGAATCTAGCCATGTGGATAGTTTCAGGGTTTTCTTTTGTCGTAGGTTTTGTCCCTCCTAGATTATTGAACACTAGTAGTTTAGTAATCTGGGGGAACTGACCCTTTAACAATTATCATCCTAAATTGCCTAATTTATGTAACCATTTAATTAGCAATTATTCTCTGCAAAAAGCATGTACATCCCTTATATCCTTGTTTTTTCCTTAGTGCTCTGGCAGCTGTGGCGAGGGCATCAGGGAGCGGCTAGTGTACTGCCCCGCGCCTCATCGCTGTGACACCACAATGAGGCCAAACAGCACAGACCTGTGCAGTCTAAAGCCCTGCACTCATTGGAAGGCTGAGGACTGGGAGGAGGTCAGTCACACGCGAACAAAATTTCTAAAAACATTGGCTAATAGTTATAGAAGTGGACTAAATGATTAGTTTTATTTGTGTGTGACTTTGCAGTGCTCTGTGAGTTGTGGTGGGGGTCAGCAGCAGCGTGAAGTTAACTGTGCGAGTCAGCAGGATTCGGCTGTAATGCCAAACAACCTCTGTGAGAAGATTTCCAAACCAGAAACACTCAGGAAGTGCAATATGCAGGAATGCAAGACCAACACAGGTTTGTACGCAACGCTAAATATGTCTGTTTGTTTGCCTGGCCCAGCAGGATCACTATCAACACACATACACAATGTCCATGACATCAGCTTTTGTTTCCTTTTTCTGACAAATCTTAGTTAAAATCACTCTAAATAAACTTGACCTTACATTTCAATCTGTATTACAGTGTTTTGTGGCATTTGACCAGTTCTGTTTCTTATTATGCAGGTCCAGTTTGCAGGAAGAACACCATGTCCTCTCGCTTCTGTGACAAGCTGAAGCTGTTGGGTCGCTGCTCTCTCAGGTCGGTCCAAAGACAGTGTTGTGTCACCTGTGGGTCGTAGCCAGGGTTACATTACTACGGACACATCTCAACTTCAGTAATATTCGCTGTATCCTCATGCAATACTGGCATAAAGCCATGCCATCCACAGACTGACACGTCCAAACTAAAGTGCCAATGACCACAACACTGCAACAAGCACATCATATTAGCACAAACAAACCTGGGTCTATTAAGATTATTTTTTTTACCTATTTAGGGCTATTTCCAATTAAAAATATTCATGAAAATGTTTTAAAAAGTAAGCAGGAGAACAAGCCAAAACAACATTTAATACATTTGGACTGTTACAAATGTTAAGGCTTAATGTACATTGAGCAATGTTTGGTGAGCAGAAATTATTTTTATTAAAAAGTGTTGGTAGATTTATTAACTGTCTGATGTCTAAGGACAGTGTGAAAAATCAAACATATTTAGCAAAAAACATAAAAGAATGTAAAATTACTAATTTAAAAAGTAATCAAGATTCAGACAATTCAGAAGTTACAAAAGCTCAAGCCAATACAAGAGCTACTCCTGTATCATAACTCAAGGTACACTATTCACCTTCTTTATTCAGTAAAAATATTCAGTTATGACCTACAGTATATATCTTTCCGGGCCAAAGGTGCTTTTATAATTGAGGTGCTGATGATTCACAACAGTCGAGTTACCAGTCTTGTTTTTATTTCAAAGTGAACTCATAACAAGAATGTAAATAAAGATATTTTTGTGACATCTTTATTAAATTGTTAATAATAATGATAATCTCTGTGTTTTTTTACTCATATGTTTGTGCTTTTTTTCTGCCTGAATTGTGGTTTTGTTCTCAGAGCTGGCACTGTGTGTTTACATTATTCTGGCTACAAGTTCCTGCTTTAGTCATTTTTGTTACGATTGTCAATGATAATTAAATCAGCTGCAGAACCTGCACAGCTCTGCAGCCGAACCTGTGGTGCTCCTCCTCTGGTGTGAGATTGACCAATGAGAAAGAGGTGTTGCAGGTCATCCCTCTCAGGTCCCGCTGTGTTTGTATGATGTTGTACAGGTTTTACCGTTGTCGTGCATATAGTACATCACCTTGACTGATTTGTATTGTCTCCATCAATAAATGTGACGATAAAAGACATTTGTGACAAAACTGCTTTGTAACAGAGACATGAAATAAAATGTTCTTCGAATATTTGTTATGTGTTGGTATGCTGTATGTAGGCTTGCCTGGGTGATTTTAAAATCTGTTTTCCATTATCCTGTTCAGGTTTGAAGTCTTCCTTGTGTGAAATTAAGTTGATATTGTAAAATGCAAAGCCATAGCATTGCTTGAATACCACAGTAATAACAGTGTAAATAAAAGTATTAACACCTCATGTTAGCTAGCATACCATACCTTTCTTTGCGTCATGGTCTCCTACTTTGACCTTTTATGTCAACAAGGTCATTCTCGCCTGAGAGTGCCAGATGCTGCTGGATGTGTAACCCCAGAATCAGCAGCACCAGGCTCCGTTTCAGAGATCGGGTTCAGCTGGCCCAGATTTCCCAGGCTTGTCTGTGCCAGAAAATTTGACACGGACCGGACGCTGGCCCGCTCCATGCACCCTGTTGCTATCATTCAAGCTAGAGACCAAGAGTTAGTCAGCAGTAATGGAAGGAGTAACACAATACTGGGTCAATGTGGAGCATCATGTCCTGAAAACCAGCAGTGTCTGTGTGTGTTATCATGACCAAGCAAACTCTATCCAGGGGTATTACCTAACCACATCTCCCATTCTGTTATGTCATTATGTTGCTTAATTTGTAGAGTTGCACAATAGGGGAAGCGATTGAGCTCAAAATCAGGAAATGCCTGAAAATATGAAATATCAGAGAATCTGACATCATTGTTGCTTTAGACTTCTTAGCAGTGAGGTAATATTAAAAAAAACACTTTCATATATTTTATAGCTTATTTATTATTTTTATTTATTATTATTTCCCCACTTTTCCAGACCTCTTTATACATTTACTAACTAAATCCTGGATGATCAACACACACAGAGCAGAGCAGGCTAACAAAGAGTTAACAAGCAACTGGATGAAAAATTTTGGTATTTTTCATAAAATAGAACTTCATTCAAATTTAAATATATCATTTGTATTCATCAAAACATAACTGAAGTCAGTGTAACAAACATTGACTTACCTGGCACAACTCAAAACAACATGCAGGGCTGATGATTGGTTTTTCTCTAAAAAGGCCAAAAATGGCAATAAAATTACTCTTAACAACACAATTTGAGTGTTTAAAAGCTAAACAATTGTGGTTTTGGATTCAATAGCTGAATGTTTACTTCATTATTTGTAGATTTTAGAAGGTCAACAGTAGCAAACAGATGTTGGCTCCAAGGCTTTATAACATATTACAATAATGTTTAGAGCATGCCTGACTGGCAGGTAAGTGGAAAATACAAAATATGACATTTGTTTAACTGTTAAACCTTCAGTTATGTAATTCTTTTGTTGCAGCACAGGTTTTTTTCCCCTTCATTTTTAAAACAAGTATTATAAAAGTGGCTTTTGTTTGAGTATTTTGAGTGATTTCTGACTTAAGGGTATGATTTCCATTTACAACTTGGACTTTCAAGAAATTCCAACCACCAGATTGTTATAGCACAAATTGAGCTCTGGGAGCGAAGTGAAAAGACAGTGTTAGCTTCAGAGAACAATGCAAAATTTTAATTTATGGGAAAATAAGTTATTGATAATATATAATTCCATCTAGTTTCAGCCTGGTTATTACAATGATACATTTCTAATTATTGCTATAGCACATTGTTCTGAACTTCTGTTGTCAGAAGTGTGCATCAAGATATTTTATGCTTATTGTTAAGGGTGGGCGATATGGATACAATCCTCAATCTCATGATATAATGCACTTTCTGGAAAACCAATTAAGAAAAAATAACTAGACAGGTCTGCTTGTGGCTAATCCAGCAAATTAAAATCCTAACAATAGAAGGTACTTGATCACGTTGAAGCAAAAATATTAGAAATCCACTTGTGCCATAAAGCAGTCCTGCTAATTGATTCTTAACCTCGCCTGAAATGCCTAATACACCCAGAGATGCTAAAGGCACAGCTGCCACAGTATAAACAGTGAGGCTAAATCCTGGATTGTTGACAAATGTATATTCTCTGATAATGTATATTGTTATGTTGCCCGTCGTTATTCTCATTCTAGTAAGAAGTCTGGTTGTAAAATTTACTGCACTGTCACCTCATATTCCCCTGAGTAAGACAGAGGAGAGTTCGGTGCGAATCAGCTGATCCAGTGTCTGACCTGTAAGTAAATTCCTCTGCCCTGCTGAAACTGACACTCAGCAGAGGAGGATGATGTAAGTGCCTGGTCAGGACGTGGAAGATAACATGACAAACATCTATTGATCCCCGTAAAGCAGGAAAGAGCAACCTCATCTTGTAGGTTACCAGACACCCCCAAACACAACGGCCAAGAACATATTAAATATTTACATTTGATGACTAACAGAAAAAAAAGAAACAGGCTTCCAGTATGCGCCAAGCCTGTTTGCGAGTCATGTCTTTGCAACATGAAGTAACACATCTTCATGTGATCTATGGAAAGCTTTAAAGTACCATTAAAGGAGAAAGTAACTTTTATCTGGAGGCTTACCCCTCAAATCGCAGAGTAAACCAAGAGAGAGGAAGAAGGCCGTGGAACATAATCCGTGCACCAACTGGCTGTTGGTTTGGAGGAAGAAGTCCAGTCTGGTGGCTCTCATCTGGACCCCATCAGGTTGCATGTCCACAGGCGGTCAGACTGGCATCCCTGTACCAGACCTGTTCCTTTATTAAAGCCTCGGCCTCCTCTGACCCAGCACACACAGAGCGAGCCCCAGGGAACGCAGACAGACACACACATGGTTCCCATAGGTCAGTTTGGTTGTTTGTGAGTCGTGCGTTTGACTCCCTCATAGACCACATATGGATTTGAGCTTAACTCAGAGTGAGGTGCTTTTCTTTGTAAAACATCTGCTTAATGATAGTGTACCAAAAGGGATGGGCCAATACACTCACAATGAGGCCAAGCAAAATCAGAGACACATGACATGAATAAGGTGAATTTCCACAGTTCATCTTGCTAATGTGATACAGCAGAATGAGCAACAGATTGCAAGGTACTCAGTGCTGGATCCACCTGCTGCCACAAAGACCAGGATTACGCAAAACTCAGGAGCACAGACAAAAATGTAACTTCAGAGACAGACCAAAACTAAGTTGTTACACTTAAACAAGGGCTTTAGATATCATTTTGTCATTTGCATTGAAATTGTGTCAGCTCTGGTTAATATATTGACTGATTCAACCCTATCCCGGTCTACAACATGTAATTGTTTGCTACTTTAAACATTTGGGATCAAGTAGGTCTTTATCAAGGCAACAAAATCATGACACACAGGAAGTGATGCATTTTATGCTGGCGGGCAGCGACAGCAGTTTAAAAAGAACTAAGAGCCTATTTTGCATGAGCAACAATGCCATTATGACTTTACAGGAAGAGTAAGAATGCCAGCCAAAGAAACTCGGACTTCGTAAACAGAAATAATGTATGCTGTTAAAATAAAAACACAAGAGGACCTTACCAGTTACTATTTATAATTTGACTAAAACTTTGATAGGACAGATGAAGATTGACAGGAAAGGGGACAGAGAGTGGGGATGACATGCTGCATAGGGCTGCAGGTTGGAATCAAACCAGGGCTGCAGTGGTATTTTGTTTCTTTACTTTACTCACAAAAAGTGAGTAAACTTTATTTCTATAATGCCTTTTATAAGCACTGTTACAAAGTGCCTCACAGGTGCGAAGGACAATACTATAAAATAATTTCTGAGAAGGCTCAAACATAGAGAAATCATTTTCTAAAAAGGCATAAATCCATTGATAATAATCATACCAGTCTATAGGTGGGTTTAGTAAGTGACATCCAACAAGTCACAGTAATTCACCTCAACATTTGCCTCAATCAGATTTTGCTGTAAGCCACCAATATTTTTTGTAAATGTCCATCTTGCCCGCACATGATCATATTAGTGCTTCTAATAAAGTTGAGTCTTCTAAAACAGTCCTAAAAACTCATATTTGTACAAATTCAATATCAAATTCACTCACTGTTCACCAAACTGGCGACTGTTAACAGTTTGTTTCACCTTGTT
>NW_023339718.1:15000116-15003921 GCF_004916995.1 Morone saxatilis
GTTAATGATCAGCACTGTAACATCTTACTAATCTGGATACAACAAAAACACCTGATAAGTTTACTACTTTGTCAAATACAAATGTGGAAAAACAAGAGTTTGCTTTTGTGAAACTCACTTACATTACACCACAAAAGGAATAAATGGAATCTTTCCATGTGTTTCGCCTTGATTTATTTTTCTTTTTGGCAATTGGTACTGTGTGAAATCAAATCTCCGCTGACGCGTCTAAATTTCCGGTATTTGCCTTTCCATTGCCTTTATTGTAATTATGTTTTTGTGTTTGAAAATAGTGTAAGAACCCAGCTAGAGCCACAGCCTGTAGGGAGGGATCAGAAGCACATTTGTCTGTTCTATTGCCTATTGTTTTGAACTTTGAAATGCAATTCAGGGAGATAGATCTATAAAGATACACTAAATGCTAAAGCTGTAGAGCAGGGAGGGAGATGAGACCATCAAATCTCACTTATATTGTTTACAAAGAATTTGATCCTTGGCTTGTAAAGAAATCCTGCAAATCTTGCGAGTCTGTCAGCATCATTGCAAGCCTACATCCCTCTGAGGTACCTAGAGGACATTACTGTCTTGGAAAAGAACGCTAAGAGCAGAGGGTATATCTGCACAGTTTTAGTCTCTTCGGTGTCTTGAATCCTGGTCTGAGAATCTGACAGATGCCTTCAATGTGAAATCCTTTGTTGTCAGTTGAGGAATGTTATAGTATTTTAGGTCTCATACTGCTTATGGAAAGTATACAGCTTTATGATATAATTGAGAAAAAAAATACACTGAAAGAATGCAAAATGTTCACCATAACCAGGTATTTAACATAGTAAAATATTATATTTCTTAAACAGGCTTCATACATTTTCTTTACCCAGGGGACACTATCTTGATCTAGCACTTAAATTGCTGTTAAATTACTTCAATGTGCAGTGGAAATGGGTCAAACTATTTAACCTCAGTGGGAGATTTTTAAGAAGAGAAATAAAACATACATTTACTCCATTAGATTAAATGACTTAAAATGGACATTTGTGCATTTGGTACTGCTGTGTTAAGTATTTATTTTCACAGTATGAAAATGTAAAATCTGAAAGGAAAAATTCATGTTGTTCTCAACCACAACATGTTAAAGAAGACATTATAAGTTGTTTTTATATAGTTAAAGAAATATTTCTTTATTCTATTTATTATTCTTATTTAAATTAAATAAGTCATAGTGGTTGAATATCATTTTGGTTAGTCAGAGGCCATTTTTCAATGATGCAAATAAATCCAGAAATACTCAAATCTCTTACTCCACTATTATTGCAGCAACAATAATCAATATAAATGAGGCGTGCTACTCCCAGCTCTGTTTCCTTTGCACTGATTCAGGTTATCACAGCGGGAAGGGACACCACAAAGGAAGTGCTGATAAGATTGCTTTGTTTGTATCCCCAGATAAAGCCATGCCAAGACCAGAGTTAAGACCAGACTGCTGCTCTGGCCGTAGATCGTTGACAGACATTAAAGCAGGCACTAAAAACTAGGACTTAAGGGAAGGAAAGCGGGGAACAGTACAGACCCCGACATTAAAGACATGAGGATCAGGGAGAATAGATAAGACTGCCAGCACAAGTTTTCTTTATCACAGTGGATTGTTAAAAATGTCACTATATGGCCCTAGATCATTTTAACATCTTAAGCCAGAAAAAGTTCTTACTAGTATTGAGTTGCAGCCGTCTTTGCTCAGTCCACGTCTGAACTCTCAAAACAAAAATGTTACCCTTAGCTCTGCCTCTCGTGCAATTGGTGTTGAAAATCAGTAAACACCAATAAGAGATGAAGCTTTTATTTGCCTCATCTGCGTGAGAACAGTGACCATCCCTAATATTTTGCACATTCACTGCGCATACTGTACATTGTTGTCTAGTCCGCTATGACATTGTCCATCCTGTGCCGGCCTTGCCTTGAGGAGCAAATGATGCATGGTTCATAAAAGAGAGTTTCATTGGCTGAGGGCCACTCAGACACCTGAGTAACAGAGGAAGGCGGAGGTCTGGTGAGTGAAACTGGAGAGCTTCATTGCATTACACCGCTGCAGGAGAGATAACACACTACCATAGAGTGCCTTGAGGGAAAGAGAGAGGCCTCAGCAAGATGGCCGTGATAAGCCAGCATCCAGACTGGAACCGGCAATAGTAACTTAATATGATTTTTATCTGAAGAGATAGAGGAGGATTGCCACTGGTCAGGATCATCAAATCTTAATGACTAATAAGTGGGTCCATTTCAATTTGTAACACTTGTTTCCTTCACGCTCAACCATACAGGCACGTGTATGTACTGGATAACACAAGTTAACATCACAGTGGAAAATAGAACTTTTTTGCACCCACGCACAGCAAAAACAAGACCACTCTTTGATGAACCAATAAAGCAATCATCAGCACGATCCGTGGCCGCAGGGATTGATCCAATACTACAAGACTGCTCCTTCCTGCCCTGCTTCATCTACTCAGATAAACCCTGCTATCACCCACTCTCCTAAGTTAGATTTACTTGTATGTAGGCATGCACACACACACACACATAAACATATTCCTCTTAAGAGAGTACCTTTGAACAGGCGCTTTTCAACAAGCTAGAAACAAAAAAGTCAGAAATCAAACAAAGGCCAAAGGACGGGTTAGGTTCCATTAAATTAAGGGGGATAGAAAGTGTGTGTGTGTATGTGAGAGTGTGTGTGAGAGAGAGAGTGTGTGTGTGTGAGAGAGAGAGAGATCGGCAGTGTTAACTACAGTCCAGAGCATGTTGAAACACATCTGTCTTCCAACGGAAAACTGCAGCACAGGAGGAGAAAGAAAAAAGAGAAGAAAAAGAGACAGAAAGAGGAGGGGGAGACGGACAGAAAGAGAGTGAAAAATGGAGGGAAATTCATAAAGAGCAGGTGAAGGTGCAATTTCTTTCTTTGCTTAAAAACACACACACTCACACAAAAGACTAGCTTTCCTCCTGGCTTATTTGTGGCAGGGCAAGAGTTCAAGGAATTACAGTCTCTTTCACACTTCAATATTTATTTAACGAGATAGGCGATGTCTTTATTTTTAAATACAGGTTTTTTTTCTGTTTGTGGTTTCGGGGGGGCAGGTTGAGTCGAAACATTTAGAGTGGAGGTGAGATGAAGTAAGTGTTAAATATTGCTGTTGTCGCTGCCGGTGTAATTTTGAGGGCAATTTTGTCATTTTGAGCTTCGGATAAATTATTGTATGATTCCGCCACAGGTTGGGGAAATAATTTGACAAACTCCTCCGACTCCTGAAGCTTTTTATTGTGTCAAAACAACACAGTTGATTTTCTTACATCCCACAGATGCAGCGGGAATTAAACTACGGCCTTGAGACAGCCTTAAACCAAAGATAAATCTGTTACTTTTCCTGGAAAGCGTTGATTTTTTTTTTTTAAACACAGTTTTCTTCTGCAGGGGCGGATCTAAAGAAATATTAATGGGGTGGCCAGAGGGTGGCACGGAGACTTTAAAGGGTGCCAACAATCACATATATCAATATTTGCTTTGATCCCCCAAAGATCTGTTATTATTGTGGCACATTAAAGCATTGAATAGAAATATCCAGAGGTGGCATTAGAAATCAATAAATTGCTTTATTTCCAATTCTAGAGACATTTTTCCAAATGCATGTAATTTTTCATTGAACTTAAGCATAACAGATTATTAAATTTTTTGGGTTTTTTTTGTTCATTTCATTTTTTCAACACGTAATTTTTTTAATTAATCTAAATTAATGTGTTAAATTTGGCAGCA
>NW_023339718.1:15003931-15004542 GCF_004916995.1 Morone saxatilis
TGACACCAAACTGGAGTGGCAGCTCCGGCTTTAGATCCACCCCTGTTCTTGTGTAGTGTTTTACACTAGCAATGATATATATATATTATAAATCTGCATTATAATCATTCATTTCTGCATCAAAAACTGGCAGTTTTGGTTAGTTTACCTTAAAAATGCACATCCCATAAATGGCTGTTGACCACACACAGCGGGAACATTTGTGCACATTAGTGTACTGCTAAACACACATGCACACACTCGCCTGTAAAGTACATTTTAGACGTTCTTTATCCGTTTTGGGGGGATAAATTATCCATTAGATTTCATCATATCTTACCGGGGCAATTACATCAAGAAAATGATAGTGGGCACAGGATCAATTATGCATGCCCTTGGCCAAAGACCAAGCATCGGGCAGAAGGAGAGGGCATGTACACACACACACACACGTGAAGAAGAGGAGGATCTCATAGATGTGGCCCATCAGTTCATCTTACTGCCTAAAAAGTTCATACGCTTAATAATTTAGCTGTGCTCTGGATACAGTTTCCCAGCTGAATATTAACAACTTTGAAGTGAGTAACAGCAGCCAGAGGTATATAGGGTGTGTGTGCATGTGTGTGAGTATT
>NW_023339718.1:15004639-15004849 GCF_004916995.1 Morone saxatilis
ACACACACACACACACAATCCTTCCCCACGGCTGCGTCCATTACACCACCGTTTGTAACATTGCTCATTTCTGGGCAATTAAGAATTCCTTTTCATCGCTATGTAGGTTCACATATCTCCCTCACAGCACTTGTACGCAAACTGGGAAGACATGAGGTTTGTGTGTGTGTGTGTGTGTGTGTGTGTGTGTGTGGTACACAGGGATTAACA
>NW_023339718.1:15004949-15005242 GCF_004916995.1 Morone saxatilis
ACACACACATAAACACACACACATGGAGAGCAGTACTTGCTCCCATATGTGAGAGGGGAAGTTGAGTGAAGGAGGGAGGGATCAAATAACTAACAGAGTCACACAGCTACACACAACACAACACACAGTCATTTTCTGTGATCACCCTTCAGGTGAGGAGATCACACCAGGAAGCCTCATATCAAGGAGCTAACAGACAGGAGGCGAACAACTCTGACTCAGCCCTCAGACAGAGAGAAAGACCTCCCCAGACCGTTACCTCGATGCTGTATGAAGGTGGAGTCATTTGGGGG
>NW_023339718.1:15005254-15015346 GCF_004916995.1 Morone saxatilis
GAGAGAGAGAGGGAGAGGGAAAGAGATGAGGAGAGAGCGAGAGGAGCAGGGCAGCAGAAGACAGATGGATTATCTGACATGCGTCTGGACTGACCAACGTTCTTCTTCAAGGTTTTGAACCCTGTTTTTCCTCCTCAGAGTGAAATCTGAAAATGCTTTCCTGCACATGTGGAATGTAGCAGCTATCGGACAGGTATACTGTGTGGTGCACCTTTTTTGATTTCACTGGAACTAAGGAATTTTACACATGGAAAACTTTCCACCTGGATATAAGTGAACTTTATATATTTTTTCTTTTCTTTTTTTTTTCTTAAATTGAGCAACTGCCTGGAAATACAAGGGCACCACTGGAGCAGAATAATAGAAGAATAATAGTGAAACTTCCACAAACAATTTAGAAAGAATTAGAAACGGAAGGAAAGTGGAAAAAAGATTTGGTAGCGTAATACAGACACATAGTAATCGGTGGGTGGTTCTTTTACGTAATCTTTGCTCATTCAGACTGATTTATTTTCCAATACAGATGTGGACTGGAGATTTCTGATCATCCGCTCATAAAAGCCTAAAACTTTTCAACAGTGGAGAAGAGGACTCAATGGAATATCAGCGTGTTTGTTGAACAGTCAAAAATAATTCAGAAGGAAATCTAAGAATTACATACAGCTGCCAAATAATTTGGACTCTGCAGGGGGACCATCTCCCCCAGTCTGGACTGTGGAGGGCTCCCCTCCCTGCCCTCCAAGCCTTTCCTCGACCCCAGCAGCATGTCCCAGGCTCTGAGGCTGCCTCTAGTCCTCCACACAGCACACTACCATGATCAGATGGGCTGCTGGAGGGAGTAAGGCTGCCTCTGCCTCGTCCTGCTCCAGGGCTGGGTTAGGGGATCATTCTGGTTCGACGACCAGCTCCAGACTAAGATCATCAACACTGCTTTCCTCCCTATCTTTGCCTCTCCTGATTACCCTGGTGGTTTTCTCCTTCTCCTTACCTGGGGCGGCCTGCCATCAGCTACACAGAGACAGACTGAAGCTCCCAAACCCACAAACTCTCAGGGTTCCACTGAACATTTCTGAGACTGAGCTTGTGTCTAGGCCCACGGCCACTGGTGGCCCCCTGGGCCGGACTGGGGGACCACAGGGTAGGCATGTGCGCAGCTACAATCATCTCCAAGGGGACATACGTAGGAGGAAGCTGTTCTCTTTCCAGAAGTTTTTCCTGAGGATCGATAAGAATGGAAAGGTCAATGGAACCAAGAGCAAGGATGACCCCCTCAGTAAGTAACTCACTGCAGTACATTCATGCACAAGACAAAAAGAGAGAATCACACCCCAGAGATGATCTAAATCCCTCAGGGGGCTGCGAAAGTTAAAAGTGACCTGAACCTTTGAACATTTGAGCTAAAATGTGTCTGTTTTAACCTTTGTAACTGCCAGTGTAAAACCAACGCTGTCAACCTCTGCAACCGAAACCTCTGACCTTGTTTGGATTTAGAGCCGTTAATAATAACAAAAAGCACCTGTTGGTTGCTTTAAGTCAGGGACATTTTTGGTACCAAGAAACCCTTTTAATGTTCGTTCTAATTGAAAAACCAGGTGTTCATTCTTTGAGAGGAAAAAATCTTACCCCCCAAAATAGATACATAACACCAACACAAATATATACATTTTATACATTACCATACAACGTTCATAAACATTTAAATTTAAATGAAAAACATAATTTTTTGTTCATTTCCAGAGGCCGTCCACTGGTTAGTAGTTTGGATGAAGCAATCCCTGATTAGTCGTCCTTCTGTTTTAAACCAGACATCCCACTGATATCTCTGCTGTCCAAACACTCAGCACAATGATGGTAGTTCTCAGATGGCTTAAAAAGGAGCAGGGGCAGATAACTGGGCCATTATCAGGCAGTCTTCACAGCCCAGGGTAAACAGCACTGATAACAACCACAGAAGAACTGGGCTTTGGGGAGGGGGGCAGGAGGATATGGATGTCAGTGTCGTTGATGCTTTTAGGCTCTTTCTGCCTCTCTGTGGGGGTCTATCTCACTCTCCCACTCGCCTGCCAGCCAGCATCAAGCAAATTACAAACCCTCAGTCACAGAACAGATTTGTTTAAAGAAGTTTGACGTGCTCACTCGGAGAAACACGTCTTTAAAAGTGATTACATGTTGTATGTTTCAACCATGTATCAGTCAGTAAATTAGCATTCTCATTAGTCTCCCAGCGTTCCCACCGAGCTACGTGTGTGTGCCTATCAGCCAGCGGGCACTCACATGCTCCAGTGGGTGTGTGATCATACAGCAGCCAACGACGACACATGTGCTCGCTTATTACGGACACACACACACACACACACACACACTTACATACATCGCTCTCCTTCTCACATGCTCTTTTTCTCCCTCTTCCTCTGTCCCCCAACCCCATAGCGGGTGTATATGGAACCTTTTAATGTTCCTCTTGGGAGAGCTAAACCACACATTCAATCAAAGTGACTTAGGGGAAATGGCACGAGGAGACAGAATGTCAGGGGAGATGTTTGTTTTGACAAGGTCATGACAGAGGCAACTTTATTTACTGACCGTATTACATCGTGATGCCTTTACTGCCACCTTTGTTAGTGGTTTCTTTTAAGTTGTAAACCTGAAGGAAGTCTGAAGCAGTTTATCATAATAGTGGTGTGTGAATTCACCCTGAACTTTATGTATGTTTGGAAGATGATTTACCCCTCTGTCTTTCTTTTTTTATTGACTCACAACTTCTCATTTTTAGGAGCGTGTTGCCTTTTTCAAAAGTCAGTTTGAGTTAGTGCAGATTGCACATTGGGGAGGGAGGTGAAAGGGAGCACGGGGGACTCTCTAGAGGTACAAGTTCATGAATGACATGGCTGAACATCATTGTGGCCACATCAAAGCCGTGCGTCTTCGGTATCAATGGTGGTGCCATCAAAAAGCTGTGTCCTGAGGGGGTCTGGGGACACTGTGTGTGGATTATGTGCCCTCATATCAGGTTCTCACGGTAAAGGATACTACACAACAGCAGCTTCAGTCTTTGCTCTGGCCCCTGGGGCTAGACATGATCCCAGGGCTGACGTCCTTTGTAGACCCTCGATGGTCCCTTGAAGTGACAAAATATCAAGTTTTTTTTTGCGATGAGTGTAGGAAGGCTTGCTTTTCCTGCGCCAGGAGTTGTGAGGCAAAGAAACACTGCTTTCAGATTTTTACGCTAGATGAATTCCTACATTTATCAGGCTTTATTTAAGAGGTGTATGGGGTGTGGAAGCTTTGGTTTTGGGTGCTGCCTGTGGCCCTGCGAGGACCCGGCTCACTGTCTGTTAAAGAGCCAGTATCCAGCCTCCCACAGATTTATGGGGATGCCAGCGCAAAACTGTCCCACATGGCTTTCCAACCCGCTGGGAGCCTGTGCTGAGGTTACAGAGAGAAAGGGAGGGAGATTATGGTAAAGTCAGCTAAGTAGCTATCTGCATGGCCTGAGTACATAATTAAGATATCTATGATTCCCTGAGTTCTCTTAAATTTATAGACAACTAGCAGGTCTGAGTGACTAGTGAAATATTGCTAAATAAGACACAAGCCTGGCACGGAGGTAAAAGAATTTTAGTTAATTATCCACGGCTCAGATGGTGTTAGAGGGTGAGCCTGTCAACATCGTGTGTGTGTGTGTGTGTGTGTGTGTGTATGTGCATTTGTGTCGGGCCACCAGTTGTGTTTCTGTGCTGTAGGGGCCAGACCATGTGTGCAAGATGCTTCTGGACATGGCTCAAAAAGTGTGTGTATATAGCATATGTGCGTAAGTGTGTGTCTTTGTGCACATTCATCTGGGATGGATATCCCTTCTATGTAAATACACTCAATGTGGTCCTTATCAAGTGTTATTGCTTTATATGCTGATTTACGCCTCACTCCACACCATTTTTCTGCATGGAAATGGCACCAATCAAAATTTACATTCCAACTTATCAGCTCAAATGTTATTTTGTGCAGCCCCTGAACATTATTTTTTTTTTTTTAAACAAGCAAAGTATGAATGAGAAAAAAAAAACAATATAAGCTGCAAAGCGTATGGTTTTTGGCATCCCACTGTGGAAAAACCACCTTTAATTCTCACTGGCACTGTGTGCCTCCATTCCACAACCAACGCACCATTTACTGTTGTAACTCCAAACAGAGCGTATCAAATAAGCCACACATTAGGAAAAACCAACCAGCATGCAAAAGAAAAACTGCTGTCTCCCCCAGGTAAACAGCTGAACCTGGCTGGCTGACTTGAGGGGTATACGTTTTACATGTGTGTGGTTTGTAAAATTTACCCCACACAAAGCACTGTTGTCACATTTAAGGCTTACTGTTGTAATCTGGAGCAAGCTAAATGAAGAGCATGTTTTGTTTTATGGCATTTTCCCATACTTGCAGCAATAAGTTCATTACTCTCCAATTGTGGGCCAAACTCATTCAACAGAGAACAGTGAATGGAGATTTTGTAGTTTCACAGCCAGGTTGAGTGTGCAAGTTGTGTGCAAGTGCACATTCACCTGCTGCAATATTAACTATGGGCGTGTGCATGTGTAAATGTGAGCGCATTAATGTGCGTGTGTGTGTATATACAACCTGTCTCGCCCCTGCCTCCGGTGGCTGACTTTGATCAGTGATCATTACAGCCTTACTAATCCTCACTCCACCCCCAGTCTCACTGTCATGGCTCCTCTGTCCTCCTCTGTTCTCCTTCCTTTCATCCCTCCCATGTTTACAGAGCAGCCAGAGACTGCCATAGATTGTCTTACATCCTCACTCCATACCCGACACCCGATCCCATACAGAAACCAGGTCCTTTCAGATCTTCAATGGCCGTTGTGTCACCGTCCCCACCACCGCCTTGCTGCCTCAGACCTCACTGCCCTGAGGTGCCACTGTTTGAACTAGAAACTGATACAGTCAGGACCTCACAGACGAGGAGAGAAGCCGCTGTATTTTAAGAGGGGGATTGTTCTTTGGGGGCACACCTGCATCCTCCGCTGTCCACTCATGTACGAGGCTGGCAGCTTCAGAGGCCCCCCAGCCACCGGAGAGTGGGTCTGACAGTGGAGCAAGCTGCCACACAAACAGTCATCAGACAGAGGAGGGGCTGCTGATCTGATCAAAGCATATCGTCAACTCTCTGGAGTTCACACCCCCATGCTGAAGTGTGTGTCTGAATGTGTGTGCGTACACATGTGTGCTTATCGGGATAAAATAACGACAGCTCACAGGAAGTGGGGAAAGGAAGTTAGAGAGGGAGGCATGAAATCAAACATACCATGGGAAAGAGGGAGGTTCACTCACACGCACACACACACACACCAGCATAAGACGAGAGAAGTGGGTTCTGTGGTCAAAGGACACATTAGGAAGTTATATCTCTCTGACCTCTGATACTGAGACCACACAAATAACCACAGCTGTCTGCAACAAAAGCACACTCTTGTTAACTGGGGTATAAATTAGCCCCTCTAATAGCCTATGATAAACCTGAATTACTTGTATAGGGACTTGGAAACCTAAATACCAAACAGAACATAAACATCCTTAGAATCTCTGCGGTATCCACCTATTAATTTTCAAACTAAATGGCCTGCGCAGCTGGAATCTGTTACACAGGTGTAGGTTGTAAAGTAACTTAATAATATCACTGAAATAATGTTCACAAAGAATAATTGTGACCTTACACAGAGTTCCCACACTGTGCATTCCCATGTGTAAATGCCCTGAAATGAGCATGCAATATGTTGCTATCCATTTATTATTCCACTTACTCACTGTAAAAATATTTACTATATATATATATATATATATATACTAGATAATATGTATTTATCCTGGTCTGTATGTAGACTCTCTGAATGTTTGTGAAAGTGTTAATTGTTCTATATGCTTACAGAAACTATGAGTCAGGGAAACATTTTATCACCTTTACTTCCCTTGTGCATTACAAAAAAACTTTTTTCTCAGGTCAGTTCAGCTCTGACTACTAAGAATCACACACTTGAAAAATCATTTTATGCTCACTGTGAATGTTGACACATATTGATGTAACCGTATTTTTTGCTAAATCCTAGGTATTCTGGAAATCACATCGGTGGCCGTGGGAGTAGTTGCCATCAAAGGGCTGAACAGCAACTACTATCTGGCTATCAGCAGGAAGGGAGAACTGTACGGAGCGGTTAGTATCCGTGTCAGGGGTCAATCTGGATACTCTAGAGACAGAGATAGTGTTAGATTCTTCTGTCCTCATCAAAGTCCTGTCCTTATCTTTACTTCTCTAACTGCTGGGTCAGCTCTGATTCACAACCGGGCCAGTGCACGTACATGAACCTCCAGGGGAACTGTGCAGTTTTAAAAATGCACACTAGGTTCTGCACAAGCACACAAGGCAAAACATGCAATATAGATTAAGGAGTAGTGAATAAACAAGATAACATGTGCAACTACAATAGATTTGCACAAGAAAATGATCTGTATTTTGCCTTAAACTCAACTCAGGGGTTATGACACTGAAACATGATACCTACTGTTTTTCCAGAGAGAGTTCAGTGTTGACTGCACCCTGAAGGAGCGGATTGAGGAGAACGGCTACAACACTTACGCATCAGCCGAGTGGAAGAACAAGAAGCGGCAGATGTTTGTGGGTCTGAATGTCCACGGGAAGCCACTGAGAGGGAAGAGAACCCGCAGGAAGAACACGGCCACCCACTTCCTTCCAATTGTGGTGTGAACTGAAGAACTCAACTGGAGAAGGAGGATATGCAGCACTGGACAGAGAGGTTTTCAATACTGAAAAAAGCTGTAAAATAAAGACATTCACCGAGAAATCTCTCATTTGGAAACAAGGCACTAACACTGTTACTCAAAAGTATGATCTCTGCTCCTGACTGAGATCATGTACTTTATTTGGTGGGAGAAGATGATATCTGTGTTTTCTATGGCACAGGATGCAATATTTATCCTTTTTTTCTGTGCCAAACAGTTTGCAACTGGAGTATGTGTGTAATGTGGATACTGTCCCGGCTGTGGTAGATGAAGACGTTTTTCGAGATGTTATTTATAATCCAAATTCTCCTGTGAGACTCCAGATAATCCACAACATAAAGGGGAGAGATGGAAGAGAGAAATGGATAAGATGAGGGAAATGATCGGTCAGTTTATCATGACAGCATTAAATAATAAAGGAAACAACACATTTAAAGCAAATGTTTGATACTTAACCACTGTGTTTTGACTGTATTGTAATGATTTATTTATTTTGTGAAATATTTAACTGGAGGGGAACACGTACAAGGCAAGCATTCCTTTGCATTCTTTACTTTTTATAGGAACTCCATTATGTGAAAATAAAATACCATTTTCTCCTCTGCAATGCAGTTGTCTTACTTCCTCAATACACCTAAAACTTTTCTCATAAGTAGTGAGAAACCCTAGTGAACATTCAGGTCATGGTGAGTCTATTCTTATCTGGCTCTCTGAGGTACGAAGGGACAAAAGGCAACTATTAATGCCTAGCCAGATATTCCATGTGGCAACCATTGCACTAATGATTCGTTCGCAAACAAACGGGAAACATACAGACCGACCACAACAAAATGGGAGGAAGGTAACTTGTACGGCCTGTAGATGCTGACATCATTTCCCAATATCACCCCATTACTGTGGAGCTGCAGCATTCCCCAATTGCAACAGTGCTTGAATAGTAAAGATAACTGCTAAAGCACCTGCTGATAATACTAGCAAACCTTTTAAAATAGTTTTGTCATGTTGGTCTGCATCAGTGCTGGCAGTAGGTTTCTGGAGGGCGTTAGAGGAGGATCCGAATGTGTGTGTGGAGGCAGAAATGCGAACGAGGGAGAAGAAGAGATATGACCTGTGTCTGACCACCCACTTCCCTTAGTAATCATCTACAAACACACTAATCAATGACAGCTGCCTTGATGCCAGATCAAAAGACTGCAGGAAGAACATTAACACCACAGGCTTCCGGGCCTCATGTTCTCTTATCCCGCCTCTCTGCACATCCATCTCAGCAAAGGCATGAAAATTTGGGAGAGAAGTCGAAGACAGGAAGGTAAGAGACAAACTGCAAAAGACGTACAAATTCATCCAAGTTGTGTGACTGTGACTGTGAGATTAGAAGGAGGGAAAACAACAAAAGAGATCTGAGTTATAGGAATCCGGAGCACAAGAAAGCATTTGCTTTAAGCGATAGTATATTGTCCTTTAGTAGCCATTTAAGGAATAACCGCAACGAATGATTAATACTGAGGAATGCTGCCGTGCATTCCACCATGACAGTCAGGGCAACATATGGATTACTATTTCATGACCTCTACTTTCTGCCCCATACACCGTCTGATACATCTACTCTGCTATCTCAAGTGATTGTGCAATATGGTGTGGCTGTTGCTGAGACCAGATTCACAACAATGTCCTGGGGATACACTCTTGTTGATTTATTGATGTTTCCTAATAGGTAAGATTAGGATTTTCAGAATAAATTCAAGTGTTTTAGAAGTGCTTTGACTTTTATTTTCTAAAGTTACAAGAAAGATCCTCCTATTGTGTAATAGGAGGGTTCATTTGGGCTCTGGTATGAAACTACACCACATACAGTAGCACCGTATTTTCCTTGATTTGTCTCTAATTGTTCTGTATGTAACCTAATGATGCAGTCAATAAATCACCAATGAAATAACCTAGATAATGTGTGCTTATGCAACATCAAACCAGACTTTTTTTGCATTTAAAATCTGTCGTGATGAGTATGTGTACACCAATCCTAGGCATTTGTCATCTTGTGCATTCCGAAGAGTTGTGAATGTTTGAACTCTCTCCAAGATACTGGCATTGGGGGAAAAACAGCAATAACAGAAAATAGGGCCAGTAATCTTTTATCAAAGTGGGTCTCCACATTTCTGGCACTGAAATTCTCTGTGGCATAATGTGATCCAGCTTTGGGAAACAAGTGGAAAATGACTGGAGGCTAAAACAACTAATGAATACTTACACTGAGAGGTCTGGTGCAACACATGTTTGTAGTGGGCAGCTACTGAGTGAGCTCCGGGAGAGAGGCACTTCTGAGGGGTTGCACAGGTCCAGAATCTTCTCTATGATGTTTAAATATGTGTTTGATATATCAGTTAAATGTAATTATCCAACCCTTGGTGCTTTGGCCAATAGTTTATATCAATATGAGGTTATTTAACCGGCTCAACCACACATAACCTTTAATATGTCCATCATTATGTGCTAATGTTATACAGACAACCACTGTCTAAACCCACAAAGAGGGCAATAGCTAACACTGCATGTTCCCAGTGTTTTCTTGGTGATGTTACACAACCTAAGCAGGAGTTTAAATAAATGAGAAATTACAAGTTAAAAACACATTTTTGTCTCTAAATTTGACCAAACACAAAACAAGTAGAACTATATAAATATTTATTAATATTAAAGAACTGTTGTATTGTTAGCGGGCTAGATTTTTTTTTATTCAGACAGATCATATAACAGATAAAATGTGTAACTATAATTCAATAATAGAATTAATAGCCTACCTATAATGTGAACAGATTAAATGTACGTCTTTTTCATAGAGAGCTGGGGTTTTGTGGGGGAATTTGACTCATGACCCAAGAATTTCAACTTCTGCTACTTCTACTACTAATGCTACATTATATTTCGTTACACTTTCAGGGAGGAATATTACACTTAATAGTTGTCACAGTAATAGTTGCAATTACAATTACCTGCAACAGTTAAATGCTACTTAAACATGTAAACAACACTATACAACAATATAATAATATAATGTATAATGATACAAAACTCACAAAGGCCATTTTTTTCATGCTTTTCAAAGTACTTTTAGGAACTGTATGAAAAATATTAGGGGGGGAAAATGGTCTGAATTTTCAAAAAGGAAGACCATTCCCAGCATTTTTATTATTATTATTATTGTTATTATGATTATTATTATTATTATTATTATTATTATTATTTTACAATAAATCTCACGAGGAAGAATTCATCTGGAATGAAAAATAG
>NW_023339718.1:15015446-15052866 GCF_004916995.1 Morone saxatilis
TATTATTATTATTGTTATTATGATTATTATTATTATTATTATTATTATTATTATTTTACAATAAATCTCACGAGGAAGAATTCATCTGGAATGAAAAATAGTTAAAAGACATTCATCTGCGCTTCCAAAAAATAAAAAAAACAGACTACAATACCTTCAGCATGATGGAAAACTACATAACCCACCATTGACTTTTTCAGCATTTTGTATAATCTCAATAACCTTACCACCATTTATGATACGATGCTATATTTTGAGGCTGTGTCGCACTCTTTATGGTTGAGCTTCCACTCCATGCCACTAGAGGGAACCAGTTTTATTTTGATATCAGTGGCTAATCAGTGACAACAGTTTGTTGTATGTCAGGAAGTGGCCAAAAAAGTTGCGTATATAAATCTAGAAGAAGTCAACATATATTATTACAAATATGAATATATGCTTTTGATTTTCATACCAAAGTTGCACAAATACATTACAGTGTAAGGGAGGTCAAAATGCCCCTGACAGTAAATATGAGTCCCCTGTCCAGTTAATTTAGTTTATTAATAATTACTTTATTATTGTTGTATTGTTATTGTGTTGATTACATTTATTTAAGCAGTGGGAGTAGTGATCCATGTTGGAAAAAATAAAAAAATGTTTTGTTTTGTACAAAAGTGAGTTTGTCAAGGGAAAAAAATGAATAATTAATTAATCAGTCAGTTTCTTGAAGTAGATGATGATGTGGAACTACAGTGATATAAAAACATGTTTTTCAGAAGCAGCTACCATTTTCATACATTTTCTACACTACTGGTTGATATTGGTGTGCTTTTGTGAGACTTAATTGTAATATAGCTACATGCTTTTCAGACCTGCCTGTGTAAAGAGTTTACTATGTTTTTATTTTTTTATATTTTATATTTCAGCTGACACCAGAAAAACTAAGTTTTAATGTTGCATCTACACCATGAACTAGCTCAGAGGTAACGTTACTTTAATAACCTACTTTTGGTTGTCTTTTCAACATAGACAAGCTTTGCACATGTACAGGAAAAGTTGGTTCCAGGAAGAGCCGGACTTGGAAGAGTCATGTTATTTAACATAATGCTACTCACCTCGTTCTTTAGTTGGGTTTGGGAGACTGGTGCATTGTTATGAGCGTGGGGATGGGGAGGAAAGGCTGAACCTGTTGGCCTGGCAACAGGCAGAGATAACTGATTAAACCCTAGTATGAATAGCTTGCTAAAAGTTTGTCTGCATTGATTAAATGTTGGTTGAAAGAGTTTTTTTTAATGTTATTTTATGATTAAGATATTCTATTAACAATTATAGGTTCATCACCTAATATTGAAAATAAAGAACCAATATTCTAATAATTTAGGGCCCCTGTCAGTCACAGGCCCATAAAATAACTAATTAACTCCCTCTCATTCACCATATTCACATGGTGCCCCTGAGTAGAAGAACTGAGTCTACAACATGTATTTACCATCGGGTTGAATAGCTGAATAGCGAACGGGGTGTAGGGGGGATCGCTTATACAAAGTATCAGTGAGTTCAGAGGGGCAGTGTGGGGGGCTTGTGTGTTACAGTCGCCATCGTGTGGTGTTCAGAGGATGAGCCACTGGAGGACTACACTCAGTGTTGTGATATATTTATGAGGTATTCAGATATTCATTTCAGCACGTTAATCTAGAACAGAAACAGACCGTTTCACTGGAACTACTTAGTAGGTGTCCTAAATCAGATATGAATGGACACTCAGCAGCCAATCAGAATTGAGTATTCACCCAGACCATGGTATAAGTATTAATAAACTGCAGCAAACATGATCAAGAAAGGAGGGAATTAATATCCGCATTAGATGAAATACATAATATTATATTGGAGTATTTACTTGGAAAGAAACCATGGAAAGTACACACTCTAGTAATTAATTATTTAAGAATAATAGAGAGAATTTGGTTATTTTTCTGTCCAGTAGATGGCGCTACTGCACCCATGAGCTCGTTTGTCATCCGCCATTAAAACCCGAAGAAGACGAAGTAGTTGTGTATACTGTGATACTATCCGATAGAGAAATAGCCACCATGAAAGACAGATAGGGCGTGTGTTGCTGCGATAAAACACAAACAACCGCTGCGACGCGAAAGAAGAAGCAGTCAGTGCGGTGAACAGCATCTGTGCATCTTTTTCTGATGCTGCTTTGAGCGGCGAAGCTGAACAACCAGCAGTCATGAACGACAATTTCGACCGAGCTCCCGGTGCAGGGAGAGCCCGAAATCTGCCAGCAGAGCCCGGACTGGTGGTTACCGGGGACGGTGACACCAAAACCACGCTTTTTAACCAAAGGGAACCGCTGAGGCAGCCGCGAACTTCCCCGCCTTTTGCTGAGAACAACATTGGCACAGCCAGCGATGTGGCTGGTGGAGGTAGGAGCTGTCCACCAGCTGATAGCAACGATAGCTCAGCTGAGTTAGCTTATGGCTACTTTCACATTCGTTAGCTAAGTATCACTTTCTGCAAATGGTCACTGAAGGCCAAAACTACGTTTGCCAGAGTTTATCAGTCATTTAACCACAACATATAGTTCCTCTGAGAAACCAAGGGGGCAAGGCTGCTCGCTGTATTTAGCTAAGTTAGCTGGTACATACCATAATGTTAGCTATCGTTAGTATTTTGGCGTTGCGACATGCACCTGTTGTATTTAATGTGAGGTAACAGGGTCTCTAAATAAAGCTCCCGCTCAGATGTCACGTATTTGAGTAGTTACTTGCCACCGTTTAGGGAGCCTTACCCAGCTAAAACCTAAGTTTATAGAGCTATCGTCCACTATAACGCGAGCTAACCTATTGTTATGTTAAGTTAGCAACGCAGAGCAGAGAGGAGGAACTAGTTCCCTTTACAAATCTGATTAAGTAACTTAGTAAAGTAACGTTACCGGTGAGCTAGTTCATGGTGTAGATGCGTCATTAAAACTTTATTTTTTCGGTATCAGCCGAAATATAAAAAAATAAAAGCATGGTCAAATCACTACATAGGCAGATCTAAAAGTCATGTAGCTATATTACAAGTCTCACTAACCACACCAGTATCAACCTGTACGTGCAGAAGATGTATGGAAATGGTAGTTGCTTCTGAAAAACATATTTTTTCATAGCACACAGTCATTACAATCCCACATCATCCAATGCAAATTTCTAGGATAACAGACCAAACACATATATTGCTCCACTATGTTGATGAGGAGTGTCCTTTAGATGCCCCTGCCGTGTGACATTAAACAGTAAGTTGGAGTCGGATGTGTGGTTCCGGTGTGGAAAAGCTATACAGGTCGACGTCTTTGAGGCCCCCCAGTTGCAGGAGTTCCTTTATCCCATCAGCCATCACAGTCTGTAACACACATGCCTGAGTTGCAGCACTGGGGGAAAGCGCACACACAGACTCTTGCCAAAATTAGTCCTGCATGAAATTTTGAGTACTCACTGAAGCGTTGTAGTTAATAGTGCTACGTAGTTAAACGTATTATGTGTTGTTCTGTGCTGACATTAGTTTTTCCTATTCAGTTTTTGTACAACTGCAGGACAATGCTGCAAATGTCTTACATTTTGCAAGTGAACCAAATCTGTGGCTGAAAAATGGTCCTAAAGTAAAATCTACTTCTGTTTGAGTAACGTTTGCTGCTTTAGGAAATAAGGGAATGAATATGAATGAGTTGTGTCACATATGACAAAGACTAAGGACATGTTTCTTCTTCCTCTTTCAGATTTTAAAAGACAAAGCAAACCCCAACAAAGTGCAAATGCCAACAGTACGTCTGCCTCTAGAAGATGTAATGAAGTTGATTCTGTGGTCAAGTCATCAAAGCTTTCAGCCAGTGCCCCAGAGTTTGTCCCCTCTGGAATGAACCCTTATGAAGTAAGAGGAATTTTTACACTCATTTTATATGTCACTCAGTTGTTTTGCATCAGCGTTAAAAAGTTCTCATTTTTTGATGTTTTTATTGTGATTTTTGTAGGACCCTGCTTATTATGATGATGAAAGCTATTACGGTGAACCGACCTTGGCGGACATGGTCACAGAATTCCTTGGCCACCTGAGCTCTTCGCCGGGGTCCTTTGAGTCGGATATTGAATACATAACTAGCGTTATCAATTCCTGGGTTACTACTGAAGAGCTGTTGCTTGAGCTGGTCGAACTGATATACACACAGGTTTGGAGAATGGGCACATTCAGTCCTCATTTGGATTTTTGTATAAATATTCGATAATGAGACACCTAAACACAGCATACACAGCAAATATAAATGTTGACAATACACACAATGTATAAGGCAGTGGTTTCCAACCTGGGGCTCGGGACCTCCACTAGGAATCACCAAAGCTTCACGGGGGGTCTTGATTTTAAGGAGTGTAGGATAAATTAAAATATATACACAGTAGGCCTATATCTCAGTGTTTAGTTCATTTATGTGCAGAAAACCAAATTAAATAGTTGTTTTTAAGTTTAGATTATTATTTAAGATAAGATTTAAACTTTGAAGACCTGAAGCTATATTAAGAGGCTTACTCCCTTATAAACAGCCTCATCCTGCATTAGAAAACAACCAAACTAACCAAGTAATATCAGAATTTGTCAAAAAAAGGAAACCTAGTATGTATGATTATGAGAAATAAAAAATCCTAATGCAGACAGAGAATTGTATAAAAATATCAGGAAAACTGATTCACAGGAAATAATTTGCTCAAAATTCATCCAAATCTCTTGTTTTACACAAACTTCTGCAGTAATTAGGTTCACTATTTGTGTTCACTGTACAGGTCTCTACTGTTATTGTTGAATATAATATGAAATATCCATAAAATATGTCACTGAGTCAGGCACCATCAGTTTACTTGATGACAGAAAAGGGCTCCCCTTAGGAAAAAGGTTGGGTACCACTGGTATAAGGTAACCCACTGGGTATTAAGTTTTCTTTCCATTGCAGTCTACTGCCATTCCAAACTTTGCTTACACTGGTGCCAGGCTGTGCAACTACTTGTCCCATCATCTCACTATCAGCCCACCAAGTGGAACCTTTCGTCAGCTGCTCCTGCAAAGGTGATTTATTTCAGTTTTTGCTGAGTCCATATCACAAGTAGACAAGCTCTCAAGACAAAAATCTCCTTAACTGTTTTATCAATATCATTTTTAAATAATTAATTAAAAAGGGTGAGTTTTTCATTAGATGCTAGAAAATGTTGGTGTTAAGCAAGCAGTAGTAGAAGCAGAAATATTGTAATCGTTAAAATACTATGATCAACATGAAAAGCAATGTAAAATGTCATTGTTCTGTCAAATTGCCATTGAACGGAAAGATTGTTGTATTCTGTAGATGTCGAAAAGAGTTTGAACAGAGGGATGTAGCTGTTCGAGGAGATGCAGAAGCTCAGAAGAAACTCCACTCGTTTGTGCTCTTTTTGGGAGAGCTCTATCTCAACCTGGAGGTAAGAGATTGTCTTTAAAACAGCACTATATTATCATTCCTAAAGTTGTGTAAATGCATGCATTTAAAGGGGTATTCCACCCTACATGTGTTTTTGAGCTGTAAACTGAATTACATAAATATATACTGTGATGAAACATATACATTTGGGTGTTAAAATTGACTTTATTACCAAATTTATGAAATCACAATTTAACATTTAATATAACTGCTACAACACAGGTACCACACAGAAACCTTTACAAACAATGTCAAAATGCTTCAAGTGACTGTAAAGGCTCCAGTGGACTCTCTGTTTGGACTACTAGCTCGCTGTTTCTGCTACACTGCTGTGGTCAGTCTGTCAATAGCTCAGTGTCAAGGCCACGTCCTCTACAGCCTCTACATACAGGTTTCTGATACATTTTCTAAATTTGCTGCGAGGGAGGGAGCTGGGACAACTGAAGTTGTTGCAAATCAGTTAGCACAAAACAATATTGACTTCCTTCTGGAATCACACAATTATTTGAACCATACCTTGCCTTGCATCTAGCCCCACCTTTTACATACGTCGTAGATCTCAGATGAGGAGCCAACTTTGCAAGTTAGGTTCATAAGCCACCAACACAAGAAGATTACTCAACATGCCTTCAACTTTTATCTGTTTTGTTTGTTTAGGTAAAGAGTGGAAAAGGACCTCCAAATCGAGCAGATATCCTCCTGTCTGCTCTGAATGACCTGATGAACAGTCTGTTCGATAATCCTGTGGATGCAAATCTCATCTGTGCTGTCAAACTGCTTAAGGTTTTATATCTCAATTAAATACGTTTACAGATTTGTATTGAAAGCAGTTCTATTGTTTAGCAAGTTAATGCGATTGTTTTTAAATATACAGCTGACAGGCTCTGTCTTGGATGACGCGTGGAAAGAGAGTGGGAAACAACACATGGAAAAACTGATCCAAAGAATAGAAACTATTCTACTGGATGCTACCTGCAGCAGGTGTGTATATTACTATGTCCTTTGGTGTGATGCAGATGAGTGCAGGGACATTTGCAGACGTGTCTGCTGACATATTTGCCAGAATGATCAAGTGTTTCCTAGGTGGCGGTGTTAAAACAATCATTCATCATTAAAAAGTTAACCTTGCAAGGCAACTGGACTCAGATCAATGTGACAATCCATCTTGCCAGGCTTCATGCTATGTGCTTGTGTCTGAACCACAGTGGTTTAGATTTAAGTTTAGTGTCCTTTGAGGAAACTACGGGCAGCTACAGTATGAGCCACAGGCGTGGTGTAACCCGATGTGTGTGAAAAGTTTGCTCAACAACAATGTCGTCTGCTAAAGAGGTTGCCGTAGATGCTGCTAGAATCAGTTGTATTAGAACTTGAGAGTATTTCTTCATTGGAAAATAAGTAAAGAACAGAACTGAATGCTTTTCTCAATAGAAAAGATGGTTTTGCTCTTTATGACAAAGAATTTGACAACGTTCTATAATTCGTTGATCTGTTTGATTGAAGCTCGCCTGTGATAGACGCTGATAGGCAAATGTTTTTTTTGTTTGTTTTTTTTAAAGTGCCTGCCTTTTTCCAGTTTCCAATGAGATTGTTTTTGTGTAACGACCAACATGGACTAAAGAGTTTTAGCTTTTTAACATACACACGCAGCATCAAGAACATGTACCGTCATTCAAAAGTCTGCCATAAACTTTCTAGAAACTTTCTGATATGATTTTTCTCCTCAGGGATGTCAGACAGATGCTTCTGAAACTAGTGGAGTTAAGATCTAGTGACTGGGGCAGAGTCCGTGCTGCTGCAGCAGCCAGCAACGCCACACCAGACAATGACCCCAACTACTTTATGGTGAGTGTCAACTGTACCACACGCCCTATTTTTGTTTTGTTTTTTATTGTAAATGTTTCTCTGTATTTCTATTGGTTATGGATTTGTGTTTATTCCCCTCTCAGAATGAACCTACGTTCTACACAGAAGATGGAACTCCTTTTACAGCAGCAGACCCAGGTGAGGCTGTGTAAATCTGTTCATGGTAGATGAGGAGAGGGCAACATGGCTTTGCTGTCTTGGCTGGGCTGTCAGCTTTGTTCAGTCAATCTCAGGTGACGGGGTCACGCGAGATCAATCACAGGTCTTGGAAGGGACATAATAAAAAGGCTAGAAGACAAAAAAATGTCAAGGCTTAATAATTCATTTTATTTTTCTATGATTATATGTAGTTATATACATATAAGAAATTGAGTTCAATTGATTTGAATTGGAATGAATCAGTGAAAAATATTATAAAATATACAAAACAATATTTTCTTAAATGTCACCCAATTACACAGCTACTGTTCCCTTTTAAATGTTAGTACAAAATATGCTCGTAAGGAAATAATAGAGAATAGAACACACTTTATTTTAGCTGCAAATACCTTTTTAAATCTTCACTTGACTCATTGTCATTAAATAAAGTCAATGTCAAGTTAAATAAGTCCTTTTTAAATGGAAAAAAAAAATGTAAATTTTAACTGTGTTGCTTTTGTGCTTGAATGTTGGTCTCTGCTTTTACAGAATATGCTGAGAAATATCAAGAGATCATGGACAGGCAGGACTATTTCCATGATGTTTATGGAGAAAATGGAAATGAAATGTAAGTACATATCATAAGGATAGAACAATATGGATGGGTCACCTGTTTCACTGGGGGACCTGTTGATGCTTGTTGCTATGGATACCATTAACAGATGTGCTTCGTAGATTCACTGGTAGCACAGGTGGCACATTGACCTGCATGACCTTCAGAATAAAAAGTTCAACAGTACCACTGCGCTGGCACATCTTCAGTCATGTGACTGAATGGTGGCTTCACACAGATCATATGACCACCTGTGGGCCCCTGAGTTTGGCGAATTTTTTTGACTGGCCCACAATGCAACAGGGTCACCCATGGCCTCAGATTCAGTGTAGTCAGCAGTTGGGTGTGAAAGAGGGCTTATCTCAGCCTGTGCTCTCTCTCAGAACGGTGTCTGTGAGCTAGTGTTTTTGTGTGTCATGTAAATGGAAATTGCATCAACATTTTGTAGGATTTCTTAATATAAGTTTCAGTAACACATTTGTCTTAAAGATCTAAAAAGTAAAGGTTGTGGTTCTAAATCATTCATGTTGTTGTGTTCACAGATATGATGACTCTGAAGATGAGATGGAGCCTGAGATGGAAGAAGCTTTTGAGAATTTTTGTTTAGAATCAGAGAGGAAACGACAACAATGACGTGAGAGTGAGAATCTGTGAGACTCAAAAGGCATATACTGTACCTTTCCCACTCAAGTTGCTGGATTATTGAAAGGCAAAGGAAACTAGCATCAGATAGGTTCAAAGATTTATTTTACTGCAAACAAGCATTTTAACAAAAAGCTGTTCATAGTTGCACTTCTGACACCTTTTTCAGTCAGTGTTGATTAGAAAATGGGGACAATCAACGGGATAATTGTTTGAAACATTAAGGTATTAACAGGGAAGTTCTCTCTTTTCTTGTTTTGAATTCTTTCAGAAACTTTTTTCCTTTACACGTAAACTGGATGCCAAGAGGAAATGGTGTGCTGTGGATTTTTTTTTTTAAGAGTTAATTTCTGAAATGCAGATAAGTTTTATCAAATGTGTGCATAGGTTGTTCTATACTTATTAATGCCCCATGCTTAAATGGCAGGCCAAAAAACATAAATCATTCAACAGATATGCATAATCTTAATGTGAAATGTACCGTGGATGGGTGAGATGGTTGTTTTACTACATACCTATCTATATACAATGCATATACAGCCTTTATCTCCACCATTGTTAACTGTGTCTCTTGTCAGGTTGCCAATATGAAACACTATATTCAAGGCTATTCATCTGTTAAACTGGCTGCAGTGAACCTAAGTGGTCAGGAACTGTGAAAGGCTGTGCAGTTTGGAAAATTCTATACTTGCTGTAAATTCAGTCGCAAACTGGGAATATAGACAAACCCTTTTTTTTAAATCTCTTTCTGTGGTTAAAGTCAACATTTTAAGAAATTTTAGGTAAATGATTCAAAATTCTGAGAATGCAGTGCATCTAAATACAGTTTATTTCCTGAATGTAGCTTTAAATATCTACACATTTTGCAGTTAGAAGCAGTCAGTGCAACTGCAAAAAGTATTCATTCTTATCCAAGACTGAAAGACTGTTTACCACCAATCCATGGAACCCATAAAAAGGAATGTTGTTTTATAGTTTGTAAATATTATTTATGGTATTGTTTGCCTGCAATAAATTCTTTATAATGTGAGATTTTATTCGCTACATTTGTGTTTGTGCCTTTTTGAAATGAATGAAGATATACATTGAGGTCCATTCTGTAGGCACAGTTACACCAAGTTTCTAGTTTATTAGGAACAAAAGAACAACTTAGTACATTTGAATTTAGTATATATATTTTTTTCTTTAACACTGGTTTGTCAATGAAAACTAACCATATAGAGTTAAATCAAAACCCAATTAATTTACTCTTTATGTTATGACCCTTTGTATAGATGTTACCTATGATTTACCCCCCATAAAAATAAGACACACTTCTGAAAACTAAATTAGTCCCTGGGTTCTTCACATTTGCAAAGAAAAGGCACATAATTTACGACTCATGAAAACACTGGAAAAACATTAGATCTTATTTGAAGGTAACCTGTCCTACTCTACCTCTCTCTGCTATTCAATGAAAACTGAAATATTTACTAACCAGATACAAACTCTGCCATCATCTGGTGACTTTGTGTCTGTGCAACACTGCTGATCAAATAGGGCCCATACAAACCTCACCTAGTTTATGATCAAATTACAGCTGATTGTCACTGATAAGTCATTGCTGTTAGGACAGCAAAGCTTTAAAATGTGTAAATGTATTCTACATCATGCAATTACAGTATTGGAAGATTTGTGCAAAGATACTCTGGCTTGCTGATTTACAATTGACTAGTACATGAATGACAAGGCTGATTTAATTCACAGATTTCAGATTGTCACCAGGGCCTGTTAGCTATTGTTTTGTCCATTAATCAACCCTTGATTTATCTGGTTTATTATAAACAATAATAATTAGAATATATGTAGTTAATGATGATAATTAAACACAAAACAATACAGTTTAGTTGCTTACATTCAAAGAGTGAGTCATCCTATACAGTATGAGAGCAGATAAACAGGGATTGGAGACACAAATAAAAACAGCTTTAGCCCCAATAATCTAACAATCTATACTACGTAATATTGCTGAGGTATTTTTTATTATAACAATTTTGTTAAAAAAATGTATTATAATAATTCTTTTGAGGACATAGTTTGTGATTTTGTTGTATTAAGTTGTTCTTAATGAATCTATAATGTTTTTCATCATTGAAAACATTTTTTTGTTTAGTTACACATGCTATTTTGGTTTTACGTTTTCTGTATTCTGTACCCCAGTTTGCAGGCTTTGAACTGAATGAGTTTATAATGTGTGAACAGATTAACTTGAATGCAACACTTGATGCAACACCATACTTACACACTCTTCCAGATAATACAGTCACATCATGTAGGTGGAGATCAGTGGCTGGTCTTCCTTACTACCACATGTTCATATTTTAATCATAATGCCTTTTCTATTTTTCAACTAGTCCAAGAGAATGCGAGAGTCTGCCCTTCCCTTGGTTCAGACAGACCTTTTCCCTCTAGCCTAAAGAAAAGATAAGGAGTGTCTTTGTTGCCATGTCAGAAACTTATCGTGTGTACGAAATGGCCTTGAAAATTCTTAGTGGTTGCCTGAGTTTAGAGAAAAATGACAAACAGTCATACAATGACATTGCCCTAACCTCAATGTCACAACACAGCTATTTTTCTAACCACAATAAAATCGCTTCTGTGCTTTGTAACTCTTGACACGGTCTATATTTCTTTCATGTCTGTGAGGGGTACAGTAAATTGGGGCATCCCGTTGACCCAATGACGTAAGACGCATGCCATGTAACCACAACAGTCCTGGTTCCAGCCTTATTTGGGACCTTTTCTGCGTGTCACCCCCATCTCTCACACACCAGGTGTCAAAAATAAAAATCACTTGAAGCTAGGTAACAAGCTTTGATGTGGTTGTCCCATCATATTTAAAGTAAAGCTATTATGTTTTTAGCATATTGTTTCACTGTCAGAGTTTAAGTCAATAGCATGTGCCAGTTGTTCCTACTGTGCACGAAAGACCGCTCTCCCACAAGTCTGTCTCTAATTTATTGCCAACAAGCAGTTGTGGCTTTTATCTAAACCCAGGAATGATCATAGCGAAATGTTCTGCTGTAAATGTTATATGTTTCTGTTCTTTCCTTATTTGGGAAAACAGGAGTGATGTTTATTAGCATTCAAGTGCATGCTGTATGTGTGTCATCCATAAGGAGGATGCTGAGGAAGCACATTGCACATGGCTGATATCTTTATCTGCAAACCACTGGCTGCCAACTCAACAAGGGCATCATTTTGCTCACATTTACAAATAAACTGCATTCTTCACTTGAGGATCGTTGGAAATACACCTGTACAAATCTAATAAAAGATTCAGTCATCATGTGACAGGATAGTAACTTCACTCACAAGTCACATTACAACCATGTCTGTGTGCAGTCATTGACTCGTGAGCCCCTCTGAGCCTGCTGGATGTGACTGTCTGGCTCACAATGCAACAGGGAAAACCAGGGCCTTAGATTCCCATTGGTCAGCAGATGGGTGTGAAAGAGGGATTAGCTCCATGTTACAGTCCACTCACCCAGAACTATATCTGTGAGTGACTGTATCATGTCTGCATATTGTATAATGAGGTTTTAAGACAGAAATAACTAACAAAAAACGCTAAAAAAAGCAGTGTTTTTCCTCCTGGGAGAATATCTGTTTGAAAGCTCTGGTGACAAAATCTGTGACTCTGAATCACCTGAGATGGAGCCTGAGATGGAAGAAGTGTTTGGGAATGTCTTCATCAGAGAGGCAATGGATGTGTTGCTGGAATGTTTTTGATTTGGGAAAATTATTCTATGTTTGCATTGGCCATTAAATTGGTTGTGTCCGCGGTGAACGATACATCTGAAATCAGTGGTGGTTGTTTGAGCAGCAGGACTGAAAAAAATAAAGAGGGCACCATCGCATAGAAAGTCGTGATGCATTCGGGTGAAACACACCTTAGAGGGCACTTTGTCATGTTTTATCTACCAAAGGGGCATCCAGGAGGGAACGTTTGCTGCGTTCTCCAGGACACAGGAGCTCGGGCAGGTGATCCACAGGTTTACAAATGTCTGAAATGATCAGAATAATACTGAAACATACAGCACAGAGAATGGATATTAACATGAATATCTGTAAAATATAATATCTTTGTGAACCTTTTGTTTTAGCTTAGTCAGAGAGGAGATGATTTAAAGGTCCAGTGTGTAACATTTAGGAGGATAAGGAGAGTATAACATTTATAGGTATGTTTTCATTTGTGTATAATTGCCTAAAAAACTAAACTTTTGTTAGCTTAGAATGAGTCTTTTATATCTATATATGTGGCAATATTCATGGTTTTCACATGTCTTGCAGCCACTGTAGTTTCTCCTTCACACTTGGGTGAAGGAACTAGATGCCACTAAATCCTACACATTGGTCCGTTAACTAACACGGCTGTTTGGTAGAGAACATTTTGAGTCATTTTATTGAGCCATCTCTATCACTCGATTTAAGTCTGTTGTGTTAAAAAAGAATCCACTAGATCTTGCAGTGTCTTTAAGGAGTAGGCCCTTTTCAGTTCACATCCTTTCTATGAACTTTTTACATAGAGAGTTCTTATGAAAACTGTTTTGTATGGATCATCCAGAGTAACAGGGAGACATGTTGTACACATGTTGCTGGTTAATATTTTGAATTGTTCAGTTCTGTGAGCCCCACAAAATAAATTGAATCCACCACTATTGTGTTGGATGAAGAAATACAGTAAAACCAAAACTATTTGAAAGACAAAATGCCAAAAGAGGCAAGTGAGAAATTCACTTCTTTTACAGAGACAAAGGCTTGTCCTGTGATTATAAATGGTCTTCAAACATCCAGGCCGACATCAGATGATTCATGATGTGCTTCAGTGGGGATTTTTTTAATGACGTGTGCACACTGCTCTATTATGTCGGGGCCTGACAGGAAAATAGACCATGAGCTTTGCTGTTTCAAGTTCCTTCCTTAGACTGTTCAGCATTATTTGCCTAAAACTCTTGGGACTGTTAGAGAAAGCAGTATCCTCTTGCTCTTACCTTTTTAACTTCTGTGAAAAGTGAATAGTTCAGTTTTCAAAGCAAGTCTTGTAAACACAAACATCAGAAAAGAAAGAAAGAAAGAAAGAAGGCCGGCCTTTTCCAGGAATTGCTCCGCGTCACCTCCACACAAATGCTTAACCTTGCTCCTTGGAATTCTCAAGGTGCTCCGGCTCACCAGATGACTTACACAAGAATCATGACTGCACAAAAGGGATGGAGGCATAGGGTTTGCTAAATGAGGCATAGTTTTTTCCGGGGCTTCCCCACACTAGTGAATCAACTTAACACCAGTGAGGGTCGTGGGTCTGTGGCCTACCTACTTCCCCAAAGACTATGGTGTATCTGGACACTGAAGTCTGATACACATCATTTACTGCAAGGTGACCGAACAGATCAGTCAAAATGAGTTAAGTTACAATGGCATCTGAACAAGGTTTGCCTCACAACTCCTCTCAGGCCTCATATTAAACAGAGAAGTTTGAGTGTAAGCCTTTAATTAATTTTTGTGGTTGTTTAATATGGAAGCATAAAGTTTGGCAACTTATAGGGTCCGCCTATGTTCATAACTATGATTTAAGGTTTGATGTGACATATTTGGAAGGGTGGAGATGATGTTAATGATGTTTAATGTATCTTTGTTACTAGGCAGTACATTCATTGGTCTAAGAAAGGAAGACACAGAAGCACCAAGACAGTCACAATGAAACTGTCTGTAAGAGAAATGGTAGGGTAATATGGAATAAATGTAATCTAATTAGACCAAATAATGATGTAATATACACCCTATATATAGTTCAGACAAATATTTCAGTCTTAAGACTCAAAAACTGCTGCTGTGCTCATTAGCTCTGACTGTCATGAACAGTCTCTGGTTGTGTCCAAGTCAAGGGGAGGTAATTAGGCTGTGATTAGTAAGTGTCAGTCTGTTAGGACAACAGCAGCCTTTCAAAGCAATGCCACCCTGTGTTCAATAACTAAATAATTTAATTATAACCAGCAGTGTTGTCTGGTAAACGTGGTTAAAGAGGTGCTCTGTTGATTTAGTTTTATGCAGTTGTGGGGCTCACAAGAGGAAAGTAAAAGAACAGTTCTTACCCTTTTCCTCATTACCCCTGCTGAGGTGCTCTTGAGCAAGGCATTTTACACCCAGTTACTCAGTGGCCTAGAGACCAGACTGGGATTGTACTGGGATTGTACTGGGATGCTTCCAGGTGAAGTTGAACGTCATCATGGCGGTCCTTGGAGAGACAGCTTGATTCTTAATGAGGTAAACAAAAGTTGCTTTTTTTTTTAAAAATGTCAATATTGTAGCAGCAGAGGCTGAGATGTCCCGACTTTCACTCTGGATCCTACATTTCCCACAATGCAACCTAAATTTTTATTTGACTCTCCCTGCCTGGAAAATGCCCACATATTTTAAATTCCACAACCCCGGTTCACAATGCAGGCTTTCTGTTAAATATCTGTAGCCCAGATGAAGTCATTGGGGTTATTTTCCCCCTCCAAACCCCCAGGAGACATTATAAAACAACGTCATTGTTCCAGTGAACACTAAATCTAAATCTTTTTGCACAATATCCCTTTAACTGTGACATTGAACTTGTCACTTACATTCACTACCTCTTTACTTATTTTCTCACCAATCACTATGACATCAGTGAACGTCATTATGTGTGTGGGTATTAAGCAACAAGCAACAAGCCTTCATTCTTTCCAAAACAGCATTTTGGAATGAAACCATTTATTTAAAATGAAATGCCCTTCCACTCTTTCTCCATCCTCCCCTGTAACTTTACAGTCTCTTACACATGATCCAATGGAGGCACTTACATCATTGTTTTCCAGTTAAGGAAGGAAGGCTCAGTCTCCTTACAGATCTCAGAATAGACTCTATTGTTTGGGTTTATAAGATTAAGTTTATAGATTCTTAATATTGTACATTTCTTCAGATTTTCTTCTCTCAACCATAACTCTACAGAAATTATAGGGTGATGGGAGACAGTTGATGATGTTTATTCTTTTATTTGACATCTGATTTAAGTTTTCCACCCATTTTGTGGCTCTGGAGTTTTCTCGATTAAAATGGGTGTGGGCTTGTTTTGAACATTTGCCTCAAACCTTCTTTTTAAAAAAAATAAATAAAAACCTCAGTATAAGCTTTACATTAAAAGCATTAAATGACTTGAGATGACATTAGCGTGTAGGAGTCTCTTTTTCGGGATGGTCATAACCGGATTTCCCAACCTCCTTCGCCCAGTCAGACTTTATTATTGCAGACTTCACTTCACACCCTTTGATAGTACTTGGTCAAAGTCTGCATGGGCAGGTAAGAGGAAGAACACAAGTCCTTATTTAGGATGTCCGGTGCGTCACCGATGACTCGCTGTGCGCTGCCTCAACTTTTTGACAAGTGCTTCAGTTAATCACCTCATACAAATGGAATAAAGACGACGATGGACTTCTTCTGGGGGAATATCTTCTTCTTTACAGTCATAATTAGTAAGTACTGAACTTGTTTTTTGGACTTTGAACCTGTTCTTTTTTCCATTATCACCTCAGCCAGAGTTAAAAGATCCAAAATAATACCCATGCCACGAATAGCGAGGGGTTTTAAATCGCTTTCATAAGATTAGACTCGGAAATGTGTATTGGTCGTTCGTTGCAGCTTTGAATGTGATCTTTAACTATTTCCACACACTTTTAAACACATCTGAAAAGCAGCAGAGGAGTGCACGCTCAGTATGCAGTCCTTTTTATTGAATGAATCCGCCTGGAAGAGCGTTTGTTTTGAATTAGATTTCACTTCACCCTGCAGCGCTCCTTCCTCTGAATCTGCTATCAAACCGCACGGAATAAATAAGACCAGATTTCTCGTTTTAATGTGCATCATAGCGGAGAAAAGTCACGCCATTTGGTGTTGCGCGATGCCTGCTCTGTAACTTGTGGAAGCTTTCAAGCAGCAGCCAGACAGGAGACTTTTAATTATTCTCCTATATGGACATTCCCATTTCTGGTTGAAAGGAAATATGAATATGTTATGGGGCTTTGCGGAGCCCAAAGTGCTACTTTGTGCTGCAGGTAAACAGGCGTGGCAAGAGCTAGTGAAGGTCTCCTGAGTCCAGTACCCATCCACATTCCTGTCCCTGCTGATTGAGGGGAACACAGGGCTTATCACTGAGCTCTGCCTGTATGGGCTTGTGGGTCTATTGCTGCAGCAAGACTCACTCATAAGCAAGGAAGTTTCATGTCCTGAGGGTGTTCAGAGAGCTGTGTTTGAAGGTGGATTTTTGTCTATGGAGAAACACACTGTTCTGGGGCAAGCAATTTCTATTAACGCAATCCTCAACCCTCAATGGTTAGTGTGACCTTCGAGTGTTGAAAAGCTTTTTAGTGGGTTGAGTTGGTTTCATGAGTCAAGCTGATGTGGATTTCAAAACATACACGATTCAGCCACCAAAATCACCCTCTTGACTCAGGAAGGAAGTCAGGACTAAGTTGCTTAGTCTCAAACCTATTTTAAAAATAATAATGATATTAATTTTGTTTTGAACTTTCAGACACACAAATTCAAAACTGCAAAATAATGTAATGTGTTTAGCGTAGGTGCAACTGTGAAGAGTTACATGATGATCATTGAGGTGCTGTTATAAACTGTCACTGTCACTGTTATGCACCATTATGTTTCTCCTCCACCAGCTGACAGAGTTTGGCACTCACAGTCCTTCAACGTTGGCACTGCAGGAGCCAAGATTTTCAGTGGACCAGCAGCGGAAGAGTTTGGCTACTCAATCCAGCAAGCAACAAACCATGAGGGCAAATGGTATGAATTTAAGTCATCGCTTAAGGATTTTGTTCGTATGTTGGAGAGAGCAGTTAGAGCAAACAAAGAAGAAAAGTGCAGATTCACATTCAGTGGGCCACGTTTGTAGATAGACCTTGTCAGTACAGGCCTGTACACCTGAACAGGCTGGATTCCAGATTCAACAAGGAGCTTGCTTCACCAGGTGTTTTGTTATTGTGTGCATTACAAAAAAAATCTATGTTCCTCATCCCAAAGATGCTCTACAGTTTGCAGGGTTGAGATCTCAAGGCTCTGAAAGTTGTTTGTGTACACCAACTGTAATATTTCTTTCTCTGAACTGATAGGTGCATTTTTGTCACGTTGTGGAGTTTTTTGCTTGTAGAAATATCCATTTTGCAAATGAAGGCCTATTGCTGTAAAAAGACACACATGGTTATCAGCAGTGTCTAGGTATTCTGTGGCAAGTAAACAACTCTCCACATTGTTACACACTACTACCGCTAGCCTGCAGTGTTGGCACCAGACACCGTGATTAAAATAAAAATCTCACTTCATTTGTGTCCAGTTCAGCTGTATCATTTTGGTTCTAACTGAAGGGAGGGAAATTGCTATGGTTTTTGTTTAATGCACTGCGAGGGTTAAGAGGTTGGGTGTTGTTAAATGCTCCTCTCTTCAACACTGTTGTAGCACTACTTGTTTCTAACCATGTTTATAGTCTGGGGTCTGGGGATGGCAATGCCGGTCTGTTGGTCGGCTGCTCAGTCCACCGCTTTGGTCCACACTGAAGTAGGCTACTAGATGGATTGTCAGGAAATTCTGCACAGATATTCATCCCCTGACCTTTCTTCTTGGTGGTGACCATGAGGTTGACATTTGTGTTTTTTACTGAAGCATACCGACATTAGCATTTACTGTATGTCGGAGCACCAATGTGGCTAATTATAGTTTTACAGAGTTTCTAGCATAGTTTATTTTTTAACAATTGGTAAGTGTACTGGATTTATGACACTGATACGAATATCTGTCATATTGTCTATCTCTACTGATAAGTTGATGTTGCAATACATTGTTGCATGGTTGTGTGTGAAACAAGTAATTTGGTCATGTTTAAAGCCTCTTACATTTTGTCCCACTCATTTGTGACATTTAGTTAAACAGTAACTGGACGTCTCATTGATGTCTGGATCTTGCACACTGAGTCACAGTCTCATAGAGTAACTCACTGTCTGGAGGAGTGTCCCGTAGAGGAAGTGTACGGTATCTCAGGGTGATCTCTGACTGTATATTTCACCATCATATCATGAGAAAAAACAGTGATACATCCCATTTCCTGTCCTACAACGTACAAATAAGAATGATGTGTCCCGCTTAGCGTGCTGTGTTTGACATGGTGAGAAAATGCCGCATTTATGTCGAATTTAGGGTCAGCCTTACAGCAGTATTGGGACTTATATACTTTTTATTACTGGCTGTTCTGGATTTTGAGAAATGTCTTAAGTTACAGCTTCAACAACAACAAGCAGTGTCTGAATGCTGTGATGTGGGGAAAATGTGTTTGAAGTGGATATCTTCTGTGTGAACTTGTAGAATCTTGTTTGCTGTTTTATAGGAGGTTAGAAAAATGATATGACTTGACACTCAAACTCGCAGCTACAATGATACTGACGGATATTGATGTATATTTTTTGTATAACAATTGGCCCAGAGGTTACTGCAGTAAAGTTTGATTCCTGTTTTATTTCAACATATATTTAAAGTAGTGAAGTTACTTTTGTTCTTTGTCAACCGCAAGTTAACATCTATAGACCGAAATTCTGTAACCACTGTCAGCATCAAATCATTTGGATAAAATACTGTACACAACAAACATTCAAAGACTTACGGTACATGTTTATGCAAGTGTGGAAGAGATGAATATTGTTGTTTTCTGTAGGCTCCTGGTTAGTGCTCCATGGAGTGGTTTCAGTCGAAACAGGAAGGGGGATGTTTACAAGTGTCCAGTCTCAGGGTCCAGAAACAGCTGTGACAAGCTCAATCTTCAAGGTAAGGTTTGGGGTTTTATTATTTAGCTTTTGACCTCTCTGCCAAACATTGGCCATGTTAACTTCCTAACACTTTAACTTACTTAAAGTGCCTAAACACGCACTGAAAGATGCGTCACCAGCAGTATATTATAGCAAAGCATGTATTTTATTTATACTTTCAGCTTATGATAGTTATACACATTGTATACATTTCAGATTTAACAACTATAATCTGAACTTTAATGTAAGAGCTAATTTGTTGTCTTTATCCACAGACTCTGTCAGTATTCCAAATGTTAAAAACGCCATCGATAATATGTGCCTCGGGCTGACTCTTACCCGGATGCCTGCAGATGGTTTGATGGTATGTGTGTTTGTATTTGTGTCTGCTTTCACACCAAAGATAGAACGTTAATCATGCTCTTTCAGAGCATGGCACAAAATTAACGCCAGCCAAATGTCGGTAAAATATGAACAGTGGATTGGCTGGTAAAATTTGAATTTGGCCGGTGGACAAAAAAGTTAATGTACCAGTTAATGTTTCAGAGAAAGAGGGGTGCAAAAAAATATGTTTTTACTTTCTAACCTAAAATATTACAGATATTTTATAAATCTGTTTCTTGTGTTTCTGTTATTAATCTGGATGCATAACACGTTCTTAAAGTGCTGTCAGAAATATTGTAGTCACAAGATGGACACGCATGGACGACACAGCAGTGTGCCATGAACCGATTAAATCATGACTTCCTAAAAAATTTACATTAAAATGTTATTTAAAGGTGGAAGGAAGTGTGCCTGTGGCTTAGCTAAATTGGTTTCTGCAACAGAAAGTAATTCAAAATAACTGCACTGCACGACACTGCACAATTTCAATGTGTTGTTATTTACCACAAAAAAACACTTATTCAGCATATGAGTTGAATGTACAATTAACAACAATGTAATTCATTTTTGAACTCAGACATAAGAGCTCACTGGGAGCTTTTAAAGGTAGTGACAAAATATCATTATTCTGGTATCTCAATAAGCCTTTTTGTATCATAAAGCAGACATCTCTGGTTACAGTGGTAACTGTCGTTTCCCAGATGACCTTTTTTTTTGTAGTTTGCTCACTTCCATTAAGTCTCTTCTCTTTTTTCTGTGGACATCCAATACAGATGTGTGGTCCTCTTTGGGGACAGAAGTGTGGTAATCAGGACTTCTACCCAGGAATATGTGCAAAACTGAACCCCCTCTTTCAACCTCAACCCGCCTTTTCTCCTGCTGTCCAGAGTAAGAGCTGTCATTCTTTTGTATGATCATGGATGTTTGGTAGTTAGATACTTCTACGTTCATAGTGTTCACAGTAACGTATATTCTGTTGTAATGTTATGTCATGCTACGTCACCCTGTTATGCCGTCAGCGACCATTTTGTTGTGGAAACTGTAACATCATAGATTTTATAGTTGGTTTACTAAACAGCGACCTTTTTAATGCAAGACATGGCCAAGTTTGAATTGTTCTTTCCAAAGTTATTATTCGTCTTCTGGGTTCAATTTTGTTTTACATCATAGCTTGTCAGTGCTCAGCTTTTCCTCAGCTCTCAATTCCCAACTCACCAACAAGAAGGTGTCTCTGCTTGCAGCCATGTAACCACATACTAATGTAATTTAACAAATAAAAAAAGGCAACAAGGCTCAATTCTCTCAATTTTTTTTATATTTAATTGCCATTAACTGAAACCAGCTGCATGGAAGCTAGAAAATAAATAATAATAGTAAGCTTCAGAAAATGTTCAGCAGTAACGTGAAGGGTATGACCTTAGCTCCTTTCATGAATGCTCCTTAAATGTTTTATGATGTCTCTTCTCATGACTTTTGTAGCATGTGGAGGGCCTATGGACATCGTGATTGTTTTGGACGGCTCCAACAGCATTTATCCTTGGGAACCAATGACCGCGTTCCTCCAGAAATTAATACCTGCGCTCGACATCGGACCCCAAAACACACAGGTAGCCATAAAAGGAAATGTAGGCAGAGATGAAGCAGGGGATAATCTTTTTCTCCTTGTGGTCATTACTGACAGCTGTCTTTGCTTTTTTTTCACGCCGTTCTTTATTATGCCAGGTCAGCGTCATACAGTATGCAGTTAATCCCAAGTTTGAATTCAAACTGAACGAGTATAAAACCAAGGATGAAATGATAGCTGCAACATCCGGAATCGCACAAATGTATGGTTCCTCTACCAATACCTTCCATGCGATCCAGTATGCCAGGTTGGTGTTGCCTTTTATGTTTGCATGTGTTTATTTACTTATAATGTATATTTGATTGCTTGCTTGGTGTCTTGTTTTTCTTATAATTTGTATGTTGCTCTCTCTATCCGTCTGGTCTGTTTTATTATTAACTGATCAGGACTGAATAATTATTTTGATGTTGTTCCACTGTGTGTGCTCTCTTCAAGTCAGTGGGGTTTCAATCCAAAAAACGGCGCTCGACCAGGCGCTGCCAAGGTGATGGTAGTCGTCACTGATGGGGAGTCTCACGACGAGGCTTTCAGAGATACGGTCATTGCCGACTGTGAGAAACAAGGCATCACTCGCTTTGGTATTGCTGTAAGCGATGATTTGCTATTTACTCTCATCGTGTCATGTACAAACATAAAACAAACATTAGATCAATACTCAATAAACCAAGTCACAGGTTTAAGCTTCATTTTCCTGATTTTAATCACAAAGTTCCACTGTGTGGATTCATTAAAGGGTTCTGATGCTGAGATGGAACCAGAAATACAGCTTTAGCTTCCAACTACTTAGAACATTTTTATAATTTATGGTAATGATTTATACTTCAAGTTATCTTTATAGTTATTATTGTAGATAATGAGATGTGATGCCTGCTGATAGCATAACATTGGGTAGCTTTGTAAAATTCATTTGCCTAAACTTTTTTACATTTTCCACGTTTCTGATTAATTCGAGGTTTTGATGTGCCAGTGTATTACCTAGACATCTTTTTTTTGTCTTTGCACTCTTTTTTTAGGTGCTGGGTTATTACATCAGAAACAACATCAACACAGAAAACCTGATAAAAGAAATCAAATCCATTGCCAGTTTACCCACAGAAAAGTACTTCTTCAATGTGTCGGAAGAGGCAGCCCTCTCCACCATCGCTGGAGCACTGGGGAACCGCATCTTCAACATAGAAGGTGAATGTTATTTATTTTTACTTACTGCATATTCATTCATGCTCGTTTTCAAAGGAACTCATCTAGACATGTCACAACACATCTGTCATATCTGAGCATCCCAAGAATGATTCTTGATCTGCTCCTCTGTTGTTGATTCTGATTTTTACACAATGGTCTGTCCCTGCCAGGCACTGGAAAAGGGGGTGATAACTTCAAGATGGAGATGTCTCAGGTGGGATTCAGCGCTCACTACTCCAGCCAACAGGTACAGAGTGCTTTAACACTTTTCTATTAATTGTGACAAAGTAAGTTCACATGTTTAGCTGTTTTCAGACACTGCTGTGGGACGTTTGAAATATGCTAACAGAGGTGTAATTTGAAGGCTTATCTGATTCCAAGGCATTACACAGGAGTTTGTACTTGATGCATGAGTGTTTGCCAGACTATCCTTCGGTTTTGTAGATCCTGCCACACAAATACTTTGTCTAAAGTACAGACATACACACCACTGGCCACCAGTTCTGTAATCAAAGCTATGAAAATATGTTATAATAATTAAATACTGTTGAGTAACCACCAACAGCTAGCAAAATTTAAAGTGACTATAAAGCTGATCACAGAATCCCTTACACTGCTGAATGCTTTTTGTGGTTCAAGTTCAAGAGAATCCACAAACTTGCAATAATTATATTGCAAATATTTTGAGAAACAGTATGTATACCACAGACCTTATGCAATGGTTTGGTCTTTTTCACACTCATGTTACTGCATTGATACTGTGTTACAACGGCTGGTCAATTACAATGGTGAAAGAAGCATTTAGATTCCCTACTTATGTAAATGTAGTAATATTGCAGTATATAGATCTATACTGTCATTCTTTTGTATAATTATGAATGTTTGGTAGTTAGATATCTTTCTATGTTCATAGTGTTCACAGTAACGTACAGTCTGTTATGATGTTATGTCACGCTATTTCTTCAGGTTATGCGTTCAAGAAGCTCAGTCTGTAAGACAGATCAGAATATTAATGCTGTGTATTATATGATGTCTGTTAATTGGTCTTTGGCCTGGGCTGTTTAAGGATGTGCTGATGCTGGGAGCAGTGGGAGCCTATGCTTGGAGCGGGACCGTCGTCCATCAAAAAGGGTCAATAGTAGACATTCTCCCTTTCTCAGCCTTTGAAGGAACTCTTCAAGACAGGAACCACAGCTCATTACTGGGTAAGCATTGGATCATCTGGATTTATTTGACCAACTCTATTATACATTTTGCTTCTGTTACTTGATGATGAAACAATAAAGGAATGGAGATGTTCACTGAGCTGGTAATACAAGTGTAAACACAGCAGTGGTATATACAGTATAAGTAGATATTCACGATGGCGCCTTGTGGTGACTGTCAGGATAACTCTGGTGCATTTTCAAAACTTAAATTAACTTAAAATATGTGTTATAATGCTTTTTGTTTCAATGGCTTTCAGAGAATCCACAAACTTGCAATAATTATATTACAAATATTTTGAGAAACAGTATGTATACCACAGACCTTATGCAATGATTTGGTCTTTTTCACACTCATGTTTCTGCATTGGCACTGTGTTACAATGGCTGGTCTAAGTACAGTGGTGAAAGAAGCATTCAGATTGCCTACTTATGTAAATGTAGTAATATTGCAGTGTATAGACCTATACTATGTTACAATTAAAAATATTTAAGTAAAAGTACACAAGTATGTCAGAACAAGTCAGAAAAAAATAGTATCCCTAAAAGTATCAAAGGTAAAAGTATTAGTTATGCAGAGTAGAGCCTGTCACTGTTTTCATATGTTATTGATGCATTTATTTATAAGCAGCATTTTAATATAGTAGCTTGTAGAGGCAGAGAAAATAATAGTTTAAGATATTTTTTATAATTTAGTTGTGTAATTAATAGTAATGCATCATATTTAAAAGAAAATCCTCAAGTAAAGTACAAATACCTCAAAAATCTACTTAAGTACATTATTTGATCAAATTTACTTTATAATGTACTATATCAACTTTTAAATGTGTTACTTGTGGTTATTTCCAGGTTACTCTGTCACCACACTGAGCGATGGGCCTACAGAATACTTTGTAGCTGGTGCACCTCGCTCCAACCACTCTGGACAGGTTATCGTTTACACCGTCAACGCCCAGAAGCAATCTGCTATCATAGATTCAGAAAGAGGGAAACAGGTATGAGATTAGAGAATATGGTATTCACATTTTCCACCAAGAACCTAATGTTTACAAATGTAATTGATCGTCAGTAAAAACCTGTCTTTTGTTGTCCTAGATTGGGTCATACTTTGGAAGCGTGCTCTGCTCCCTGGATGTGAATAGAGATGGGGTGACAGACCTCCTGCTGGTTGGTGCGCCTATGTTTATGAGCGAGCTGAAGAGAGAAGAAGGCAGGGTCTACCTCTTCTCTGTCACCAAGGTAAAAATTTTACTTTTAGAGTAACACTTTGTGGTCTGGATTTTCTGAGAAACAGTGAACATGATTACCACTATTCACACTGATGCATTAGGATAGTCAGTGTTTCATAATGAAGAGACATCCTATATAATTACATTTCCTTTCATGACTTAGAAAGTCAGCACAGGTTTGTTGGAAAAGTGGGTGTACTGTAAGAGATTCTCAAACGTGATATATTTCATTTCTAATAATTTTCTCTTCTGAAGGGTATACTGAACGAGCAGGGATTCCTTAATGGTCCGTCCTCAAATGAGAACGCACGTTTTGGGATGGCCATCTCTGCTGTTCCTGACTTGGACCTCGATGGTTACAATGATGTTGTTGTTGGAGCCCCCCTCGAGGACAAAGGAAAAGGTGTTATTTACATCTACAATGGGGAGAAGGAGACATTAAAGCAACAGTTCTCACAGGTATGGAGAGAATCTGTTGTGTTTAATTTCTGACTGAAAAGTGAATTTGGAGCTAAATTCTCTGTTGATGATGAATATACATTTAGTTAATGAAATAATGAGAGTGATGATTATTGTTTATCATCTTTTTCAGAGAATTCTTGGCTCCAAACTGGATCCTCAATTGCAGTATTTTGGAAGGTCCCTAGATAGCTACAAAGATCTTAATGGTGATACAATCCCTGACATCTCCATTGGTGCATATGGCAAAGTGGTGCAGCTTTGGTAAGTTTAATAGCACAATCATCACAATATATGGGAATGATGAAGATAACCTGAAATAACTTCACTAAATGAACCAATCATTTATATCTGGTAATATCTGGCTGTTAATAATGAAAATTTGCACTTGATTTTCAGGTCCAGAGGTGTTGCGTCTGTCACCGCTAAAGCGTCTTTCAACCCCAATAAAATCAACATTTTCAACAAACCCTGCGACATTATTGGACGCAAGCTTACATGTTTCACCGCCAACCTCTGTTTCAGTGCTGCATTCAGGCCCAAGAACCCCGTTGGACCCATTGGTAAATCTGATTACCTGTTAGGCTTCTCAAGGATGCCCGATTTCTGTTACTTAAATTGTTAAACATTTTAGAAAATACACTTATTCACTTTCTTGCCAAGCGTTAGATGAGAAGAGCAATACCACTCTCATGTCTGTACAGTCAATATTAAGCGACAGCCAGCAGCTGCTTGGTTTAGCTTAACACAAAGGCTCGAAACAGTGGAAACAGGTAGCTTGGCTAAACCAAGCTCTAGCCAGGTTAGCCATAATTAGCAATACCAGCGGATACATTATATTTTGCTCATACAAACATGTCAGCAGACAGAAGTACTGTGTTTAGGACTGATTTAATAAGAAACAAAAGAAAAAGTGCTAATAAACAGAATATTACTACAACCTATCAAGGTATCAATCTTATAATCTAACTCTCAGCAAGAAATCAAATAGGTGTATTGCACAAAACTATTCCTTAAAGATAATAGAATCCCATGAAATTATTTTTAAGAAAGAAATGATTGCACTCACGTGTCAGAGAGTATGTCATATACAGTATATTTTCACTTCTTTCAGATATATCCTATACTTTGACTCTGGATGCTGACTTGCAGGCTTCACGAGTGACATCAAGAGGACTGTTCACACAGAACAATGAGCGCTTCCTCACAGAAAAGGCAAAAATATCATCTGCGCCACTGTGTCGAGACTACCAGGTTTATGTTCAGGTAATGGATGAAAGTCATCTTGTGTCTCTCAATGATTCAGTTGTGTGAGGTGATTTATGTGAGTACCCTCGTGTGATAAGGCTTGTAGAGATATTCAAATGTGTTTTTTCAAAATAGTATCACGTGTGCTTTTTTTAACAGGAGGCACCAGACTTTGTCAATTCCCTCAGTCTGAAAGTAGAAATCGAGCAGCAAAATGCAGATGTGAACCCTGTCCTCGATATGTTTTCTCCAAGTGCCTGGGAGTTTTTTGTAAGTGACAAACACTACATGATATCTATAAATCTGTATTAATGTTTTTTTTGCCTGTGGTCTAAATCTACAGGAAACAGATCAGGTGATAAGACTGTAGGCGAAGCTGTTATCTTGCAGAAATGTTTCTACTATTCAGTCATTTAAAATTATATGGTGTGTGTGTGTGTGCGTGATGATTACTGGCTTTTAAGACTAAAGTGTTTCATAACATCACGCAAGTACTCAGATTTACACACTATGTGTTTTCCCAACAAGACTAAAGTACTTCCACTGCAGTAGAAATATAATACATTTCCTTTATAGTATGTTTGTTACAAATCTAAGGAGATTATAAGAGAAGAGACATCTATTGAAAATACAACCTTTGAAGAATAAAGCAGCATCCTGCTCTGTTATTGTTTCAGATCCCCTTCACAAAAGACTGTGGCTCTGATGACGTGTGTGTCAGTGATCTGGTGCTAAGTGCAAAGACAGACACAAAGGCGTCCAGGTGAGAACTACTGATCTGCCTCAGGGGTATAAGATACATATCATACTTGCTCTCCAATACATATACAATATACAGCATCAGATATATACAGGTTTCAAGTAAAGACAGGATGTGCTCTGTTTCATGGTTTCACGTGATTTGTTGTTAAATTAAAGTAAAAACAATATAGACAGAACAAGCTCAGGCAAGTCTTTCTTTACTGTGAGTCAGACTGATTTTCTATGTACTGATCTGTACCTGCGTGTATTTTTCTAGAAGTGTGAAAAGGTTGTTATCCCACATATACAGAGGTGGTAAAAGTACACACATTCTTTACTGAAGTAGAAGTAGTAATATTTGTGTAAAAAAGAAAAGCCCAATGGTATGTAGCCCAATCTGTCATGTGTAATATGCACCGGTCTAGATGTTTGGAAGGTGTGCAATGATATAAATTATGATAATAATAATTAATAATTCCCCTCAAATGCATTAAAACTAAAGTAACAAATCTGTTTTGAAAATGTCAGTAAAAATCTGTAACAAAGTATTTTTACATCGTTAGTTTCCACCTCTGCACATAAAGGCAGCCTCTAATATTGTACACATTTATATAACAGGGAAGAAAGATTTGTGTGAAGATGACACCAAATTTGGCAAAATGGGTAATCCTCTATTTAATGTTATGCATTGGTAACTCCTAACAACCATTACAGCATTTTCTATTTTTTCTGTTTTATGAGTCTGTTGTAATTGCTAATAGCTGCACAAATTAGAGTTTTCCAGTTTATACAGCAACTTCATAGCCCATAAAATGGCTGGTTCAGACTTGTGAGCTTTGGAATAAACTTGTGTTATACATGCTCTGTGAATTAACTTGGATGAAAGGATATGAACAAGGACTTCACAGAGAACATACAAGACTTCTTAAAGTACTTTCCCATATTACAAGCAGCTGCTATTGATTTCTATTTTTGTAGACTTGGCTGTAGTGTATGCCTGTTTTTGTGCTTCTTTGTCTTTAAAGAAGGCAATTTGTTCCTGGATTGTGCATTTTAAGACGCAAGTCAACACAATAGTGTTCATAATTGCTTTTAACCAATGTGAATAACAGCTCACAATAGGTCCCATCTTTTGGTGTAATGGGGGAAAGATCACTTTAATTACATATGATTTCTATCCCTCTAGTCAATTACACAATACTCATACTGTGATTGGTCCGTTAATCCGTGACATATACAGAGTGCAGTAATCTGAGGTCTTGTGTTGCAGCTCAGCTCCCGTTTTGGTCAGCACTAATAACCGAGAACTGTCATTTGAAGTTGTTGTGAAGAATAAAAAGGAGAACGCATACAACACTCAGGTGTTGGCCACGTTCTCCAGCAACCTCTACTATTCCTCCGTCTTTCCTCCTGAAGTGAGTGAAAAAAGGCTCCATTAGAAGCCGTTTTAATTGACATGATGCTAATGTGGAAAAAGTCATATACTTGTCCTTAAATAGACTTTTTAGGCAGAAATTTCAACATAATAATATATGTCATACATACACATACACTAAATAAAATGCATCACCATAAATCATTAAACAAATTTTTCAGTTAATCTAACCCATACTTGAACATTTACTGAGACAGAAAAAAAGAGTGTAAAGTGTATTAAATGTTCTTTGATATTTATTTATGTATTGTCATTGTAGCAAAGCCACATAGCAGTTATGTACTATTCTGAATTAAACATTTACAGACGGATGGAGTCAAATGCACCTCAACACAAACTCAAACTGTCACTTGCCAAGTGGGATACCCAGCTTTAAAAACAGGCCAAGAGGTAAGTGCAGGCAATAAAATATTTTTTACCTACTCAACTATTTGAATTGATATTGATTTACAAATGTATTTGTTGTTACAGTGAGTAATGTAAAACATCATGTTTCATTACAGATAAAATTTCAGATCAATTTTGATTACAATTTCAATCAGCTGGAAAACAAAGCTGAGGTGAAATTTGAGGCCAAGAGGTACACTGAATTCACTAAAATTCAATTTAAAAATGGTGAATCTTAATTCATATTAATTATTATGTGTAATAATGTTCTGATTCTTTTTTTCTTAACAGTGATGGTAAAGAGGAAAGACCTGCAGACAACAAGGTGGACATATCCATTCCTGTTCGATATGATGCGGGGATTGTTCTGTCTAGGTGATTTTACTTTATGTTACTGTAACAGTATTTTTATAAACTAAGTCATGTATTGCAAGATTGACAGTTGACAATGGGAAATGCATTAAAGTATAATTTTTTATGGTTTATTTGTCCTAGGGAGTCAAATATCAATTTCTACGTGGCAGATGCTGCCACTCCAGTGGTAACGGTGAAAACTCTAGATGACATCGGCCCAGAATTTAACTTTACAGTGAAGGTGCATTAAATTAATCCGTCTCTTAAAATATCATTATCTAATTTCTTATATTTATTATAACATATATTTATTAAAACAAATTGTATTCAAAGGTTTCAACAAGTAACTTCCCTGTCAACCTCCTGTATCTGACCATTGCTCTGCCGCTGACCACTAAAGGTGGAAACCCACTCCTCTATGTTACCAATGTGGACACACAAGTGAGTACTGGTGCCTGTATCAAATACCAGCAACTTTTTTACTGAGTTTAAAAACTGTTTTACTTCATAAATGTCTCTGTTTACACCTGTAATTCAAATATTATAGACTTTCAAGCAATTCTATATACAGTAACATACAGTGTTTAACTGAGTTGACAGGAGTTGGTGGTGATCTGATGGCAACCATGAACTTGATGTTGTTCTAGATTGATTCAGACTGCTTCATAGCCCCCACAAATTCAGATTTCCTAAGTCAGGCTGTGTACATTTTCCTTTTTTCACATTTACTGTATGATTTGGAGCAGTGGTTCCTGACCTTTTTCTTTAGGGGATCCCTCTTCCATCACTGAGTTAACTGAAGACCCCTGACTAAGTGACATATTTTAGGGATAGTTCATATTCAATGCATGACAATAATTGTACAGGACAATTGATAAAAAATAGTGAAACACAATTAAAGTAGGAGGTTTGTGTAAAACTAGTGATTTCTTAAAAAATAAATGTTCAGAAAGAAATTCTGACATATAGGCTTACTGTAAATACTTTTTTAAGTTTTCTTACAAACTTCAAAATCAAGAAGGCTTCACAACCCCCCTCTGAATCTTTGGCAATCCTTAGTCTGGGTTGGGACCCCCAGGATGGGACCCACTGAGTAGAAATGTGACATCTATACAATAAATGACATTAGGCTTCTCCACCTGTAGGGAGATTCTATCAGCTGTGATTCCAGCGGCCTGGTGGATCCTCTGAAGATCAGTGGAAAGAGTTACAAACAGTCTTTCTCTGAGGAGAACCTCCGAGGCATAGATAAGCTGGTCAGTCACTAATCGTTTTGCATGTTTTTCTCTTTCTATATTAACTTTCTTAATGTTCCTTAGGATGTGTAGCATTTTCACTTGTATATTAGAGAAGCTAGCAATGCACGAATCTGAATCTGTAATATATTAACATAATAAAATATTGATGATAGTGATTTTATCATATTCTTGTGTATTTGTGATTTGATGCATACTTCGCCTAGTTTTTATGTTTTATAAAATCACATCAAATATGAAGCTATAACCTGCACATACAGATGTTATTTAGAATTTTATGTTTTATGTGTTGAGTATTTTCAAATAATACTTTATTTCAATTTATATTGTATTTATATTATAATGTATTTCATACCCCTAAATTTAGTCTACGCATTTAACAGCGCAACTCAAGTTTAACTAATATCTATAGCAGAATATACGTATTTGTTTTTTAAATAACCCTCATGCAGAAGAAATTAAAATTGTGTTTGTACTGCAATTCAGTGTTGCTCATCTCCTTTTGTTAATGTTTGTTTCACTGACAGGACTGCAAGAGTGCAAAATGCCAGTATATGACATGCATCCTCAAAGACACTGAAATTAAGAGCGCCTACTTTGTGAAAGTTAAAACAAGGATCTGGAGTGGCACATTTCTCTCGGTAAATGTATTCAATGAATTTTTAAAGTACTGGTTATTTTGTCTGCTTTTATTACCTTTCATTTTCTTATGTTGCTTATTAATGAATTAATGACGATGCTTTCATGATCTGATTTGTATAAATGTCATTGTAGGCCTCCTATCAGACCATTGAGCTGACCTCCAGTGTTAACGTTGAGACCTCCAACCCTGATCTGCTCATTATCGGCCTCAAAGAGCTACCAGTAAGATCACATTTCAATATTTGAATTCATGTAAAGAAACCGAATAAGGAAGAGAGTTATGACAGTGAACACATTTTTTATTTTATTTATTTAACAACTGTCATATGTCAAAATGTGATTTAATCCTGCCATTGCAAAAATCAGAAACAAAATGTGTTAAATCCCTTTTTTATTTTTTTGTTCATGCAATATCTGAGTGAGACAGACCATGTAATGACCTCTCCTGTCCAGGTGGTGCTGACAGTCAGTAAACCTGGAGAGAAGGGTGATGTTCCAGTGGGAGTGATAGCTGGCAGCATCATCGCCGGACTGCTGCTGTTGGCTCTGGCTGTTGGACTGCTGTGGAAGGTACGTGTCTGTCTACACATGTCTGTGCTTTCATAGAAATGTTCAGCTTTTTGCCTTTAGATTAAAAGTAAATCTTGATCACCAATCTACCTATTTATTAACTAATTAACCAAGTCATTACATTAGTGTTTATGGACATATTCTTACAGAAAAAGTGACAATATTTATGCTGTAATATCTCTTTCTAGTTTGGATTTTTCAAAAGAAAGTACCAGCAGCTTCAAAGGGAGGCCGATGAAGATGGGCAGAGCCACGCACATGTCAATGAAGTGTTGTGAACTGAAGAGAAAACCTTTCTCTCTTTACTGGATTGTTCCCAGTGTGGATAATACTGGTACTTGTCACTGGTTCTTGTAAAGTGCAAATGGACTACAGCTCAATCACTGGAAGTTGGGCCTTTTACTGAAACTGGGATTCAGTCTTCTGTCCATTTTAGGAGGATTACTGTTATTGGTCTTTATTTTTGAACTGTGTGGACTGTACATTAACTATTTGCTGTTATGCACTGACTTTGATTAAATGTAAAAACTTTATTTTTCCCCAACATGACAGAACCTTATACAGAGCTTTTTATAGGCCTTAGATGACATTGGATGCAATGTTGTCATTGTGAGTTTTACACTGTAAACTTAGGCATTTTGTTTTGACAAATTCTGGGCAACATGGTTGCCAAAAAACAAAAAACACTGACCTTTTTTTTTAACACACACACACACACACACACACACGCTTTAGCCAGTGACTCTGTAGCATAAACTTCTTTAACATCCACTGTCACCTCTGGCCCTCCGGGGTTTTCTTGCATTCAGACTATTAATATCAGTAGTTTAGAAACAAACAGGAAACAATCAGTACCGTATCCTGGAAAGAGTGCAATCTGTCATCGCTCACTACATTGTGTTTGTACTGTATATATTGTAAGATAAAATTATGATCTTTCATATTCAGTTTTATATATATGAAAAGATTAGTTGTTAGTCGTGATATTGGTGATGTTTTGTTTTTTGTCACTCGTCAGGTATGAATATTTTAGTAGCATATTGTTTAGGTCTGCAACTGACCATTATGTTTAGAATTGAATAATTTGCTGATCATTTTCTCGATTCATTAAAAAAGTTTGGTTTGTTTTCAGGAAATATATTAATGCCTGTCATGCTTTCCCAGGTTTCAAGATGATGTTTTCAAATTGGTTATTTTGTCGAACATACAGTCCAAAATCCAAAGATATTCACACTGCTGTCATTTAACGCAAATGTTTTGCATTTTTTGCTCAGACTGTTAATTAGATTATCAAATTAGTTGCAGTTGTTTCAGCTCTAATAATGTTTATCTGCGGGGCAAAAGCACATAAGGCCAACAAAATGGGAGTGAAACTACACTCCCAGGGTTCTTTGTTCCCAAGCTCAATATCCTCCTAAAAGTAAGGAGACATTTCAAAGGGGTTTTATGTTTTTCGCAATGTTTATTTTTTATAAATGTTTATGCTCTCAAATTTGCAGGCAAGACTTTGATATCAATTTTAATTGTAATATAGCCCTTGCCAATCTCTTACTATGTTAGTTTATATTGAGACACTCCTGGGAACATGTGTTTTGTTTTGGTTTGGGCAGATATTGTTTACTACAGAGTGAATGATCACACTCAGAAATGCATCTGAGTTCAGGGTGGTTGTCAAAAGCAGCAACCACGTTAATTTACTTCTTAAATACACTCTATCTGTACCATTGTTTGTTACTTACATTAGAAGGCTTGTGAGATGTTTTTTTTAAAGATAATTCTGCAGGGGCTAAATGTGTATTGGCACAACTTTGCCACAAGATGGCAGCATAATATAGATGACATGTTGGCACGGTTCATTATTCTCTCACTGCTCTGTTGATGACTTGAATGCTCTACTATCAATTAATACATCATAAGTTATGATCAATGTTGGATCGTGTTTCTCTTGAACCCCTCTTGTGTTGTCTCTTTGACATTCCTGCTGGAACACCTTTAGAAAACCTGACCCTGCAAGCAACCCTACTTGGACCCCTTCCCTCCAAACATCAGTACAACTGAAGTTTTCCCCTCAAACTCGATTAATTTCCTCTCACATTTTTGACTGTCGTGTTCTCCCACAGTTAGGTTATTCTGTCCCTGGACTGTTTTGGAATGTGTTTCTGACTGTTTTCCTTTTGCACGAGCCAACTTCAGCACCCAGCAGAGTCTTTAGCATTCATGTCTTTGGATCTGGCGAGGTGGAATATGCTATTTGTCTCTAATAAGTAGCATATTTTTTTGGGCGCCTGGGCTCAAGCTTTCCTTGTTGGAGGGGATATATAGAATTTGATGAATGATTGAACTGCTCTGTTTCACAATTACTCATGCGCTGCGGTGTTGTGAAATAGCCTTTGGATTCTATGTATATGTGTACGGGGAGCTATGTGGAAATAGTTGAAGAAATTAGATACAGTGGTGTTTGAACACCTTTGTAAATTCATCCCTCTAGGAATTCTTGCACATGATTGACAGTTACAACCAAACAACTGACCCTGTATGATTGCTCACAAATTGCTGCAATGTTTTTAAATGAAAAATGATGTCATAGCAAATTATTTAATAACTGTTGGCCCTTTTTTTTTTTTTTTCTAATACCTCAAGCATTACATAAATTTTGGCTCTAATCCTCACTGGCTTCATTGTAGCTGCCTTTAAGACTTTAAAAGAGGATTGTCATTAACTTGACAAACTACTGATGAGCTGGCATGGTCCTGGATTTTTTACTTCATTTGATGACAAAAACTAAAACATTTTCTCACGTATGTACGGAGTAGTTTGGTGTAGCTAAAGCCACGCGGTACTGCAGCCAAACGTTTTGCTTTTTATTGCAAAAATGGTGCATCAAATTTAAACAAAATAAATTTCATCCCCTGTGGCATCAGCGGTGTGTATAGCCAAAACAATCAGCATTATGGCAGTGATTTCCCTTGTTATTTAAAAAAGTTCCAATCAGTACACATCATTCGCTGCATGGGTCTGTTTGAACCAGATTCAGCTCACAGGCTGGGACAGGGAGCACTGGTCGCCCTTCTGCTGTTGCCATTAATGGCTTCAGGACAACAGCCAGCACTTTAAAGTTGATACAGCGGGGCAGAAATGTACTTGCATGTCAGGAAATGTTTAGCTTCAACTCTTCAAAGACTCTGATCTCACAAATCACACACACCAGACACAAGATGAAATGTCAAAACATAAATCAGCATCGAGTGAATATTTTCAGATTTGTTGAAATAAGTCACAAGTACTGACTTGCTGCTTTGGCAACTGTTTTAATTTTTTGATGATTTATAAACAACATATGACATTAAAACTACTACTTTAAGGTTCATATACAACTTCCAGTCGGCTTGTTTGATATCAAAATAGTCTAAATTGCCATGTGTAATTAATTAAAGAAATTCAGTTGTTGGGAAATTAGTCAGACTCTTTATTCACTACAAGGAATGCCTGGGAAACACAAGCGTAATTAATTAGACCTCAAGTGTGGCATTTAAGTATGAGTCTGGTATGAACGTGCCCCTCAGACAAATCATTTTACTGATTACAGACATCTTAACATGAGAACTGGGTGATATGTTCAGTCTCCAAAATGTTACAGTTCTGAAATTTCATGATGCTACATATAAAAATCATCACAAGATAGAAGTGATTTTGATTAGATCTGCCTTTACTGCAGTAGAATAATCACTCCACAGATACTTTTGAAGTATGTTATCACTAAGAAACTGGAGAGCAAGGAGGGCAAGATGTCAATATATAAGATATTGTATAGATATATACTACTAGTACTTGAGATAATGGTCACATGGACAGAATATGTGTTAATAGTTTCATATTCTGGGTGTGGGACCATTTAAAAATATTTATTGCATCTTTGTGTCTTCCAGTTGATAATCTAAAGCAGGTGAAGCGTGATCTGCTAGCTGGTCCTGTTAGTTGAGGATGTGTCCCTTTCTGTTTCTTCTTCTCGAGTACAGCTGCTGGATCAGCATGAACTCCTTCACTGGATCACAAAGAAGGGACACGCCATAAATAATACTGCAAGAACTAACTTGGGATATGATTATAACTTGTATTTGGCTGTATGATAATCTTTGTATTAGTAAATTCTGTGCATGTTTTTGTAGAAAGAGAAATGTTTTGTCGTAAAAACCGTATTTGTTTCCTGTGTATCTGTTATGGCTTTTAATCCTCAGATGTTTGTGTTAATGATGTTTTGTAATAAAACCAATAGTAAAAACAAAGTTATTGCCCAGCGTTGTTTGTAATGAAAATGCACTAACAAGAATAATAAACTTAAGATGGATACAACACAAAACTAAAAAGAAAATGAGTAAAAGATTGGGCTGGAAGTATTTTATGATCATATTAGCTGCCATATGACATAAATGTATATGAGGCAAACATGCATGCTGTTTCAACCACACTGACAGCTCTGGATTATGGGAATATTGTTATTTTGATTGCATGTATTCTCATATTTTGCAGATAAACGATACCTAAGTGGCATTTCACTGGAATTACAGAAGAGATTACAGTGTCTTCTTCCTGGCCGACAGATAATTAACTCCCTGGTGTCTGATTCACACCGCAGACACTTTGCTCCGGAGAGCTGTAACCAGAGTTCCGCTGAAGAGGTCGCGCAAGGACTTCTGAGGGAGTTCAGCCTGTGCGTCAGTGAGCGGAGAGCCGTGCGTGTGTGTGTTTCATTCAATGAAATGCAACACCCCGCTCCTCTGTCTGAAGCCCTTTCGGAAACAGGTTTGATTATATTTAAAAGCTTGACCCGGGAGAGAAACCCAAACAACTGTCTGTTCTAATATTAGCAGTGCGGCTGCGAACTACTATGAATTCTATTATTGTCTGGGCTCGGATATATTCCAAAAGGCAACTCTCATCAAAAGATTTACACTTTTGTCTGCAGTTGGTGGAAAAAATATCAGTTACCATCAAGTAGTACCCTTAATTTGAAGGACTGATGGTATGTCCGGATGGGTATGTTGGCTGTGGGCCTGTTTGATAATAAAGTAATAAAGGCCTTGATATATAAGTAACAATGACCTTCATTATTATTATTATTATT
>NW_023339718.1:15052966-15082621 GCF_004916995.1 Morone saxatilis
GTTCTGAGCCCTGTTCGGAACAGGTTTTGATTATAATTTAAAGCTGAACGGGAGATGCCAACAACTGTCTGTTCTAATATGTAGATGGCGGCTTGCGAATACTATTGAAATTCTATATGTCTTTTGGCTCGGATATATTCAAAGGCAACTCTCATTCAAAAGATTTTACACTTTTTGTCTGCAGTTGGTGGATAAAAATATCAGTTTCAAAGTTAGTACTTAACTTTGAAGGAACTGATGGATTCTCCGGATGGGGTTGTTGCTGTGGGCCTTGTCTTTTGATAATAACGTAATATAAGGGGCCTTGATATATAAGTAACAATAAACCTTCATTATTATTATTATTATTATTATTATTATTATTATTATTATTATTTATTTATTTATTTATTTAAAGACATACATACATACCCAAGCCATGCCAGCTGTCCGCCTCACACTGATATAATGCGACGAGAAAACTAAAACGATTCCAATTAAACATTAATATCAGTATTCTCCATCAAAACCTAACTGATATCAGCGGCCACGTTATGTCTCATCTGCTGGGTTTGCTTTTCTTGGATTGCAAAGCAGCTCAACCCTTAAGTCTGGTGTTTAATAACAAATTAAGACACATTTTTAATGTCCTTTGATTATTGTGGCAAGAGAAAGTTGCTTGTAACGTTGCTTGTCACCTGACTGGGATTGAAAGAAGTTTGGTAAGAAAAAAAATCTCCCCACCCCCACAGAAGAGGAGACCGCCCACCAGAGACAGTCAACCCGAGACCCCTTATAGATTTAAAAAGAGAGGCTGCATTCTCAGACTGACACTTATTCAACACTGCCACCGTAAGCAGATTACTTTTGCGCTGCCTGTGTCAAATACGTAGTTCACTTTGCCTCTCCATCATGTTTAGGATGCTGAAACACCACCTTCACCCGGGCATGTTTCTCTTGTTCCTATGGCTTTGTCACCTCATGGAACATCAAAAAGTTCAAGGTAAGGCTCTCTTCATCAGTTTTATTCTATTCTTTCCGTTTTTGAAAAACTTCGACTGCTGTCAGCCAACAAAACGCGCCCGAGTGTCGAATACTTGCTGCAACCGAGAAACTTTTCAAAGTGAGTTTCCCTTTTTTCCCCCGCTGATAAAACTCTCTCTGCATCGGACAGTGCATGCGTAAAGCGTCCATAAAACAGGTGCCATATGGGACACTTCAAAGTGAGACTATATGTCAAGTTTTGCAGCCCTCGCCAGGCGCGCACACTTGGAGCCGCCACGCCGTGCTGGTGGCAGCCGCAGCTTTCCATAATACCTGAGCACATTCTGATACTTTTGCATGAGCGTTTAGCGTCTCACGATGTTGCTGTAACAAACTTCAGAATATCCACTGGGAGTTTAAGGGCGTGTTTTTCATATATTCCCCGCATTGTGTTCAAAATGTCTTTGTTTATGATAAAAAATGTTTTTTTTTTAAATTGGAGACTTTTTGCATCTACCATTTTGTGTGTGGGAGCTTATAGTTCAAATAGAAATCTGTCTTCAATTTAAGAAACACTGCAGTTCTTGAACACTTAATGTCATGTGTGTCTGTGTCGGTTTAGACATCCTGCTGTTGTCTGGATCGAGGGATATTTTTGTGCCATAGACATCAGGACAATTATACTCGTTTTTTTTATGTTGAAAATAAACTTTACACTGGTTTGTTAATAAGCAAGACCTTGTCTGGTGGCTACATGTCTGGGATATTGTTCTGAAGCGTAGGAGACGGTGGTGTGTTTAGCTAAAGACCGTGGTTTTCTGAAGGAGATTGGCTGCTATTAACACTGTCTAGACGCTCCACTTTCTGTCCAGTGATAACAAGGGGGCTCTAGGAATAAAGAATAACTCCCCCCTCCAAAGATTCTTCCTACTTCTTTGGTTTGTGGCTGCATTGTAAGGGCTGTCAGTCACAGAAGGGATAGGCAAGTGTTAACAGTCTCGCAAAAAAAAAAAAAAAAATCAGACAAAATACTGCCGGGAGGGCGAAAGGGAGGGAGGGAGCGTCTAGGATAATACGGGCTGCGTGTGTCTAGTGCGTCTGGGTCAGCGGTTTCAGACGTTCAACATGCGACATTCGAGCTTTTTTTGTTTGTCTGTTTACAGCTGGGAACTGCTGGTTGCAGCAGGGGAAGAACGGGAGGTGCCAGGTGCTCTACATGCCCGGGATGAGCAGGGAGGAGTGCTGTCGGAGCGGAAGACTGGGGACGTCCTGGACTGAGGAGGACGTCCCCAACAGCACGCTCTTTAGGTGGATGATCTTCAATGGCGGAGCCCCCAATTGCATACCTTGCAAAGGTGGAGGTGCACTCATTTCCCTTCGTTTTCTCAAAATACACATCATCAGTCATTTCGTTTAATAAATCCTAGCGATGACCTGGTTTACGCACAACAGCGTGCGTAAATTATCCTTTAGTGAGTACTTTATGAGTTAGAGTAATTTTACGCACAGGGCCAAAATCCCCACCAGCATCACATAACACAGATCTTTTATTTTAGAAACCTGCGATAATGTTGACTGTGGGCCCGGGAAGAGGTGCAAGATGAACAGAAGGAGTAAGCCGCGCTGCGTGTGCGCACCAGACTGCTCCAACATCACCTGGAAGGGACCGGTCTGTGGCTCCGATGGAAAGACCTACAAAGACGAATGCGCACTGCTGAAGGCTAAATGCAAAGGCCACCCCGACCTGGACGTGCAGTACCAGGGAAAGTGCAAGAGTAAGTCAATATTTTTCTAAATCTTGTGAGATTCAACATTTCTCAAAAGCTCCTTGTGCCAAGAATCCAGCTGTTTGTTCTTAGTTTGTTCTATGTTCAAAAATCCTTCGATGTCTTTGTCTGGACAGAAACGTGCCGTGACGTCTTGTGCCCTGGCAGCTCGACATGCGTTGTGGACCAAACGAATAACGCATATTGTGTGACGTGTAATCGGATTTGCCCCGAGGTGACGTCGCCTGAGCAGTACCTGTGTGGAAACGACGGGATCGTCTATGCCAGCGCATGTCACCTGAGAAGAGCTACATGTCTCCTCGGCAGATCTATTGGAGTGGCATATGAGGGAAAATGCATCAGTAAGTCTGCTGCTAGAAACGTGAGAGTGTGAGACTTTACTCTCTGCAAGCGCCTCCAGCCACTGACTCTGAATATTGTTTGAGTGCATTTTCTTCCTGGCCAGCTCTGCAGTTATTCACTGTTCATTTTTGCCAACATTCCACTAAGGAGGGGGTCTTAGAGAGAGAGAGTGTGTTTGGTAGTTGCTTGTGTTTGCTCAAGAAATGATAGACATCTTATTATTTCCTGATGTTGGCAGCACTATCCCATATGGGAAAAGGGGGAAGGAGAGGGGGGAGGGAGAAAGAGAAGGAAATAGGGGAGTGCTGGGGGCCATGAAGACTTGCTTCAAGTTAATATGGATTTGTATCCAGAAAGCAGTCAATCCAAGTCATGTAGCTTTAAAAATGTTAATTAAAACATTACTTTTTATTCCCAGCCACAAGACCTTACACCATAATATGGATTCATGTTCCCAGCTTAGTTCTCCAAAAACTCAGAAGCCATCTGATCCTGCTTGAAAAGCATTCATGATAATCCATCTAATCAAAGATTTCCCCTGTGCTGATTTCTTTCCTTCTCCTTCTAGAGGCCAAGTCGTGTGAGGACATCCAATGCAGCGCAGGGAAGAAGTGTCTGTGGGATGCTCGGATGAGCCGGGGCCGCTGCTCACTGTGTGATGAGACCTGTCCGGAGAGCAGGACGGATGAGGCGGTGTGTGCCAGCGACAACACCACATATCCCAGTGAATGTGCCATGAAGCAAGCTGCTTGTTCTTTGGGGGTGCTGCTGGAAGTCAAGCACTCGGGATCTTGCAACTGTAAGTAAACAACAAAAGCAAAATATGAAAAAAATTGAAACAAAACACCCTGCTCCCTCTCCAAGCAAAAGACAATATTCCATGTTGCTTCCCCAACAAAAACCTCCCCTGAACGTGCCCCCCATCCCAACTTTCCCCAAACTCCCACCCCAGCCACACCACCAAGCACAGCTTAAGCAAGCAGAAAGGACTTGGGAATAGAAGAACTTGCATGACGTTGTCTTTGTCGCTGGCTTTTGTTCTTGTGTTCTTGTTGTTTTTTGTTTTTTTATTTGACTTTTTTCAATTCTTCTGCAAAACAAAATAACAGAAAAGCGAATGAAAAAGCATCAATATATATCAGCAGTCTCTATCTAAGTGTCTGGGAAAGCTAACTCCATTAAACTAAACCAGATGATAAAGGAGACTAATTTTGTTTGCAGTGGAACAATCCTGATATTTAAAAGTCTTGCTAAGTTTATGGTCATGCTAGTGACCTGCAGGAGCAGGTTGCCTTAAATCTCATGCAGTTTTCTTTTCTTAAATCAGTAATGTTTTATTTTTATGACAGTGGTCATATCTTTACAGCTTGTAAATTTCATGGTCACATTGCTAATTTCAAGTTAACGATATATTTGTGTTTTTGTATTATTTTTTCTTTTTGTTGCTTTTGGCTGTAATCAATCAATTCAAAATGCACTGCCTCTTGTGACATACACCATACTGCCAACATGTCAATAAGAACAGAATACTTTTACTCAAATGATGTGCATAAGGTGATTGTAACATTGGTGCCATGTTAGTGTTAAGGAGGATGGATTTTTAACGCTGATATCCATGTAGACTACTTACCTGTAAAGCCATTTATCTTGCTCACAAATCTGTGCGTAAACCGTCAAATTGAACAATAGCCTCAAGGAAGTATCAAATTTACATTCCAAGAAGAGTGTCTCCTTGTTAGTTTCTTTCTCCTGACTGAGTACCTTAATGTGATGTGTCTAAGGTATGCAATGGAATCAAAGGGACCAACTTTATGATCACCTCATGAGCTAAATATAAATGTGTTACTTCACAGTGTGCAGGATAAGCATACAAGAAGCTTGTAGAACCCCGCTCTCTCACTCCTCATCTCATCATTAGGAAAAAGTTAACATTTATTAGCTAACTTTTATTGTTCGTCCTGTTTCCAGTGAACGTGTTGTCTACCAGAATATGTATCAGTAATTACAAATCCATTTGGATTGATGAGGGACTGCCTGTTTTTTTTTCTTTTTTGTATTGTCACTCTTGCTCTCGCTTGTGTGCTTTTTTTTAACCTTTTTTTTTTTACGTGTCCGATGTAAATCTCTTCTGTAAAAAAGAAAATACCTCAGAACTGTGTTGAAGATCTCTGACCTGCTTGCTAAGGCCAGGCTGTGACACAGAGTCCTCCCTCCCTGTACGTTTGAGCCAGAAACTAAAATAACAATCAGAGCAAAGAAAATCCGAGAACACAAGAGCACTTTTCTGTGTTATGTGTGTCTGCTTTCAGGAATCTGCCCAAAAGAGACCCGAGCCACTGGAACCATCAGTGCCCCTATTCCCTCCACCCAGCCTCACCCCCCTCTATCCCACCTTGTGGCCCCCCTTCCAACCTCCCAACCATCCCTCTTTTCCATCATCCCACTTTTTTTCACTTGTTGCAGTCCTGACTTGCTAGATTATGTAAATGCCAGTTGCATAATTGGGGACGCCACAGTAATTGTTGATGCCAAGTCACACAGACGCTTCCTCACACACACACACACACACAGACACACACACAGATGCGTACACACAAACATACACACAGACACACATACACAATAGGGAGGCTGTGTGCTAGTGGCTTTGCTGTGAGCTATTTTTAAAAAAAAAACATTGAGTGATATTCTGCGCTGTTGTGGTCCATATTCATACAACAGCTACCGTATATTCTCCCACATAGCCATTACAGAAGACCAGGAGGAGGATGAGGAAGATGAGGACTCAGACTACATGGCCTATGTCCATATATCTTCTATACTGGATGGATAGGCGCTCATCACTAGAGGAACAGTCCTAGGGCAAGGAATCATGTCCATACTGTACATTATGTGTATGCTTATTTATTTTTTAAAGAAAAAGGAAGTATACATATAGTTCAGTCTGTTAGATGTTTATTTATACTTTTTTGTGTTTTATAATTTATACATTTACAATGTCAGGCTTACTATCTACCATGATATATTGTGTTACCACTCATTTCCCCCCTTTTTGTTGTTGTCTCTTTTACTTTCTTTTTTTTTATCATGAAGAAATATATTTGTCCAAAGAGAAGCAGTGTTATTTATTTGTCATATTACCGTGTAAGTATAAGTCCTCTACAAGCTGTAAATTGCATTCCCTGAGCTGTAAAAATCTGCTTGTTTCTGTCAAATCTCTATCACAGATGTTTATGTCACATATACGTAAATGCATGTTTAGGCTGTGTGTTTATTTATTGGGAATATATCAATCATTTTATGTACAGAAGTGTTTCTGGTTTGTTTACAACTCATAATAACTGACCAAAGGGATTCTCTCAATGGTTTTGCAAAAGAGCATTGTAAAAGTTGCAACACAGCAGTGATGAAATGGAAGAGAAAAAAAAGAGCCATTTGTTTTTCTTTTCTTGTTTTTTTTGGTTCCTCTTCAGTTTTAGCCCTTTAGATTTGATTCCACATGGAGACGACAACTAGAAATGATTCAATAGTGTTTATTTTTTGTCTCACCACATTAGAGCAGAAGTAAGTTTTGGACGATACTTGATTATTTTGGAAACAATGTGCCATTAACATTTGTGTGCTGTCTTCTTGCCAATGTGCTCCATATTGCTCTCGCAGAGCTACAATAGGACTAACGTACTGCAGTACTCGACACTATATCAGTCTTCATCACTTTGTTTCTTTTTTGTTTTTTCTTCTCAGAATGCATTTTTATTTTCAAACATCACAAGAGAAATACAAAATTCTGTTATGAATATATAGTTTTGTATTTTTTATGTAAATGTCATATGTACATACAAAGTTTGATGGTATTTGTACAGATATGAAGAGTGAAACAATAAAAGTTTTTTTCCTTATACTTTTTCTGACTCTGCTGTATTTTTGATTTATGATTAACGTGTAGTTAAACGTATCAAATCTCAGTGTTTAATTCAAAGGAGAAGTGGACCTAAGTCAAATCTTCGGATATATACACAGTATAGGGTCAGGCAGTGCGATGATATATAGTCTACCATCTACTGTAAGATGAGATACATTTATCTACAATCAGAGATTTTACAAATGTGTTTATACAGTGGAATCAATCCTTTGAGGGGTGGGGGGGGTGGGTGTTAGGCTAATGTGAACAGGGGATTTTTATATGACTTCTGCACCTTCTGCAACATTCCTCTTAGCTATCCATTTAGAGTTTGTGAACTGATATATCAGAAACTTTAACTATATCATGATACATATCAATATTACATATGCCCTGATAAATGGACTTTATCCATGATGCCCTTTTCTAATTGTGTATGTTCAAATGAAACACTGAATGAATACTGTATTATGTTTAGTTAGTAAATAATAGTGTTTCAGTCCCTCTATAAACCGTGATACTGTGAACCCTTAATTAAACTATTCAAAACCATTTAAACAGGCATATAACAATATGGGAAAGCATCAAGTTTAGGTCAAAAATGAAGTTTAATAAACCTCTGAGTCATATTTAAACCCTAGTTGAGTGAATTTGATAGCCAGGCTTACATAGTACACCCGATACTGATAATCTTATCAAAACGGAAGAAAGCGAAAAACAAGAAGGGAAAGATAATCTTCTAGGAGTATGGAGCAGTTCCTTTGCCAAAGGCGAGTTCCTGTGGATGCGCTGAGTTTCTCTCCATTAACACCATCATCGTCGTTATTTGTGACATGAAACAAACATCAGCGGCGTAAATAGACTCTAGATGTGTCCGGACATGTCTCTCAGTATGTAACACATCCCTGCACAGTAATTTTAGTCGCTGGCATAAGTCCTCCATCTCTTTGCCAGCTGTCTCCGTCACCCGCTCGTACTGTTTGTTCCTTCGCGGCCGCCGTACGTCATTGTTGACAACAATCATGGCGTCCTCAATGTCACTTCTGGGCTTGGGACGTTTGTCTGTCCTCAATTCAGCGTCTAAATTGGTCCTGAATCCTATCAGGTAATTCCGTATTCATTGTTTATGAGCTGTATGTTCTTCCGTGATACCTTTGATATATTTGGTGAGTCGTTTTGTGTGAAATATTCAACTGAAGACGAAGCAAGGAGAGGCCGTATGCCTGCCAAGTCACAGGCTAGTAGCTAACCAGCGTGAAAGCATAAAGCACTTAAATAAAGCATTTTTAAAAATGTTTTCGCTTTTGACTGGACTTAATATACGAGTTTACACACTTAACTACGTTCTTGCTCGCACATTTAGTCTTTATAGCGACCAGGCTAGTAGCTAATCTCAATGTTATCCCGTGTCCTTCCTTAACAGCACTCGGCTATCAGCTAATTAGATCATTGTAGGTCCAGCAAGTCTAGTTAGAAATCAGTTTAAGAGCTAACGCAATTAAACATGTGCTGCATATTATTACTAATATTCGGCGAGATGGGAACTTTTATTTAATAACAGAGCTCACCCACCGGACTGACCCTCCACAGCTAACCTTGCAGTCACTTACTGGTGGCTGCACATTACAGTCTCCCCTCATCAAGTTTAGACACTGTGCATTTCCTGCATTAACAGACAAGCCTCTGCATTATGAGGTTTGTATTAGATATTACAAAACTGGACACCGTCTATTATCTTCTTATAATGTGCACCCAGCGTGCATTTATTGCTAGGTTATTCTTATTTATTAAATCCATTACATTTTGTGAACTACTGCACAAATAATAGTGCTGCAGCTGGTGAGTTGCACCTGATCATAGTAGTCTTATTTTGTGTCCTTTGCACAAGTGTGTTGGTGTCTGATCTGCTTCTTTTTTGACTTGTTCTCTGTGCTGCTCCTAAACGTTTTTCCACAGTGATCAATAGTCTTATCTAATCTTGTCTGATCTCACAAACATTACAGTAAAATGTACAGTGAAATAGACATTATTTAATCAATAGTTAGGACGACCACCCACAAATCAGCTGCAGTGGATGAGTCAGTGACAACAAGAGGTATCTTTGCTTTTACATGAATATAAAGGTACAGAATAAGAGTGCACTATGTGGGGTTGGCATACAGCTGTCAGATACACTAACATTTGGTATAAAGATATGGTAGTAGATACTATCATTGATTTTTGCTAATTATTTTATTTGCAGTCCACATCATCAGATTAGTTTGTGTTGTTTATTGGGGAAAAAGACCAATAACAATAACATTATTCAAGAATATTACTAATCAGTTGATTTTTGCCCGACTGCCACTATTGAATGGTCCTTTTAAATTTTTATTACACAATAAAAAGAACAATTATTTAACATTTCAAGCCCAAATTCTTCATGTACAGAGGTTCCTCACATGGTGAACATTAAAGCAGGGCAGTTTTTCAAACTCAGTTTACTTCAGTGATCCAGTGCATGTTGGAGAAAGGCATGTTATATGCTTTTTTTATTCACTTTTAGGTTTTATTTTTCTTTACAGAATGACACAGTTTAAAGACATTCTCTTTACACAAAGCAAACAGTGGCCGTCTCTGCTTTTATAATTAGACACTGACCTCACCATGTACAAGATGAGGTCATTAAATAATAGATGACAGGGTTGATTGCATTGCTTAACCAAAATAAACATGGCGTGGTCCAAGTGAATATGAAATTATTCAGTGATTACTTTAACGGCCTAAGCTAGTTAGTGAAGATACTGATGATAAAAAATGGACGGCTTTAATTGCTAAGACAGTTTTTTGGCTTTTGAAACAAAATAATGGAATAAGGCAAAAGACCGATCAATAGTTGAACTAATAACTAATAATAAGTGGCCTTGTAAAATGATGTACTTCATCTGATAAGCAGCATTTAATTTATAACACCATGAAATAAAAAGTAGACAACCACTCTCATTTATGAAGCTGAAACTTAACACGTTCCTACTCCATAAACAACTTCAATTAATAATTACAAGTTACTTGACTTATCAGAAGTAGAATCTATTCTGTTCATGAAGCAGTTGCATCTATTATAAATGTTTCTGTAAGTGAGCGTCGTCTGCAGGGCTTCATTTAAGCAATTAATGAATTACCTTATCTTTTAATTGAAGTATGACGGGCAGTGTAAAGTGTAAAAATCCTGCAATTGGAATAAATGTAAAATGACGATTAACTGAGCATAATGTGTAATATGATTATCTGGAATAGCCCTTCCCTGGCTCAGCCATGATGGCACATTGCTGTTTTGTGACGGGACACGGCTGCACATTCACAAAGAGCTACACAGTCCTCGCCTGACAGTTGACCACAGCCAACATTAAGCACGTCCTGTCATTAGGATGAGAGCGAGAGTCTGCCAGAAATTCACCAGACAGAACTAATAGGTGGCGGGGGGGATTCCCTCCTTGTCGCTTCCTTTTCACTCCTCGCCCCACCGTTTTCTCCGAGATAGTCGGTGTTTGCAGAGTGTAACTTGTTCGTGTAAGCTACGTCTTTGTTGCTTGTCTGCCTTTGGTGGGTTTGCGTCACGTGTAATGTCTACCTCGTGGTTTGCAGGTCTACAAGCACATCAACATTGAGGCTGGCAGAGAAACCAGGACAAGACACGCAACTTATTACAGTTGATGAGAAATTGGTAAGGCTCCCTCCCTGCTCCACGTGACACACTGATTGTTGTTTGTCTGATCTACTGTCTTCCAATTACTTTCTGGAGGAATTGTAAAAAAAAAAAAAATCTCCTAATCTGCTGCCTAAATGAGCCTATATTAGACAGTAGGCTTTTGTGACACAATGATGGTAACTGCAAATCATTGGTAGTTCTTTGTGTGCTCACTGCTCCTATTAATCTTCTCATAGTAATGTTCGATGATATTAATTATTCTAAAGTTAAAGAAGTTAAAACGGAAGAGTTTGGGGAAATGGAGTTTAGGTCTAAAATGAGTTTGGTATTACAATATGACACTGAAATTCAGATCAGCTTGACTTTGAATTCAATAAGCAAGATCATTTGGAACAACATAAAAGTAACCTGACTGCACCAGATGGTTTGTTACACAGAACCGTCTGGGAAGTTGTTGGTAGGCAATTTAAGAAAATACTCAGGAGAGTGGATGAACCGTTTATCACCGGCATTTTTCCATCAAGAAAAGCCTTCAGTGCCGTCCTTTGCTCTTTTTTCAATGAAGAAATTCTCTCCAGTTCTGATTTTTTATTTTTATTTTGTTATTTTGAAAGGTTAACATAAAAGTTATATGATCATTTATTGATGTATACCCATATTGTACATTTTATGGCCAATACGGTTGTGAAAAACAAGCAAGACCCTATCTAGAGAGTGTTTGGTTTGTATGTTCTGGGCTACTGTACAAACATGGTGGTTCAACATGGCAGCCTCAGTAGAAAGGGTCCCCCAGAAATGTTTATTGTTTAATGTTTGTTCTAAGATATTCTTACTGTAAAAAACAACCTACAACTCGACTATAAGTGACAGTTCGGTCAGGGATTCAGTTGTGTTACTACAGTTGTTGTGTACTAGTAGTGGTTAATGTAGCCTCAAGAAAAGATATCCAGTAAGCTTATGTTTTTAATCATTCAGCCCCAACAGAAGGTATGTCACTAGCGTCTAGGGTCAATTTGAAGACATTATCTTGGGGTCTGAGAAATTGTTGGCATTTTATACATTAAACAATTCATCATTTATTAATCAACCCTACTGGTAAATCGTATCAATTTCTCCAAGAAAATGAAGTTTCTCTAATCCCCTACCCTGATTATGGGAACCAGGTTTCTCAGTTTCTCTTATACTTGATGTTTATGAGAGAAACACAATTACATTACCAATTGTATATAAACATGTGAATGAAAAAGTCCCTATGAAGTAGTTAATCAAAATATTATCGAAATTGCAGTATGGCCAAGTGCAATATCCAAAATGTGGAAACTGAAATGTTTTGAATGTTTTTGAAATGTTAAATCATCGTGATTTTAATAGTTTCTCTCGTGAAAATTACATTTGTTATGCAAAAACGATCATTCCCACGCTAATATTGCAAAATGTTGCAATTGCAATATCTGTCAAAAATAATCGCAATATGATGTTTTTATCATATCTTGCTGCCCTACTATGAAGCTAAAATGCTAACAGTTGGAGACTTCTTCTGTGGCTTTGTTTCATGACTTTCTGTGAGGTCTTACACTTGTCAGCTGGTGTGGCTTGGGCACACGCGTACGTCCAAAAGCACTCGAAGAGCAGGTTTTAGTTTAAAAATATTTAATCAAATCTAGTTTACAGGTCAGTGGGTGACTATGAAGTCATTGTTCAGAATTACCTTTTCTGGTACAGCTGTATTTAGGTTTATGTTTTGTCAGACATGGTCTTTGGTGCCTCTCTTCATTAGCGCTACAGCACAGCCTAAACAGCAATAAACATGCGTTTGAAGTGGCCAAGATTAGCAACGTACCAACTGTACAAAACAAAGAAGGACGTTTGAAGTGAATGCTTTTGTCATTAAAGACGAAGGAGATAACGGAGAAAGAGGGAGTTTGGGGGGAATGTGGGAGTCTGTTGTGGACTTGTTTGGGGGGATTTGCTGTGTGTGGGCAGCGTCAGTGCGCTTTTGTTCCAGACCAAAGCTGACCATACTGGCAGACAAACCTTTGGCTGGGCGGAGTGTCTGTCTCTGTCCTCTCAGTAGGGGCCACTGAGAGGAACAGCAGAGGAGAGGAAAAAAAGGGCCTCTAAAAAATGGGGAGGGGGTGAAAGAAAAGAAGCTTGCATGGAAAAAAGTTTGTGAGACACCCTGAGACTCACGAAAAAGACAGTGGCCACTTCAGTGTTGTCGGCCACAGAGGTCCCTTTGTGGCATACTGTTGCTGGCGACGGCGGGAAGTACTCTAATGCTCACCCAGACAGGCCAAAAAGAGAGGCCCTCAGCTGTTTACAGTACAGTGGTCTCCGTCTCACATGGAAGAGGGCAATGAGAGCACTCTCCCTTTTGGGCATTCAGCGTATGTCAGCACGCTAGTCATTCATCAGGCTGTCAATAAGTGTGAATTGCTTTCTGGTTAGACCAATCAAACAAAGGTCTCGATCCACTGAGAGGTTATGTTGGGTTCGCACGCTGTCTCTCTCTCTTTCTCTCTCTTTATGTCTCTCGCTCTCTCTCGAGCAGAGAGAAAGTGGTGTGCCACTCGTTCTGTAGTGAACATTTCTGAATAACCTCATTTAGATGAGGTTGCATTTTGGCCGGGGGAAATGATATTTTGAATGCACTCCAAAAACTCTGTCTGAATGTTTGTGTGACACTCATTATCTTGTCCTTAGTTCTCGTCTGTCCAAAAAATGCAAACCTTACAGGAACTGGCGTCCCTGCAGTATGTTTGGCCATCTCCATTACAAGCAAATTTAGGCTATGAAGGGCAAGATTCTCCTGCAGGTCAAACATATGAACTCATCCAGTGAAGAGGATCTTTAATGGCATTTATGAACACTTTTACTGGAAGCTGCAGACAGAACAACTGTTTTGATAATTGACAAGTCATTAGAGTGGCTATAATCAGTGTTTTTATAATAACAATGGTTCAAAAGACGTATGTAAGTGCTTGAGCGATTAAAAACCCACAAAGAATTACCAGCCGACTTCTGAGCTCAAGTGTTTTCAGCTCATTTTGTAGTTTTCTGGCTTGCAAAGTTACTGTTACTGTTACCTGTCCAGCAGCAAATGCAGACAGACACAGAGGACTGTAGCTGGTGAACATGGTGGAGCATTTAGCAGCTAAAGAGCCAGATACTTCCCTCAGGAGTTATTGGAGACAGAAACCAGAGTTAATATTGGATTTACATTCACCATGTGGAAAGAGAACCAACTCCAAATGAAGGCTAATCTTACTCCGTATCTGATGGAGGTGTTTGCGAGTTGCAAGTTTGCCAAGTCAACTTATAGCGGAAACCAGCTGTGTTGTGTTTGCAGCTTGTTTACACACTCCCAAGTGGCCAGAAAAAAAAGGTAATTTCAGGTTTAAAGTAGTTTTTTTTACAGTGAAAAGGATAGTAAACTGAGTATGTTTGGCTTTTGGACACACGGAACGCACATTGTGATGACGTCATCAAAGGCAGTAAATTGTGATGGGCATTTTGTATTATTTTTTATGGACCAAACATTTTATCTATTATTATAAATACCCTAATCTGCAGATTAACTAACAACCTCGCATTTAAAAGCTCACACAAACGAAGACTTTGAAGGCATTGTCTGAATTCAACAAATAATGCCAAATAAAAAGACCTGCGTGATGGAGTTCCAGTGTTCCCTAGAGTGCCCATGCCGACCTGCTTTTGTTTGTAATTACTGTTTGATTAAGCATGCTGGGCAGCTCCCAGTGTCCGGCTGGCTGGCCACTGATACACAGCTTTACACGGAATGTCTGCGACCTCCCTCAATTAGAGTTAGGCCTTCGCTTCACTCTCTGGCCCTTTTGCAGAAACAACTGCGGTTATAACCTTAGCACCAGCTTCGATATGCGATAATAGAATATCTCCCACTTATGCCTGAGAGTCTGAGCGTCTACTCCTGCCTCAGCGGTGGCCAAGTGTGCTCCCTCTCTCCACATAAAGACAACACCATAATCTTAAAGCGCTTGTGAAGCCTTGTTATAGAGTTCTCTAAAGGCACTAGGGTTTTACGAGACAGAGGAGGACAGTTATTAGAGTGTGGGGAATTGAGGGCGAAAGAGGGAGGAAGACGGGGAGAGGAAGAGAGGATTAAATTGGTAGGACCATTTATGCTTGGCATGTTGAGTTTGCTAATTTGAAATCTTTGGTTTCTTGCAAAATTACAGCACAGGGCTCGCTTGGCAAGTAACATCCCATCTGGACAAAAGATGTGGGGTTTGATTATGGTAAGGTAGTTGAGTCTAAAGCCGGGTTGTTGGTTGTTTTGAAAGACTTTAATTGAAATCAGATTGAAAGATCCTGAGTCTGTCAGTCAAGATTTATCACGCAAAGATGTCCGAAAATTCCCCGATACAGAGGTCACTCAAAGGAAGCTGGTTAACACGAGATCACCTCAGTGCACCGTTAGCACCATTCAGTTAGACACACCAGTTTGCTTTGTGCCGCTTGAGAACTCCATTTCCGCAGAACTTAATGTGTGTTTGAGAGTGTCATTGGGCAAAGTACCCTCATCCACTGCAACCTCAAACAGCTATTTGCTGTCACATTTAAAAACTGCAAGACAATCACAACAACGAGGACACAGAATCCCAATAAAAACCCAGCTATTCCAACTATGGGGTTATATTTAGCACAAGCAGTTTAAGTCTGCAGTACAGGGGTGTATGTTCTCTAAGCCTGTCTAGCCTCAGACACAGAGTGACCTACAGTGGAGCAGACCACATTCACCACCCCACCCCCCTTCCTCTCCCTCTCATCCTTCTCTCCCACCCTTCCTCCCTCCTTTGCACATAGACAACTTAAGAGTCTGTTTTGTCTGGTTGCCCTCTCATACGGCGCGCTTATGCAAAAAATCTCGCGGCTCAAGTTTTGGAGTAGTGGGTCAGAGGATGTTGGTCTTTGAAGAGTGCCAGACAAGAGGCTTTATTATGTATCATCCACTAAATGGTATTTCATTCATTAACACTCTCTTCCATAGAGACTAAGCCTCTTAAGAGGAGTCCTCAGCCCTGTCAGCGCTGGCTAGTTTTAGGAAGTGTCTAGCTGTTAAGTGTTGTGTTTGCAGAGCGGATAAAAAAAAAGCCTTGTTACTTCTGTTTGTCTACACTGCCATTTATTCTTTCGTCGTAAGCTAGCAGCTCTTCTTTTAACTAGTTTTGGTGTCTTACACTATCATGAGTCTGGTTTCTAATGTTTTTGTCCATTTGTCATCATAACAAGTAAAAGCTAACATAATAATTCACAACATGATTTGTCTTGCATTTTGAATTTCACAACATTTCATGTGCACTAGAACAATTAGTCTATTGATTTGTCAGAAACTTTGATAATGGATGGTCTTACCACCACAAATTCTCTGGTTCCAGCTTCTCAAACGTAAATACTTTTCATTTTTCCTGGTCATGTATGATATTATACTCAATCTTTCTGGGTTTTGACTGGCGAAACAAGACATTTTGTGATGTTACAATGTGATCTTTGGGAACATGTGATGGACATGGTTTGTCTATTTGTTGACATTCCAAAGACAGAAACATTAAACAACTAAATGAGAAAATATTTGGTAGTTATTTTCATTATAAATTCACCTTGACTTTTCTCTTTTTACGATTAATCATTTACATTATAAAATGACAAAATATAGCAACAAACACCCTTCACATCAAGTACCATAGCTTAAGGGGACGTCATATTGCTTGTTTTGTACAAGACTAACAGTCCAGATCTTAGCAGCACATCCTCAAATTTGACAAGCTGAAATCTGAGAATGTTTGGCATTTTTGCTTAATAAATTATATTAGTAGTTTTTGGGTTTTTTAGAAGCATTTTATTTCTAAAAAAACGTTCAAAAGGGTGTGTTTGTGATGCCGTACAGCACACAGAGACAAACAAGCGTCTCTGCAGCCGACATATTCATAAATGACCCCGTCCTCCATCCTTTCCTTCCGATCCTCACCGGTATGTGTAATGCGAGATTCAAGATGACCCTCATGCCAGCTGCTTCTCGTTCTCCAGTGTTGAACCACTCCCACACATGAGCAAGCAACATAATATTTGTTTCTATTAGAAACGCCCCCTATGTCCAATCAGTAATTGGCACGCTTTCTCCACTTCAAAGACGTCTGAAGGTGGGAACCGGCGGAGGCTGATGAGTGAGGCTCTTGGTCTGGGAGTGGGCTGGACAGTGGGGGGTTAAGGGTGATGTGTTTGGGCTTTCACCACACGCTGACTCAACATGATTCAGCTCGGCTGACCTTACGACCCCTCCTGGCTGCCGAGCTGCAGTTTTGGCATACGGGTGTTTGTGCTATGATAGACTGGACCGTACTCGTGTCATGGCTGTCACAGTGTCCACCATTACCCAAAACAATGTGGCAGTGACGCTAGAAATGTTTTGTGAGAGACATGCACAGACATCCTTTACTTGTTTATTTGTTTGTCTGTTTGGTTACGGTACTAACAGGAAAATACACTCTGTACCACAGTTTACATTTGTAAACCCTAACAAGTCTTAAAATTAGGACCACCAGTATCAGTGTGTTGGGACAGTTTGACCCTGAATCTGGGCTATTTTTTCAGGATTAGAAGACACATGTAAGCAACTACTGATTATTTTCATTTTCGATTAATCTTTTAATTATGTTTTTGATTTATAGATATGTTAGTTTGTCTATAAAATGTCAGAAAATCGTCCAAAGATATTACGTTTCCAGTTATATAAAGCAGCCATTCTGGTCTGCTTCAACTGGCTCAAGCACGTTTTACAAGCCATGTCTTTTCGGTGTTTTTTTAATTGTACGTGAAAAACATGTTAAAGCATATTTAATTAAAAAATAAATTAAGGTGCCGTGTTCAACATTAATGTGTTATTTTACACAATTAAACAGCAAAGTTGTTCAAAATCAAATAAAGGGGGGCTGCTGCAGCACCTACTAAAACCAGATATTATAAAGAAACATCAATTAATTGTAGTTTAAACTTAGTGTCAAAACTAGTGTTACTACTTTGTGTTTTAGAGAAAGTTGTTTAAGTGTCTGCTGAATCCAAGTAACAGACTTTAGGGTCAGACAGACCCCTGGAGAGAGTTCACAAGGTAACTGTTATTACTGCCGCTGCACAGTGACACTTGTAGGCAATGTGTGCAATAGGATGTGTGATTTGGTCATAGCTGGAGTTTGCTCTGAAACATGGTGGTTTGGCAGAGTATTTATTTAATAATGTTTAAACGTACTGTTGGCTACTCCCCAGAGAGAGAGAGCGGTTATTTGGACGAGAAAGAGGGAGCGTGCGAGTATGGACAGAAGTGTAGACATGATACACAAACTAGCCCAGTGTCTGAAGTTGTCAGGTTTGTCAGTTAATTGTTTGAACTACACTACAGACTAGAGAATAGTCTTGCTCAGCGGGCTCATTGGATTGAGGCGGCTGCTTCGAAATCTTCTATGCAGGAAAAACCCTGGTATGTCTCACACAGTCCCACCTCTACCGTCTACTGGAGAGTTGATCATTTTCACAACTAATAATTGAGCCGTCCAGGATCATCTCAAGAACAGATGTGAATTTCTTTTGGTTTATTTTAGATTTAAAATAATCCTCTTTTTCTAAATGTGCACAAAGGGAGTATCAAGTGATTGAATAAAAACAACAGGGGTATTCAATTCACTAAGTGAATGAACAGTAATGTGTTCAGAAGACAAGGTCCTTAAAACTCATCTCTTTTCAAGTCCTCGTCTACATTTTGCCAAACCCCAGGATGCTCCAAGTACCCCAGTATGAACCGCCATTCAAAACTCCCCATGCAATTGATTGGTCACATGTGATTTGTGTTAGGGTTACTTAATCATTTTCTCAAAGATGCATCCAAAAGTGATGTCTGATTTTTATTATTTAGATAGATTTTCTTACTGGCAAACCACTTTTAACCACAGGAAATGTGGGCTTTCACCTGCAAATCATCTGAAACTGACAAGATGTGCTAAATGATACGGGGCCGTAGTGGCTGGAAGACAGTTTAAGAGTGCTGCGAAGAACACATTAAGTATGGAAGATGCTTTTCTCTTGGACTGATTTCTGCCCATCTGTCTAATGTCTTTCAGGGATGATTTGGTCTGGTGTTCTTATTGACTACTCCTTTCCTGGTTTGAAAACAGGAGCCAATCAGAACTTTGTAGGTTTTGAGGTTAAGAATAACGCCATCCTCCTGTGCCAGAACCAGAAAAAAAATGGCTACAGTATTTTTGACAAGCATGTGTGAGATTTACGCAGCTATACAGGTTGTTGGACTTACAGAAATACAGACCCACTGTGACAACAAGTCTCCGGGAAGTCACCGCTCCCGACAAGAAGTAGGCCAACACGAAAATCCCTGTAAAACCCCAGCTTGTTGTTTTTACACTTTGGTTTTAATAAATTAGATAAAATGTGCAGTGGAGATTTAGAGTTGAGCCAAGTTAGCTGTTTCTGGTCTTCATGCTGAGCTTAGCTATCAGTGGTAGTGAATATTCCTTTAAATCAGCACATTTCTTTGTGACGGGACATATAGGTATCCCACTGCTTATAGGTTAGGATAGTGAAAGATGAACATCACATCTTGCCAACATAAAAAATGATATTTGATTTTATGATCTGCACCAGAGATTATTTACAAAACAAAGAACACTTGATGGAAAAGATCGTTTTTATTTACATTTATCTGAATACACTTTTACACCTCAGCTCACCCCCAAGAAAACTATTCTTTATGCTATTCTTTTTCCTTTTTCCCTTTTGATATCTCGTTATTTCCTTCAGTTTTTAACCACTTAAGCATATCGAGATCTTTGAATCTTGTTTACACAGAAACCTTCATCCCAGGTCTCTGTTGGAGCATTAGGGGTACCAGCATTGAGCATTCTGGTGGGCCCAGCGGCCCCACAGCGACAAGCCCCTATGCTCTTTATTTGGCACATAGCCTGGAGGTGTCAGAAATATCGACACGCTTTCACGTGACGGAGACTTTGCCAGCCTTTTTCCCCCCTTTCTTAAGCCCGGCATTCTGCCTGCCCAGCCAGGTATTGTAGGGCCCCATGAAGGCCCTGTGAATAGTGTCAAACTTGATAGTTCTCATTTTGCTTCCTGTACATGGCAGAAGAAAAAGTGCCCACCGTGTGGGTTTTCCTTTTGTGATGGCCCTCTCTAGTCTTCCTGGGAACACACCACATTCCAGCCACAATCATTCCCTTTGTGAATCCGGGTATTGTGGGTGAGTCTGTTATGCCGATAACCCTCCTAGCTTTCAGTGTAATGCATGCAAGTATCATAGAAGTCTAGACTCGTATTTTTGCAAACAATGCCAGATAATGAGCAGAGTGTTTTCAGTGATTTGGCAGAGCTTTTGTTCCGACACATCCTCCCTCATTCACGAAGGACCTTTTGTGCTCATCCACGCCTAAGATGTGATTTAAGGTCTGCTACATCTGGACAAATTATTGCACCAGTTTACCATACATGGGCCTCATGTGTCAGTTATGGTTTATGTAACGTACAAACGCGTAACCATAGTCTGGCCTGCTAATCCCAAGGGTCTAATTTCTAATGCGTCTCGGAGAGGGATTTTCATGCATCTATCCCCCAGAACAGACCAGAGACCACAGAGCTGCTAAATGTTTTCTGACTGCAAATTTGATTTACCTCAACTCCCCCCCGATTCACAGCTCCAAATGTGTTATGGTTCACCGTGTACAAAGCATTTTAATGGTTCTTGTGTTTTCCCCAAAACTCACAGGAAGTTTTTCTTGCCTTTTGCTTTCGGAGTACTGATCTTTTGAACATTATCCATTGAAAATAAAAACGTATATCCTGCAGAAAGCAACATTTTTTTAACATTTAACATTACCTGCTGCAGGTTCCAAGATGAAAGAAAACCTGCCATCTCTTTTTGGTGCTCTCTCACACTGTCTTGTGTGTTATTGTGTCATGAAACGTCCACCATTTCCCCCTTTGGGTGAAGAGAACATGTTTTCTTCCTCTCTGTGACAAGAAGGAATTGTTAAGGTTAAGTAGATAGGGCAGCCGGAAATAATTACCAAGCACTTGTGAAGTCCCCCCCCCCCCTTTGTTCGTCTTCTCCCTTTCATTTTAACAATCTTTTCAATGTGCAGATCTTGTTTATGATTAAATTCAGACTGGTTTTGCCTCTGAGCATGGCAAAAGATGTTTCACTCAAACGAGCAGTAGTTTAGCAGTTGGACCTGTAATTTACTAGGCTTAAATACCAATGGAAGCTCCTTCGCCAAAGGAAAGGCGGGCTTTTGTGTGGAGTTCATGCAAAACGACCCCCTTTCTACAAATCAACTGGCAGATGACAGACAATGATGAAAATTTGATTCTTTGAAGTTGTAATGGCCATTGAAATGTGTAAAATTCTTGTATTGAAAGGAGAGCGCCCTGGAAAGCCTTCAGTCTTGGGTGGCTGGTGCCTGCGTGCTGGGAGGTTCGTCTGTGTTTTGTCGCCGACTTCCCATTGCTTGTTTGCTAATTCCCTGAAGAATTGGACCAGATCCTTGATAGGAGCTTGAAGGGGCTCCAGTTGCTCAGGAATATGCATTTAGTACACCCAGAGGCCCCTCCTCCTCCTCTTGTCGCACTGGCCTACTTTCTGATGGTCTGGAATAAATCACCTCAAGTATTAGGCATTAATTTCATCCACCTCTGTCCAAAGAGTATGAGGAATAACAGCATAAAGATGGTTATTATATTTTTCTCATTATGTGAGCTATGGTTTCTTCTTGTTTTTATAGCGCTGTTATCTATCATACTAAAATCAAACACAAATTTTAAACGGTTGCCTGAGAGAAGCACTCAGCCCACTGGTCACTGTTGGACATTTACAAGCAATATATCAAAAAATAAAAATGACGCTAAAATTTGGACAGATTAAAGCTCAGGAAAGATTCATATGTAGTTGTAACAGTCGTGCTGGCAGAGACAAAAATGCCCACTGAGTGAACATCACTCAGAAACAATAAAAATAGAATCCAAACTTTTGAGTTTATTTTACAGTGTCTATAAAAAGAGCTCACTTCTTGAATTTTTCCTGTTTTATTGTTTTTCTGACACTGTAGATGTATTTGAGCTTATTTTGACCTCGATATTTAAAAGTGAAAAATAAATCTCTACAGATTGATGTGAGGTATGAAAATATAAAAGATAAACTAGTTGGTACGTTTTAAGGCCTCTGAAGATTTTCCTAACCCCATTTTTTTGACACGGAGAAAATGTTGTCAGAGCTTGAAGTTGTATTTTTTAACACCTGCAAGCTAACTTTCAGATGACCTTTCTCCACAAACACAAAAGCATATATCTCAGAATGGTTCTAAAAAAACAAAAGAAATGGCTGGTCTGCAACCAAAAACACATCAGTTAGTTTAGATTATTGGTAAGGGGCCAGTTGAGAGGAGCATTGTCCGATGTGATTTATCTGTTGTCTGTGATATCCAGTCGAAACCTCTTCTAAGTTCCTTGCTTTGTAGCTTACAGTGTTTAATTCTCCACAAATCATTTACTTGATAGATATTTTGTAATGATTCATTACTCATTGTAGATGTAAACATCTTTATTGGCCAGTTATATTACTTAGTTCTTACTGCATCACATCAGCATGAACAGGTTTGTAACATGGGATTGTTAATAAGCTTGATCAAATGAGGTCAACCTTGATTATGATAGCTACAGTAGATGAAGGTTCACATTGTCCACAGCCATAGTTTTAATTCCTTTTATTCTCTAATCTGAAACCCACATTGACTGTTTCTCACAGTAGGATGTGATTTATTTCTGTTTGTCCCTCAGGACATCACCACTCTGACAGGGGTCCCAGAGGAGCACATCAAAACGCGCAAAGTTCACATCTTTGTGCCGGCTAAAACGAGCATGCAGTCAGGAGTCAACGGCACCAAAAAGTGGAAGATGGACTTTGATACCAGAGAGCGCTGGGAGAACCCGCTGATGGGCTGGGCCTCCACGTAAGAACCTCGTAACTGTACCTGCCAATTACTGCACATTAACTGAAATCAGATCATTTCTCTGTTGTGTGTCGCATTACTTTCAGCAAATGATGTTTGATATGAAGCCAAGTTTAGTTTTTAGTTTTATATAACTCAAAATCAACCTTAAAGCCTTTTAATCTGTACCACGTACAACATCCTATATCCTTAGCCACTCTGTGTAAATAGTTTTTCTTGGAAAATGTTTGTTGTCATATTTGCCTCCAGTTCTGTGACTATTGTGTGGTTAACAGCTGTTTTCTGTGTTTCAGTGGTGATCCCCTATCCAACATGATGCTCTCTTTCTCCTCCAAGGAAGAGGCCATTGCTTTTGCTGAGAAAAATGGTAAAAAAAAAAAAAAGGGATATTAAAAGTATTTTGTATAAAACAAAATTTACCAGTGAATGTGATACCTCCACTACTCATGGCCAATCAATTCAGTGTAATGAAACAAACCATTAAAAGAACACAATTTAAGTGTATGTAAAGATATGTAATCATTATTATCAGTAGTAGTATGTTACTGTTGGAGGATGGTGAAGCTGATAGTGAGGTGGTTGCTGGTTTTGCTGCACTGGCTGCACCAGAGAGTGATTCAGTCGGTGCAGGAGTAACTGGATTTCATCTGGATCCGTGAGCTCTTTGATGCAATCTAAAAGAGAGTCTAGTATCAGTATAAGTATCACTGGAGGACTTCACCATCCTGAATGCTAACTGAAGGCTTTTATTTTTTATCAAAAACAAGACAAACGAGACAATTATACTCTTCAAATATTGACGATATCATTATTCTTTTTAAATGTTTAATTAACACCTTATTAAACCTTTCAAACCAGGATTGACATCAGGTGATAGCAGTAAAAACAGCTCTTCTTAAAATCCCTTTATGTTCACAAAGACACCTGATGATAATGTGTTTGCCTCATAATAAAAGCTGCAGAGAAAAGTTTTGATCATTAGAACATTTAAATCGGTCCCGTGTGAGTTCATGTAAAACACGGTTGATGTAGTTTTCTGTCTAACAGAAAATTCCCTTCACTCAGAGAACCGAACCATCTGGGAGAGTTTGTTGAAACTAAGCAAAGGAAACTGGCTTACTCTGTTTATTGCACCATGAAAGTGATTAGTGCAGTTCTGAATACACACAGCCAGTTGATGTCTCCAAAACACCTCATTGTGGTTGGAACTCATCCAAAGGGAATATACGTGACGTTCTCGCCCCCATCATTTACTCTGATGTTTGTCCTTCAGGTTGGAGCTACGACGTAACGGAGAAGAGGAGCTCAAAGCCCCGGGTAAAATCCTACGGAGCAAACTTCTCGTGGGACAAGAGGACTAGGAGGTCTGCTAAGTAAACTGAAGACGCCCATCTGTTAGCTGGCTTGACCTCTGTTTGTCCCACAGCAGACCTGTATCATTCTTGTCAATAAATGCATAATTATATACGTGTGAACTAAACATTTGGGTCATTATCGCTTTATTCTTCAAACATTCACCTCATTACTGACTACCTAATGTGGTCTGCTCGATTAATGAAGTGTTTGTTCCTTGAGTGGAGTTGTGCAAGAGACAACAAAGGGGAACATATTATTACAATTAGAACCTGTTTAAACACAGAGGGATAAATATATCTGTAGGCCAAAACCAGTGACATTTTTCCCGAGTGAGTGTTTGTTTCCATCCCGTTACCTGGGTTGTTTCAGTGTTTGGATAGCTGCACAACTGGAATTCAAATAAGAACAGTTTTCTTCTGAAAAAGGTTAACAGTTTTTTACTACAACATCTGTGCAGTGAGGTTACTGTGTCTTTTTATGAGCATCGGACTAAAATGGAAGGAATCCATCAGTTTTTCCATTCTCGCCAACCGTTCATCCGACTGATTTCACATGACGAATGTATTGCTATGTATTTATTTACTCATTTATTCATTAACACAAGAGGATAACGAGTACTTACAAAACGGGGACATGACGAATGTATTGCTGAGCACATACAAGGAAGTGCGGTGTCAAGTGTGAAGTAGTTTGGATGAGCGATTCTCAAGAAAGCTGAGAAACATCGCCCTGCAGTTCGAGACGTATTCATGAGTTTAAACAGATTAGATTAGATATCTAAGTACAGTGAGTACTGTTCTACCTAGAGCCGTGTAGAGAGAGGGTTAGGGTTAACTATCTTTCTCAGTGGTGCTGGTTATACCTAAAGGAGATTTATAATTAACACTTTGATAACCCTACGCAGTGGTTAACGTTAGCTAGCTGCCTTTAGTGAATAATAACAGGCTATCCTTTGTAATGTCCTCTGCACCAGCTGTAACTGGCTAGCTTCTGCATGAACTAATGAGTTTTAATGATATAGCAGTTAAGAGAGAGCTTTTTTATATCCCCAAATGCTGATAAGTATTTTATTGCGTATTTTGATACATAATCAGCTCAGTGATATTGAGAAAGCTTCGAGAAGCAATACCAGAGGCCAAGCTATCGCCGCCTACACTACCTTTAAAATGTCAGAACAATGATTAATGAGATTAATCGGACGATAATCTATTAACTAATCTATTGTGTGATCCATATAATGTCCCAAAATACAAAAAATATCACAATTTCATAAAGCCCAACGTGACATCTTCAAATTGCTTCGTCCGTCATACAACAAAGAAAACTAAGGAATGTTTGGAACTTTGCTTGTGAAATAACTTTCAAAAATAGTTGTCAGTTCATCTTGCTGCCACTCTGCAATTTCTGGAGCTCTTCCTCTTTCCGTCATTAACAATTACAGTTAAGTTTAGCTCTGTTGGGTCAGGTTCAAAAGTCTGATCGTCCTTTTCATCTTTTTTTAGTCTGTGGCATGTTTTTATATGCAGCTCATACTGAGAAAAAGTCCTTTTAATCTTAATTTCTCAATAAGGGATAAAACCGTTAACTATGTAACTAGTTAAGAGATTGAGATCTTAGGAAAAGCCATGAATTTATAGCCCAACTATTCACACTTGGCAGTGTACTTGCAGTCCCAAACTGCGTGACTGCACTGATATTCACACACCAATCATGGGCGCCTAATTGGTATAGCCCTTCGTTAATTAACGCACTGCATTGCAAATCTTTCACAGCCTTGCGCTCGCTATTTATTTTGTTCTGTCATTCGGCACATCAAAAGAGCCGATCTGATATGAGCGTAATGGCCCATCTGAACGACATGAATGACAGCATGTGTTGCTTTGCCCCTTTGAAATCCCCTCGGAGAGAAGCAGCGGGGAAAAACGCTCTTGGCACAACTTTGTATCATAAAAGTTGAAAGCATTCCACCCGTCTTGGTCTATAAGCATAATAATGTATGTGCAGCGAGGATGGCGGCGCAGAGGCATTGTTCAAAATCATCATTACAACGCAAAAACATCGGCGATACAACTGCTCTGATCAGTCAGAACATAAACATTGGCCTAAAGTGTTTGTCCTAATAGTTGAACGGCCAGAAAAACTATGTCATCTAGTGTTGGCGGGGAAAGAAATATCATTTAAAGTATACTGACATTATTTTGTGTAATAAATTCAGTATCACTAGTTGGTGAGTTGTTCAATTTTGAATCCTAAAACTATAGTAAAAATAGTCTGTATTTGTGTACAGTGTCTGTATTTTGTTACAGAGGTGGCTTGGTCTGAGTATTTTCAGCAGCACAGACGCTACTGAATGATCATAGAATATTATAAGAATATTATATGAACTATACAGGCAGCAGTGTCTCTGTTATCCTCTTGTTCTTCTGCTACTACACCTTGCTACTTCTCCCTTTGACACTATAGAGTGTGCAGGCTATTTAGTAGATAGTTTAGAGAGTATATAGATACAAGGCAAAACCGACAAAAAAAAACAACCTAGAAAAAGGTGCAATTACAGTTCCATTTGTCTACTTCAGCACCCTGGACAGTGCCGTGGATTTATCAATACACAGCACAGTTAGCATATTTCAGAGCCATGGTCGGGGCCACAGATTGTAACATGCACAAACTCTCAGTCAGATAAAGGATCAATGGGTCAGGCAGAGTAGACCGACATACTCAACAGCATTATTTAATGCTACTAGGGGAGAGAGAGAGAAAGGTGGCAGGTTAACAAGGAAATGAATTTGGTAATTTTGCTAACAAGCATCCTCTCAGAATTGTAGATATCTCTCTCACTATCTGGGACATTTCTGCCGCCATGTTTGTGGCGCTCAGAATTTACATTTAAAAGAATTGAACACCAACATCTGCTTCCAGAAGAACAGTGGTTTAAGGCCAGATGCATGAGAGATAATAGTTCAATGCTACGGACTACTGCTACATTCTTCTTCTTATTCAACAGTTTTTCATCAACAAAATGAACTTTTCCTCAGTGTTCTGTCCAGTTAAATCGTCTCCGCTATAACTTCAGCCTACTGTCAATGCCAGAGTGGCGTGGGAAGCGTGTTATGCAAATAAAAGTTCAAGTTTGTTTTTTGTTTTTGTATTTTCTACACAACCTGGTGGAAAATGAACATGACTCTCTTTTTATAGGAAATAATCTTGTTTTGTACTTGCAGTTTAGGTGTATGGCAATAAATAATAGATGCAAACAAAAGTAGCCTGCTAGCTAATCAACACGTATTAACAGGATTAAAGACGTCAGTCAATTCCTGTGTAATTCATACTGTATACAGCATGTTTAATACATTTATTCATAGCCTGTAGATTACATATGTGCTGAGTAGATTAACTCCAACTGCTACAGTGTAGCACCTGCTCGTTATTAGTGTTTTATAGTGTTTTCAGTCACTAACAGTGTCATAATGTTTTATTGTTTTATGGGTTAAGTAATAATTGGCCTCACCAGCTGCAAGATACAATAAAAAAAACTCTTCAGCGGCTGATGCTAAAACAAACCACAATCTGTACTGCTCTTCATTCAATCATGCGTTTGGATTTTATAGAGCTGACAGGGAAATGTGGCTCCCAGGAGTAAAGTATGTTTTTGCAAAAGTTCTCTTATTTTAAGAAAGTCCAGATAGTAAGAAAAAGGAATTCCTGTAGGAGTTCTGTGTCTACAAATGGTGTTTTCCACTGGGGAAGAAGTCCTAATCCATCATGAATTGTTTTTATTTTCTGTTGAGTTGAGCCTCCTGTCATTAAAAAAATACTCCTACACTCTGTTGGAAAGCACGCAGGCCGTTATTGAGCCGTGCGTCCTGCTTTGACTCAACAGCTGGACGGAAGACCTGATGTGAAAGTTTTGAAGTTTGAAAGTGTGCCAAGATGATTAGATGTTTGTTAAATGAGCTTCTCTAAATAACACACACACACACACAAACACAACGACACACACCACACAACACACACACAAAAGTACCTTTCCTCACGCAAACTGTTTGTGGCCAAAGATGACATAATGATTCACTGCTGTCTGTGGGGCTCCATACTGTGAACTCCCCAACCCATGCGATGAGACGCAACATGCTCATTGCAGCCAAAGGACTGTACCCTTCTCTCTGTGTGTGTGGTGGGGGTGGGGGGCACACTGTGTGGACTGGAGCTTGTTTTGAAGGGCACAGATCACAGATTAATGATGACTTCTGGTTGTCCAAACAAAAGCTCATAGCAAGCAACGCTGCAGAGAACCTGTTTAACTGAAGAGTTCTGTTTATTATTTGTGGGTCATTTATTATCCTCTGTACAGTGAGACAACAAAAAGAGCTAGCCCGTATTATCTTTTGAAATTTTGAAGCTTCTCCAAAACAATCACAGCAAGCTGTCCAACTTTGTTAGGGGGTCAGTTCATCTAAAAAAATGAGCGATATGATGATTTATACAGTGAGATTATGTTCTTACCACATGTTTATAACATGCTGACTTTTACTTTTATATCTCTGGGTATGCAGATTAATGAGTAGCATCTGTTTATATTTGTATGGCTTTTTGGATTAACTTGGCTTGATTAGCCAAAAACAAGTTAGTTTCTTAAATAAATATAAATATGATAGACCATGATAGAACCTTTATACATATTGCCTATTAAGTGGTATCTATCCATGCTAGTGCTTGACCAATGAGCGTGTGTACAATGATACCTGATAGACCGATATTTAGAGAGCAGGGCGACTGATGGTCAATATATATAATGGAGATAATTATTCCACACATTATAATCTAATATACATGTTATGTTAGCCAGTAACATGATGTTTTAGATGGGATTTTTATTAATTAATGAAACAGAAAAATACATTGGTTTATGCTGTAGATTTCAGAACTTACTGATAGTAAAGGGAGAGCAAGGTATTGCATTATTATAACGTAATATATAAATATATATATATCCAGTAACAGGTTTAGATTTGACGTCATTAAAGAGGGGAGAAACGTGTTTACATTTAGAGAAAACAATGGTGACTGAGAAATTTTAGGCAAATATTTACAGCAGGATTATCTCAAGATGCCAGATAATCGGCCAATCTATAAATTGTTCTATCTATAATCCATGCAGGTTTGGTTTTTCTAAAATTTCTTTGATTTTTGCTGCCACCCAATACAATAGAAATCAATGGAGTTTTATCCGTGTTGTTCAAAACACAGCAATATTTTTTTTTCCCGAAACGACCCAGTTACACAGGTTTTAAAGATATTCCTTTTGAATTTTAAAGAGATTTTAAGATGACGAATTTCTTTAACCTCTATTGTGTTGCAGTGATGGTAGAAATCTCAAATCTCATCTTCAATTCCTGGGCAAATAAAACCAAAACCATGCTGGATATAACAAGAAGTAAGTCAGAAAATAACATATTCTATACATTGGCTAAACAAAAAAAAAAGCTAAATAATTTCATAAACCTGCTGGTGGTTTTTAGCAAAGTGCATTTTTTGATTTTTAGGGACTATTTTCATCTGTGGATT
>NW_023339718.1:15082692-15083178 GCF_004916995.1 Morone saxatilis
TGTAATAAAGCAACAGGTCAGCCCGTGCAACGCTTTAGCTACCCAGACAATACTTGTTAGAAGGTTGAATTTCATCGTTAGTTTAATTTTTTTCGTGGACGTTTTAAAAATATAAAATATCACCAAACTTATCCGTTAACGTCCCACTAGATCAGGTTTCTAGCCATGTGCAAAGAGTCTCACCGAAAACTAGCAGAAAGTATTCGAGGCATGCTGCTTGATTTCAGCGTCGCTCTCTTCAAAGGAACACTGTTAGATGGCGCGACGTCCCCCTTTGCTTCTCAGGTCTCAGGCGGAAGAAAGGTTGGGGTTAGGAAGGCCCTCTCTTGGGACTGAAGGCATCCACAGCATAACACACTCATGTTCCGCTATTTAGCAATTGCTGTATTCATCTTTTATGTTTTCCCATTCACACCGCTATCAGGTTGGATGTGCCACCACCCCGCCCCAGAAGGTCAGGATAACCCCCCACCACACACACACACA
>NW_023339718.1:15083223-15092421 GCF_004916995.1 Morone saxatilis
CACACACAGACAGACACACACGCCGAGAGTTACCCTGAAAGAGATCAAAGATGCTGTTGGTCAGCAAGGAAGACAAAGGGGTTAGCTGTAGCTCAGTTAGCGTGCTGATCCCTCAATGTCTATTTTAACAGTCCTCTGACGTCTAAGATAAATTCCATTACTGAATGTTAACATCTTATTAATGGGTGGAACAGACCATAGAAATGCTTCTACAGACCTCAGCAGACAAGTTAAATGTAGTTTTCTCAGACATAAATCACCTTGAAGCATGATTTTTAGTGTCATTTCTGCGTCACATGTCTTTGAGGGGGCATTTAGGGTGATTACAAATTGAACTAACGTCTACACTAATCTCCTTGTTGCCAAATTAAAGGCAAGTTTTAAAAAATGTCTGGAAAAGTAATTCATTTTGCCAGTGTTTGAAGTTGTCTGGCACATGGCGGGTGACGATGAATTGTCCCCCAAAGAGTTAATTGATGGAGAGGAGAAAACCTTCAGGGAGGGAAAGTTCAGTTTTCTACCTCCCTGTCCTGTTTGAAGGAGATGTGAGTTGGCAGTGCAGGAGAGGCTTGAAGATTAATGTTGCAAAAGGGGGCTCTGACAGCCTCTCCGCTGGTTGCGGTTCTCTTGGGTGGCCCGATTGGTCTTGGATGTCACTTTTGCTACTTAATCTTGTGTATGTGAACCAGGCAGATTCAGAGGGGTGGGGGGGGGCTGTCCGCTGGGCAGCAACAGGAGAGACAGACTGAGGAGAATGCAAGAATGTCACTCCTTCAACTTTCAGCAGCTCATTTATTTTTTATTTTTTTGTCCAGGTGAAAAAAAGTATGACATTTTACAGTAGTTTGGATCAAAGTGTTCAACTTTGTTGTTGACATTGCCAACAGGTTATTAATGACTGTTAACAGCATTAATCAGTTAGTTAGTTAAGTTATATAAATAACCTAAATATACTTAATTCATTGGTTTGTAGTGACTAACTGTATCAATTCTTACTTGCTAATCAGCGGTTGAGGAAATGTCTCTCATAATGTAGAAAAATGGCCCCTGTGAGTGTTATTATATATTATATTATTGAATTATTGATTAATGTGAAAGTAGCATTTTACTATTAGTAAAAGTTGGTCAAGGTGAAGAACATTTTAAATTTTTTATGAACTATAACAATGAAATATATGTTATAAGCTCATTATATGATTTGGATGTAACATCCTTTTCTGCAAAGTAACTAAATATGTAAAATGTAGTGGAGTACAAAAGTAGAAAATTGCCCTCTGAATAGAAGGAGCAGAAGTATAAAACAGTGAAATGGAACACTCAAATAGAAGTGAGTGTCAAAATTGTACTTAAGTACAGTACATGAGTAAATACCTGGTTGCATTTCACCACTGTTGCTAAGAACAGTTGCTAAGAACAATAATAACTAAGTACAACTACCTATAGTTACAGTTTTTACCTTCTTAAATCCCACTATAAGCTGAATTGTGGGGTGAATTGATGCACAAGACATCCAGAATATTATGTGATTGAATGATACGGCCATCAGATCTTGGATTTGGCATATTTTTTTGCATGTGACTCTAAAACTAAATTACAGTGCAAAATGTAAATATTTTTTCATTCTTCTGGGTTTCTCCTATTGGCTAATCCCATTAGAGGATGTTTAGGCCCAATTCTCAACAGTAAACAGAAAGGAAGTGCTGCCACGTGATCCCAAAACACCCGGACTGGACAAAATGACTGAAAAACATTTAAGAACTGATGTGATGTTTATTTCCATACATTTTCTTTTAAAGCTAGGGTTTATTTTGTCCTCTGCTTTTTCTGAAATAACTAACATGTTTAATAAAATTGGGGACTGGGGCTTTATCTCAGCGGGTTTTAATTTGAGTAAAAATTCCCGAATTGTCTCTAAATTTCCACAAACATTTACAAAAATCTACATTAAGGGAATTACTTTGTTTAAAAAAAGGGAGGCCAGGGTCTGGTTAACATTACATGGTAAAGACTGTACTGGTTACTGTAAAAGCACTGAAAGGCTCAGGACTCTAGTTGCCAGTTGACCTACCTAAGCCAATCTAAACTGGTCTCTTACTTGACCTTTCTGACATTTAACCCTAATCCCTAACACCTTAAACACTATTTCTGGCTTCAGCTCTAAGCTAATTCCCACTATCTAACCCGTGTTTGTGTCTGCAGCCTGCTATTCCAGCAGAGCTGAATCATCTCAGCACCATGCTGTTCACCTTCTCCTGTTTCTGTTGTCCACTCAGATCTTATTTGTGACTGACTTTGCAGTTTCCTGCCTGACTCAGGGTGCATTTCGTCATCGCTGTAAGGGCAACATTAAATTTGCAGTCGACCAAATATGGCTCCGACGGTGATCAAGCTGCTCTGTGCCAAAACTTTGGTAAAACACAGGTGTTCTCTCTCTGCGCAGCGACCGTGTTTACTAGATTGTTCCTGTGAAAGACTCACTTTTTCTCCTTTTTTTTTTTTTTGCTTTCACACGGAACGTTTGTATTTTGAGAGCTGCAAGCTGCCCACATAGTGTCGTCACTGGAGCTGCTTTCCCCGTAAACTGTTTGGATTCAACGAGCTAATCCACCTACAGTGTTTGGCCCGGTGCCACGCAGCACACCAAACAGACCATAATGTATAAAAGGCCAAATTTAAAGGAGACAATTAAATATTTACTACATTAACGACTGATTAATCACCTGTGGCTTCCTACGAAACATTCACTGCGCCGGCTCGCTATCAAAGGCAGAGGCTCGTAAAAACTATGATTAAAGACGGTTGTTGAAGTAAATGTCACTCGTGTTGTGTTAATGTTAAAGTAATGTCACTTGGGGCAAAGCTCTAATTTAATTTCGGTTTGTATCACAGAAATTATTCCCTTCCACAACTCTCCACCCAGATCCGTCCATCCTGATGCTTGCGATACGGATTTAAAACTGGTGTCTACACTACACGCAAGTCTCACCACCTTGTTAGAGTGCAGCCAAACCACAGCTGTACTCTGCACATGTTCATCTGACTCTCTCCTGCAGGGAGAGGCAGTGCACGTCAGAGTCCTCCCCTTTGTTTTTCAGAGCCGTGAGAGTAAATTCTACAAAAAGGATGGTCAAAGCATCACGTCGGCCCTGTCTTCAAAGAGTTATGACGAGAGAATCACTTGTTTAAAAAAAAAAAAGCGAAATGTCTGATAGCCATCAATGGGACAAGGACTCTAGTAAACAGAGCGTTGAGTCTAGACCACTCGAGACGGGCATGTTAAGGTCACGCTCATAAAAGTCCCCTAGACACGGTTGTTTCTTACAGGCCTGGAGGGGGGAAAGCTGGAGCAGGAATCACCTGCACAGATGGGTCAGAAGCTGATCCACTGCGAGCCGCTGCCCCATCACATGGCCTGAGAGAGCAATGGGTTTCATATGCGGCACATTGTGAATCAGGCTCAGCTTCAAATAACTCGCAGTAGACTAAACTGGGCTGTGTGCGGTAGGTTTGCAGGGCAGTTCTCTTTAAAACAGGGACTGCAACGTGACAGAGGTGTCATCATATAGAGGCATATAAAGAAAGGTTACCCGGTGGGGTTTTGTTGTTGCGCTAAGGAAATAAATCTGCAACTGGATTGGCTGATCTTGAACAGATTTTTTTTTAAGTCTTCTTCTTAAACATGCAACAGATCCTTCAGTGGCCACCACTAATTGACCTCTTGAAGGAATGCAACGCCTTCTCCTTGACTGACATTTGCTTTTAGCGGCTCCTGTGGGATGGGGCGGTGGGCGGTGGGCTGGTGGAAGGCGATAGCGGGGGAGATCCTCTCGAGATAAACCGCCATGCCCCCTGTCCCTCAGACAACAAAGAAAGTGAGTGATGTTTGTCTGAAAACCAAGAGCTGTGATCCCCCTTGTTTTGATGTGTGGGCCACCTGGGATGCGGGTCTCCATCAGCACTCGGGCCGAGGAGAGAGGAAGAGAAACAGGACTCACACAGATCTCGTCCCCAGGACAAACAATCTGAGTGACAAGCCTGCTGGAATCCCACGGAAGTCACCCAACAGACGAGGCATTCAAACACGCAGAAAAAACAAGAGGCGTTTAGGTGGCCACAAAGGGCCAAAGCAGAATTGCACAGCATGGTTTCCTCAACTTCTCGAGGACAAAAGTTTAGGTCCTTTAATATCCAAATGTACGCAGGATACCTACAAGCTTCATATTGATTTAACCTCAAACTCACAAATAGTTAAAGATCTTCAAGTGCTTGTGATACTGTAGCACTATCCTCTGGTTTTAAAAGGCAGTGGTTGAAAGTAAGTACGTTTACAGTACTCAGTAGGTGCAGTTTTTAAGTACTTATACTTCCCTTGAGTATTTCTATTTTATTCCAATTTATGCCACTACAATTTCGAGGCAAATATTGTATTAGTCCACTACATTTATTTGAGAGCTCTAGTTATTTTAAAGATCAAGGTTTTATATACAAAATATATAAAATACTGTTGAAAGCACTGTTATAGATTAAACTCCCCAATGATATATTAAATAAATAAATTAGCTTGGCTAAAACCAGCTATAAAATAAGATAACAGAATAGTACACATTGTTCTTTGACTTACAAAATGACTTACCTTGATTTTACTTAAGTAAAATAACTCAAGACTTCTTTCAGCGCCGTTTAAAGGTAGAAATCAGTTTAGAAAGAACTTATCGTTAATAGCTTTTATTGCTCTAATGTAGGACCAGAAAAACAAACAGATCCAGACGTTCCACAAAAGATAAAAAGACAGAAAAATAGCTGTGAAACCGGAGATTCACTAAGATTTACCTGCTGTGGACCAGTTGCAGTTTTTCAGACTTGTGAAGATGCTGGTTCATAAATCTGAGACAGTGAATGAAGTTTGGGACTGCAGAGCTCAGTTTCAGGCCAAGTCTGTTCCAGGAATAGACACATTCGTGAGGATTTATGCATTCTTACATTAAGATAAATGTTTTGTTAAGTGATAATGAGGAAGTCTGAGCTACCAGTCTAGGCTAATAGGATGGATTGGAAAGAAATGACTGTAGCAGCTGTGTGGTTCGGTGCCCAATATCATCAATTCCCACTTGACTTAAATATATTCAGACTAATTTAATTGACTCAGATGTGTGTTAATGTATCAGATATAATGCAACTGAAAAAGTATGCAGGGACAAGTAAAAGATCAAAGGTTACATCAACTTTAACCTCAGGTGAACCAAAGTTTAATTAAGGGTTAAACTCAAGTTCAAAAGAAAATAAAACTTTAGTGACTCATAAAGCACCACGAAGGAAAAATCAAGTGGAATCAAGTCGAATACAGTGGTAATAATGATTGTGGCGTGTTGCAGCAAAGTGCACTTACTCACTGCTTGGCAGGAGAGGAACCGTTCATTAGTTTTACAGCTCGACCACAAACCTGCACGATCACATGCACGACAGAAGGGATTCCTCCGCCCTTACGCTCAACGTCAGGGACGTCAGCTCGGAGGAATCTCCTGTAAAAAAAAAAAAAACACCTACAAGTTACTGGTAAATTACTGAATATCTACACACAGAACAAGACTGATGATATCTACGGTAGTTAAACAAAAACTGTTTTATTTGGCTTTATACAGGCAAGGCTTTAATAAATTTCACAACTATGTAAACTGTATTATTGTCTAATTATCTTTAGAGTCTACAAACAGAGATTCAGATAACATTTTTCATTTTGTCCTAGAGGTCCAATGTAACTAATAGGAGGAGCTATTGACAGAAATGAAATATAATATTAATATTTAGTATGTTTTCATTACTGTATAATCAACATCAACACGAGGGTTACAGTAGCCCAGAATGGACAAACCAAACACTGGCTGTACATAGTTTTTTTGCAAGTTTTGTGGCCACCATAGTTCTCCTACTTACTTCACAGCCCCGTTCTCATTCCCAGGTTGTCAAATACAGACGTGAGTGGTGTTCAGTTAGTTGCGTATTGTTACTTCACTGCCAGATGCCACTACATGCCAATGCTACACACTGGTCCTTTAAATGGAAATTTTATCATTTGGTGCCCCATAGAGTGTGAAGTGAAGTAAATCATTACCATTACTGTTTCACACCAATATGGTTTGGCTGCTAAAAGATGAAACTTTATATCCACAACTGCTGGATGCTGCTGGATTAATCCATCAAATTAAAATGAAATTGACATTTGAGGTTGACGCCAACTGGACCGCTTGGCTCTCGCAGCTACAGAATAAACAAAACTACCAGTTTGCTGGTTTTAAATAAATTAAAACATGTGGAGTGACACCAGTCCCAAGTGCTGCGCATTTTGTGCCTCTTTGGAACCGCCATCGCACATATCTGGAAATGATTATTTGGTCCAGGGAACATTTCCTCACTAGCTTACATCACGTTGATGCATTTCCGTCATTTTTGTTTGTTTTTCAATGGGCGTGTGTGTAGAGAGAGTCATGAAGTCAGGAGTGTTGAAACAAAGAGGAAACACCTCGAATGAACCCAGAGGTCCCATCTGATAACTGACTGGTATCTCACTCACATTCTCACATTCACACACACATGTACGCACGCACACGCACACACACACACACACACTCGTGAATGAAAGAGCATCAAGGCTGTGCTGCTGCTCGGGAATCCTGAGGAGGGGAGCTTTCTTTTTTGTGGGAGCGACCCCTCGCTGTGAGGGGCCCCGGGAGAATGTGGGGTGTCCTGCGTGGAGCATCGGCTGTGGGAGGCAGAGCAGGGGCACGAGGCCCAGATGGATGTCAGGGCAACATCTGTTCCACCTCCTGGCTGGGTCTTATCAGCAGAAATGCTGCCACACACCCTGGACGGGAGAAGACAGAGAGAAAAGGGCATTCTTTGCAGAGTTTAAGAAAACATGCCTGCTTTTGTTTGTCTTGTAAACGAAAGTTAGGTTCCCTGTCGGGTCGCGCATTTGCATTTCACAAAGCTCACAGGGTTCATTTGTTTGTACTTCTGGTAGGTCAATATACTGTATGTTGCATTATATACTATAACATACATGCCAAAATGTAAAACATCCACTGAATCATCTTTACATTAAAGCTTCCAAACCAAAAAGATAAATACAAAAGTCTTCAAAGTCTGTCACTATAATTCCTATATTTATATAATACAATTTCACTGTATTCTGTTACAAGGTTATATTTAAACTTTTGTCAGATCAAAAAACGCAAAAAAATTTTACTTGGGTCGATCATCAGATAGTGTTTTGGGGATTATTGAGGGAAATAAATGTGAACAGCAGTGAAAACACACTCAGACAGCTCCAGTACTTTACTGTTTAAGGAGTCGTGCTGAGGTTGTGCCGCCAAAGATAAAATGTGGCAAAAGTGTGAGAATATTTTACAAAAACCCATATGGCTTCATTCATTCTGTGGTCAGCCTTCCTACACTGAGATGATAAAATGAGAGTTGACTTCAACACAGGCCATGTTTAAATCCAATCCACACTTGATGGAAGATTCAAGGTGTTCTCACTGACTGTAATGTGCGTGTACTGTAACCAAGTTTGAAAGCAAAGAAGATTAGTAATGACGTGAATGCAGCGCTCTTTATGTCAGAAAATCAAAACCAAAAAGACAAATGCTAAAAAAAACTGTGCTGGAGGCTACAGATTTTCATGTTGGAGAATAGTTTGTGGTTAGCAGGTTTGAACTTTACTGCGCACTGTAAGTTTAATTTACTGTTGTTTGGGGTCATTCTTTACATGCAGAATCTTTTGACCTTTTGTAACAAATCACCCCTTATATCTATATACTCTTTATATTACTGCCAACAATTAGGCTTGCCATAGTTAGTTGGATTCCTCAAGGGTTTTTTCCTCCCTTCCAGGCAGTCATTAATTATCATTCATTTTACTTAATTATAAAAATCAACTTGCAGAGACTTGAAAGTTTTCTTGAGATACTGTATCCAACACAGTAAACATCAAGTCTCCGTTATTGTTGCTTGGTAATGAAAACTGTGAGCGCAGGCAGATTAGAAAAGTCTGGACTGTATTACAACACAACAACAACAATATAACTTCCTTCTTATCTGTAAGCCACACTGAGCGGGTGCTGCCAAAGAGGACAAGAGAAAAAAAACTCCCAGAACACCACAGCCAGACACCAGCAATTAAACAGGTAGAGCAGGTAAAGGTCCAGTGTGGGAGGAGAGGACTGGCTACTTCTTTTTCAGGGGAATAAAATCAACTGTACAGACAGAAAGAGAGAGTGAGGAGGAGGAGAGGTTCCCTGTCTCTCTCTCTTCGTTCTCCCAGGAGGGCTGCTTCACTGAGGTCCTGGCCTCTTCCCTTCCCCTGGGCATCCTGGATGCCCATACTGAGGGAGGGCTGCTTTGGCGTGACCAAAGGGAAGCAGAGCGAGTAAGAGAGAGACAGAGAGATGGATCATTGAGAATGGAGACAACCTGAGAGAGAGAGAGAAAAAAATGGTTGAGAGAGATTGAGAGGACTCAGAAAAAAGAAAGAAAGAAGAAGCGACAGAGGCGAGCGCAGCAGCCCATGGTTTGTGTCTCAGGGCTGCAGCAGCTTCCAGAGCTGGTGTGCAGCAGACTGAAGAGAAGCACGTCTGCCTCAGAGGCAGAGACTGGAAAACAGGATCAAAGAGTCGCCAGGGCAACCTGCATGACACACATTGTATTAAAGCCACACGGTTAATTTGAAAGAGATGGAAGAAGGGCAAAAGGAGAAGAAAAGGGGAGGCAGAGGTAGCACTGAGTAGAGTATATTTATCAGGAACTCCTGTCTCACTCGGTTAACTTTCCACTCAAAACTTTCTTCAGCTGCTACACTTTGACTTTTTTTTTTTTTTTTAAACTTTGGCTTGACCTCCACCGGCTCATCTGCGTTTTCCAGATTATCTTCCAGTGTCTCGGATTTCCACAGGTCACCTTAAATCACAAATCAGAGACACTGTGAAGAAAATGTTTCCAGAAACAGATGAACACTCAACTCATCACACATTTCATACTGATAACATGATGTACAACGCTACAAACATGAGCTACACAATTCAGTCATTATTCTGTGGAGGCAGAAAATGTTTATACTGTTTTACCTAGAAACTGTCATCCATACTCCTATTATAAGGTTACACATTGAGAAACAAGAGACATTATGGCATTTAATGTGACACT
>NW_023339718.1:15092444-15093916 GCF_004916995.1 Morone saxatilis
TGATGTGAATTACAAATATCAAACATTTTAACAAAGAAAAGTAATCACAATGTAAATAACAACTAAGACAGTATTCAAATTTTTAAAACTTTAATTGCCATTTTAGACAAAACACTTGATTGAAAAAACAAATACAAAAAAAGAAAAAAAACAAAAACCGGCTGGAGTGAATGTCTTAAAACCTATGTGTGAGCAGATAATATGCAAAGTCCAACATTGGTATAATCCCTAGTTGACAGATTTATTTTGCATTCAAGTGTCTGAATGCACGGATTGATCCAGACTGCAATAAACTACCTGGCAGATCTCACGTGAGGTACAAAAAGTGATTAAATCTCTAGAAACAGGACAAAATACTGAACAAAACAACAACAACTAAGATACAAAGCACGCAGGAAGGAGGTGTGAACATTGTGGATTAATGAAGCACGTCTTGGGGACAACCACACACCTGTGGCACAATCGATGCGACTCATTTTAGAGGTGTCGAGTCCACACAGGGGCAGCCGGGCTGAAAGATGGCATGTGCGATAAAAGCCCCACTGAGCAGCAATGGGGACAGGGAGCGGAGCTGGAGTAGAGGGGCAGTGTTGGTTGGGACGGGGGTCCGTGATAAACAGCAGACAGGGAGGGGTCTTCACCGACAGTTGGAAGGCATTAGGGTATCAGACAGGGACTTGTCAGATGCAGCTGTTGCTGATTGATAGAGTTTGTATTCCACCCTGATGGGAGACTGGAGTCGCTAGTCAGTGTTCAGAGGGATTATGTCAATTTCAAAAGGAAAAAAAAAGAAATACAGTAAAAATGTAGAAAAAAACAAAAAAACAACACTTAACACCTGAGAAACTGAAAACTCAACTAACTGTCTACCTTGTGGCTACATTCCAGCCTGTTGATCGCGGTTGTTTTTCTTTTGTCTTTTTCGGTCTATGATTTGAAAGAATTCATAAGTGTGGTGATATATAAAAAATCTGAACGGAGCTCTACGAGGTTAACATACAGAGCTATAAAATATATCCTAAGTTGCACATTTATAAAAGCTTTCAGACTTGTTCCCACTTTCTCCAAATGGACTCACTTCTCCATAAAGTCACGTAGCACTAAGTCACACGATTAGTAGTACTTGTGTATGACTGCACAGGAGGGTACACAGCAATTTGCCCGTCTGCATGTACATAATATCCCATGGAGATACTCGGACTACACTATTCAGATTAGATATTCAGACACGGTGTGACACACTGATATGTAACTACCGTACATAACACAAGGCTTTGGACTATGCACTCCAATCACACAACGACATTCGTTGTTAGAGTCAAAAAGAGAAGCACACTATACAGCCATACAGTACTTCTCAGTGGAAAGAACATCAACAGTGCCCACCAAACATCCTGTAAAGTAATCACTGGAGACGTTAAACATATCTACAGACAAGCTGGCCTCCAGTTTGAGTGTGGGTGTGTGTGTGT
>NW_023339718.1:15093941-15104276 GCF_004916995.1 Morone saxatilis
GGCCAGTTTGAGTGTGGGTGTGTGTGTGTGGGTGTGTGTGTGTGTGTGTAAGAGCGAGAATGGTTGTGTTAGTGTCGAAGATGACTGAAGGAATGCCGTATGTCCACAAGCCATTGGTTTAATCACAATGGCACAGACATAGTAAACAAGATTTCCATTTCTGGCAAAGTTCAATGATTTTTCTTGACAACTGCTTTATACTGGGTGGGTTTAATGGCGGCTCTCCTCTGTCAGGTTGTAGTGGCTTGACTGTTGCTTGCGCAACCATCCCAATTTTCCAAAATTTGAAACAAATGAGAGCTCACAGTGAAGGGAGGATAACGTAACCAATACACTTCTCCAAAGAGAGAGGACACAACATCTGCTCTATTTTCTTTGTGTGTACATGCTGTGCATGAGTTGTGCATACCATGGGCACCAGCAGGATGTGGCTGTTTCTTTGTTGTAGCCGCTAATTGTCTCTTAGTATTAGCAGCGTTCAGCATCAATGGCCTTGCAGGCTCTGTGTCTTTGTCTCTGCCAACAGGCTATTCATGAGCACTGACCAACAGATCTCCTTCAGCTCGCCTCCATGTTGTCAGTGGCATGCCTGCCCTCCAGGATTCCAGCGACTTCCCTCTGGCCAGGGGCTCCAGCTCCAAAGGTACTTCTGACCTGCCGCAAAAAAAGAGAATCTGGTCAGCTCAAAACATGCAGTATTAACTAAATAGTGTGTCTAGTCATATTTAGATGGGTAAACAATCTTTTAAAGTAATCAGCAACCATGACATGTTCATATCACATTCAAATAAATTGGATTATTTTTCTTAAATGTTTAAATTAACAGACTATACCACTAGTCTCAAACCAGCATCAAGTAAGGGCCAATTATCGCAAATTTTCATGTCAAATCAAACACATAAAAGTGATGGACCCAGGATTCAATTTTGTAATTTAAACATTTTTGGTTTTTGCACTTTTAAAACAGTTTTCAGAGGCCCACTCACCAACTGAAGCCAAGAACAGCGCATGATCATCCCTGTCCACACATCAATTGTTTCCATACACAATGTGTTTTCTTCACATTATTACTCACAAATCTATGAAGCACAGCCATGAAATGCCAAACATCATGCTTTTGCAACCAGAATGCAAACCAAAGTAATAATTTCAAATAAGTAAAATATAATTGAACTAAACAAAACAAAACAAAACTGCTTCTTATCTGAAAAGTCTGTGGCTGTTGGCTTGGCACGGCTCTTTGTAGCAGTTGATTATAAGTTATATGGTTGGCTTTTAGCAGCTCATGACAGTGGGGCGCAGTGAGTTGAGGGGAGAACCAGAACCAGCTGTTACGTAAAAAACAATACTCAGCAGAGGGAAAACAATGTCTTAGACCTCCACTGTAAGTATGCAGGTGTTAAGGTTCTGAGACATTTTCAAGCGAGAGTTAATGGAAGCAATTTTCGTTTGCCAATTGTGAACGAGATTCAGCCAAGTCTTCCTCCTGTTTGTCTGTGAGGAACTGTACCAATGACAAATGTTACTGCGAGCAGCTCGGAGAAAAATGCGTAAATGCTAGATAATGTCGGGGATTGCTGAGTGCGAATAGAGCTACAATTCCAATCCATGTACACTATGTTTAGTCAGTTTTCATGCCCAGTTTCAGTTGTGTTATTAAGTATAAAGGAATTGTGTCGTATATTAGTATATGGATTGTAAGTTTTCATAAAACATTTAAAAAGGTGAGAAGAATATATTAAATATTTATCTTGTTAAGTATGAAGAAGCTTTGATGATACATTCCGAAGTAGACTTTTTTCTCTTGGTTTCTTTGACTGACTAATTATTGTATCTGGTTTTCACATTAAGTGTTGCACACAGGCTGAAAGGGGACATTCATCAATCACTGCAGAAATACCAATGCTGTGAAGCCATTGCAAAACATACATTATGACTAATCACAATTGTTGAGCATCCACATTAGTATTCCGTACATATTTCCTGCCACATATAAAACCAAAGTGTTGATGATTAAAGGACGAATTCCTAAAATACGTCTTTCCAATTCAAGAAGACCAAATACATCTGTGCCACCCATAAACACCCAGCCATTCACACAGTGCCTATCACCACTGTAAATGACTTTCAACTTTCACAGTGGAAATTGGCTTTGTTAGACGCCGTGCTAGGCTGTCTAAGGTGGGCCATGGTGGGTGTGGCATGAAGAGGTGGGGAGGAGGAGGAGGAGGAGGAGGAGGAGGAGGGGGTCATTCGGTTTGGTCGCTCAAATCCAGCCAGCCAGTGCACGTGAGTGGTGAGAGTGAGGTGTGTCTCTGCCCGCCTGAAGCTGATCGTCCTGATCCGGGGTGTAATGTGAGTTTAATGACAGATTAATCACCTCAGCCACGTTTGGCTCGAGGCCTTCTAGAAAGCCGAGGCGGACCCAAACAGTGTTAACAAATTCTGTCTGGTAACTGAGATGCCTAGTCCAGGCTCTAGCCCAGACCTAGACTGCAGACGATGGCGGCTGGCTGCCTGTTCTGCTTGCTGGCTTCACTTGTCTGCCTAGCCAAGGCCCTCTGCGGTGGAAGACTCTGGCCCTGCACTGGCAAGACAGTCAAAAGGCCAGCAGTGACTCTGGCAATGCAGACAGGGTCAAGCTTCTCTCACTTCCCCCTCCTTCCTCAAAACCACACCCCCCTCCCAGGGGCTTCTTCACAGTGCGGCAAATGCTTCTATCGGGGTCCAGACAGACAACGATCTTACCGATACCAGATGACTGTCAAGTTTTCATGCAGCCTTTACGAAGCTGGGCTGTCATGATAACACGAGAGTCGAAATTACTACTAAGAATCCCACATTTATTTCAATACCTAGCTAGTATGAACACCTCATACGTGCCACGCTTCATTAACAGGGCACCATCCAATCAGAGATTAATCATGACCCCAATCAGTCCGATGCATCCACACTGGCAGCCGAACAGTGTGGCCCATAACCAGTTTCTCTCAGATTAGTCCTCCTAAAGGCCACACTTATGCTGTGCTTAGAGGAATTGCGTGGAGCAGTGAGAGGTAAGCCACCACAAGACGTTGGGTTGCCAGATGGCTCCTAGGATGACCACTGTCACCAATCTGCTTATTATGAAAATGTATTTTTACTGTAATTACTTTAAAATGCCTTGTAACTCGCTCACATAAGGAATTACTGTGGAATCATAACAACAATGGATTGAAATTTAACTGTCACACATGTGGTAAAAATTTATCCAAAATGTTTCTATCTGGTAGTGCAAAATATACCACCCGCCTGTGTGAGTGTTTGAGTGTGGGTGTGTGTGTGTGGGTGTGTGTGTGTGTGTGTAAGAGCGAGAATGTGTGTGTTAGTGTCCGAAGATGACTGAAGGAATGCCGTATGTCCCACAAGCCATTGGTTTAATCACAATGGCACAGACAGTAGTAAACAAGATTTCCATTTCTGGCAAAGTTCAATGATTTTTCTTGACAAACTGCTTTATACTGGGTGGGTTTAATGGCGGCTCTCCTCTGTCAGGTTGTAGTGGCTGACTGTTGCTTGCGCACACTCCAATTTTCCAATTTGAAAAATGAGAGCTCAGTGAAGGGAGGATAACGTACAATACACTTCTCAAAGAGAGAGGACAACATCTGCTCTATTTTCTTTGTGTGTACATGCTTGTGCATGAGTGTGTATACATGGGCACCAGCAGGATGTGGTGTTTCTTTGTTGTTAGCCGCTAATGTCTCTTAGTATTAGCAGCGTTAGCATCATATCCTTGCAGGCTCTGTGTCTTTGTCTTCCAACAGGCTAATGAACTGACCAAAGATCTCCTTCACTGCCTCCATGTTGTCAGTGGTGCTGCCCTCCAGGATCCAGCGCTTCCCTCTGGCCAGGGGCTCCAGCTCAAAGTACTTCTTGACCTGCCGGCAAAAAAAGAGAATTTGGTCAGTCAAAACATGCAGTATTAACTAAATAGTGTGTCTAGTCATATTTAGATGGGTAAAATCTTTTAAATATCAGCAATGACATGTTCATTCACATTCAAATAAATTGATTATTTTTTTTAAATGTTTAAATTAACAGCTATACCACTAGTCTCAAACCAGCATCAAGTAAGGCCAATTATCTGCAAATTTTCATGTCAAACAAACACAAAAGTGATGACCAGGATTAATTTTGTAATTTAAATTTTTGTTTTTGCACTACAGTTTTCAGAGGCCACACTCACACACTGAAGCCAAGAACAGCGCCATGCATCATCCCTGTCCACACATCAATTTGTTTTCCATACACAATGTGTTTTCTTCACATAATTACTCACAAATACATGAAGGCACAGCCATGAAACTGCCAAACACAGCTTTGCAACCAGAATGCAACCAAAGTTAATAAATCAAATAAAGTAAAATATAATTGAACTAAACAAAACAAAACAAAACTGCTTTCTTATCTGAAAAGTCTGTGGCCTGTTGGCTTGGCACGGCTCTTTGTAGCAGTTGATTATAAAGTTCATATGTTGGCTTTTAGCAGCTCATGACAGTGGGGGCGCAGTGAGGTTGAGGGGAGAACCAGAACCAGCTGTTACGTAAAAACAAATCTCAGCAGAGGGAAACAATGTCTTAGACCTCCACTGAAGGTACTGCAGGTTGTTAGGGTTTCTGACATTTTCAAGCCGAGAGTAATGGAAGCAATTTCGTTTGCCCAATGTGAACGAAGTTCAGCCATCTCCTCCTGTTTGTCTGTGAGGAATGTACCAAGACAAATGTTACTGTCAGCAGCTCGGAGAAAAAAATCTAAATGCTAATAATGTCACTGATGCAATAGAGCTACAATTTCCAACCATGTACACTTGTTTAGTCAGTTTCATGCCCAGTTTCACTGTTTTGTGTTTGTTAAGGTATAAAGGAATGTGTCTATATTAGTATATGGATTGTAAGTATTTATAAATCATTTAAAAAGGTGAGAGAATATATTAAAATATTTATCTTGTTAAAGTATGAAGAGCTTGATGATACATTCCGAAGTAGACTTTTTTTCTCTTGGTTTCTTTGACTAATTATTGTAATCTGGTTTTCACATTAAGTGTTTGCACACAGGCTGGAAAGGGGACATTCATCAATCACTGCAGAAATACCAATGCTGTGAAGCCATGCAAAACATTACATTATGACTTGAATCACAATCTGTTGAGCATCCACATAGTATTCCTACATATTTCTGCACATATAAAACCAAGTTTGATGATAAAAACAAATTCCTAAAATAAGTCTTTTCCAATTCAAGAAGACAAATACATCTGTGCACCCCATAAACACCACCATTCCACACAGGTGCCTATCACACTGTCAAATGACTTTTCAACTTCAAGTGAAATTGCTTTTGTCTAGACCGTGCTAGGCTGTCTAGCTGTGCCATGGTGTGTGGCATGAAGAGGGTGGGGAGGAGGAGGAGGAGGAGGAGGAGGAGGGGGTATTCTTTGTGTCTGCTCAAATCCAGCCAGCCATGCCAGTGAGTGGGAGAGTGAGTGCTGTCTCTGCCCCTGAGCTGAGTCTCTGTCCGGGTGTAATGTGAGTTTAATGACAGATTAAGTCACCTCAGCCACGTTTGGCTCAGAGGCCTGGCTAGAAAGCCGAGCGGACCCAAACAGTGTTAACAAATCTGTCTGGGTAACTTGAGCTGCCCTAGTCCAGGCTCTAGCCCCAGACCTAGACTGCAGACGATGCGGCTGGCTGCCTGTCTGGCTGGCTGGCTCACTTGTCTGCCTGTAGCCAAGGCCCTCTTCTGGAAGACTCTGGCCCCTGCACTGGCAGACAGTCAAAAGGCCAGCAGTGACCTCTGTGCAAGTGCAGACAGGCTCAAGCTTCTCTCACTTCCCCTCCTTGCCTCAAAACACACCCAGGGGCTTCTCACAGTGCGGCAAATGCCTTCTATCGTGGGTCAGATCAGACAACTGATCTTACCGATACCAGATGACTTGTCAAGTTTTCAGTGCAGCTTTAGAAGCTGGGCTGTCATGATAACACGAGTAGTCTGAAATACTACTAAGAATCCCACATTTATTTAATACCTAGCTAGTATGAACACCTTCATACGTGCCACGCTTCATTAACAGGGCACATCCAATCCAGAGATTTTAATCATGACCCACGAATAGTCCGATGCATCCACACTGGCAGCCGACAGTGTGGCCCAAACCAGTTTCTCTCAGATTAAGTCCTCCTAAGCACACTTATGCTTGCTTAAGGAATTGCGTGAGGCAGTGGGAAGGGTAAGCCACACAAGACGTGGGTTGCCAGATGGCTCCTAGGATGACCACTGGGTCACCCAGTCTAGCTTCTTCTAGGTCATACAGAACGGGGGCCTCGCCTTGTGTATGGGAGAAAGCGGCTTATGTATGCATAAGGGTGTCAAAAAATCTTTAATCACCTGTGTCTGTGTCAACTGTATTCCCGCTGCTGGAATCCAGCCATGTTAGTCACTGTTGGAGAGCCATAAAACTCAGGAAAGCTCTCTGGCAACACGCCTGAATAGTTACAGTGACTTCTGACTCTGACTAGTTGTGCAGAGTGGACAGTGCAATGACTGACAACTTGCATGGGCTGCATTATTATATTATTATATATAATTGTATTACTGTATTATTGTTTTTTAAGAATAACTAATTAACAAGAAATTTGTCAGCAACTTTTACAAGGTGGAAGAGCATACAGTATCACATGTTTAAAACCTTCAAAAGTGTGTAAATGTAAGGTTTATATATGCCAATTCCAGAGGTAAACAAAATTAGGTAAGCAGTTTTATCTATCTTTTATTTATTTAAGTGTCGTTTCATTTGAGATCCGGGATAGTATACATCCAATAAATCCCCCTAAATATGAAAAGATAAGACTGGTTATGAAAAGAAAGGCTTTCAGACTAACAATAATGTTGCTGACAATGCTGCAAAATCATGCAGGAGGCTCGTTCAGTGGACAGAAGACTACTGCAAAGCTGAGAATGCTACAGTGAGACCTGGCATCGTAGCAACATAGTTTTATTGTGTGAAATTCTGATTTTGATACAAATGCTTTTTCAATCAATTATGGACGCTAAACTTTGTGATGAAGGCTGGATTGGGTGATTGAACTATGACTGAACCTCCTGCACCAACATCTGACACATTCTTGCACAAAGAAAGGTTAATGTTTTATTAGAAAAACCTGCAGTTGCTTTTAACAATTACTTCAGACACATGTAAGATTTGATGATAAACTGATTGATGATGGAGGATCTAAATGCATGTTCAAGTATGCAACCAATGTAATGACTGAATAAAGGAGAAGTGAGGTGCAAATGAAAGTGTATATAAAGGAATTTCTAAGTTAATTAATTTTATCGCTATTGGAAATCAGTATCTAGACTATTTGCAGGAAAGAAACCAAAATAAACTTGCTCTGGAAAGATCATATTTTTCCCAACTTTTGTCTAAAATTTCACATGTTGATTAACAGAGACAATTCAGCAATTACAGTTTGGAAAATGAGTCTGGAGGAAAATCACACACATCATTATGTTTGACAATTTGTGACCCAGTGTTTGCAGGGAGTGGCTGCACAGCTAGTCAACTAATCTTAAGCTCCAACCCAAAGTCAACTTCATGCTCCTTAAGACAGTGGATGGGCATGCATAGCACGTGCACCCAGCTGCTCCATGACCTATGCCAGATTACTAGATGTGATGGTCCCTGTTGGCATCGTGTGGAGTCAAGAGGATATCCTGGTAGAACAGAAAGAGCTTTGGCAGCTGTCTACTGCCAGCAAAGCCCTGCTCTGGCTGGCCTCCTGACCAACTAAACACACCAGGGAGGCAGACAGACAAAAAAAAGAAAAGAAGACTGGATGAGAGAGAAGAGAAAGATGCCTGAGGCCAATTTCAAGTCATGAAGGTGCATAATGTTGGCTGCTGACAATATATGTGAGTGAGAATATACGTGTGACAAATGTATATCCTTCAGGAAGGTGCAAAGATGACAAACCATCTATTCCTAAAATTCAAGGTGCAAGCCTAATGTGACTGTTTACTATGTTGACTTATTGACTTCAACATTTAAGTCAATTTCCATGCAGCATTGTCATTATCTGTACCCTGTATGTTTCCTATAGTCAATCTGGCAGTTGAGTTTGTGCCGAGTAATTCAGGTTAAGTGCCCTTCTCAAGGGTGCAATGGCAGAGGTCCAAGGAAACAGAGTACACTCAATTGACATGCCATGTTCAGGATCTTTCTGATAAAAAGACTTGCTCTGGTTCAATGGTTTTGCGCTATGTACACGTATTTGGGAAATCTACAGTCAGTTGTTGCATTCTTGCAGGGGCTAACAGCAAAGCCAGATGGAACAGACGCAGGTTTGTTGGATACACTCCTATAGCAGATCAGTATCGTAAAAGAAAGTTAAATGACCTGCGCTGTCAACTCTCAATTTCTCATTTAGGGCATTTTTTTCTGTCGAGTCTGGCTCTTGCAGTTGCCTCGGGTTCCAAAAGTCTGAGAAAAATATCGAAACTAAATTCAATAATATCAAATAATACTAATAATCTCTTCCTGTTTAAGTAATAAGATCATAAAAGGAAGAACAGGAAACGTTCACTTGAGAAGATTTTGCCTTTCAGCCATGTTTAAAAAAGCCAAAACATAAAGAGAAGCTGATAAAAAAGACTTACTCAAACAGATATGTTATCCTTTAAACACTGCTTTCCTGCAGGCAACTATCAAAACTCCTCTGTGGAGCAAGGAGAGCTTTACTCAATAAACTCATTGGAGAACCAATGATTTCAGCCTTGAGGTTTTCATTTGGATAAACTTCAGCAGGGATCCTTTTTCAACAAAAATAACATCCTTTGTTCAAAGGCTACTTAAGAGCATGTGTGCATAAAGTGACCTATGGGAAAGGCAGCAGAAAGCATCTAACCACATTTTTATTTATATATTTAGGCATTAAGTGTTTAAGAAGGGCAATTTTAATATAGCATTAGCTTTAACATGTGTCTCATTCAGTGGAAAATATGGCCTTCAATGCCCTTGTCCTAATATGTACCATGACCACATGTCTATCCTGCTTCACTGTCATGTGTCAAAACCTCACCACACGAGTAAGCTATACAACTGGAGAAGGAAGCATTAGGGGGTCTCTGAACTAGGGAAAGTGGCATACTCAAATATCCAAGACAATCAATTACACCATCCCTTGACATGTTGGCCCCTGTGAAAATATCAGTCACTTGGAAAGTGGCCCACACTGGCGACTGCATTGAAATGGGAGGGTAATGTGAGATCCACTTACCATATAATAGATATGCTTTTGTTTGCTTTTCCGGCTTACCTAAAGAGCCTTAAAGACATGAGAAAGCCCAGAGGTCCCCAAGAGAGGCACACTTGGGAAGACTGTGAAAAAACAAACATTGCACCACAAACTGTGGGAGGTGTCAAATGAAACAGCCCACTGGCCAGCAAGTAAAACCTAAAGCTAATTTAAGCAAGGCTGTAACACCTTGGGCAATGGACCCAAGGTTTTCCATCTGAGGAGATTACTGTCCACAAGGTAATGACCTGATCACCTGGTAAGTGAAAGTATTAGCTGTAGGTGAGGCACATGACACTACCACCTTTGTTTCCAGATTACATGAAGTGAGGACTTCAGGAGCCCCCTCTGAATTTTGTTGGGATAGCAGGCGGCACAGCACAGAGAGAGGACTATAAAAGACCCAGCATGGTCCTTGTGCCAAACCCTGCCCCATCTCCACATGTCCACAACAGTTCATTCACACTCTCATCCATGGAGGAGTTGTCTTTGCTCTCTGACACAATCGCTTCCTCACTCTTCTTGTCTTTAAAAATACAATGGCTATCTGGTGGCCGGCATATTTTTGAAGGAGGTTGAAAAGGAAGTTCAGGAGTACCAAAGACCAACAAGCCAATCATCAATAAGGAGCGGTGCACACTTGGCACAGTTGAAGACCTAGATGTTTCAAATTTTGTAAAAGCAATTCAAGTCACAATTATGTAATTGTGGTGGTTTGTGTTTGCCTGCAGGAGTGCAAAGACCCCTGCAGAACCATGCATCAGGGCGTAAAACAAATTAAGAAAAAAAGGTATGTACAAGTTTAAAATAAATGATGGTGACAAATAGGGATGTAACGATGCATTGTGACACGATTAAAAATCGGTACAAATGCGTGACGATTCGCACCGGTTGACAGAAAAAAATAATCGCGGATGCGAGAGAAGTAGGATATGTTCTTTTTTTTAAATTTTTTTTAGAAATAGGTTACGTTATCTTAAAAAAAGTCACTGGTTGGTGA
>NW_023339718.1:15104376-15160785 GCF_004916995.1 Morone saxatilis
TCTTCTTGTGAAGAGGGCCGCCTTGCTGTAGCAGCCCACACAGAGGGCCCTCAAAGCCGAGGAGGTCCGTTACAAGCCACCCCTCCTCCTCCAGGACCCCCCTAGTGGGACCCTCCACCCCTTTCACTCTGGGGCCCCCCTTTCACGCTACAGTCTTGACAGTTGACCAGCTTTAAAGCTGCAGCAGGCCCTCGCTTTAGCAACAGCATGCGGCATTACAATCAAGGTGCTCCCCTTCTGCAAAAGATTTTAACCATGCGTCAAGTTGGAGTCGGCACACACACACACACACACAAATTCACCCTCTCTTGCATAGACAAACAGAGACGCACACACTCGTCCATGGGACTATAATATTTGAAATTCAAGGTTTCTGGGATTTCCTACCTTTTCTGCCTTGCATACCTTCTCATATTCATAATCACAACCACATCTTCATATTGTTTCTTTGTGTCTATGTATGTATACATGTTTGTGTGTGTGTTCTGTAAATATACACAGAGAGGTTTCTTATATTAGATGGCAACAGAGGAGACAAATGGGTAAAAGACTAGTCAGGAAACAATAATAAAATAAAGGATATAATGAAACTACAGCTTGTTTGTCCAAAACACACACAACACACATTCCACTGCACCTTTTCCAGCTTTTTCAGTGTACGTCACTCGGCAAAAATCTACAAATGTGTTAAATCCACACATCAGTGATGTCTCTGTGTATATGCATAGTTAGAGAACTCCCTAGGCTCAGCATCAAAAGTGAGATGTAATGTACTTCAGGAAATGTGTTTATTTTTATGCACTATTAATTCTCTCTGTTACAGAACTGCTTCTGACTGGTTTTAATCACTAACAGGAAGTCAGGAGTGTACAGCCAACACTGTGGCCCGGCCCAAGCAAAAGCAGCCACAGCAACAGCACTAACTAACATTTTCATACCACAACTGTCCGGGATGAAAGCTGCCCCATGTGCTTCTTCTTTTTCAGTTAATTATGCATAAACCCAGTGACAGTGAGGTGTTTAACAACAAAGGAGACTGAAACAGAAGTCTTCTCTAGCCACTTTGAGAGCCTGGGTTAAATTTTTCCAGGAGTCCCACATTTGTAAAACATTGCTATGCCATTAAGGAAACTTTTTTGAGTTTTGTCAAAAGGGTAAGTTTCAATAGATGAAAAACTCCATGGAAGACAACCCCCAGGGATTCCCAGCGTTTGATCCCTGTGAGTCAGCAATGGAACCTGGGGGTCAAATCACATGCTGAATAGGCTTTTCGGAAGTCTTGTCCTGGCTAGTGGCGGCCGGTCGTCCGACCCTGCTTGACCAGCAGACAAAGAGAGGGCACTGACCACAATTGGGATGGGGGGAGTTCTTTTCTCCTCCAATGCAAAGTCCAGTCCTGAATAGGGTCTGGCTGGCTGAATTGCGTTCCACACCGATTTTGAGAGTAAGGACCCACTGGGGTCAGGGTTCAGCAGCATTTGACGCGGGCTGTGGGAAAAGGCGAGCACGGTGCCCGCACAACCTGCCGACTACCCTCTCACCCACAGAGCCCCTTAACCTCCCAAAGGGACGGACCACCAGCTCAGGGATGACAGGATGAGAAAGGCTGTATGGGTGGGAAAAGGAAAGAAAGTGGAGATGAAGGTGGGCGGGAGGGCTAGCGGGATAGACAAAGATGTAAGAGAGATAAACCATCAAAGAATCGAGAAGTTTCTAAGTAGCTTCACATATTGTGCTTCGAAGGTCTAACACACATTCTCTAGAGGGTAATCAATATGTGCTGCTTGACTGGTTTTCCAACCCTTGCCTCCCAAGGTGGGAAGGATGAAGCACTGGGTACACGTCTGTAAGATCTCTCCTGACACTGAGGGTCTGCAGTCCTTTTTTGTGTAATCACTCACACAACACACACGCAAACAGAGGTTAATGGGCGCTATGGAAATGTATGCTACAGTACCTCTAAAAGTGGCTCACCGTGTATGAAAGAGTTGGATATATTTACTAGCAAAAACATCTGGACTCTCAATTCTCTCCTTCTTAGAAGTGCAGTCTGACATGAGGCCACCTAGCAAGACTGCATGGAAATGTAAGTTCAAAATCTCTTTGCCAAATATGTTGCCCCACACAGTGACTCTGTCCTGTTTTCAAATGTAATAACAGTCATGAGAACTTTCCGGTCACCATCAGTAAAAGTGACAAATATTCTGCTACTTAATTTTCTTCCAAGAACTGTAAGAAGATATGATAACCAGACTGGCGTCGGGAACTTTGTTCCACATGCAAAATGCAAAGGTGTTGCTCTTTCTCCAGCCAACACTGAGGCAATATTCTGTTGTCTTGCTTGTTAAGAAACAGAAAGTGTTACACAGAGATCACAGACTTTGTGGGAAACAGAGACTGATTATTTGAGTCTCAACAGTTCCTCATTATTAACTTCACCCAACAAGAAATATTAATGATACTAGTGGCAATGCTTGCATTACCCGTAGGTGACAGAACTGCAAACCTGACAGGAATTGTTGGGCTGAAGCAGCTTTTAAACATCTCTGCATTAAGTTACATTATTAAACGATTATATCACACAATGAAGAGCAATGACAAGGTTACACAATACTGAAAGGCAGACTCTGCCATTTAAAGGTGCTTAATTGTACCAGTTGAATGTTCTACTGGAAAATCAAGCTGTCAGTGCTGTTTTACCAGCAAGGATAGAGTCTTCTTACTGCACATGGCCACTGGCTGGCTGGAGACACCTCTTAAAAAACTATCACGCAGTGCTTTACATGGAATGTCACACTTCGGGGTTACATACAGTACACCTCATCAACTGACAGGAGGAAAATAATACACTGGCAAGAATAATGTGGTGTTTTTCTCATAGCTAATATAACATGAGAGTTGTACAATGCCACAAACTGTACTTTCTACTTTACTATTACATTTCTGGCAGCTGATTCATACTGATTTCCCAACTAAATGGTTTGTTTGTGCACTCTAAAATTACATGAACCACAATTATTACATGCCTTAAGTAAATCAGTTAGTGGCTACTGGCGTCCAAAACAGGAAGTTAAAAATTACTCATAAAACCGAACATCAAAAGAGTAACAGGGAGCAGAGTGGGACGTTCACTCTGGCACTGCCACTTGTATCTGGAGAGAGTGCACTCTCATTTAAAAGGCTAACACCTTGTAAAGAAAAAGAGGAACTGGACGGATTTATCTTGTTTACATGTAACAAAAACACTCTCATTCAATTTTATATTCAGATGGTGAAAACAATAATCGCAAAAAAATTGTGTCACACATCAGCTATTATAATAGCCATCAACAATGTTATTACTCATTTATCATTGAATATTTGCTAGAATATTACAGTGAAAGAACACCTCTTTCACGCTGTCGACATGTCCAGGGACAACTTGAGCTTGGGTTTCAGTGCACTGTTACATTGTGGTCAATATGTTTATATAATGTGGCCATAGAGCCGTTTTGTTCTTGGCTAGAGATGAGGGACAGAGCTCAGCAAGGTCACCTGCTCCTCATCCGTTTTTCCACTGTAGCCAGCAACTCACAAGTCGGGGGTTGGGGAGGGGAGTTGGGGGTGGGGAGGGATGGTTGCTGACCGGCTTCAGTCTAGACGGCTCAATACGCAGTTGACTTTTTAAACCCGCTTGTCTGGAAAAACAGCAGACGTGAGGTAAGAGGGGGTGAGCTGCAGCAGAGAGGTGGTAATGCATTTTGGCTGCCACAGCCAGCAGGCTAGAGTCGCTACAAGCAAGCAGAGGGAGGGATGAGAGAAAAAGGGAAAGAGAGGAAGAGGGAGAGACAAAGAAACAGTGAGAGGGAGAAACAGACAGCGAGGCAGAGAGTGAGAGAGCGAGAGACGCTATCGGAGAGAGCTATCCGAGTCGCTGGCTGTGGCTCCATTGTCAAGGTCAGTGAGCCGCGGAGTAAAAAGTCACGCCACCTGACCCCCCTCCCTCTCCGCCTGTCTGCTTTCCTGCTGTTCATCCCCCGTCCTCCCCGTCCTCCCCCTCAGTACCTCCATCAGTCTCTGCTCACTCAGCATACACAGGGAGAGAATCTGATCTCATTGATTGCACAAATATTCAATAGTTATACCATCAAGGTATTTTACAATCTCTCTCTTTAGTTTGATGGGGAGCATAAAGCACAAACATAAATAGTTAAAAGAACCACACAGCTGCATATGATGTTGTTGAACATCTGAATGCTTCCCATTCTCTTTCCAAAATCTATGAAAGCACTACAGCGGTCCCTCTGCTAGTGCTGTGTCTAAAGTCTGCACCAGAAATATTTATGCAGCAGCTGGACCTTTAAAGTTTAGAGCACATTCATCTTCATTTGGCATCCTGAAGAGGGGTTTTAATGGGAAATTAGCAGGATTCGAAAAGAATGTCTGTTTGAAATGCTGACTGCACTCAATTTGCAGTTTTCATTAGTCCCAATCTTTGGCAGTCTAGCTGATAAAAAATATTTGACATTGCACAATGATCTCATCTTTACAAGACTGGCAATGAGCCCTTTTGAAAGTTCTCTTAATTATTATTCTGCAGAGAGAACAAGAAAGATTATATTGGCTCACTTCTACTTTTGCAACATTACTTAACTCTCTTAAGGCAAAAGCAACCCAGTGAAGGATACTGACATCTGCTGAATCATTTGATGGGGCTGCAGCAAACCGTTACTGATTGTCTGGTGGGCCTGAATGCTTACTACTGATGATTAAATCTAGATGAAAAGTCTTAGAGAGGTTATAACTCACAGACTGCCCTTATGATGATTAAGCACTGACCGGAGCTTATTCCGGCAATGAGGTATGTGAAAAAACAAAGGGCAAGCCAACGCAATAGTGACATGCTGTGCAGCGTTAAGCATAGCATCACTTTTGTCGTGAGCATCACTGTTTATGCACTAGCCAACATGCCCCCCTCCAGGCCTTTTAATATCACCAGCCCTTCCTTTGCTTAAAAAAACAAAAAAATATTTGAAAAATCAGCCTGCGACAATCAAAAACAAGCAGAGGGAGTACATAACACACCCATCAGGACTCATCACGACTTGTGGTGATAAAGACGATAAAGTCAATCAACAGGCATCTGACATATCATACACAACAGCACCACACACTCATGACTGGATCAAAATTCAAAGGGCCGTGTTGGTGCTATATCACAGGTAGCTGTCAGAGTTGTGTGAAAACAACAATTCTGGTGAGAGACTGACATTAATCTTTTTTATGAGATGTGGATTTGTCCTTCTGTTTAATCATCTTACACTGTTTGACGTGTCCCCCTCTGTTCTTGTGTGCGACTGCATGTGTTTTGTTGTGTGTCTTATCTCTCTTTTTATTTCTTCTGCTGCACTCAGATCTCTGACATTGTAACCAAAAAGAAACATTTGTATAATCTTGTTAAAAAGCAATTAACAGAAGGGGGTATGTCTAAAAATACTTTAATGCAAAAACTCCTAAAACTAAAATATCCCTTAACATTTGTGACTGATGTACAACTTTCATCCCGCTGATTATTCTAAATGAGCTGGCAATAATTAGACATATCCACTCAGTAATGACGCAAGTGCAAGGTATTGTAAGGGTGATCTTAACAAGTTAGTTAGAGCCATTTGGTAACGGAGTTGCTCACACTCTGTTGTTTCCTTCTTAAGGTCCATTGATTGGCCCTTACCTGTGCCTCATCTTCTACACAACCAATCAGCAGCCACTGGGGAATTTAGAGCCACCAGCGTCACAGGCCACAATGACACACACACCATGTGCCAGACGTTTGACGAAAGTTTCAGACACCGGGCGCCACATGAGTCATTGAGCACAGCCACCACCCAATGTGTGCCAAGACCTGCAAGTTCACCATGTGCAAAATGTGACAGAGGACAGTGGTTGACTAGCCACTTCCGGCTTGGACTATTCCCAACACAGTTTGATCAAAAGTTATCATTGCACTTTCTGCAATGTCAAGTGACTGCAATGGGCTCTGAAAATAGAATTGCTGCTCCAGCTACAGGAAGGAATCTAAAACCTTTGAGATTTCTTTGGGCTAGTCGGGGTCTTAAACGGCTGCAGAGTCAAATTAGTATCACTGGGACCCCAGGCTGTGTCATTTTTTAAACTGTGTCACTAACTGTTTATGGATAGGTGAACTTCTATGTCAAGATTTCTGAAATGCATTTTTTTATACCCTTTTTAGGATAAGAATAAATCCCCTTGGTAGATTAAACTACAATCCTGGTGGATTAAAAGCTCCAATGAATTTTGTAAAGGAGTCTGAACAAAGTTCAGAAAATCCTACCACTCCATGGTTACCACAACATGATATATACTTATATGCTGCCTGTCATTGTGTGAGATTAATCATCTTGAAAGCCGCAATTTTAACAAATTACCTGTTTTGATCATAACTGCCAGATAGTGTGCCAACAATTATTGGATCACATTAATGCGCTATATACTGAAGGTGCAAAGAGGTCAGGCAAGATTCAGCATGTGATGAGCTCCATAAGTTATGCAGGGTAGGACACGCATTACATACTTGGCATTGTAACTACCTACATGCAACATGCTGGGAACTTATGAACTAATTAATGGTTAAAAGCAAGTGGTCTATCGGATGTAACATTCAAGTAGCCATCTGGATGTCTACCACCTGTCGAGGGTGAGTAAGAACATTATGTGGCTAGGAAAGAGATGTGTCATATTTCAAACAAGTCACAGTTGAATTTACTAACTTTGTCCATTAGTACAATAGTTAAAGAGAATTTCTGATGATCTTCTCAACCCAGCTACCAATGTATTCATCAACTATCTATGAATCCTCAGGTATCACAGCTATCAAACCTTTACTGTAGCCATGATCTGCATTTAGGCACAGAATGAGATACATTAATCTGACGCATTTAGACACATTTCTTAGCAGCCACATGACTTGAGCATCGACAGGATGTAATACGGTGCGTTGTGGTACAATGTGATGCAAACATTCTTATAAGACTGTAGTTTTATAACTGCTTGGAAGAAGAACTCCTAAAAAGGTATATATCTGCTCTGCCAGTAATAGGAGAGGGACAGTTGTCAGTCTTTTGGGAATACTGTTCAATAAGACATGAAAATCAGGCATTGCTTAACAACAATTCCTTTCTACAGACAGAATAACAAAACACAATATTCGTCTTAAAAACATCAGCTGTTCATAATATATATGTAGAAATTTAAATGGCAATGCGGAGAAAAATTCTCAGGACTACGGTGACCATTTAGGCATTCACGGCAAACATTTCTCTTTTAAAATAATTTAAATCTAAATTTAACATATTAGTTATGAACCAAACCATGGAACATTGTGGTATCTGCTTTTACAGTGGGGGCCGTTCATGCTGTGTCTTGAAGGTTTTCTTTAGGTAAAATAACTGATTAATGCGTTTAGGACAGAACACAGTTTGCTGTGCGTAAGGAATATCTTTCTTTTAGCCGGCACACAAGCAGCTGGTACACAGAGCCAAGTCTGTGTTTCCTTTGAGCAAGGGGCAAAGGGGGACATGTGACATGTGTGTGAGTTGTCACACTTGCAGACAGAGAGAGAGACAAACAGAGGCCACTAAGGGAGATCATTTTGACTGCAACATGGGAGAATCACAGTGAAAGCAGGAACAACAAGTTATTAATAGATGTTAAAATTTCTGGTTAATAACACAGAAGCCCAATACAAGCTGTTGGAGCTAATGTAGCCCAGTGCGTTACTTCAGAACCATGAATCATCACACCACTAACCGACTGCATACACAGCTCTGGTTTTCTCTGTCTCAATTTCTAAGAATCTGTGAGGTTTTCTGACCTGAGTCTAGAACATAAACGCATCTGAACAAATAAATAAAACACAAAATAATTAAGCTGTGGCTCAAAAATATGGCTTTGTATATTTTTGCACATGGCATGAGAAAACATAAACCATATGTGAGTATTACAATATTCTAGTTGCCTGAACAATATTTGTATGTGTAATTGTTCCCAGTTTGCATACAGAACTCACTATGGTAACATCAACAATTCAGTGGCAATCTGGGGCATCTACAAAATTCCTTGATCTTGGCACAAATTTTAAAGTATCCTACCAACCTTTTTTTTAAACTTCATGCTTAAATTGTGTGATAAACTTCCCAGCAGTGTTATAGAAAACAAAGGTACAGCATCACTGACCTATTCTGAGGAAGGCTGGGCGAAGCTTTAACCACCAGTTTATTGTGTTTATATTATTCTCTATTAATGAAGTGAGTCAAACAAATGTCTAAACTAAAAGAGATAGTTACACTATCACTTCATTGAGATGTCTGTTAGAAACTCTCAACAACTGTCAGAGATATGCTGCAAAGCTCAAAATCATTATCACCCATCCCAAAGATCTTGGAAAAATAAATAAACGTCCTGAATGTGTATTTAAGAAAAGAAAACAGAGAAGCTGCCTGTGACATATTGATAAGACTGTACAATTATTTTGTTTTTGTGTGTTCAACCAGTTTCTACATTCTCAGGGGTGTAGAAATAATCTAACTTTTAGTGATACAGCTGTTGCTGTTACAGCTGTAAGATGGCTTCAGTGGCATTCAGGAAAGTAAAAACCTAACCTTCTTTGCGGATACTGTAAATTCATTAAATGCAGGACATTTCTATCGAATGACTCTCATCAGATTAATCAGGCATTCATGAAGGGAACGAAATGCCTCTGAGGGCAGAGGTTATCAGCTGAAGGTAACTGTATATATTGTGTAACAGTTACAGTACCTTAAACCTACTCAGTAGCAGAGGTGAGAACCTTGAGAAAGAACTTCTCTCATCGTCAAATTACCTCTGAGTGATTAAATAAAGCCTTCCCCATGGGGAGTAAATTAGTACATTTTGGATGAGAGTCAATTGAACATAAATTACTAAATCAAAGTCAAATCAAATCAAAGCGTAGTATAGTTTTGCTGAGTGAGCATTGTTGTGGCAGTTGGACTTGTTCCAAAACTTGGCAGTGGCTTGTTTAGTTGCACAAAGAGCTGTTCATTTTCATTGTCTGGCTGTCTTTACAATGCTTTCATCTTTCTTTATTAAGACCCTTTGGGTTTGTCAGTTCAGACCGCACAGAAGTACTACAGGGGTATCACCTGCATCTTTAAAAATATGTATGGTTCAATTAGATGCTTTGCGGTGGTGGAAAGTAACTAAACACATTTACAGAAGCACTGTGCTTTTGATTACAATTCTTAATTTGATAATACTTTATACTTCTACTCCACTACATTTTAGAGGGAAATGCTGTACTTTTTACTCCACTACATTTATTTGGTATATTTTAAAAACCTATAATGAGCACATAAAATACAATGTAAATATATACCACCCAACAGTATACAGAAAATTGTAAAATTAGCTCTACATTAAAACTATAAAAATGCTGCATACATGTTACTGCAACAATAATAGCCTAGAATTATATATATAATGTAACAGTGACTACATTTACATGTGCACAAATGTTCCACTGTTATTCTGAATATGACAATATTCCACATTTGATGAAGGTCATGTTAACAGCATTTTACACTCAACTCAAATTAGGGCTTACTCCAAAAGTAGCATTTTCCAATCAAGACGTGGAATGACAACATGGGTTTTAGGAGCATTCTTTGAACATGTATACTACACATTCAGAATATGTGTCCCATTTGGGGTTTTTACCACAGTTAGTGACACATAGCTTCTTGCCTGTTCCCTAAACAAACCAAATGTAACCAACCAGTTTGTAAGGCTGGAGTAGAGACGAATGCACAAAAGATCATCCCACATTTCTGGTTGGAAGGAGAAACACACCTACTTTTAAACCTTGACCTTTTAAACAAGGTTAATGAAGAAATGAAAGAATGGGGCTGTGTTAGCATGGTCAAACAAGTCCACCACCATTGGAAACTTTGAAAAATATTTTATGCAAAGAGGCAGAATGTCTCAAACAGCTCCAGCTATTCCACTTTTACCAGTTTGAAAAAGAATGAATAGGAAGATAAAGGAGGGAAATTCCACCATAGGACGTACAGTACGTCATTAACAGTTTGGAGTATGCACATCTCATTCATTTTCATTACACATTTAAACAGGTAGGTAGGAATACTCTTCTTTTCAGAATAAGGGCAAAAACTGGAATATTTCATGCATGTAAACGTTTTGGTATAGCATAGTGAGTATTTTGACTTTTATACCTCAAGCACATTTTCTATATAATGCTTGTATACTTTTACTAAGGGTAATATTTTGAATGCAATAGTTTTATTTGCAACACAGTATTTTTAAATTGTAGTACTGCCAGTTTTACTTAAGTAAAAGATTTTAGTACTTCTCCCACCACTAACGTGGTGGTGAAATGACTCCATTGGAGGTGTGAACATACTGTAACTGTTTGGTGTGCATGTCAAGTAAACAATAACGGTCCTCAACACCCATGCATTACTTCAAAAGGCCTCAATTACAAGAGATCATTACACATAAACGTTTCCGTTAAACATGCCATTGTCCGGATGTATACAGTTTTCAACAGTAATTGTGAGAGTTGGAATGCCATCCTCTCCATTGTCAATGACTGGCAGTTCATTTCCACAGGTAATAAACAGACAATCTTTCCACAGGCTAGGATTACCAAAGAAAAGAGGACACAATATCATATATTTTGTGTAGCGGAAAGCCCCTCCTGCACAACAGACACTAAAGGAGCCATTTAATTAGAGCAGGAAGGAGGAAAAAATCCTTAAACATCTTGCTCCCTATATTGAAAAATGAAAGATCTCTGGCCCTTTCCTGAATAAAAGCAGGAGACATGAATCCTGTCGTGCGTCTGCATTTACATCCTTAGAAAGCAGTGCTACCACAGCTTTCATCTGGAAGCTATGCCACTGCTGCTTCTCAAACACCCAAAATAATTTGATTCACTTCCAGTAAGTGCCCGAACATAATCAGCAGAAGCAGAGTGTTCTGAGAGGATGTTAGTGCTGAAGACTGGACACGCTGCAGGGTGCAGACATTAGGCAGACTCCCTGCCAAGGTAACCCACGCAGGGTCATTCTGGTCATGTCATATCAGAGACCTTTAACATTTCACTATTAGCCCCCATTAGGTCTTAGTGGGCTTAGTCATATCCCTAGACATTTTGTTCATTCCCCCGCAATCACTGGTTAAACCTGAGGGGCAGTGACTAGACTTCAAGACTGACATAACACGCCATTTACACAGAGAATGCATGCAGGAATACAGATTCACTGATCTAACATAAACTGCTTTTGTAATTTGGTGTTACATAAAAAATAATCTTTTTTTTTTATTAAAATGTAATAAAGTTAACACTTACATGTGCCTGCTTCCAAAATTGCCTCCACTCTGCCAACCAACACCAAAAGCAAGCCATACTACCAGCCCACAATTCCTTCATGGTATAATGCAACATGGCACACCGGGGGAAATGCTTTAAATTGGTACTCACGTATCCAAAACGATAAAAAAGGATGAATAGGTGGTTTTGCAAATCTGGTACATGTCGGTGGTACATAGACAATTATGTGCTATGCCCACAGTTTAAGAGGAAAAATTGACAACAATTACCACCACCCACTTGGGGACCGGAAAGAATAATGTTCTGTGTGGGAAACGAGACAGATTTTCTTTTATATTTGCACTTAGCAACAGGACAAATTGCATATTGGGCATGACAAAACATGTGCTACCAAAAACAAACACATCATTAGGATTTTGACTCTGATGATTTTGACTCAGTGGCTCAGCAATACTTTGATCACATTTTGGATGAGGGGGTGATTATTTAACAAAGTTCACCTCAAAAATACCAATGGAGACGCAACACTGGTGAAATCTGCACATTCTTGGCAAGTTAACTGTAGTTAAACGTTAGCTTTTTCCAAAGAGAAACACAAAATCACTTAAAATGGATTAAAGGTCACATGGTCATAAGTCTTTTGGGCTAATGCTTTGCAAGTTATTTAACTAAAGACCCCCTTTTTTTTAGAAGAAGAAAATATAAAAATATAAATCACATATACATATACAACTACCTACTACTCCACTACCTACCTACACTATACTGATCACGCTTATAGCGCATAATATAACCCAACATATATCATATACTATATAATATTACCTATACATACTATACCCTCTATATAAACTACTACACAACACATATGCAACTACACTGTTTAACTTCCTGTGTGTTATGGGAGTATTAACTACAATGCCTTCAGTAAATACAGACAATATTTTGGCTTCTGGAAGAATTATTCTTTCAAGTCATAATTTTGCTCTTTCAATTTAAAAACAGTTATCAGATAAACAGGGTGGATCACAGCCTTTGGTGTGTATGGGTAAACAAGTTGATCAAACACAGTCAGAGCTGGGTTACAATAGACTTTTCCACATCCTTTTCTGTTTGAGTTAGGAGATGCTTGCATATAAGAGTGGGACTAAAGTTCAGGTGTAGGCCCCCAGGCTCGACTAATCCTACTTGAAGTGCTCGTCCCATTAGACCGTGTAATCAGGAATGTGCTGCAAAGCAGGTGTGTTAATAATGCTTATTAAACAAACGCCCGTTTACTGCTGTCTGCTTTGGATACCTGATGTTGGTGATGTCATGACAGACATAAGATGGGAGGGAGAGAGGAGGAGGTAAGGTTAGTGAGGAGTATTTTCACAGACTGGCGAGTCCAGACAGAGAGGCAGAGTGAAAATAGCTCAAGGGGCAAACAAGGTAACCTTTTTCAAAAGACGCTTCAGGGGGTGTCTGCCAAGTCCCACACAATACTGTCTGCAGTGAATGTCTGTGTTGCACTTGTATTGCACTGCAGAACAAAATATCTTAAAACGTCTGGGTGCATCTTCTTAAGTCAGTTCAGATCTACTGAAACAGGCCAAAGCTGCTCTTCTGAACGCCAAAAATGCGTCACCACCTGATGTGTAACTTAATATGTTCCTTGCAGAAATATTAATTTTGCCCAGAGATTGTGACGTTGTTAAGACCCTTAGATCTGGTATTAACTGTGAATCCACATTTGCACCCTGTCACTGTAACTCACACCTGGCCTTCTGTTCAAATGAAAACAATTAAAATAAAGAATACAACAGTCTCAACAAAAGATCAGTGGAGTATTGTTAGTTGTGCATGCAAACGGTTTATTAGACATAAAAGGTACAGTATGAAGCATTGCTTTGTTATCGTAATACTGTCTTATTACAGTAATTACACTCATGTGTAGAACCAAACCCATTTTGGACTATGAAGTACCATGCCATTATCAATCATTTAGTTGAATTGTGGCATCACATGCACTCAGTCACTGCAGAAGGAAATATATCAAAGCAGATCATGGATTCTTTTTGTACATTAAGTATCATTACATTACTGTGTCTCTTGTTTCTGATGCACATTAGTTTTGGCCATTTTTATTACCTGTAATAATATACTTGGTGCAGATCAAGGACACTTGAATCAAGGTCAATACAGTCATGTAATATATACATGTCATGAGATCATAATGGACATATAGAGGAATGCAGACCCTACACTGCCTGCTGTTGCCCCAGATAAAGCCATGCACATAAACGTGTTGTACTAAGGTCATGGGCATCGCTTGTGTTCATGACATCATAACCACAGAATAAGCCATGAACACCTAGTATGGGGCTATAATCAGATCTCCTCCATGGTAACTGTAAGGCCCAGAGGATAACACTGCTCAATTTACTTGAAAGATGAGCATATCCATTCTAAGGCATCTCCATGATTCACAGGGAGGGCCTCTGTTGTTGAGAGGGGGGGCCTAAGGCTGTGGGACAAGTCTGGACACACCCTTGCCAGCCCGGGACATCCCCATTAAGGGGCCACTTGGTTCTAAAAGTGGAAGGAGATGGGGCACGGGGATCAAATGGCCAGTTGTTTACAAGGTGTTTGCCCACTAACATAGATAAGAACTCAAGGGACAAGAAAGCAGGTGATGCTCAGTCTTAGTTTGACTCTAAGATCAAAGGAAGAAAAAAGACAAGATGACATCAAGTCACCCCGGTATTCTGGTTTATTTTAATTCATTTCTCTGTTAATATATCAGGTTTTCTACAATTCCTGAGACACTTCCTGTTAGTCACAGGAATAGATCTGTATTTAATTGTTGAAGTGCACAAGTAGTAGCATTGAAATAGCTAAGGATCACGCACTTGTTGAGGATGTGATGTGGATCCAAAACACAAAATGACAAAAAACACAGAAATGACTGAAGTGAATGATGTGTGGAAGCGAGAGCGGTGGATTTAAGTGCTACAAAGTGACTGGCCATGCCCTCTCTTTGTATCCTAAGGCCAGAGTGCATCCTCTATGAGTCCCTTGACGTGCTCAGGCCTCATTCATGGGTAATGTACCAGACAGAGCAGATTACTCCCCTTTCTTCATTTTCTCTGCTCAGTCGGGGAAGTCTGCCCTGGCTATACGTTTTCACCCACTTTCTCTGCTGTCCTGTTTGTCAAGTTGACAGAGATGCCTTCCTGAATTTGAAATGTGACACAAACAAAAAATCTAGAGAAAGATTTAAGTATAATTGTGGTGTTTAAAGACATGAAAGGTCTAATAAAAAGTTTTAGACCTTTAAACCTGGGATCAAACATAGTCCTGGTTATTTAAATATAATAGTGCTTTTACCATGTGCCTCAAAGAGAACGTGTAGGTCCATGCAATTTAATCAATTCCTCAAGAAACAGATTAGAACTGATTTTCCGTGTTTACAATCTGTTCATTTGTTCTTGTTCCATAACTTCTGCACACTGTTCCTCTTAGTAAACAATTCAGCATCAGGGATTGTTTGAAGTGATGGTTACAACCGGATCTCTGAGACTGAGTGATTGCTATCAGCTACTTGTGTTTCTTTAAGACCTTCAAGAGCAATCTGAAGATTTCCAAATTGGTTCTGCACTGTGAGCAGTGCTAGGACACTATGGAGTGTTTACATACACTCACTCATCCATTTCGCACACAACGGTGATGGAGGAGTGTTGGGCAATGAGGCATTCAAGTCTAGTCCATGGCCTATTTGTCTCCAATGAGCAGTGGCTGCTCAAATGCAAATAGCTGAAAAAATATATTCATTATTCGTTTCTCCACTTGCTCAAGAAATCCTGCCGATGTAAAAATGGAAAAAATGGGTTTTGACAATGATAATTTGTAAAATAATGTTAAATTAAAATGTTACAACCGTTATAAGGTGAAGTAATGATGCAGGGAATATGACTCATTATCTTTAGAATTTTTTCATCCTGAAAAATATCAAGGAATATATGTATGTAAAGTCGAATGGATTTTTAATAGATAAAAATGCTAAAGCCCATGGAAAAATAAAATGTATGTGTAATAAGTGTAAGATGCATTTTGCAGTGGAAATGTGTTGTCCCTCAGTAACATCAGCTTAGATTGTGGCCTATACTTCACTATGAAATAGCCACAAAGATGGTCCCTTCTCAGGACCCTTCACCACTGACTTAGACATTGGCACTGTCACAAATTCAGGCAGACAGAATGAAAAGAAGCAAAAGAAAGGGAAGAGCTGGCATATGAGTTAGGTCCACAGGTTTGGCATCCAGTGTAGCTGGCAGAAACACAGCTAAAGATGGCTGAGTGCATTCCCAGCCCTGGCAAAACAAATGGAACTGTTGTTTGGGTTCAGAGGAGCTGGCCCTCAGAAAGGATACCGCGGGAGGGAGGTGGAGGGGTGAGCAGGCCAGACAGGGACAGACGAGGACACTGGAGCAGGGTGGCAGGGTTGCATGGCTCACACCACCCACATCAGCTCCAACAAACAGCATCGAACTGTTCCCAGAGGGGAAAGTTTGTGGAGGAAAAAAAGGTCGAACTCGATGGAAATCAGAACTTAAATACAAAAGATATTGCGCTGTATATGAAGCAAATCATTGGAATTGCATCAGAGAATGAAACAGACACAATATGACAAGAAGACACGTCATGACGTGTTGCCTTCTCTAGGCATTTAAACTGTATAGCTGCCATCAAAGGATTTTCTGAATGAAAGTGACTGTGAAGCTCTGTTTGGTGAATCAGTTGAATTAAAGATGTGGTGAAGTTAAGACATCAAACCCTAAATTATCTGTAACGGTAATAATGTAATCATATTTTTCTAACCCTCTTCTTTTGACTTTTCTCTCAACCACTATGGGAGGGTAACCCTGATCACAGGAAGTTGAGGAGGAAGCGTCTCATGTGGCTCAGACAGCCCAGGGGACTCGTCTGTCATTTGGCGCGATTAAGACGAACACTCGTGCTAGAACAGTGAAACTGCTCAATGCAGCACGCAGTACAAACAGTGACGTTAGGCCTTGAGATGTATGTGGGAGTGACTTAGGAGAAGAAGATTGATGCTGGCTGACTTTAAGCAGCAGTTTAGAAGGGAGGAAGAATGCTCCCGTTGTTGGTCACCTTTCCTTGTCAGCAGTTCAGACCCTCTCTATTACAGACCTTTTGGTTTGAATATTCCAAAAACATAAACTCAGTAATTTGAGTCAGGAACCACTTTCTTTACTGTTCACATCATATGGACTTTCGAGATTAGACAAAGTGGAAAAATGATGGATTTAAAAAAAACAAAAAAAAAACAGCTTTGTTTGAGATTTTTTCATCAAAGATCATAACAATAGTCATTGTGTTATTCTTTGCAGTTTAATGTCATGTGACTAGTATTTAAATCCATAGGAGATATGTTTTTGATGGTGTTGATGGTGAAGGTGTATTTAGCTGCTTCTTCTTTTTCTGCTGCAGTAATTATACCTGAAACAATTATCAAATGATACCCAAACATTGTGATTTTTCTGGTTGGTACAGTCTGTGGGACACTGTGCAAACTTCCTTCCTGCTCTCCACAAAGCATTGCTGACATACTCTGTCTACCACCAGTCATCACTACTTTTCTTTACTACAGTAAGGGTGGAAAAAAATTATTCATTCTGTTTCCTCCTGAGAGAGTCAAATAACTCTTGGAACTAAAAAAGAGAAGTAAAAAAAGGCAGTACTGTATCATGTCTAACGTTCTTACGTCTGCTTTGTCTATTCTTGTTCACAACACCATCTCCCTGATCCCCTTTGTTCTAGGGTCTGCATGAAAACTGAGACACAATCACAATGCGGACAGCATGCAGACAACCCGACACATAAGTAACGTGTAAACACACGTGGCATAGTTGGATTAATGATTATACAAATAGCATATACAGACACAGATCACATTTAAGTCCTGAGGGTGTGTGGCGTCCATGTGTACTGGCCAGATGAAAACAAAAAGCAAATGTAAGTAGACCACACTGAAAGTCTTTCTAAATATAGGAACATTTCTAATTATTTGTAATCCAAACCTAAATGTCGCAACCATACCCAACCTATTCACTAACTGGAAATGATGTGAGAACCGGTTAATGGCAGACACACTCAGTATGTAGAAAGCAGTAGTTAATACGGTTCAGTAACCCCTTTAGCAAGATATGTTATCTTACTTGAAGAATGTTTGAGATAATGCTGTGGCTTTAATCATACCCAGGCAGGCTTGTGGTGCTCAAGACACCAGGATTTCCAAATCCTGTTGATCTCCATTTTTGGTAGACTTTTTTGAGAACCATTAACCTTGGTGTGTTGGGTAGCCATGGACGTTTCCCGGCTTTGGCTGGGCATTGAGAATGAAAGAATGCTGTTTTTGACAAGACTGAATCAGTACTCTCAGTAATATTTGGTGAGTAGCCACATACATTCTGCACCAAAGCCACACTATTTGTTTATTTGTTTGCTACTGTATTAGTATTAATATAGTATTATGGAAGTTCAATATTGCTTCTGCATTTCGCTTGGTTCATTTTCAGTAACACTTAGAAAATGTCATCAGTCTTCCTTTATCATCTTGCATATTTTCTTGTCACTGAACTCAGTAAATAACATTTATAGCCAGTTTATTAGGCAGGGAGGGAAGGAAAACACACAATATGTCACCACAGCCACTTGGATTGACATAGGCAAGTCTGAATTGTATCAGACAGAGTTAGAAAATACTACCAAATCATCTTTTAAGCCTATATGAAGAAAATATTGTGTTTCTATCATTAGAAATTCCCCAGTCAACACTGTCATCAAACTGTTTAGTTACATCATGTAACACTGTAAAGTTTGCTTTTTATTCTAAAGTTAGAGCAGTATAGCAGTATAACAAGGTGTCACCATAATGCTCTGCATATTGTTCTCTTATTCATGTACTGTTAGTAACGACCTGTAACATTGGAACTGATGTGCATAATCAACTTAAACAAAGAGCTGTTTTTATCATCACTTTGGTATGTCATCAATAACATGAATAATATATGGCTATTATAGATTGGGATTATTTTGAGTTACAATAGTTAAAGAAGAAGCTGATTTAAAATATAGATTATATATATAAATAATAAACCATTCCACTACTAGCTTTGAAGACAGACACTAATACACCATTGAGCGTAACTGCTGAAAAGGGTTTTGAGTGATTGGATAAGAGGTTATGTAAGCTTTAATTAATACAAAATCCAACAATCAGTGAGTCTATGGGCATTTCTAAATGTCTTCAGAATACCTTCATTTGTATAATCAGAGTAAATATTATATATAATATTCTTTGTATAAGATACAAACTAAGTCTTACTAATACGTTTCTCTGCTGTGGCATGATTTATGAATCCCCAGAATGTACAGGTGTGCAAAATCTGACACAGACGCACACATGCCTTAACATCTCCTTGTTTACACACCTAAAATCACAAACCACCTCTTCTCGACAGCTACAACAGGTAAAGCCATATACTGTTTACATGAAAGACAGTGCTTGCCGATGCAAATGAGCACCTCCCACGCAACTACCTCACTCCTAACCTCCCTCTCGGCGGAGCATACCAATTTCCACCTGGATGGTCTTCAACTATGTGCCAAGAGGATATCACGGCAGCTCCATATCCTTTGTGTGACAGTGTAATTCCCTCTGCCCTGCAGCAATGTCTGCAAAACTCAGACAGTTTACATGTACATGTAGCTACATTGCACTGGGGAAGAGTGATTTGCCAAGTATTCTGTGCATTCATTTGATTTCTGGCACACACAGTTTAACCCCTCCAACATGGGCTGTCACAGGTGTAACAAAGTCAAAGGGGGAGTTGTGTTTGATCTTTCTTTCAATTCAACGCAGGGCAAACAAAATCTGATGCTCAAAACTGATTGAGTCTTCTGCTTTGTTACATTTTAATATCTAACCAGTGCAAAGGAGCACAGTTGACTGTATTATGTGGATGAATGGATATGGGGTACAGGGATGTATCAAGTTCCAGACATTATTCAACCCAGGTATGTAGAAAAAAATCTGCTATAATTAGGTAATATTGTATTTCACGCTTGATTACAGTACAAAGGAAAGTAGTAAAATACATTTCAGTCTCTTAGATTCAACATTTAATTAAATCTTCTAAAACTCCAGATCACTGACAGTTGATGTTACTTTAATCTGTGATGAAATGTAACATGTTTTCAATCAAATACAGTAAAGTACAGTAAGCCACAGCATTATTATTTAAGACTGCAAACCCTCTGGCTAAGTGCCAGTATATTACAGTAACTCAGAGTATAATACCACCTACATTGCAAAAGACGAGATAAAGTAAATCAAGAATGCACTGCTAAATTGTTCATTTACTGGGAAGAGGTCAGACATTAAAGTTTTCATTTACAACTCCTACAACACAAGCAGCACCTAGACTCCAAAATTTCCATTTGAGTCATCCCAACTCAGTGGATAACTATTTGGGTTCTGGGTAAGAGTAATCTGTCCGTAAATATCAGTGGGGCTGAAGAGAGCTGATGAGAAACAGAAAGTTTAGTGGTTCGTGCGTGAGTGTTTGCATACTGGCTTTGCGAGATAAAAGTTTCAATCAGGTTGCCTAACAACAGTCGAAAACATCCCAGCTAACCTGATGTCAAGCAGGACCACAAGCTGCAGTATGAATAAAACCAATGATCCTTAAATTTTAGGCGTTTAATATGTTTAAATGTGGATGTAGCTTGACTTTAATATAGTTTGTTAAATATACTGTGCTATTATGGGTTTATTGATTTGTGATCCACAATGCACATGTACACTGGTCACATTCAGGTATGTACCAGGATCAGAAAGCTTGCATTAAATATGGCCATAACATGATTTAGAGTCTGTTTGTTCACCAATAATGAAAGGTGAATGTGACAAAATTACACTTCTTATCTGACTGTTGACTAAAATTCCACAGTCTAATGTATTTTGACAGACTTAAATTTAGTCTTCTTATTTTGATAATCTACATGGCCGTCACACTTTGCCTCTTTCTCTCAGTGTCAGTTTTCCAGACAGTTTCTTTTTCTCTACACATTCACAGCCAACTGAATCTCTTTGTCAGACTTGTCTTATGTATGAGGACAGACAATCCAGCACAAAGGTCTGTAAGTGCTATGAGAACACCTTTCATAGGTTCACAGAAAGTACAGAAATTCAGTAAAGGATTTTGGAAATTCGATGTTACACATGTTAGAACGAGCTTGAGACCACCAACAAACAGCTGAAGGAACACACTGAGGCATATGTTCATCAGATTTTAAACTGATTCTCTATCGTAGGCAGCCAGCACCAAACACCCCCCACCCTCCACCCCAAGCTAAGGCTATCAGACAACTAAAGCTGCAAAAGTAAAATGACCTGGTGACTGTTAAAGCCCTTGGGAGAGTTTCTGTCTGGTTTCTGGGCTCATCTATCAATCCTGAGAGTAGATTATATATACTCCACTGTTTTGCACAAACCAAAGCATTGGACTGACTTCAGACGCACACAACTCAGGGAATAAGATATTTTAACTTAAAGGACAGGTTTTATAGATGTCTGTATGCATACATTCCTGATTGTAAAAAGGAATAACGAACAAATAGAGAAATTATGTACACAAAACTGAATGTGGAACCTGCAAAATTTTGGATCCATGAAAAATCTTTCTGTATTTTATGCATAAAGTTCTATAGGGATTTAAGGAGAGCAGTCTGCAGTCATGTAATTTTTAATCTCCAGATCCTGCAGTCTGGGAAGACGCAGTGGAAGGATCCTCCAGTTCATGTCTCCCATCCTCTTGTCTTTTCACACACAGCGCTGTGGTCCTGCCGTCCTGGCCTTCAGGTCAACGGACCCGCAGATTACCCGCAAGTCCTTGACACAAGACAAATCTGAGCGCTTTCATCTGTGTTGGTGGGTCACCCCTCAAAGCCTTGTTACAGGATTGGCGCTTGCCAATTAGCACAATTAGCTTTTGGCAAGCCGCCGGGAGCGTCACATGGCACCAGCTTTGCACTGATGGTACCTGACAAGCCCACAGATCAGTCTGCCATCACAGGGGGTAAGTTGGTTGCAGGATGGACAGGAAAACAAAGATATAACTCTTAAATAAAACATCTACAATTTGTAGTAAAGTTCACCGTGCAGCAGCAGAAAAGGCGTTCCTTTCCTGGGCGATTCAAGACTAAGATACAGGCAGAATGTGTAACTGAAACTCAAGCAGGTGGACTAATATGAAAATAATATCAGAAAACAATGCAGTCATAACAGTCACTATATGATGAATAATGCATTTCAGAGTATATTCTTTCTGCAAAGTCTGATCAAAGAAAACCTTGAGGACATGCCAATCTTGAAGTGGACTTTGGAGTTTTTCTCTTGCTTTTTATAAAACTACACAGTCATATATCTCAAGCTGTCATTTGTCTTTTTAGGACAGGGAGAGAGTTTGTTTGTGAGGTCTGGTTCCCTTAATGTTTTATCCAGAATGCACTGTTGAGGGGCTCCCATGTCAAAGTCTTTTGAAGAGATGAAAAACATTGGCAAATAAAGTGGCTTTATGGGGGGAAATCCAACCCAAGCAAGGGTTCCCTGCCTTTTCAGGAAAAAAAAATCTACACGGGTACAGTATAGGAGGAGAACATCTGGAGGTGGTTGTGTCATGAAGGAATGCAGACGCTAAAACACCAAGGCTTGGACAGAGTGCAGAGCATCATTATATCAATGTGAATTTGTCTACTGTATGTGTGTACAGCATGCATGGGAAATAAGCTTGGAAAACAATACACCAGCAGCAGTATACTGGAGGAGGCCAACACATATGGCCTTACCACCTGCATTAGCCTCAGCGGCAACTCTGGGAGACCACTTGATGTTAGAATGTAGATTTATGATCAGACAACCCTGGTCAAACAAAACAGCTTTAATGTAAATCCTGAATCTGAGCTCCAAGTTACGATCTGCAAAGAGAGACCCAAAAAAGACCCAAACAATCAAATAGATTTCGACACCACTTGATCATACATGTGAAGGCTGATAATAATGGAGGTACAGGGAAGAGAGGGTACCCCCAAAATATTTTGATAGAGCAGGGTCAACAGAGATAGATATTCAGGCCACAACCAATCATGTTTGGTGATTACTGCCTCCCAGGTTTAAAAGTAATAAAGCCATCTTACTGTTTCTTTTTAGATAAACTTTATGCTAAGATTGTATGAAAAAAGGCTGGAGCTGTCCATCCTTTCCTCGTCACTGAGGCGGCAGGTTGATAAGACTGTTCAATAACACCATCACTGTGTATAAAAACGCAGACAAAATCCGTGGCCTGGATACAATTGGTTTGCTGATAAAAGAGCCCCAGACGATGGGCGGAGAGATAAGAAGGGAAGAGAAGGGGAGTTCTGGGGCACTGACGTTCTCATTTGCAGCTTTTGTGTTTCCTTGGCCCTCTCGCTTTTCTTCAGCCTCGTCAGTGTAATCTCTGTGCCTGGCTACACTGAGTATCTTAGGTAACACTGCTTGAGATCAGTATCTCCCCTCAAAACAAGAAGCCAGGAAGTGTCCTGTCTGTCATTATCACAATTCACCCAGCACTGTGGTTTTCCTCTTCACATCAAATCCATTCTTTATGGTTTCCTTCCCAGGGATCTTGTGTAAGTTAGTTTTTTAAACCTTTCCAGCTGAGGACAGTAAAGGAGAGGCAGACCACAGCGTCTATGTATGTGTGTCTACGTGTGGTGTAGTTGGAGTGGAGCTGCATTCCTGAGGGCGAGCAGTGAATTGACCACATAACACCATGGTGTGTGTGTGTGTGTGTGGGAGGGTGACACAACAAGGAAGAGAGATTAAGGCGGAAAGGTTTGTTGATGTAAAACACAACAGTTTGATTTCCACGTGTGCGCGCATAAATGAGCACATCCGCACAGCTGCTGTGCTCATGGATGGACGTGTTAGAGCGACACACCTTGTCTGACAACACTCAGGCGCATCTGGAGGTCTTGAAGAAGAGACAAGTTAAAAGAGCGACTTAATTATCCGGCCTGAATACCATAGACACTCAAATAAAAACATTCCCATCTCTTCTTCTCTTCGCTCTTCCTGTCATGAGGTTTTTTCTCGTCACAAAACAGGTAGATGTTTGCAATCCACATGAAAGCCTCAGAATAAAGAGTGCACCAAAACACCTTATCATCAGTCGTCAATTGCACTGGGAAGCAGCCGTTACAAAGAAAGGAAAACACAGTGACCTCAACAAACTGTATTGCAAAACTGTGATTTATGTCAGCAAAACAAAAATCAAAGAAAGGCAGGCTGAAAATTCCATCTTTTCTCAGAAGTCATTACACACAAAACCTGTTTCAAAACAACTTTGTGTTGAGTTATTCCCTGTAATCAAATGAAATGGACCACCTGAATCCGTCAGTTGCTCCAACCCTTGGGTGTTTTGAATGTTAATCTGCTGAAGTGATTTTAAACTAAGGAGACGGTTTGGGAAATAAGTCACAAACAGTGACCTCATCCAATGTCTGGTAAAGGAAAGCGTGTGTTCAAAATGCACTGTGCTAATTCCTCTTGATCGCCAGTAGGTGATTCATGAGTTTAGAGCATGTTTAGCCTCTGAAAAATGCAATTAAATGTTAAAACAAACGCTGATATTTGCTCTTATCAGACATGTGCATTTTGGTGCAGACTGGACAAAATACACTTCCTGTAAATACACATTGATTTTGACGCTACGGACACGCCCTTCAATGAAAACAACTTTTAATCATGATGGTGTTTAGATTGCACTGACCAAATCTGAAGTAAATCCGGTCAATTCCCTAAGGGGAAGAGTCAAAGTACAACATGTGCAAACCGCCAAAAATGACCACTACATTAAAAATGGCCGACTTCCTGTTGGGTTTGGGGGATGGGTCCCGCAGCCTTGTTTTATGTTTTATTGTATGTGTGTGCTAATTTTCATACATATCAGTGAAACGTGCCGTTGGGGCTGGTCTTTAGGAGGCACTGTCAAAGCCATTTTTCCAGAATACGTAATTTTACGCTGAGAACTGACATGAGCTTTTGAGCATGTTGCAGCCCCAAAAATATGATTCTTTCAATTCCTTCAGATCCAATAGCACTTTGCTGTGGCCCAATAGCGTGAGGTCTATGATATGTAGTTAATTATATAATCATTGTTAACCTTTATAAAAGAATAAAGTAATGGATTACTATCAAGAAATATACATAAATATATTATAACTGTCAATATTCCACACAGACCACTGTGAGTTAGCACCATCAGGAGGATATGGACATTGCCGATGGTTTAGCACATGGAGCAGCTCAATTGTGGTGCAGATGTATGTGAAAGGGTGCAGTCTGGTTGTCTTGTCACAACATTCAGTTTGAGCCCTGAAGACAGAGACAGCGTTATCCTCTTATTGTCATGGAGAGTAGTGCCTTGGAGACGTGAGGCACAAAGGCTGAAGGAAAGTTAGCCTTAAATCTTCTTTGGGGATAGAGTGAGACATTTGCATGATGGAAGAACATCCCTCAGAGGAAGGCTTCATGTTCAGTCAGTGGAGTTAGGATAGAAAATCATCTTTATGCCAGCTGGATATTGATTCCACTGCTACATATTTTGGTGCCTTTTTGTTTTATCAGGTATACTACTACTGCTACTACTACTACTACTACTACAGCAGCTCTGCTTTAGTGCTTTGAATTGAGGAAAAAGAAAGGGAAAACAGGAGAGTAAGCAGGCATATTTGTCTAAACAACGTGATTCAAATGAGTCTTTACCAGAAATTGCACAACAAAAACTTGGAAAAGACATGTTTGTGCAAGACAACAAAACCTGGCTTGTAACTCCTTGAGCGTGGGTGAGATAGGCCTATGTAAACTTTGATGGCGAAATTTACTAAGGTGTGCGTATCTGTGGTTAAGCAGTCATAAATATATAAGCAGCCTGTATTAATGTTCCATAACTTCAGATTTGCATACACTTGTGCATGTGCACACGTGTGTATCCACACACCTTCCAGGCTCATTACACCCCTGTATCTCCACTCAAGTGGAAAAACACCTTCACTTTCCCCACAGCATCCTCATGCCCTTGCTAGTTCCCAGTCAACATCCACCCCTGTCACCCTTCCTCAAAAAATCCTTGATGAGGTCAACTGAGAGATTAAGACCCTTCAAATGGGGTCATGGAGATCAATGATCAAACAGGGAGCCCGACCAAGCCCCATGCCCCCACTCCACCCACTTTATTTCAGGAAGCCTGATAATAGAGACAAAAAGGCTGGCTAACTACTTCCCCACACCATGACCCAACCACCCTCTTAATCTCTGGCGGTGGCCTAACCTATAGCTGTCACAGTCAGTTCAACCAGCCACTGATCAGAACATCTCCATTAATTGGGTGTGAATCTCAGAAATGTGAGAGTAAATACAAGTTGAAGCCTGTGATACTGTCTGCAAATGCGATAATTATATTTCATGATGTTTTCTCACAGCTTTTGTCCATTACTACATTTTGAGCTTACTGGAAATGTAAAGTTATTGCATAAGCTTAGATACTACAGCAAAAAAAAGAAAAGAAAAAAAGAAATTAAGACGTGTAAAAAAGTACAACCCCTCCATCAATTATAAGATTTGGCAAACACTTGCAATCACACCTGTCATACAGTGATCTATTTAATCTCCCCCGCTGGGCAAATGCGCTCCAATTTCTACTGTGTGTATCCAGAAGGGGCACACAGGCATTGGTCAAATGAGACCTCTTACATGGGAAAAACTATTTGTTGGTTGTGGGTTTTCCATCATTGTGTGAGCCACATTCCTGTGGACCACAGGAGAACAGAACAGGCTGCAGAGAAACCCACTCAGCTGTGGGGTTGGCGAGGTTGTTCCCTCCAGAAAACACGCCTTCCAATGAGTTATATGCTTTCACATGCTGGAGTAGATTCAACATTTTTAGAGCTAAAGGCTAGCAAACCTTTCGTTTAAAATTGACGAAAGACATGGGAGGACATAAAAAGAAATCGAAGAATATGTAGTTTAAGGGTTGACAGACCATAAAGCAATTATTACCCTGTAGATACATCTATAACATAAAGTCATGTATATGCTACGAAAATGACGTGCAGACAATTTATCACTAAGGCCATACATTTCTGACAGATGAATCTCAGAGTAAAGCAACTGTTGCAGTTCATAGCCAGTATTTCACCACAATGCTGTGAAAGAAGTTGTGTGTCAAGTTTGGGGTAAGCACGGCCGGCAGATGAATCAAAACTAAAAGAGCATAAAAGGGAAAAGGCATAAAGTGAGAGAGGACAGAGATTTGAAACGTCCTGTCTCTAGTGCTTTATCAATGGAACTGATAGTATTCTGATATTGTAGTTGTGGGAAACATTTATCAAGTAATTAGCATGCCCTCTTTTCTTCAACTCCAATATTAAGGAGCTAAAAAAAAGTCACAACATATACTGAAAATGTACAGATCCAGTTTGTTTTTTTTCTCCCTGCAATCCCTCTAGTTTAAATAAAAATGAGAAAAATGTTAATAAGAATAATGTAAGTGCAGTGCAGAAGTATATATATATATATATATATATATAGAAAGAGAGAGAATAAACAAATGTGAACATGCAAATGAAGGGTTAAATCCAAGGCAACTGGCCAAAAGTGACTTCATCCATGCAGTGCAGATGCAAAGTCTCACTTCACCACAAATCAGATGGCATTTCAGGATATGTGTAATGCTTTCTTTCACTGTCTGTCACCCCCAGTGTGTGTGTGTAAGTGTGACACATTCCTACATACACAGTATGTATGTGTTACAAGGTACAATATAGATGCAGACATGTTGTGAGTGCAAAAGGCCACAACAGCTGGTGACAGCAGTACTTCCACATAGAGTGGGATTTCCACTCTGTGCCCCATTAGCATAATCCAGAACTCATCTAATCATTCACCAACTGTACTTAAACGATTACATCAAGTTATTACTGAGATAAAGTCATGCAGCCACCATGTGCATTTACTTTTATGAAGACACTGAATGTATAATTACAGTTTAACTCTGTTGCTCTGAAAACTGTTTGGAAAGTTTGTGGGCAAGCTCAGTGGTTTACAGTAACCTCTGAGAGGCTTTTCCCTTGACCTACTATAGGAAAAAGGCTTGTTTATGCAGGTCTTGACAACGAATGAGGAGATGTTCTCGGCTTGGCTTGTAATTGTGTCAACAGCAATCTGCAGCCAAGAGAAAATATTATTTTTTGTGAGGAATATTATTCCTTCTAGGATCAACTGAAGGCAGAAAACATGGCACATATGGCACATATGAAACACACAATGTCTGCGTCACACATACACTGCGTGTATGCATGCGTCTGCCAGTCTGTTTCTGTCAAAACATGGCAATAGATGATTAATGATTAATGTTTGCATGCTGGTTGGTGAGGAGGTGAAAATCTGTCACTGTCTCCATTCTGCTTATTGGTCTTGATTTTCTGGAAATTCAGACAACAAGAGCTGGAACAGTGTTTAAAAACATAATTTGACAATAATCAACAACCTTCTGTAATTCACATGATTGTTTTCACTGGTGCAGCACAAAAATCTTGCAACTGTATGACGCATTTGAGTGGCTGCTTGTCTGTATGGTGTAACTTTGTCACAATGCATAAGCAACATCAGATTTAGCTTTGGTACACTGAAAACAGATGTGCTCCAATTCATACCAGGCACTGTTTTCCTCACAATGGACTAAAGGATAAAGGGACTGTTCCGGACTGGATCGACTTGAGTGTGTGTGTGTGTGTGTGTGTGTGTAGGAGTAAGGGACTGAGAGTGTGAAAGAGAGAGAGAGAAGAGAAAGAAAGAGCATGAGGGGGCGCTTTTCCTATTCAGTCATTTGGGGACTTCAACCACAGTGTGTCATTGATTTTGTCAGGGAGACATCATCATAGTTCTCAAGGTTAGATATTGCAGACTTGCCCTTTTTCCTGTTTACAGTATTCTTTATTGATCTGTCTTCCTGTCTTTCCTGTACATTTTCTCACATTTCCACAGAAGATGGTTCTATCCCGTTATTTCTCTCCCTCTCTGTGACTCAGTCCTGGGCTCCATCGGTTTGTGCACTCTTTATGCAATGTATCATCAGTTTCATTCTGTCTTCTATCTCTTCCTCAGATAACACACGCGCCAATAGTACCAAAAAGACCTCTGCCCACTAACACTGACAGCATTTTCTAAAACAAGAGCCCCTCGTGGATGCAGTCCATTAGGCCCATCCATCCAAACAGACCTGCTTTGTTGAGGTGTTATATCAACAGGGTGACCTCCCCTCCACTCCTCCTCAGCTTCCTTGGGCCCCCCAACGGCAGGAGATTGATGTCAACAAGGAATTTTGTCCCACATTTCCTTCAACCTCCTCCAGACCCACCCTGCTCCTGAAAAAAACTTGCACCAGCACAGAGGGCCCCAGTGAAGCCTTAACAGGCGCACTGAGCTGCATTACCCCACTGCCACCTTCTCTCACCCCTCGCTCTAGCAGCGCCAGAACCACCCTAAGTCACTAACGTGACACTGTAAACAAGGAGTGCCCCAGAAAACAGCACTAGCAAATGCAAGTACGTGTGTGCGTTGAGGAAATGAGCCACCTTGTTCTGTCAACAGAGTGGTTGCTGTGAGAAGAGGGCCAACGTGGAGACGTCATTTGTGTATAGTGTCATTGCCAGAGGAGCTGCCAATAGAATTCAGATCAACTAAATTTGGGCTTGTTTCATGGGTGGTGCTTGTGAAATATTCACTAGAAGCAAGAACCTGCAATGCAGCTGCTGTCTTTGGAGGTTTGCAGAGTTGAGATGGAAATCCAATACATGTTCCAATAAAACTCCACAACAAAACATAATTTCATTCATCTGTGGGCCTAATCTAATTTTGCGATCTAGATCGCATACATGTCTTCAATGACAGACGCACTACATTGCTTCCTCTACAGACTTCCATCAACAGTTGGAAGATTATACACCATAATGATTGTCCAAGGCAATGTGTGCTTTCATATAGGGCTGCAGCTATCGATTATTTGAGTATTTGAGTATTCTACAAATTATTACATCAATTAATCGAGTAATCGGATAAAAAAATATTCTTAAAGACCAATAGTAAATAATAGAAAATAAACCGGGCCTCTTAAAATGAAAAACAAATGGTTTAAGTGTTTCCTCTAGGATTTTCTTCAGCAGCGAGGGGAGAAGCTTCTGTTGTGCCCCCGCTGTGCTTGTAGTGGAGTATTTCAATATCAAATTGGGGTATTAGTACTTCTACTTAAGTTAAGGATCTGGTTATCTCTGGTTGTGTTTCGGAATTGCGGAGCCAGAAGCCACACATAATCTGATTGGACTTAGTAGCTGCTAACTACCTAGTTTTTCACAGACATCGTGTTATTGTGCTTAGAGTTTAGACACACTGTACAGTACACCAAGTTGTTGTTTTGTTATAGCAGAAAATACTCCCAAACTTTGGACACTTTCCATCGATTTCTCTGGCCTGTCTCTTCTCTTCACACCTCGCTAGTTTCCCTCTCCAACGTTTGGCGAAAAATAATAACCATCAGCGCAAAACACAGTGTGCTGTATGGCTGTATACAGATATATGGATTAAACGAAGGAGGATTTTTAGAACTCAAGTTACTCAAGGAATTGTTTCAGCCGTACTTTCATATTTACATTCAGCATCCTTCATATATCCTCCATATAGGAGGCTTAACATCATTTGCAGAAGAATTGGCAACTGAGGCTTGAGGTTACTAAGATGATTAAAATATTAAAACGAATTATGAATGAGTTCAAATGACTATAATGTGTTTCAGCAGATTTCTGTTCAAGTCAAACTTTTTTTTACATCATTATGTATGTATATTCCACTCTCTTTTTTTCTATTTCCATTATATTTGTGAACCTCAATCAGTGTGCTATGTATCAAAGTATTTTACATCAGTTATTTATTATGTAAAACCTTATTCTGATTTAATTTAAACTATATTTTAAATTCCAGATAACCCCAAAACAATACTGATTTTGTGTGCATGCAAATATCATTATGTCTGTGTTTGCAAGCTGCTTAGCTGTTTTAAGGTAAAAAAGTTATTCTTTTTTGGTGCCATTTGCTTCAGGCAATTAAATTTTTGCTGACTGGGATTCTTCTGAGTTTCTATTAGATGGGTACAAAATATGAGCCCCTAAAAATATTAAATATAATTTATAGTGACTTGAAGTGGTCATTTTTAAGAGGATGCTTAGTTTATTCTCGGGACACCTGAATATATCAAATTTTGTCCGCATGTGCCTCTGTAAAAGAGGTTTTAGACAGTTCCAAAAGTCACAGGGACCCTATGAAACCGTATTCCCGTGTGAAAGGTACTGGAATCAGGGGATTGAAGGGGAACCCTGTGGCAAGACCTGCAGCATTATATCCATGCATCACATATGGTATATACAAAACCTTACTCATGACTTCTTGTTTTAATTTAGAGTGACCTGTCTAATAAACATTTAGACATGCTTAAATCGTTTAAACATTTCAAAGGGATTACAAAGGATGTAAGCAGGCTGAGTTTTCCGGAGCAAATTGTTATGGTGGATCAAAGGTTATGACTCTTGTTGAAAAGGTTATTTTCAAAGTGTTATGAATTACGGTAATCTTAAACATTATGACAGCCTTTACTCAGAAGAAAAGTCAGAATATTTTATTTTATTTTAAGTACTCTAGCTATTTAAACAATTCACTTTAAGATGACTTGGCCTTCATATCTACAGAATATAAAGACCAAGAAAATAAAGAGGATTGTTTCCACTTCACAATGTAATATTGGTAGAATAATTTTTCAGCTTCTCTAAAATGTACAGTATTTGTACAATGTTACTTGCCTAACCTGGCTATGACCTAATGAACAGTGTACAGCTTCTATAAAGCAAAAGTTTGGGTGAAGTAGCTTCACTGGCCCAAAACATCTCAAAGCAATGTGCATTGACAATGGTTTACCTCGGAAAAAGCTATTTGAAATTCTACTAAATAATGAAAAGATTCATAACATACTGGGTATATATGGTTACATGTGAGATTATTTGGGTCCTGTGGAAACAGACAAGGATGTATGACTAATGTAGACACTTTTTCTGGTATTGATCTGGGAGATAGGATAAGCTGATAATGACTATAGATGGCATTAATTATGACTTACAAACAGGGTTCTGGGAATACTCACTATATGCTTTAAACTTTTTAATGTAGCAATTGTGTTGTATATATGCCGACATTGAGAATACAACAACATATAATATATTGTATGATACACCATTACTCTTCAGGAAAATCAGCAAAAGCAGCTATGCAACAAATTCAATCAGAGAGGTAATTAAAAGTGCAAACACACATACTCCAGATGCCTGTAAAAGAGTGATACTGTGTGGGATTTCTAGGGTTCACTCTGAGGGCCTTGCTGCGATGCTCCCAAAAACCCTGCTGCTGAGGAGGATAAAATCTTGGAAATAGGAAGTGGCATATCTTTAATTGTGCTTTTATCCTTAGCTGAGGAGACACACTGCACTTACACTGGACCAGCAAGGCCAGTGCTAAAAGTGGTTTGCCACCTGTTTCTGACATGTACCTTGGTACTTTTAGTGTAACTTTCATTTAATAGTAAGCAACTCAGCTCTACAGTAGAGCATTTTGACAACCTTTATCAATAAATAATGTAAACATATATATATTCCCAAACTTCCTGAAAACAAACCCTACACAAGTTAGGGGCCAAAAGAACAATGTACCCTCCCAATTCTGTTAATAATTACAAGCTTAATTTTTTAAACTCAATTTTAATTAAGCAATGGTCATATTTATATCAGTTATGTGTGGAATTTTTAAATTGTTATATTTGGATTGTATACACAGGGACAACAGATGGAAATTAGCATTGTGCAATATATGGTGCAATACATTTTATTATACACTGTTTTAAATAAACCAATGAATTAATGAAATAAAATAAAATAATTTACAATTAGAAAGCAGCAAAGGCTGCTAACAGTGGATAAAAACTGAGTCATATGCTTAGGAAACATATACGCCAAAATTAATTAATAAGATAAAGCTAATTTGCCATTTTGCAGATTTTGCAGAAGAGTAATATGTAGTTTAATTTTCTCCTTGATTTGTAAAAAAAGGATCTCTAAATCTCCACAGGGTGCCATCTGTGACCAGTGGCACAGAAATTTATATACAATCATTACAAGTACTTTTGGCTACACAGAGCCATCCCATGTGCCTTTAAGCACCACGGTGCATGAATAAGTACCTGTTAGTTGTTCTTTGAGGGTCTAAACCTGTTTTTCATTTGCATCATCAGCATGCTGTATAAATTATGTTTTATTACAGCATGTATACTTTATTCTTATATGTTTCCATAACCAAGGTGAAAACTCCTCTACAGTGAACTAAAAGCCATAGCATTGGAACCTGGGGAGAATTGAAAACAAACTCCAGGAAGAGACCCCTGCGGATGTTGAGCAAATGTTTGGTTAACATATAGAGGGTTTGCCCTCGTGCACTCTCCAGTGGTTGAGTGGGCTTACTATTTCCACCCTTTTTTCTACCTCATTTTATACACAATATTACCTGAACCTATACTGCCATTAATGACAATTAATCATTATTTTGTTCACGATCTTGACATACAGGTATAGAGGCAAAGGAACAAAGTGTAAGAGAATGGAGGTGGAGTCACTGATGTCTTTCATAGTTGGTCTAAAATTTTGTTCCATCAAAGATTACTCATGAGTCACTGAACACTAAGCTCCTTCAGTGACACAGCCATGAGTCAGATGATAATATGCACACACAGGCATGGTAACACTCATAATGGCAATGTGATTCCAAACACACAAACGTATTACAAAAAATACACACAAACTTAGAAAACCATGCCAAATAAGTAAGTAAGAGTATCTTGTTTGTACCCACAACTGAGTTCAGTGCTATGAGTGCAGAACCCATAAAAGTGTATTATTAGACCATAATCAAATGAATTAATGCAATATGTCTGTCTGAGAAGATTGAAATGCTTATGTTGAGAAATCACCAGCTTGTCATGAATAAACTAAATAGTATGTATGAACGTGGAATGTTTCTAAAACAAATTGATATTAGCAACTAAAAATAAAAGTACTACAATCTTCATGCATGGATTTATTTCAATGTGTGTTTAATAAGAACATGCATAGCAGAAAAAAGGGTCAGTGCCGAAAAATAAATACAAAACAGCAACACGGACAATGCATAAATGCCCATACACCCAATTATGTTAGGCTGCTAGAAGTAGACAGTATGAAAACAAATGCAAATAACATCAGCATCAGCAGCCCTGATCAACTCTCTTTATGTAAGTCATTCATTATGAACTGAAATAGCACATCCAACATGGTGCAAACAAGGCCTTTAGGCGACATTCATCTCATCCATCCGTCCCTATAAGCCAGTCTCACGTGTCATCAGTGTTTGCAAACCGTTCAGAAAAGTCAATACTCCCAGAGACTGATGCAACGATGGGTCAAATATGGCAGAGGACACATCACGCTAAGACCGCTGGGCAAGTGTGGGCAGCTCACAGACTGGATTAATTGGCTACGTTATGAGGGCCAACAAAGAAACCAGTGTTGTTGGGTTTAAAGCAAGCAGTTGCCATTTAAAATATCAATAAGATTAATGGGTTTTTTTTTGTGACTATAGTGGCTTTCAGTTTGGGTAACAGCAGAATCTGGTATAGAACTTTCTTCTCTATCATTTTCCACTGAAGAGCAGCAACACCGGTGGTTTAGTCTAGGAAATGCAGATGTTCCTCTCTCTCCAGGCATCCACCTTTGATATCCTCCACAAACCTTAAATAGGCCTCTGCAGATAATGCATGTGTGCGTATATGTTTGTGTATGTGTTATTTTGTCAGTGTGCAGGAAAGTGAGGTTCAAGGGTTTTGAAACATAAGGGACATTGCACAGGGAATGCTCTCTGTAACCTCCTCCTCCAAGAGGCTCCTTTTGTGAGTGAGGCAGAGTGGTAGAGCATGCCCTAGCAAAGAGGAAGACAAAAAAAGAGAAAAAGAGGTGGTATAGACTACCCTAGTTGTGCTGCATTTTATCCCAGCCTCCACTAGCAGTGATTAATTCTGTCCTGAGGGGAGGTGGTGACATGACCTACTACTCCATGACTACTACATGACATTTCTACTATCTCTGAACAATTACAGCCTGTCTGTTGGTGGAGTGTCAAACTGCTTTGATTTGAGACAAAAGGGAAAAACTGGAACAAAAAAGGTTTGCAGTCATGGGGTTCTACATTTCCCAGTGCTGGTAAGATGCTCAATCAGAAGAACATTGTTTCCTGCTCAGTCAATACATAGAGAGGATTAGAGCAAAACCTGCCCAGAACAATATGGAGTCTGCAACCCTAAAGAAATGTCACACAAGCAAATTGTCAAATGACATGGACGAACTTACTGAAATTAGAACTACGCTATTCATAAATGACAAGATTAAATGCCAAAAACTGACCTGCCAAAAAACAACGACCTAGAATCTATAACTTAAATAAGGGGGAAAAACAGCCGAACAAAAAATTTGGGAATCTGTGTTCCAGACCTCAAAACCTGTTTCATGGACCATTTACCGCCAACGATAAAAGCAAGCATCTTGGAAGCACATGCCCTGTGTCTCTTCTAACCCTGTGAAACAGATAAATGTATCACAAAAAATTAGCTGGGATTGGAAAATCCTGCTACACTGAAAATGAAACAAATATCTGCTATTCAATTACAAAAAGCTTTAACAACACGGTCAGGACTAGGGCATTTTAAGGAGAGACTATGTTGAAAGATAATTTGCAATAGAACAATTTTGCAAGCTTACATAGCTGTTTCACCAAAACAACGTATTTCATCAAAAACTGATTATTAACAAATGAATACTTTTACTGCAGATCCAGATCATGGTGGCAGGTGACAGGTAGAATATAAAATACCCACAGCATGGGTTTCCTATCAGCTGGATGTGCCACCTCAAGGAGGTGTTCAGGCATCCTATTGAGATCCCCAAGCCAACTTTACTGGCTCCTTTCAATTTGAGGGAGCAGTGGTTCTTCAAAGGTTCTTCCGGATGTTTTTGTCCCTGAGGGTGAGCCAAGACACCCTGCAAAAGCAATGCATTTTTGTCCCGTGTGTGTTCTTTCAGTCACTACCACTAATGTCCTTACAAGTGTAAAAAGCTGGTCCACTGTTCCACCCTCAGGATGTAATTTGCATTAATCCTCCTGTATCTACAGGTCAACAGTCGGTTGAAGCCTCCTTTCCAGCACCTTGGCAAAAGAAGGACCCCGGAGGATAAGCAGACTGATACCCTAATAACTGAAGCACACTGTGTCACAACACTGAAGAGGCGTGTCAGCCGAGACAGCCAAAACACATTAAGCATCCTGCCCCGGAGAGCTGTAACCTTCACCAAATAGATATGCCAAGCTTGCAGGTCTTACAACTTTGCCTCCTCTATAGGCAATATCTGTTGTGTTCAGAAGTTTCTCAAATGGTTCCTCCTACACTTATTCCTAGTCGAGGTCAGTGGTCTTCCTCTCCTGCTGAGAGGCCCCTACTCCTCCTTCTTAGGGATGTCAAGATACCAGAAATTTAGTTGTTGATACAATTACCAATAATTGAAGCATGTGCGACTGTTACTAGACGGTACAGAAGGGGCAGAGAGAGGGGAGATTGTCCACTAGTTAATTGATCCTGGATACTTGTACTGGGAGTGACACTTGGTTCACACAGCTGACCTGAGCAGCGCGTGAAGGCTACAGCGCTGAACAGCTGCATCTGGCACGCGCAGTGTTTACACCGACAGCGTGTCAGCTGCGCAGCTGCTGCAGAGCTGCTGCTGCCAGTCCTATCTTTCTACACTGAGTTTGCCTTTGATAAATACCATACAATAAACATATTACATTGTCAACATATGAATGGATTCTGTCCACAGAAATGCCAGAGAGCTTTTAATCTGAAACAGATAGGTGTTGAGTTTAAAAAATAAATTTATATTTTTGTGAAAGGTGTATATGTTACTGGTATATTGTTGATATGAGTATGAACAGACCCCTTTCACGGTCTATTACTGCTGGGAACCGTGTGGAAAAGATAGACGAGTCCTCGACTCTCTAGTGAAGCGTTGCTGCAGCCACAGCCGCGATGTGCGTGAGACGTGCGTGAGACGTGCGTGAGACGCGCAACTCAGGGGGTCAGTGTGACCTAATCTGTTCATATGGGTGCCGGACTAAGAAAAACTAGGATGCTCCGCCACGCACACGCGCTGCTCAGGTAGGCAGTGTACGTGCCATGAGAGATGCTTTACTGAAGCAATGGAGCAAAACACGATGTTAGAGAGAAGTGTGAAAATATTTTAAATTCATTATGAAACCGTGTCAGGAGAAATTAGTGCTGCCACAGTCTATAATTAATGGGAAAGGCTGCTGTAGGCGTAGGCTTATATGCTGCTCTGTCAGGTCCGGAAGAACTGAATCCCTGGTACCTATGGTACTGTATAAAAATAAGTACAGTCACATTTTCAGACTTTGGGATCAACTTGGTACAGAAGTATCGGTTCTGGTGACATGTATACTCATTCCTGAGTAATCTGAGTAATTGGACGGTTTGGCAGAACCTTGCTGAGGCCAACCAAAAGTCCATCTGATCATGAACTCCCCAAACTTTTTCCACATTTAAGATTTTGGTTTTGCGACAACAGAAGTTGCAATCCTTCGAGACTCAACATTCTTGTCTGCTGATTCAGAATTCTTTTGGGCAAACCAAGACTGAAAAGACTCTTTCTTTAGCTTGGCAACCTCTCTCAACGGTGGTGTCCACTAGCAGGTAATTAGGTTACAGTCACGGCAGGCACCAAAGACCTTTTAACCATAATTCCTACAACAACATCAGTAATGGAGGCTTTGAACATGGCACAATTGGATAACATGTCGCTATCCTTCATTGAGGTGTGAAAATTAATACTTTGCACAAATGGGCTATAGCCAGACATTCCCAGTTCAGTTCACTGTGCATTTGGGTTTAGTGGCTTTTGCAAAGTGATAGCTTTTGCCACCACTTGATCCAAACATGTTGTTCATTATAGGCAGCCCAAAACAAAATGCCACTGAGCAGGCCATTCCATACAGTCAGCCCCATGGCTTCTCTGTTTTGAGAGTCTTGAAGTCTTGAAGTTCCTGTAAAAAACTACCCAGGTGACACCCTCTCTTGAACCTATCAAGAAACTATAAAATGGCTGGACAGCCCAAAGTGCTGTCCTGTAGGTAGAAGCAACAGTATTTCTATTAATAACAAGGATCTTCCATTTTGTGTTGATTTTGGCCAACCCTGTGGACAAAAACGGTATTGTTTCTACCACCTTGTATTATTGCTTTCAAGGGGAATCCTACCTGATCTGACCCGGTGACAGGCATTAAGAATAACTAAATAGAAATAGCCTGTCTTTTCACTGATGGTCTTGTTTGTTTATGTGGGTCATATAGAGACATCAGTATTAAACTGAAATTGTTTCATAACCAGTTAAAAACTTGTGGTATGTTAAAATTCCAAAGCCAGTGTTGTGCATAGAGGTGAATCCAAAAATATCTAGTTGGTACTGCTTCATGTCCCATACTAAATCAGGCTCCTTCCACAACAGAGGGGAGATATTTCACATCTCAAGAGCCACTTTTCATAGCCATGGGTCATGCCCTCCGCCTCAGGCCACCAACCACTTGGCAATGCACTAGACTTCCACACCTAACCTTTGAGGGGGTTGACCCACATGGCATAAGCCCCATGTTATTTGTTGGGGCTGAGCCTTACCATGGCCCAGTTGATACACGCCAGCCACAAGGGACCTGCCTGCAAGCTCCTGTTCAAGACTTGGCTGCAGGAGGAGGCTTTGGTTTCTCTGTTCCAGATGAGGTTTCTCTTTTCTCAAAACACTCATTTATAGAAATCTTTTGATCGCTCTAGTTTGGCCCCTCACTGGAGACCAGTTTGACTTGGACCTGACCTGGGGTGCTTTCACAACACCACCACTCCCCGTTTCCCAGGGGCATGACACGTAAATGTGTATACTTATTAGCTACTGGTGAGTATGTGTCTAAATGTGTACAATTGCAATGCTAAACTGCCTTTTACTTCGATTGAGACAGTAATGTTATATGAATCTGTGGAAGCTGCAGTGCTTATTTGTGAAAGGCAAACTGAAGTTAATTCAAGTAGACATGCATCGGATGGAATAAATTGACAATAGCACTGTATTTTACCTGGTTTGGCGTCCTCGCAGCAGGCTTGTCCTGGTGGTTGGCAAGGATGAGAAAAGGCAGTGTGCAGAGCTGCGGGTGCTGCAGGGCTGAGTGGAGCTCGTTACGTGCTGCCTCAAGGTCCTCATCTGATGAAGCACTGTCCAATACGAAGACTACACCCTGTGACCCCTGGTAGTAACGACTCCAATATTTCTTGATGTTGTCAGCTCCTGTAGACAGATGTGATGCCATTAAATGTGTCAACTTTGGGAGTGGTCATTATCATAACTGATGTTGTTGTTGTCCCGGGAAAAAACTCCTACTGACAGACATACATGCCATGCTGTGCATCATCAAAAAATAATAATCTCATAAGATGTCAGTTTGTGAATAGACATGTTGAAGTGTACGATTCATGGAATCTTGATTTGGACAATAGATTTTCATTAACCAAGAACATCAAGATATTTTCCAGGTAAAAGATGTAAAAAAAAAAAAAAAGTTTCCAAGCAATTACTACTGCAATGTTGGTGTTCAATCATTTGGAGGAAATATAATTACGATATTAATACAATTGTACAATTTATAAGGTCAAACATACACAGTATTTAAAACTCGTTTTGTGTAAAAACTAAAATCACTCAGCATTACAGGAGGAATTTGACATATTTTATGCCAAATTTCTCAGCTCCACAAGTCAATGTTAAAACAGATGAGTGGTCTCCAAAGTTTTTAAAGTAATTATACACATTCACTGGATTATTCGAAAGGAGCCTGGGATGATTTTCAAGGCCACACTGACATTGAGTTCACAGTGAACGACATGTGGTTCCTTTTTTGTGTGCTAATTTGGAGCAAGAACATCCGCTCACAACGGTTTAGTTCACAGCAACTTTATTTGTTAGTGTAAGTAATTTGAAGAGGAGACCTACATGCTCACAAAATGAGTCACTCGTGTCGGTTTTGCCACCAACTCCCTCTACTACCAGACCGCCCTTTCGCTCACTGACACAGTGTAGGCAATGCTTTTGAAGAGGAAATACGTTTTAGAGAAGTGTGTACAAACATCATTTTCTATTATTCTTACAATAAGTTCCTGCAAACTTTCTTCACTTTAAGGGAACTTGCTGAAGTTTTATCCAAAGCCCATCTGCTTTGTATTTTTCTCCTTTCTTTTTATTATTCCTTATGTGCATAAACACAAAACGGAGGTAGATATGATAAGTGAGGAGATATTATACAAGAAGATATATGACAAGAACAAGATATTCCCCCCCCCAAAAAAAAAAAAAAAAAAGAAGAGAGAGAGAGAGAAAAACACCCAAAAACAAACATCTTGTTTTAGTAGATGCTGAACACTGCCTTGACCATAACCTTACATTTCTCACCTGCAGCAAAACATTGCCATGTGATTAGTGGAGCTTAGCAGGGCCAGTTCACTGCCTGGGACATTTCCTGACAGGCTCATTTGAGGGCAATAAAGTCCCTTTACAATCTTCAGCAACCATGTCCCTGTCAATAAACAATCCTTTCACACTGATCATAATTTTTCAATCCAAAACTCAGAAAGAAATGTACTGGAGCTTCAGCTTCAACACACGTGTATGACTTAATGTCATGTCTGCAATCTGGACACCTACAGTACACTGGATCTGGAAATGCTCAACCTTTTACAAGCACATCTACAACCTTTGTTCCTTTGCCTAGCAGTGAGAAAGGGCTGTTTCTGCTTAGCATTTATGGCAAACTCTCATCATATTACTATTCAGTCCATGAAAAAAACAAAAAAAAAAAGGTTAGGAATGACTGCCCGATGACAGCGTCTGCTGTCGCCCTCTCTTCATTGATGTTGACAAACTCACTCAACACCACAAGCCATGATATGCTAGTCATATCCTCCATGTTACTCATGCTCCATTCGCAATGGGACATCTTGCTCCTTTGTTGTGACTATTGGAATCCATTGTGACTGACTGAACACAAGTTCACCACAGCTGCTGATCTCTTTTAATGAGGAAACTACAAATCTCAAGCCAGCAGGAGGTGAGTTTTTGTAACTCCAAAGATACATTTAATATAATCAATACAGGGATATCCCAGTTTATCTTAACAAAAGAAAAATCACAATAATCTTGAAAAAAAAAGGTTTTATTGATTTGATTTTCTCAAATAGTGATCACTTCTGAACTGTGTACTGATATTTTCCTTACTAAGATGTTCAGGCAGGATGGAGGAGGGAAATTTTGGTTAACTTATGGACCAGCCGTGTATCCCTTCCCTATCTCAAATACACTTTAGTATTGTAATTTCAGATTTATATTGTCCAATATAAAAAATAATGATCTTGTCTTCTGTTCTCAGATTCTGATTACATTTCATGAACTAATTTGGAAGCTGCACATGTTTTTCATTAAATCGTTCTGTTGTTCTACACGCTCACCAAACTTGTAAGCACCGCATACACACAACTAGATGGTCCCATCACATTGCATACGCAAGAACATGCATTTTCTTTTACAAGGTTGTGCTTTCTCTGGTTAAAATTATCCTCCTCCGCCTGTTGAGGTTACTTCCTTTGCAATCTCGTGACCTGTTTTGTTATTGTTGCTCATAGTAAGGTAATTGCCAAGAAGTGACAAACTGTGAGGCTGGCAAATGTTTAAACATCACGAAGTGCTCTCTGTGACATTTACCTCCCTTCCCTCGTGCTCTCCCTCCCTTCCTTCTTTCCTCCCCCACTCTTTCTACTCACACCTCTGACTGGAGTGGAAAGCTATCAGACAAAGTGGCACTTGAGAGATTGACTAGGAAGTTTCTCTCATCTTTGCCTGGAAATGGTGGAATGTCCGTCACGTCTCATTGGATCTTGTTGGCAACTTCTGCCACCTATTGGTCTGACAGGAGGATTTCCAAACATGACGTCATGATTCTTGGGGGATGCTGGCAGCCCTACTACATGTCATTAATCAAATAAGTGCACCATGAGTAAGACCTCATTCCTTTGCTTGTTTTCCTCCCTTCTGTTCTACTTCTCTGTTGTTTAAGACTTTTGTTTATATGATCTTTAAAGCTATAGCTTGTAATTATAAAAAAAAAAAACGTGGTTTCACTGAGAGGTAATTAGCCAAAAATCAACAGCGCAGCACAAGAGGTAAAAATAACATGTCAGTAAAAGTCATGTGTCTTACTGACCCTGTCAAGTTCTGACTCATCAGTTGAAAGACCTATTGCCTCATTCATTCACTCTATGGGTCCTGATTGTGTGAATGAAATAATATATGGCTCTTGAATCATGAAACTGAATCACGAACTAAGTTTGGAGTTTGAAGAATGAATTCCTTGTAATCAACTCATTAAAAATATCACCCAGCATGTCCAAATATTCTGGTATGTTTCATTGGCTGCACTTGACCGAAGTACACAACTGGATACTTTACTACATTAAATATTATTATTATATAAATGTCCACTTCTAGCTTAAGTTACGACTTGCATGTCCCAGAATAGCTTTAAATATCCTTTTTACTTGCCTGGAGTTGATACATTTAGCTGTTGGTTAATGTGTAGGTGCAGAGAGTTACAAAGAAAGGAATTATGTTAGTAATGGCAACAGAGCAACAATTTCCAGTCAGAACAAAATATCATAAAACGTACTGTATCTTGTGTCTGCATTACATAATTGTAAGGTCAAACATCCCTGTTTGAATTGTTAAACATTAATACAAAATTGTGGCTCAGCTATGCGGTAGTTAATCTTAATCTTTTGAGGGAATAAGCCTAAAACCTAACGTTTACCATTTTTAATTGGTTATCCTGTTAAATGTCATTACAGCACTCCTGGTACTATCTTTTTGTGACAGATTTTCTATGTACTCATCTTTTCATATGAATAAAAGCACTACACTAGCAGACAAAAGAAGGGCACAGGAAAAATGTATACCACTGTAAGTTGAACACTGCAGGCCATTTTTTTTATAGCTGTAAACATGCTTTTATGCATTCAATATGAAACAAGATATTAATCAATGCTATGATTTTAACATTTCTGACAATATTACAGTGTGGAAAAAAACAAGTATGTGATGTCAGTCTGTGATGTCAGAGAGGTACCCTCTCTGGGATCAAATGGATAGAAATCTGATCTGAGGAAAACATCTCGCAAAGCCAACCCATCCCTCCCTCCCTCCCTCTTTCACTCAACCAAGCAAGACTTTTTCAACCCTCTGTAGCAAATGAAGACAGGCTGAAACAAGGAGTGTAATTATTTATTCAATGCACTGCATATAATATATGAATGTTTAACATTTATGCATGGGTTGAGGTCTGGAAGACATGAATCTTAATGATTGTATTGTATGTACATGTGCTATGCTTCATAGACATTTGATGATTCATTGCATATACACAGCCAACTGCTAAATGCCACTGTTATGTGAAATGCTTACCACTCATTACTGATGCAGCCAACTTCCCAGTCCATAAAACATTTCTTATTATTCTTTTTCCGTTGTGTTGTCAGAAAAGTAAATTACCAATGTTGAACTTTCATATACCTTTGTGCTTTTGAATTCATGTTAAGTAAAGTCTCTAGCTGTAGTTTTTAGGATCTAAAATGACAGCTAATGTTGATGGTCAATCAATTGTTCAAGTCATTTTTTAATAAAAATGTCAAACGTTACTTAGGTCCTGTTTTTTTTATTATGTTTTTTTAATTATGAGGATATGCTGCTTTTCTGTGTTTCCTGTGATAGTATATATTTTTTGGGGTCTTGAACTGTTGCTAGGAAGAAAAAAAAAGAAATTGCATGAGCACTTTTGACAATTTTCTGACAGTTTATAGACAAAACAATTAGTCAGGTATTCAAAAACAATTGGTAGATTAATCAACAATTGTTTGTTGCAGCTATAGTAGTGTTATGTATTTTGCTAAAATTATGAATTGCTCAAATTTAAAAGCAAGCACCGTAGCACTTACTCACAATAAAATAAAACAATATAATATAAATAATAAATATAATATTTTATAAAGAATGAAAAAATGCAGGGATATTGGAAAATTGGCTGTTTATTGGCTGTTACAGTATATGTACAGTCATTTTTGTGGTGTATCTGATTATCTAGGCAGTTTTATTGAGGGATTGAGGTTCAGGAACAGAAAATTAAGCTCAAAACATGTTGTGAAAATAAAGAGAATAGTAGAATTTGTAGATTCTGTTATAGTCATGACGCTGATTGTACAGGAAGAGGAGGAAATGGGAAAAGCAGACATCTACTGGTTACACAAACACAACTGGCAATGATGTTTCAGAGATCAGATTACTTTCTTCTTTACCAAAGTGCGACTATGAGTTAATAAACCAAACTTAGAAGCAAATGCCAGTAAAACATAAGCAAGCAATTACACAGCAAAAATTAAAAGCAGATAGTCTTCTGCTTGAATTTAGATCCTCTCTCAGTTGTGTTTACTGGCTGGTGTTTCTGAATTCATCCGCAAATTCAAACAGCTTGGGATGATCTACATTTAAAGAATGAGTCAACACAGTTGAATCCTACTACCCTATATTTCCATTTGGTTTAAATTAGGCTACTGTTGAGGCTGGTTCTGTCTGTTGTTGGGTATAAAAGCATACAAGCAGGTATGGTTTCAGATTCACAGTAGGCTTGAACAACACTTTCTCATACATTTCTGCCTCCAATTGTTCACGCTTTTTGCCGGCTTTTATGTTGCACAAAACACAAACATGTTGCTAATCAGGTCTTTTTTTACTCTTGAAAGTTGAAACACAAGCAAAGCAACCCTCTTTGAAGTCTCACTAACGAAAAACAGACAGTGTTTTTCCTCTGAACAAAACAGCTACAATACAGTGATGGGGAGGGAGCGCTGGGACTAGTGAGGGAGGCCTCTAGTAATAAAGTTTGCTTACTTCATTGAGGAATGAGCTGGGGCTGGAGCTGGAGTGAGGTGGAAAACACTTCAGCTGTTGATACACCCATCAACCTGCAGTCTCAGCACTGTCTGTTTTTAAGTAAACAGTTCCTGTGTGAGGCCTAGCCTGAAACACACATCAATCCCTCTCATTTAGAGCTGCAACAATTAGTCAACTAATCGATTGGTGGATTGATATTTTCATAAACTATTAATTGTTAAAGTAATTTGCCATGCATGGAGATTTTCTGCTTTTATCTGTTCTATACCATATTACACTGAATATCTTTGGCTTTCAGACTGACAAAACAAAACATTTAAAAACAGCATCTTGGACTTTTAAGAAACTGGGATGCATTTTTTTTTTTTTACCATTTTACAGACCAAACAACGATAATGAAAATGACTTGCAGGCCTAATGCACATAATTGATTAATCTGGTTTACAGAAATGTGGCACCTCTTAATATTTGAGATAAATAAGTTGTGTTACTGTATTCAAGTAATTTGGCTGTATATTCTCTCTTTGCCACTGTTCACCCCTCCTTTCCATTGGGTGAGCCATTTGCATCATGTGCCACTGTGACTGACACAGCTGTTTATAGTTATAGTAATAATTAAGTTAAAGTAATGTGAAGTAATGATTACTCAACACACCCTTTCTATTTATATTGCACTTTACCCAACCCAGATATAGGCTGCTGTGCCTATATAGTAATATCAAGTGCACATGGATATGTCCTCATTGTCCTTGCACAATTGTCCTAGCACTTCTGCATTGTTAAAATGGAATCCTTGCTGTTCTTGAATGTTTTCGAAATTTGAACTTCAAAAGTGGGCTCGGGCTAATGCACTCTCAAGATATAAATGGGCTGTCCCTTATAATATCTGTAATGCACCATTCACCCAGTATCAACAAAAAAACTAACATCAAATATAGTAATATCCTGGAATGAGGCCTCAAATAGAGATCAGTTACACGTCTGTCCTCAGAACTCCCAAATCAGAACAGTCTGCGACTGCCAGCATCTGCTTTAGACCCAAATGACAATTTACAAATTATTTGACTTTTTCTATGCAAAGGAAAAGTTTCCCTGCTGGGCAAAGTAACACACACTGTGGTCCTATTTGATACTAATAAGAACCACATTGGGTCTGCAATGACTACAATGTAGTGGTTTTGTTCTGAGATGTGCTCACATACTTCCTTTGCCCGTTGGTGGTCATAGACAACTGGTAAATGTTCTGTGATATTCTTGCATCTTGCTGGTCTTCCCTCATGTTCTCTGTATGTGTGCATGCAAACTTATAATGGATGATAAGATGGACTCTATATACATAAGAACGTTCAACTTTACACAAATCTATCACATTCTCACACACACTATGCAAACACATGATCATCTACAAGTAAAAGCGCATAAACCTTTAAATTGGCACACTGAAGTAAACATCTTTTACTATAATTTGTCAGATTTCCAGTATACTGGAAATATATAATAAAGTATGCCTGGTGACAAATACTGCTTACACAAGAACACTGCAAGTGCAAATATCTACCACTCTACATCAAATCGAAAGCCTCAACAGCAACGAGCGGTGATTATTAGGACCACTTCATCAGCTGTCATTGCGTGGCATGAATGCACACTGTGAAATGGCCCGTCTAGACCTGACGTCATGTCACTGTCCAGACATATACACACTCACATTCACACACATTCATACACGCACTTAATAGATTCCTCCCTGTGTCCCCGGAGGTGCCCTTCCCACCTAATCCCTATACCTGGCACCAGCTGGGTAGCAAATGCTTGCCAGACTAAAGATCACCAGATGCAAAATTCTCAATGTCAACCAACTCAAAGCACTTTCTTACACTTCATTCAGTACAAAGAGCTTTCATTTAACAATGTTGATGCCCAGTTTTGCTGCAGAGATGCTGATGCTTTGATTTCTAATGAAATGTTCAGATTACTTCTAAGTAAGTAACACAAGGTGTCATACAGGGGATATTGCTTCATTGTGCCAGTCTCATATTCTGATAAATAGTTTGAGAGAGGACAAGATGATTTTTTCACCTTCTTCAACGACGTCTACATATCTGCTACCTTCCATATTTCTTAACCAAGGTTGGATTATTTTATGTGCATTGGTGATGTGTGACACTGAAGCGTGATGCATGATTTTCTCTTTTTTTGAGCATTTGAGCTGACAGCTCTGAAAGGACAGGCTCTGTAGTGAGAGACCACACAGTTTGTCTTTTAGCGTGCACATGTGTCTGATTTTTACAAATAGTCTGCTGTTCAGCTGTGGAAACCGATTTTTATTTTATGTATTTATTTATTTCAGTTAAAGCTTCAGTTGGACTTAATGGGATGGTTGGATTTAATTATTTTGTTCTTTTCTGTCTCTGCTGTCATAGCCGTACTATGCCCGTTGGATTTTTTGTCATAGACATGCACACATGTAGAAACCAAGTTAAGAAACCTCCTATTTGTATACATGACCAAGAAATCAAGTTTTTCCAGGAAAAATCTATCTGTATTAACCAGGTTTTTCTTAATCATTTACTCCTATTAAGGGAACAGGGGTTCTCACTTGCATTATGTTTTTTAAAAATCAGGGCACTGCAGTAACTAGGTTATTTACAAGGATGCAAAAGCACAATCCGGAGGCAATGGTAAAGAGAAGGAATGGGAGGCAGAGGGAAGAAGAAGAAAACGAAAAATGGAAAACAGAGGTGAAGATGAGAGAGAGAACAAATGAAAACAAGAGAGTATGGACCTCTATGACAAATGCACGAGTAAGACAAACATATAGTCAGGTCTAAATCATTACAGGCAACATACCATCAGGGTTGCCTGTACATAAGCTGCTTTGTGCCTCTGGTTTAAAGGACAGCTTGCGCTTATAACAATCTGGCCCAAAGCACTCAAGGCAGGGAGAGTTAAAAATGCATTACCAGGCTTAGCAACAAATCAAGTTACAGTTGTGTGCAACTATACTTACATGAGTTCATGGGCTGCAACATTTTAATGATAGAGAGGAGAACTGGCTCCTAAACTAAGTGCCATGTTAGGGTCAGTCTCTGCTCTTTGTTGTATGCAGGATTTCTCTGTGTGCCAAAGGTGTTGACCTTAACACTTGCTTGTTTCCCATATGCCTTTTTCCTGTTCAACTTTAAAACCACTTGTGTCTCCCAAATGAAATGGGTTGAGCAATAATCAGGCTTACCCTGCCAAGCAAACAGCAAAGATAGAATAACTGCATATAAAAAGCGTGAAGGCTTGGGCTTTTATGAGGGAGGATTTCATGTGTTTTAACTGCTCTACTTACTCTACCAAAAGGAGCAAATACTCAAATAGTTAATGTATCAGTGCTTGTGCCTTTAATGTTCTTTTCAATCTCCGGTACTTAAAGGTCACCTGCATATGCAAGACTTGCTTTACATTTCTTACTGTAAAGGGAGAATACCTCATTGACATTCAATGGGCTTTCCAGTGAGAGAGGAAGGAAATACATGGGAAGTGCTTCACTTCTTCACGCTTCTCAACAAGCGCTTGTCTTAGTCAAGGCTGAGTGAATAGAACAAGCCACAAAGGTATTGTGTAAAACAAGTTTTTTCGGGTCAGGAATACTGATGTCTGTGCGTCACATCTTGTGTCATTTTTCTGCATCATTGATGCAGTGCAAAATAACATAAAACTAAACCAGGCATGTTTGCTTGTTTTAAAGCCATAGGGAAAGGGGAGGAAAGAAGAATACTGACAGAAATGGGAAGCATTGAGTAAGTTACAAACAGTATGTGCGGAAAAGGGCTGCTTTAATCAGAAAATGATCTGAAAAACCCATTACACAAACTGACCAGTGGAACATTATGCAAGAGCACCAACTCTCCCGACTCCACATTTACGTCATATACATTTGGAACTGGAAGAGTTTGCCTTCACTCAGCCAAACAAATGGGTTTCATGTCAACATTTCACCTCGGTCAGAAACCTAAATCCGATACTGCGCTCCAAATAAAAAGTAGTCAGTGGCATGGCACTATAAATCGCTCAAATTCTTATGCTCTGTGTATTTACAAGAAAAGGGAGTAAAGGTCCATGCAGGGAGGCAAAGAGAAAAAGAGAACAGATTTCATCATCCTTTGCTGTGGTGGCAACTTATACTAACGTATCTAAATCAAACGTGTCATCCGTGGGACCAGTGTTTTTCCAACCACAATACTGTCCCACCAGACTGGCTTTGAACCAATCCAGAAAAACCTCTTCTGAAAACCCCCTAATGCGCTCTGTCCAAATTTGGTAGCACCCTCGTTGGTGGTCCCCCTGGTGCCTCTGTGTGTGTGTCTGTGCGTGTATGTTTTTCATCTTTTCAGAAGGCTAAGTTGGGTGAGCCTTCAAAGCATGCACTGCACCTGTCATGTGCCTATAGAGTGCAGAACACAACATAAATTATTAAACTCTCAACAAAAACAGGAATTTTCTTGTGTCACTACATTGCTTGTAGGAGAAGGGATAGTCCTGATTTATCTTTCTCTTCAGGCTCCGTTTAAGGACTGGAAGCCTCCCATTGCATTTGTTTCGTTTACGCATCTCCACCTCAAGAACCCTCATCTGTGCTTATTAAACGGCTTCCTCGAGTGCTGCCCATTTCCAGGAATAACAGGGAGCAGATTGTACAGCCACTTCAAAAAACACTAACAGGCCTGACGTCTGTATACAAATGACAGTCTGTGACTGAAAGGTGTGATGCTGCGGGAGGTAAAAACAAACATGGTTTTACATCCTCGGCGTACACAGTAATCTGTGTAAACAGTTTTGGTTAAGAGATGATACCAGATCAGGTTATGTAAAAGGAAAACATAAAAAAAATATTTAAACAGGGCAAATCTGCACATTTGTATAGTAAGGTAAATTATTAAAGTTTTTTTTTTTAAATTTGATTGCATAATGTAAAATTAAATCATTAAAAAAAATTCAATATCTTAATATCTTAAGCTGCAAAGAAACGGCAAATCACTATTCTCTATTTGCAATTGCTTTTAAATATATATTCCACTTTATATTTAAAGTCTACATTTTCACAAGGAATTTAAAATACAAAACCACATTCAGATAGCTACTTAGTTAGTTAATGGGGGCTGCAGCCAGTGAACTAAGCTAAAGTCTGGGTTGGCCCACAAGAAAATGTCATTGCTGGGAAACTATCCATTTCACCTTACACAGTTTCACTGACAGATTCACACTGTGGGTTTCATGTGACATAAGGGGAAATTGTCAAATTAAATTCTGAACGCTTTACAGGCTGAGGCTTGGCATGCGTTTCTTACCTCCCAGTTCTTTTACATTCAAGATTGCATTAGGAAATGGCACTGCTTTGATGCTGAAACCTGAGAGGAGAGAAATGAAAATTATTGTAATAAAGTAGTCAAGAAATTGTGTGTGTTTGTGTATGTGTGTATGTATGAATATGTGTGGATGGCACATGGTAAGAGTCACCTTTTAGGAATGTTGGCTGGATTGCCTTTCAATAGTGAGAAAATGGCTAAAATCAATTAGTTTCCCCGGGATATTTGGTGTACCTTTTCCAAACCACCAGCTGGTGAACACAAAGAGGCCTGACAACATATTTGTATTGTAGAAACGAAAGAAAAGAACACTTTGTGTGGTCCGGGTTAGCAAAACAGAAAAACAAGAAAAGCTAAACAGCAAAGTGTTTTGTTCTATGTTGTAGTTAGTAGGGGATAGAACTAATGTGCCACCAAGTATTATGCGGTTTGTTTCTGCGGTTGCATATAGTGGGAAAAAGTAAGATTTAATGTTGCTCAAATTATGCTAAATTGTCTTGGGGGGAATTCTTTTCCTGGAAACATTCACAAACAGGAGGCGAGATGGGAGAGACAACTGATTATGATTTTCTAAACATCTGAATTAACTGCTAAATGTGGTTTTTAAGTACACTGCAACAGTGTAAAAAATCATGAAGTAAGAAGTGGGGGGGGGAGACACGGGAGACTTCCCCAGTAATTGTTCTAATTGTTCCCCACGATCTTCCCTCTGTAGATGTTGGCAGAGACGCAGATAGCGCTGACAGCTGAATCATAATAATTTTCCGCTAAGGTAGGTAATCGGCATATTTTATCTATTAATGCCCACTCAGTGGCAGACACAGACAGGCGTTCACTCCCTTGAACCACCCCCCTGCCACAGAGACATACACACTAACAGTTACAGGCAGCACATTTGGGAATTACTTTATATTTAGCTTCTACTGGTGAAAGTGCACAATGACTAAATCTAAAATGGGACTGCAACAGCTCAAAGCGGACTGCTGACAAAGCCAGGGGAGGAAAGAGGAATGTCAGTGTCCTTGAGGGATTGCATTGCGTATATGGAAAGCAGAGCGTTGACGACCAAGAGAATGATGTACTAACCCTAAAGCCTCTTGAAACTGAGTATTGGCTGGTGAGATACAGCAGAGTGTTTCTTGCATGAGCGCTGGGACTTTGGAAGACGCACTGAAGACATGCTTCCCCCTATTGGAGAGCTGCGATACCTGGATAGTGTTATCTATCTGTGATGTTCTTGAAACATGAAAGTGCACGTGCGAGGGAGGAGAGATGGTCTAAGAGAGATGTGTCTGTGGAGGTTTCTATTTAAGCACACGCATTCTCACTAAAAGAGGTCATATGTAATGTGCACATACCTGTCGTGGGCACGATGCCGTCGCTGCCCTCATTACAGAGGCGTGAGAGCAGGCTGGTCTTTCCAGCACCCGTCAGACCAATGCACACCACATCATACTCTGGTCTTGGCGGCGGGGGTCCTTTACAGCACAGTGCCCGGAAACACTGAAACAAAACAAGCAAATCAATGAATGTGTTGCAAAACAGACCAAGAGCACGTGGGCCGGACGGGGTAGTGATTAACGTTCTGCATTTGGAATCACAACATGTTCTGCCCTTAGAGTGGATATTCTTGAAATAAACCCTTGTGTCTCTGACTCTGCAAGAGGACTCTCGTGGGCATTACAGCTGTCTTCATATGATGAAGCAGGAAACCCTAAAAAGGGTCTGGTCTACGAAACACAGGAGCCAAAATGTTTAACCATGATCCACCAGGAAGCATTGAAAAAAAGGAATGAGCAATGACAAAGAATAAAACCACAAGATGTTTGGCTTTTATGACTTAATGTAATCATGTCATGTCATGTCAAACAGAGTAAAATTCTACAATTGGTGTGAAAGGGGACTAGGAGTGTTAGATGAATGCATCCAAGCACTGATGCAATATGTTTTTGTCTGCAGTGTCTATGTGTGTGGACTCTGTCTGTCAGGGCCCTTATGGCGGCCAGAGGCAGACCTGTCACTCCATGAATCACGGCCTGGGACTGAGGGCCTGCTGTGAGACATTAAGGGCCAAATGCAGTGTGAACCGTGAATGAGATCTTTAAACTTGTGTGGAGAGATCAGTATCCAAAACTAAAAAGAGATCTCTTTTATTAGCAAGACAGGAACCAGTCTGGACAAGGCAGGACACACAGAAACACACACACACACACACACACACACACACACTCTCTGTCTCCCATCTACTATATCACATTTCAGGTGGAAGAACATCAACACAAGATTGCTTACTGCTCTTGTCAGGGGACGACCCTGTTCAACACACTGCTACCCTGTTCAATCAAAGACTCTGACAGGAAGGAAAACACACGCACAAGTGTACATGAACGGCTCCACATCTGTGCGCACATTCTCCAGGTGTGCTTGGGCATGCCATTACAAATGTGTACCTCGGTGGGGAAGAGCAGATATAAACAAATGAGAGGATAAACAAACATTCGAGTATCATTGGCAAATGTTCAGGATTTAGGTTTTAGTACAAGACAACAAGAATATAAAATATAAAAAAATATATATATTTTAGCTGCACCTCAATTTTTTATCTACTATTTAATGAAGTAAATGAACGAGAGTATTCCTTAGAGTAGTAGCAATTGCTGCAACATAGAAACGCTGCGTACTTCATATAATGGGGGAAGAAGAGAGCAGAAAAGAGTGTTGCGGCCTCAATTCTTCCGCATACCCCCAGACATCAGTGACCACCAGGGTCAGTTTTCAGAGCCGTGCCAAAACAGAGCTGCTGTTTGATGGAGATGTGGGGAATCTGCTTCAACAGAACCAGACGTCGGCTGAGCAACCCGACCCCCCCGACTCCTTGGTGAACCCGCCAGTCTGCTCAAACAGGAAACATTCTCCTCTTCCAGAAAAACGGTAAGATAAGAAACACACGCGCGTCAGATGGGGGAACACATGTTAAAAACTTGGTTTGATGAGGTCATTCTTCTCCCCATGCCACCTCTACCTTCAACCTACGCTCCCCCGAAGCAACGTGTGGAAGGTGAAATCTGCCCTTCGACCGTTAATCCCCCAAACTGACAGATGATCTTTCAGGGGAGGCATGGGGCAAGAGCTGGATGGAAGAACTGGAGTAGCTATGGAGTTGTTATGAGTTGGATGATTGTTATTTATTCACCCCCTCATAAAAGGATTACTGGGCCGACTGTACCCGATAGAGAAGGGAACAGAGAAGGTTGCTGCTTCATTGGCTATGTGGGAGCAGACACGCAGGACAACTCCCACCGCCTCTCTCTCCACGTACAGTGAAGATTTCACAACAGTTACCAAATGAGCATCCAGGGCCTGACCCTGGGGTCCCTACACAGTGGCCCCTGTGAGAGAGGGAGAGATGCAAGCTCCCACCTCTGGCCCTCTTTGACAGCACAAGATTGACGAGGAGAGGTTGCTCAAAAGGCTCACAGGAGAAAAATAAATATGTCCAAAGGCCTTTGCTTACCTCGAGACAGGCCCCTCCCCTGTCAACCACACACTCAGTGATCTGAGAGTCAGTGTGCTGTGTCACGGAGACTGAGGGATCAAATGAGACTGCCGAGGATGATGACTACCCCCGAAAATCTCCAAGGTATCCTGACCAACAGCTGAGATTAAAACTGGAAATTGAATACATAGTCAGAAGTTCTCTAAACGTTATTGGAGTGATTTACAGTGGTGGAAGTGACTGAGTTACAAAAATATTCTCACATTTACTGTGACAAAGAAAAACATATGGAGACTTATCAGCTTTACTTCCGTGTTACTATTGGCTACTATTAAACTACTATGAGGCCACTGACGCCTTAAAAAGAGGACAGTCTTTAAGAAAGACAAATAAAACCTTGGAACTCCTTGCCAAAACACTGCCCATAAAAAGTCTGCCATTCCTAGACTTTATTGATTGGCTGCCTCTTATAGGATTGGACATGTTTTAATTGTGCTTCCCTGAAAGACCTGCCGAGACATTACCTCATTGTTGTTGTGAAAGCTGATTAGCTAGGCTTTATGTAAATGAGAAACACTGCTGAATATAAATATCACTTAAGACATAGCCAGGCTGCATTTTTTTCATTTCTTTTCAGTCTCCTTAAAAGATGCCTGACAGAAAGAAGGAAAAAAAACAGCCCCCTAGCTTCCAATTTGAAAAAGATGTCAAGACATTTAATGGGTGACATAACGGGGCCTCCTGGCAGCAGACCAGAGCTCGAGCACACAAGAACAGAAGCTGAAGACACTACTGCTGGTCTATCAGTGGTTGTGTAAGAATAGATCAGGGCAGCTCCATAACTCTACAGATGCTGAACTTAATAGCATTTAGCCTCGTATAAAAGATGCGGAAGCCCATATTCAGAGTGAAAAAGGACATCAGCGGTATGAAAGGGAAATAATGACTTCAAATGTTTCCCTTTAAACAATGTCCCAAGTCATACCACGCGCAATAGGATGCAGACACCACCATGGAGCGTGCTGACCTGAAGTGACCGTTTGTTGATACGCATACTGTAAAAACATATTTGGAGAGTACATATATGGAAAAGGAAAACCGTTTCGCCAGTGAGTCATAATCCATCGTGTTGTAAATTCACCTGATGTAGTTGGAGAGAACAGGAGCCAGGCTCTTTTTAGAAAACGACTTTGTATTTTTAGAGGTAATAAATGTAGGTTAGAGGGAAGCCACTACCACCGCAGCAGACTAGTTCGTGTTTCACTCTCGTACTCTCTGGCTACGGTCGAGACACCACAGGACAGGAAAATGGGGGGTGGCATTACAGCATGTTCTAAATTGAGGTACACCAAACAAGCTGCTTAGGAACATACATAAATGCTAATAGTAACAGAACAAGTACCGTTTGTGCACAGTGCTAAAACCAGCAGGTGTGCAGCATCAACTAATGCGGTTGCTGGAATAGTCAGGGCCACCCAATAATTAATCCAATGTCTTGCACAGAAAAGATTAGCAGATTTTTGGGGATCATTAGGATCATTACAGAGTATTGTGTCTGTATCCAGATGTTTGGCTACCATTATCCAAACATAACAAATTCCACCCTTATTATACACAACTGCTTTGAAAGATGAATTTAGATAACAACATTGCACAGAAATACAGTAAGAAAGTGCTAACATTACACTCCTCTGACACTACAGCAGGTTAGTGTTTTCAAAAACACCAAATATCTCCGGCTGAATCACAGAGAAATGTATTAACAATGATGTATGAATTCTCCTTTTGAACTAATGGTGCAGCCATAAAAAACAATACAAAATAGTGCTGCAGCAAACAGACAGAGTGAGTGTGTGTGTGTGTGTGTGTGTGTGTGTGTGTGTGTGGCAGGTATTTTGAAGGAAACATTTTATTGAAATATTGAAAACATGGTTTATCAGTGATCAGTGATTGGCCTCTAATCAGCATCATTACTGCCAATGGAAAACTTGGAAAACAGGAAGGCAGACACATAAATTGGGGCGGTGTTCAGTGGGAGGAAATCATGCATCAGATCCTAATCTTGTTAAAAACAATCCACAGTTAACCAGAAACTCCTATAAGACTAGTGTTCTGGTTTATGGGGAGTAAGGGCCTCCCTTAGTCACCTGAACTGGGAATACAACTTGACCACATGTTTTACTTTAGCAAAAACAAAAGAAAAAGGGGGGGGNNGTAATCTGGTAACTGGCTACCAACAGCCGTCCTACAAGTATACTTGTGTAGCATAAGGGTCAGACACACAAACCGTGTCCACTTACAGTAAAAACCAACGCAGTGGGTTGTGTCCTCGCTCGTGGCACACTTCCTCTCGAAAGGTTGGTTACACATCAACTGATATGCTTGAACTGTTCGCACTCGACCCAGCGATGGTGCTAATGAGGGTAATAATGCCTGTGGAAAATTACAGTATCACATTTACCTCCAAGAAGTTCCAATAACTAGGAACACCAAAAAGCAAACCATGACTTCCTCCTTGGCTGCCAATTTACACAAGCTGGGTATCCTGATTCCCCAACAACAGTGGAGCTAGCAAAGGAAAGAAGAAAGGAGGAGGAGAAAGGGGAAAGGACATCCGAGACACTTGCCTCTGAGAGTCATACCCACAGTAGACAGACAGACACAGGACACGGATGGGCAAGCAGGCCGTTTTTATTTTTCCAGACCAAGTGTCGGGACAACACTTGTGTGCAGGGCTCACTCCTGACCTTTGGAAATGACAGTCCTTTATATGGGCGTCCCGACGGAGGAGC
>NW_023339718.1:15160810-15168519 GCF_004916995.1 Morone saxatilis
AGGAGCGCGCGCTAACAGATATGTGCTGTTAAACCACACCGCCTACATCATAACACAGCCTGCAAAACCAGGTGAGCGGAGGGTGGGACGGAGAAGGGGCATGTAGGAAGGCAGTCTGTCAGGAGGAAGGAAGGGTAGGGGGAGCCGGGGAGGTGGAGGGTGTGCGGGCAAGGGGGGGGGGGGGGTTGAAGTGGGACATTCATTCATCCTCATTCATCTTCTCTCCCTCCCCCTTCAGTGTGTGTTTGTTATGCCGCTTTGAAGCTGGAATGGTGGGGGGGGTGCACGGTGGGACACAGTGTTGGTTCGGTACAGTGAGGAAGGGGGGTGTGCTGGGGCCGCGCATGCCATTCTCTTAAGGGGTGAGAAGACATACTAGACACACAAGGCTGCTCACTGGACTCTTCCCATGCCAGTTGTTTACCGCGCCAACCGACGGACTGGCTCAGGCCGGACCCGCCACACTTACCACAACGATCTTATTCTGCCTCATCAACATACCGGACATTCAGACCGAGACGTTCATTGCTCAAGTCCTCCTGATGTTTGATAACACCTCCTCCACCAGCCTTTCCAACCACCAACCCTCCGCCCCCATTCGCCTCTCGTGCAGCACATTTCCTCCCCGAGGGGAGTTATGGTACCGGAGGCCACGATGGCTGCACTACATGCATGATTGACTGGTTTCTTATAAAACCTTAATTGCGGAGATAAAACAAACAAAATGCGGAATGGCAGTGAAGCAGTGTGACACGCTTTCAACTGTAGCCACGGGTGATGAAATACAATGATTTACTGCACTTCAAAAATGATGGCCAACTAAGACACTAAACAGGCTGCCATCATTACCCCCGCATCAGAAATAGATTCCCTTTACAAAACACAGACACCTACCACACACACACACGCACGCACACACACACACTGAAAAAGTACACAGGAACGTCGGGGATACGGCGTCACTCCCATTCCATGCTCGACAATGCACATCCAGTTGGGTGAGGAATGTTTTGATCCAGTGAATGTTGAATATGTCTACTGTTGACTTCAAATCTATAAAACACATAATTCACAGAGACCCACTAGGACTGAAACGACAGACATACAGTAAAATAAGATGGCAACCCTGTCTCCACCAGCTCAACATCCCGTCTGGGCTGAAGCAGACCGGTCTTACTTTAAGTCGACCAAACAACTCACAAACCCATTTATCACTGCGTTGTCTGGTGTGTACGGGGAGGGCCCGTTTGAAAGCTGATTTGCGTTGTCACTGTTTTGCAGTTGCACATCATGCCCTTATTTACACACACACACACACAAGCTTCTATGCACCACCTCACCCTCCTCCCCAACCCTTCACCCCAAAAACACTCAAGCTTCATCACAGAGGATTAACAGGAAACCCTGACACAACCCATTGTTAAGGAGGCAGAGGGGGCTTGGGTGGTTTTGCCACCCCTAGAGGGTCTTTTTTTTCATTGGGGTTGTGATGCCTTTAGAGAAGAAGACTGGGGGACTTCATGGCCATCTTACTAACCTCCTCCATGTACACACACACAACCACCCCAACAACTTCTCGACAACTCCCAGTAGTGCAGACGAGTTGGTCAGTAGCAATGAGCAGAGGCTAACAAATTGAGGATGGAGGGGGGGGGGGGTTTGCATTTGTATGAGCGAGTGGGATAAAGGGAGTGCTCAGGATGAGGATGCTGTATATGTGTGTGTATTTGTGTGGCAGGGGGGTGGGGATGGGTGTCAGTGCTGTAAATCTTGATGTCACTGACAGGAAGACTTGCGGACCATTACCATAAATCTGACAAACGCTAATTTGATGGGAGGCTGTATCTGTCTGGTCAGGGACCAGTCTAGACGGTCCTATTGAGGGGTCCTACAGCGTAGCCCTGTTTGTTTCTAGCACCATCTGGATGTGGCAGTAAGTGCCCGCTGCTATGGTTCACATGCACACACACACATGCAGACAGTATACAAAGTGCACCATTCCTAATGACAGTGCAAAGGCTTTGAACTTAATATGCCTGAACATTCATTTGAATTTATTTTTGACAGTATATTTCTGTATCACTCCAAGAAAATCTTACAACAACCTGTTACCTATAACATCTTAATGTGACACGTTCAACATTCCTGTACACGAAATACCTTTATTAAAGTTTACGTCAATAATTAAAGACAGCAGTTACATTACGAGTGTATAGGAGCATGTAGCAGTGAAAAGTACCTGAAATAATTAGACCAAAGATTGAGGATTCCACATAGTAAAAAAGCACTTAATGAATTCATTGATATCTATGTGGGGATAGTGCATATGTAAGCGAGTTTGCTCTACTTGTATCATATTTGCAGGCTCGCACGGTAACAACATTCTCTGTGTACGATTAAGAAGAGATACAAAATGTGGCGTACAGAAGACAGTTTCCAGAGGAAATGTACTGGTTTTAGGCTTACAGGCCACACTCTACCTTTATCTCCCAATTCTGACCCCAGTACCTGAGAATGTTACTCACACCACAGCCGCCCACACAAAGTGCCAATCTGGATCCTTGAGAGTTAAAACCATGAAAATAGTTTAAATGCAGTACATACTAAAACCTCTTAGGTTTAACAACTGAAAGAAGGCTTCCATGGACCCAACTGAAGATTTTTTAATATGTTTTAGTTTTATGGGTTTTACTTTATTGTAGGGCATGATGCCTGCCCATTTTGTACAAAAGCTACCATATGTCAGATCAAAGTGTACATGTACTGATTCATACTGATTACCTCAGGGACTAATGTTAAAGAGGCCACAAAAAGACATCATCTTGGAAGAGAAGGGGAAATGCTTTTTTTAGTCTCATACCTGAGCTCGTGTTTACCTCCATTTTTCACATTCATAATCTCCAAGTTTCAAAAACAGCTAACAGACACACACCCCTTGAACTAAAATAGATTTCCTTTTGAGTTACTGCCCTTTTATTGGAAAGAACATGCCCCCCCCCTTCAACAAGCAGGACTAGAGTTCACCTGAGGAGAACCTGGGACAGATCCAAGAGCTCTGGCGGGTTCAGCCAGCACTGCACGGGCTCCACATTTGTCCCTTTCAAAGGGGCCAGGAATGGGTCACAGGACATACTAGGACTGAACTGTGTTTTCTTAAAGCTCACTACTTTTGTTTCTTTCAAGTGTACAAACGTCCCCTCATCAACAAAGTTCATAAGCTGTGTCCCTTGAAACCATAATAACAGCAAGTTTAACAGCATTAAAGAGTAGTGAGCAAAAGAAGGAAGCCTAAACGACGAGGATGTGTGGAATCAGTCACACTGAGGGAGCTCACTCATATGATGGGGAGAAGATGAAATGGGTTTTATGGGTACGATACTGAGAGGAGAAATCTAATCCAAGCAGCAGGTCCACAAGAAATGCTGAGGGGACTGAGGGGCCACCGCTCCCCCACCCCCCAACACATTTATCTGTCTGGAGCCTACCTTGGAGCTCCTGTGTGTTTCGTGACATTTACTGGAAAAGTACATTAGATAGAGAATGAGAGGGACGGCATTAAGGGGCCCACCCACAGGACTGTTTTCATGTTACCCTCTTTCTGCAAAAGAAAGCAAGAGGCTGAGGTGGTGTCAAGGCAGCTGCATTCAGAGACAGAGGACACCTTTGCTCCATGGGACATCCGGAGGGTAGATAAGGGGGCCACAGAATTGAGGGGGTATCACTAGGTGCCATTATGGTATATAATTCTTGTAACTGGGAACGGTGATTAGCTTTGCTACATTAGCATACGGCGGCGGCAAAAACTTTGGTTTCCTGGGCACAGTGTAGGGCAAAAAGATGTTTTTCCGCACCCATGTAGAGGATCAAAGCATGAGGGGCCCCCTTTTGAAGGCCCTGAAACCAGTGTGCAAGAACCAAGGGGGGTGGGGGGCGCCCCATCTCATAGACATAAAAAGGGTGGGTGGATGGGGAGGGCACTTGTCCCACTTACATCAGTTATGGCACATTTTCATACAGCATCTATCTATCGACGACTAACTACATTTTTGATAAAAACAAATCTTAGGGCCCCCATTCTCCCTGACACAAGTGTGGGAAAGTTTCAGGCTTAAGGACATTGTCATTAAATGTGAAAGACCCCTCCCCATCAACTATTTCTAGGCCCCTTTGAAACAAGAAAAAAACCTGATGGGGACCAACCGAACAATAAATCTGTTTTTATACATTGTGTGGTAGCCGAGAATTAGGTTGATGAGTGGGAGGGGGGCCAAACTGGAAAAGCCTTTTCAATGCAAATAGATTCTCACAGGATATGGAAAATCTTTGATTCTTTAGCAGAGTGAACTATTCCTCACATCACATCATACAAACAAGGCCAGGCAACAATGATCGTTCACAAGATCCCCGATGACCTCGTTGAACACGTCAAAGTGTGCAGTTTAAGAGGGAGGAGAAGAGAAAAGCTTCTTTTGGCGATCTCAGATAAACTGCATAGAGAGAGAATCCCTCCGTTCTACAAACCCTGAAAGGGGATGGTAGACAGGCCTCTGGAGGCTTTTAAGACCCACTAAATGGAAAACCCATTAATAGGAGTGAACTACAAATATTGACGTCAAGAAGAGAACAGAAGGACATTTTCAGGAAGAGAAGGATCATGACCCTTGAGCATTGTTAAACATTAGTGAGCACCAAGCGGTTTCAGGAGTAGAAGAAGAAATTAGTCATAACACAGCACACCACTTGTGTGCAGATTTTCTTGTGTCTATGGGTTATATGACGAATACTAAAAAAAACAACAACGTACTTTTGCATATAGCTTGAATGGCTTTAAACTTCAGCTGGCACAATTCATTTGAATCTGACTGTGTTTGGGAGGTCTGTTGAGCTATGCTCTAAGATTTGACTGGGTAATTCATCAATGTAGTTAGGGACATTCACACCATATTATGTAATGAAATGCTTCCCTGACCACCTCAGAAAGTCTGCTAAAGTAGATTTTACTATATTATTGAATATTTGTGCCTAATGGTAATCAAACGTATAAACTGTACCTCTCCTTCGTCTACTTTAAAATGATTTAATATTAAGGGTGGTTCCCCGGGTAGTACCCCACGTACAAAGGCTCAATAAGATCAATAATCCATCAGATTTTACAACTTTTTTAACAAAAATAGTAACAGTGAATGAGCTTACCGGTATTTACAAGGCTATATAAAAAGATCACAGCCATATAATAAGTGGTGTGTCAGTGTTTAAGAGTGCTTTCTACAACAGAACCACAGGCACACAGCCCACCCTAACCACACACCTCTGGTTTACACACTGTCGGCTTTCACTTGATTTCTGGCGTTTTTAATGGCCAAAAAGTGGCTGGTGCCACCCTTCTCTAATAATTGACTTACACACGCACCCCAAATACTGCTCCTCACACACAACACTATCTATAATACATACATTCAAGCATAATTCCAGAGTGTTTTTAGTTACATACCATATGCTATAGGCCGAGATTTATCACATGGTGGAGGGTACGTGACCCATATGTACTATATATATTTGATAAAAATGAACAATAGTTTGGAATATGACATCAGTATGGCTTTTACATGTTTGCTTTAAAGAAATAACAGATTTCATACTGTGCTTTCACCTACTGTATGCTTTTTGTCTTATAAACAAAACAAGGCCCACACACAGGAAACAAGGAAACAATTTAGGCCACCTAAGTAACTGGTCAAAAACATTTTAACTGAGACCTTGCCTTGCTTACTGTATAAATAACATCTTTCCAATAAACATTTCAGAAATCACTATTGGGAAAAATCTTTTTGTAACCATGTCTACAAAATTTAAAACATCATTTTCAAGGTTTTCTGGAGCCAATTTCTGATAAAAAATTACGCTATCTGATACTGTTACACAACTCTGCTCTCAAATTAGGTTGTGTATTACAGATAAAATTGAGTGATTGTAGAACAGAAAAATTAGAAAAAAGGATGAGACACCCAAGCCAAACATCTGGTGGTATTTCAGGTTTGGGAAATCGCAGGTCGTTCTGTGCCATAACCTCTTCCATTGAGCATGAATCTTAGAGACTTTGGGGCGTTTCGGCGCGTTTGTCGGAAGTTAACCAGACACATTGTTTTAACCTTTGCCGGAGGAGCCTCTGTCTCATTCCCAGGGGCTGGCTGTGTAAAAGGGTCAATGACTTCAATAGGCCTTCATTAAGCACAGTTAGTGTCAACAGTTAATTATGCAAATTAGGAGACCCCTCATGTGGTTTCTGCGTCCCTGGCCTCCCCTTTTCATTGCAGCCTCACACACACAAAAAAGTACCACCCTGCAGACACACACACACACACCAACACACACACACACACACACACCATATAGCACATACATTCACTTACACACACTGTATGCCTTTCATACATTACTTTTCCTCCTCACTCATTTCTTGTCAGGAATCAGAAATGGAGTGTTATGGTGCCGATACATAAATGGAGGCCAATGAGGCCCCTGAGGTCCCCAGTGGCTTTTCTTGCCATCAAAGAACCTCCGGAAGGTTCTTGCTGGGTGAAGCTGAAAGCCCACCAAGTTCTCCTCATCAAGACTGGGGAATGGGGGGCATCAGTGCCCCATCAAAAACAAAATGGAGAAAAAAAACTGCATCAAAACAGTCAATTAGGGAAAAATGCATGACAGCCAAATTCGAACATTGTTTCTGTGATGGTAATGACAGGCCTTTCGCTCCTCTGCCTCTTCCACACATGTGATGTCTGCGGCCCCCTCATTTTCAAAGGCTGGGAAGCCATCAGTAATTAATAATCACACGCTTTGGGCCCCTCAGTTGTGACTGGCGGATTCTTTGTAGGGCCAGCCTCAAAAATCTCAACTCCACTTTCACCTACCTCTTCTCACCCCATCATCGCTAGTTTGAGTCCATCTCCCAGGCAAATGCCTCTATCACTGCCTGCTGTTTGGTTCAGGTACATTGTTTACCCACCATTTGAGGGGGTCCTCTCCATTGTAGGAGGACTGTTATGGGTGCCAATTTTAACCAGCTCCCCCTAAACCCTCCATCTAAACCCATTCACCTCCCACTAATTGTGGAGAGATGGGGGTTGGTGGGGGGTTTGAGGGGTGGCTAGATAAAATGCCCTCCGTTGTGAGTGAAAACCAATCAAACACCACCCAGAGAACTGTTTGCACACCACATTTGCTTTTGGAACCACTCTCTTGTTTGTTATTTTATTTTTCTTAGCTCTTTCCCCTACAAAGCAAAACGTCTAAAAAAAAAAAAAAAAACAGTCTCAAAAGCACTTATGTAATAGTAAATCAGAACCAGATTGTGGCCTCCACTGGTCCAAACCCACCCAAGTGAAGTTCTGGGAGCAGGACTCCTTCACCATGTGATACAGGTGTCACATTCTTTTGATTCAAGCAAGAACATTTTGCAGTGACCCCGTAACCCAGCAACTGTCTCTTCCTGAATCATGGTATGGGAGATTCTCTGACGCCAGATTGAGTGATGATGACGCCTGTATTACTGCTTTTCATTTAGATCATACAGTGACAAGAAATGCTAAACATGTGCTTGTCTAATATACAGATGTTATATGGTGCATATCCATATGCAACTAGCTGTGTGAGGACCGAGCATTGGCCAGGAGACAGAAAGTAACTGACCTGTATGTGTGTGTGTGTGT
>NW_023339718.1:15168560-15176501 GCF_004916995.1 Morone saxatilis
TGTGTGTGTGTGTGTGCAGTGCAGCCAGAAAGTATTATGATGGTGAAATGTTTGTCATCCGTCTTTGCCGAGTACTCCAGCATTAAATTTGGAGTTCAATTCGAAATAAAACAACAACTATGCGGTTACAGTGACTTTAGCTTTAAGGGTGTGTAAGGGGCAGTGGTATAAAACTCACACTGCGTCAGGACACTGATTCTAAACATCTGACAAGATCACCATCGTCACCAGTGAAGATACCAAGTGTCTACAAAGGATCAGTTTATTTCGGAGTATTTATGAAAAGGGCTATTATTCCTACACTGAAGTGTGCTGCTCCCTCGAATTACAGCTGAAAGTCAGCACGTTAACCTTACCGGCACTGTATCATTTTCATTTCAGATCCAATGTGCTGGAGCACAGAGCCAACAGCACACAACATGTGTCACTGTCCTAATACTTTCTGACTGCAGTGTACATGTGTGTGAAAGATGGTGAAGATAGAAAACCAAAGAAACATGTGAGTGTAGGATACCGCTATACAAACTGTATGACTAAATCCCACACAGGGAGCGTTTGCCAATGGACTCCACATGTCTTTCCGACTTCAAAGGGGACAAAAGACGTATCACATCATACAAGCCCATCCTCCTTCCTTTCAGGGACAGGCATAAAAGTCAATATATGATACCAATATAACTGAGCTAACTTTTTAACTACCTCAGAAAACGGTTGATAGTCAGAATTTCCTACAATAAAATGACAGCGATATACTATGAATATAAACTGTAAGGTATCAAAATCTTGGTAAATGTCCAGGAGGTGAACCAATATCATTCAGGAACTACTGTATGTAATCACTGTAATCACTTCTTCACTGAGTCCATCCTCAATGCATGTTTGTCTGCATTATCCTGACACCTACTGGATGGCTAAACATCCTCAGTGTCTCACTGAAATAACAATCAAATCCGTATCATGAAACCACATTGCAGATGATCAACCGGTTACCTTTCTGATCTTGTAACTACGACGATCAAAATTGTGATTCTAGTAACAGGTCTACCATAGTTGTCTGACTCTGACAAATGTGTCTGTTGCCCATTATAACATAATTACGCAAACAATCATTGTGGAATTGCCCCTGGTAAATGACAAAATAAATAATTACATAAAACACAAAGCAGATTAACAGCATGCGAGACTGTGCAACAGCTTGCTGTGATCCAGAAAGAACATAAGACCACTCCACATTACTAACAAAATCATACTTTACTGGAAGAAGAGATGAACACCAGACAAACAGGAGAAAGGCGCACACACAGACACACACCCACACACACACAGAAGAAGAGCCAAGGCTGATGGATGGATGTGTGTATGGCAGTATTGCGCAAAGGAGCTTCCATAAACGACTGAGCACAGAGGGAAACGTTTACTTAGTCAAAGACAGGAAAGAACAGACAGAGGCCAACTGTGCCATGATCCAATACAGGCCTACCTATGATACTACACAGTGCAACCTGAATCAGAGGTAGCCAAAGCCTTTCCAGAGGCCTGCTCCCCAGAGAGAGAGCATCAGGCTGACAGTTTGTGGATGAATGAGAATGATAGGGGACAGGGAAAATATCTGCATGTCAGAAAGTGCTACAGAGATCTAGAGAAACTAACTTGAATGATATCACCCGATGTTAACCTCCTACGGAAAGATCAAAATCAAAAGATTCAAGGTGTTTCTAATTTGGGAATTGATTTCAGACTGTAGATCTTAAATAGGCTTTAACTTGTGTAGAGCCTTGAAGATGTTATTTGGAAGTGATTATCAGGGTATGGTCATCTCTCTCTTCAAGTACTCTGCTTAGTAAAATCCCCATGTAAAGTTAATGTGGCATCAAGAACAGGAAGAGAAAGGGCACAATCAAATACGTACAGGTTAACGGTTTTAATAGAGTCAAGGCAAATAACTCCAGTGTTCAATCATGGATGACGCAGAGGGTTTGGAAACATTTCATATGTTTTTGGCCCCTTGAACTTTTGTTTTAAAAGAGTGAAAACAATTGCACACAATAAAGTTGGAGAAAGAACTGTGATCTTTCTTCAGACAAAACCCTTTAAATGGTGCACTTCTTTGATGTGGCTTTTGCATGCTATTACATATTGCCTCAAATACCACCAAAAATTCACCACTTTCAGTTTGCCCTTAACTGCGCAGAGGTTTTCCATACATCCTCTTATGACCATGCTTGTTAATGCCTCTTAAAACAAACCACAGTTAAGTGTGTGATGTCAAATGTTTATCAGAAGACTGAAGGAATTTCCTTTACTAGGATAAGTAACCTCAGTTGACCCATTGAATATTATAGCATATGATTTACTTTCCATGGTTCATATTATGCATTGCATCCAACAGCCTAGGTTCATCTAATACCAGTGAGACACGTTTGTTTCAGAGGAAATGACTATAATAAACTTCTGTAGTACATTTGCAGCTAAACTGATTAGTGACTGCATGGCTCCACCCAGAGGACGCATGAGTGAATTTTATGGTCTTTTACCACAAGAGAAATTAAACTGAATTTTGTTTACTGAAATATGAATTTCATTATCTGTATTAGTTCTGAAAAGCCAGTGTTTCAGCATCCAGTTCTGATATACTTGGAAAACAACAGTAAGGCCTCCTATTAGTACAAAACTGTAGAAGGTTTCAGCTTGGTTTCAGATTAAAATGCCTTCAGGTTGTAGCAACTTTCAGGAAAATGTTCAAATTTCCTTAGAGCTCATCAGGAAAGAATGCTTGTCAAATCTGTTGCCCATTGTTGCCAATGTGCTTATCTCGAACGCAAGTGCTCGTAGCAACTAGAAGTGAAACAGATTTTTATTTTATTAATAGATCCGTTGATTGACAAAAATATATCTGTAATTTATCAAGTAAAAGTATCACATTTGCAAATCCAAGCTTCTCAAATGTAATAATTTCCTGTTTCTCTCTGTTTCGTGGCATTGGACACAGGATATCTTTGGGCTTTTCTAACTGTTGATCCAAAAAATGCAGTTTGAAGGTATCACTTTGACAACCTGTGATGGGCATGTGTGAATAACAACGATACAAATTAATCAAATTAAATCATTGATAGATCAATTAATGGCAAACAAAACAATAATTAAACAAAGATTTATTGACAAACTCCTCAAAAGCGTCTTCCAATGAATCGAGTCCATGCTTCAGTCTGTGTTGGAATGCTGTCATTCATGCGCTAAGCTGTGTCTGTTGGGATGTTAGACTATTCTTCAAGAAGGAAAATCTCAAGCTCTTTGACAGATGAGGGGGATTTGGGAACCAAATGTACACTCTGTGCTAAACTACATCCCATAAGAGTTCTGTGAACAGTAGAGCCAGTCATTTTGGAAGATAAACTTGTCTCATAAAAACACCCCTGAATTTGTCTAGTCACATTTAAAGGGAAGTTATCATCCTAAAAAACAGGAGTATCATGAGAGAACAAGTATTTGCACAGATGAGTTCACCGTTCCTCAAGTGGTCTCATATTTCTTGCCCGTTACACAAATATACAGAGCAATCATGGACTCAACAGATGGCTGCCAATACAATTACAGATATTATGGAATTAAGACATCTTCTGACTTTCTCCAAGCATCATCCCCAACTAAAAAGGTGAAAATGACTCATCACACTAGTAACAGTTTGAGGTGAATGTTTTATAAGCTCTAAACTAATAAGCTTTTGTCAGCTGTACTTGATGGTTTAAAGTTCTGTGGTAACTTTCTGCAAGTTTACAATTCAGTAAATAGCAACAATCTTTTTCTGTGTCTGTAATGTGCATCTAAACAAGTCTTGAATTCCACCGAGGTGAGTTGCAACCACTCTTCTTGTGTGGAAAGCAGCATAGAATTCGCTTTTAATCACTTCAAGATAGACTTTTATAGACTTGTTTTTAAGTAACCCTTTGTGATGTTTTATTGACGTGTTGTTGCTGTTTGTCTTAGTTTGTTTTGTGCATTGTTTTAATATCTCACTGTAAAACGCTGTGTTAACTTTGTAAACCAACCTGCAATATGACTTTGGAGCGTCAGCCTCAAAAACTGCCACAACTTGGGTATAGAATATTTCCCCTCTTAAATAAATAACACTTGATGACTGTCAGATGACATAACAACACACACAAACACACACAAAATACAAATTGCACACACAATATTTATTTTAAAAAGGGACATGCAGCTGGAGATGTTTTAGTTGAAGGCACAAGTCAAGGGGTCTGGAGTAAAAGGTACATGCCACTACAGTGTCTGTTCATTAACAATAGAGGGCGCCATTGCCCTTTCTTGGAATCAGCAGCTCACTCAGACATACTAAGCATGTCCAAACACGATCCATTCCTCGCTTTCCATAATACTGGGGTGAAGTGAAATGTGTCAGGAAATCAGTACTCATCTTGGATAGAACCAGTTTGGGAAGATTAGATGCCCATGTGATCTGAGAACTGATTAAATGTCATCAACAGTATAACTGAAAGTGTTATTTCATATAAAACCATATGAGATTATGAAATAAGAGTGATCTATACTGTGACCAGTAATACTAATAATAATAGTATAATAGTAATAATAGTAATATTAATAGTCCAGCATGCTTTATTTTTATTATTTTAGTTTCTTATACAGTGCTTTTGGTTTTTTGGAAGAGGTACCACTTACCACAAGAAAAAATGTTACAAAGTGTAACAAAAATCAATATGCACATACTTTTACATATGGCAATACTGGGATCGGGAAATGCTACGACTTTATAAATTCTACTTAATTCATACTTTATTCACTGCCATGGCTGGTTACCATTTTCATACCAACATTCTTTAATATCTTGTTTTGAACATGTTTTTTTCTACAAATTCCTTTTATCATTTAACAGAAGTAGTAAAACTTCCCAATTCTAAACATAGGCATCACCACAAAAATGAGAGTTTTCAATACTACAGACCAATTCCTGCACCAGCCCTAGTCACCTGAACGTTAAATATCAATGTAAGAGTGAGCCTGCAGGGTGTCTGTGCAGACCACTGTGTGAAGGCAGGGTTTATTTTTAACCCTGAATCACACAAACATTAAGTAGGAAGCTTACAGTTTATAAATGATTAAATGTGCCTGTATGCATATGGGCATGTCCATGCAGACATTAACAACACAGCTGCCCACACCACTTTTTGTCACACTTCCCCCACAAGGCCAAAAATATCTGCAGTCATTGAAAAAAATTGGACGAGGAAACCCCTTTTTTATGGGATTGAGTCTCTCTCTCCTCACTGAGATCAAGGAGGATTACATCAGGGGCTGGAATAAGCTCCAGTGGGCACAACATTCATGCAGCCACCAAGTGTTCACATCTGACAGGCAGGAAGCTCCTGCTCGATGATTGTGGGGTTCACAGTGGCATTTCTACATAAAGCATTGTTTAAAAAGTTCATAAGACCTGACTTGGTTCTTCTGGTACAGCAGTGACTAATTCCATCGCTTGTGCTTAACAAGGAGTGATGCCTATTATATGCCGCTGCAAAATAGAGCTGTCAGAAATAGTAACTGGAGCATGATCTGCACCCGCTCCATTGTCATAATTAGAGTGAGTCCCTGAGAGATTGTATTGACTGTGGTGCTGACACTCATCGTCAGACATTGGGTGGAGGATTGTTCCTGGCTCTGTGAAGTCTCTATTAGAATCATACTCTTGAGAAAACGAAGGTAACATTTGTAGATATTTGTGGACATTTTTTTCAAACAAAGCGCTTCATGTATCTCCTCCTGTTTCCTGAGCTACCTACAGCACATGTGCACTCCATGTAGAGATCTTTGTTATAACAAATGTCATTTCTAATGTGATGTAAGTATCAATCTTTTGTTTGAGCAGTGTCAGATATCCGGTTTTGTTGTTTAGGGATTCGTGGTTTAATTCCGATAGCCAAGTAAGATTTGGCCGAGGCCCTGGATCAGTCCTTGCCAACAGACCAATACACCCTAAACCCCAAATGATAGAATACATGAAGCGTCTTCCAAAGGCACCTTAATTCGAGTGGGTGAACATGTGCAGAGATTTATACACATTCCAAAAATAGAAAGTAACCAGAAAGAACATTTATTGTATCTGCCACATTTTATCCCCTGGTTTATATGAAAGAACTGGATTTCTTAGAACAATCTGATCCAGTTGATTACATGAGTTTATTCTCAATGGACCCTCAATGGACTGAAGGTTGGCCAAATCACAAATCAGCGTGAAATGGGGCATGACATAATGCATTCATTGAATGTCTGATCCATAGAGGGTTTTTTTAAATTATAAAATGTATTTGAACCAAAACATTGTGAGTTTCTAACCCCAACTGCATTGAGTACACTGGAGATACTAAGCATACATTTAGCATACCAGCTGGAAAACTCACTTCATCATTTTAAATATTTAACTCAAAAAAACATTTTAAATCCAAGCTGACCAAATGTTAATGTAAACATGGAAAATGAAACAATGTTTACTTAGATACATACATTTTGATGCTCACCATTACAGCTATAAACACATTTGGCAAGTGCTCATCTTGCAGTAATTGTCACTGGAAAACAATAATGTGTGTTTCTGTGAAATGGTTCCAACATAAAAATGTGTAATCACTCAAAGATGCCATTGGAAAAAGGCTATAACAGTAGGTTTGGCCCACATGTACCAGCTGCAGGTTGTTAGATAAAATGTCAATCAACCACAAACACATGAAAGACTTCTTTTCAAACATTTCATTATATTCCAAGACTGATAAACACAAATATGGATGCCAATATTTATGAAAGGGGAAAAAGGACCTGCTACACAGGTTTTCATGGCTGAGAAATGTTAAAGGACAGGTTAGACAGGTTCACAGCAGAGATAATCACCAGCTCTATTTTTAAAAAGCTAAGTATTTCAAATGGCAGGTCATGCCATTTTCATTTTTTTTTAGAAAAAGGTTTTAGAAATTTGATTTGTTGAAAAAAAGCTGCCACTGACGATGTTAAACGCAACTGTGTAAGTATTAGAATTGGATGTAACACCAACATACTGTATGATAATAGGACAGAATGTATTAACATTAAATTGCTGGATCTTAAAAATAAAAACGGAAAGAGGCAATTAAGAAATGTCAGACATAATGGGATGGCTGTGTAATGACTGTTGTGAAGGCTGGAGCTATGACTCAGATTACTCTTTCACTTTATTTAGTTTATGTCTTGTAATATATTTGGCAACTCACTGAATAAAAAATATGAAGAGTGAAAAGCAAATATACCTTGTCTGAGTTACCAAGTTGCAGCTGTAAGTAATACAGTGATGACTATCTGTGTTTCCATTGGATATTTATACACGATTGTATTACAATTAGGGCAGGAACTAACAATTATTTAAAATTTCACTCCATCTGCTTTTTCTTGATTATTTTCCCAATTTTTATGCTGAAAATGGCTTAAATGATAAGTCTATCACAGGTCTATCACAGGTTCCCAATCAACTTTTTCATGTGAAGGCCCCTCACAATTGATACGCATTAGACCACAGACCCACTGTTAGGGAGGATTTTGTCTTAAGGAATCCCCTCTGAGTATTATTTTAGTTTACGTTTGAAAAGATAATAAGGTCATAAAGTCTTCCTAGTCAATGAATGACACAATTATTCACTATAAATTACAGTGAGTCAAAATGGCCAACCATATCTCTACCATTGCTCCAACCTTCAAGAAATAGGATAAAAGTTTACATATTCTATTCTTCCTTTTGTTTGGGACCCCCTACAAGCCACTCAAAGACCCCTATTGGTCCCTGAAGCCCAATTTAAAAACCACTGTATTATATCGCTGATATCAATACAGATGCTAAATATAAAGGCTACGGTTAAACCTCTAGGCCCGCCGCTGTTAAATTTCTGC
>NW_023339718.1:15176596-15206656 GCF_004916995.1 Morone saxatilis
GTTATTGGGGCTGTCCAGTTTAACTTGTTCGGACAGGCCTGCCCCCACTGCGAAAAAAAGTCCTAGAGGAAACACTGAGAAAACTTTCAATCAATAGTAGAATGACTGTGAAAAAAACTGCAAGAGGAACAGAGTAAAGAGTAGTCTGTCAATTTTATTGATGTAGTCAATTTGAAAATGTTTTTATCACTTGGGTTGAAGACAACAATGACTGGTAGCCAAAAAGACTGATTGTAAAAAAGAAAGAGGCCCTCCGGCTTGGATTACAAAAGGAATTTGCAACCCACTCATGTGTTACAATGTCTTGTGGATAAGCATATTACAATATGTGCTTCAGACCCTGAGCTTAGTGTGAAGATGGGTCCATGTCATGTCACGGGGACAAAGACTATTGTGTAACAGAGAGACGCTTTAAGTCGTCTCACAACAAAAGCCTACAGGGAGAGGTTTCATAATCAAGGGTATTGTGAGGGAGGCCCCTAAAAATATAGGCCAGCAGAACTGATTTATTCAATGTATTAACAGAGCAATGGTGATGTATCATAAAGGTGCCACAAATGTACATTTTGAAAATCTGTTGCACCAACATTTTAAGTCTCCCTCCTCTCTAAAATGTTTGGCTTGTTCACTCGGACGTTTTACTATTACTGTGGAGAAAGATCTATGTTTAGTGTTTAACTGTAGAAAGCTGGTTTCAATATATCTGCTGAAGGGGGAAAGTTTCTCTGTTCTCCCCTTAAAGACGATGTATGAGATTATTTTGTCACATCATGTCTAGTTTAGTCAATCGTGGTCTAATGTGTAACTTACACAAGTGTGATGTGGAGACTTGAAACCTCCAGTGTGCATACATTTGACACATGGGCTTTTCAGTGAAGTGGAAGTTGTCTCACACCCAGTTTCGAACTTTCGGAACAAAAAATATTTGCACATTTATAGATGTTTCAGTGGGGAGGAAGAGTAGATGTATCTCCTTAGAACCTTTTATCAAGTAATTTAACTTTTCTGTGGAAAAACTGTATCAGACACAAATTATTATTCAAAGCATGCTCCTCCTGTTCTCTTTCAATTCGGCTTAACAGATCAAAATTAATTCTCACTGGCATGAAAAAAATCAATTATTGCTAGAAATTCAAGATATTCCACTGATCCCAAAGCACACTGGCTCCTAGCTCTAGGACTTGAAACAAATTTACAAAAAATGTACATCATTAATGTGTTGTTCAAGTGCACTCAAGTTACAAACACATCAAAAAGTGAACTGGACTTATAAGTAGTTCATGCACTGGACAGAGTTTTAGAAAGATTAGATTTGGCAGCCACACAGTCTCTGGGCATCAAAACAAATCAAATTTCCAATCTGATTTTTGTCATCATTTTGCCACCATAACCCAATGAACCACATCCATGGGTCATTTCCTGTGACTGACAATATGAATGCTCCTTGGTTTTGTTGGTGCCACCCACACATGACCCTAACCCTCAGAATCACGAGATCACAGGAGAATCCATCTTCAGGGATGGGAATTGATACAAATACTGTTATCGATTCTGCTTATCAGTCCCATTCTTTGTCAGTTCTCTTATTGATTCTTCATCAATTTTCTGTGTGAAAAAAGTTACACAGGTTTTCAGCATCAACACAACCGTTTTATTACCATCTATTTTATTTATTTATTATAGTAGTTCGAGTTTCCTCTCTGCCGTGACTACTTCTTGTTTGCCTTTTCCAAATTATTTTCCAATGACGACTTCCCAAATGGTTCTGTGTAACAAACAACTTGGCATAGTCACATTGTGCTGCTTGTTAGCTAGAAAGTGCAGCTAACCTGTATCAAGTCATCAGTGAGTCCATTCACCACATGAGATGAAACCCCCAGGCGAATCCTCTCCTCACTGCATAACCTCGAGCCGACGTGGAAAACACCTTTGACGGCAAACATGGTGTTGTCAGACCAGAGAAAGTAACAGCTCTCATTCTGCCACTATTTCCCAACATCACAAACGTCACCCACACATTCATTCCCACTGACTAGACTTAAGAGTTTTATTGTTTATATAGTCCAATACTGTACCAATATTCTATCAGTTTCTTCTATATTCTTCTTCTATTTCCAAGATCTTTGAACAGCTTCCTCACTTTGAGTAACTGCATAATGTCATTTTCTTTCATTAAAATTAATTTAATAAAATTGCCCAGAGTCTCGCAACACACACTCGTTTGAGAAGGGGAGTTGCTGGGATGGTCCATCCCAGGCGTGGCGTGGCACAACTCAGCCAAGCTCAATATTCTGGCTATTAAGACATGGCTGCAACCTCACTGAACAGAGCTGCACTTCTGATCATTCATAAAGTCCACAAAATGTACTCGAACTTCATGGGCATGACCTCTGCACAATACGTGCAACTAGAGAGGATGTGGTCCTTAAAAAAAATCTCCAAGTTCCTGGTATACATGGTACACAAAGGCCAAGCAGGCAATACATCTCCAACAGGAAGTTATTCTTTGTAGTTTCCCAAACAACCAGAGCCAAATTCCATCCCAAAATGTCCTTGACGCAACAAAACAAATCAGTAAGGACAGCCAGCCAGGTTTTCGGAAACAGTACTCGATAGTGGGTGGGTGACCCTTGGTGATCCCTCAATCATCATCCCACCAGGTCATATGGCTATTTTGAAGTGTGGGATATTCATGGCGCAGGATAGGGCAATGGCTGCTCCCATCCTGCCTTTGAAAAGTACGGAAGCAGGTATGAAATGTATTCTGCTTACACACTGTGACAAGGAGAGTTTATTTACTGTGCAACACATTTCTACGACATAATAGGCATCACAAAAACAATAACTCTTTGGGATTCATGAGTCCCAAGGGCTTTAAAAATGGTCTAAAGCCATTATTGCATTGAATTCTGAAGGTCTGAGCTCAAAGAAGCATTATGAGGCAAGATACAATTTAATACAACTAAAAATAAATACAATACAATAGAATACCATTCAATGTAAATATTTTTAGCACAGCTGTAGAAAATGTACTTGGTAAACAACGTGTATGGTTAACACAATTCTAACTTAATTAAAAATGGGACATATAGAATATACAGAGTTCATTTTATGTTAGGATCACTGAGATAAAGTCTTAACAAGATGAGTGGATTACACCCAATGCCTGCAGTATCTCAAGATAAGAGAGCTAAGAATACCTCTTCCTGAAAACAGGATGGTTTATCTGGTCGAACAATAATAGCACAGTTTCAAAGGTAGGTGTTGGGATTTCCTCTAAAAACTACTATTGGGATTTCTTCTTGTGAAGTCAAGTTTATCTTTGGCATACTAACACTAACAATGACAAGTTGTGTGTTTATAGCCTCTACAATTTAAAGACAAATTTGTCAACAACTACAAAATTACAAATGTACAGTTGTGCACCACTTTCGTCTTTGAATTATGAAGTAAAAGTTTGCTGATTTTTTGTTATGCTCTTATTGTTTCACAGCCCAGGGTAATCACAGAAGTTCTAGTAACAGGGGCATCAGCAATCCCTAATCAATACACCAACCTGCTTTTCTCTAAAAAGTGATAATGAAATGGCTGGCAGACTATGGAGTAATTTGTCCAAGTAAGTAAAAGTTATAACAAAAGTGTCTCATGTAAATAGGTTGAAAATATGACAACACCTGCTAATAAATATAAAAATAATTCTATACATTACATTTTGAGAAGTTAATACAATTTAAATTTAAAATTTAAATTTAAATTAAATTTTTTAAATTTATTATTAAATAACAAGTCTAGCTGCTGAACACAAAATGAATGTGAATTGAAACTGAAATGAATCAGCACACTGGAGCGCACAAAACTGGCCATTGCTATGCAAAACTCCTTCACAATTCAAACAGTAAGTGAAGTGTGCCCTTGTTTTGGAAATGTTGCATGTATATTGCATTACAAATTAAACTGTTCACGCTAGAAATGTAACATTACAGCTCAAAGAGCACCATGGTGAATCATTTGTGTTTTCCCACTTTGTACCCTCACCAAGGGGTCTTTTTGAACTTTGAAGCCATTTGGCAATGTCTCGCAGTTATGTATTCAGAACCAAGCAGGCATAACAACAGTGGCACAAGAGCCATCCTGTTATTAAGTTGCAAGCTAAGCCCAACTGTGTTAACTCTGTTTCCACCGCTATTAGCTGGGCTATCTAATGGAAACGTATTATCAGTTCAACTTTGTTGGCATGCTTCTGCATGATTCACTAGGACATATTCATCTTAATGGAGAGGGAATAAAATACAAGCAATGCCAGCTGTTCCTATGCCGCAGCTCCATATAAAATATTGATCGGGACCTTGAATAATATACTGACTGAAAACTAAAGGATTGCTATATGCAGTGGTCTCATCTCAACCTTAAAGGCCAATTAAAAGACAAAAAACAGAGAGGACACTGGGAATTATAACAACCACAACTCTCAACTAATTGTAACTGTCAAATTTAACAGGAGGAGGTTATTGTTCACAGCTGATGAGTGGAGACAAACAGTTCTGAGGCCTGTGGTAACTGGAAACAAGTAAGCCCTATGCAGGGACACAGCACAGAAACCCAGGAGACGAGAATGAACAAAACATCCCCACACTGCTCTACCTACTCAGGTGTCCAATACAGCCTTCAGCAAGAGAGGATCAATTGATCCAGTAAATGATACAGACACTGGTATAAAAGTGCGTAAAATTCGTACAATACTCGATACCTTTATCTTCATATGGTAAACAGGATGCAGGTGTTACCACTGCGGTGGCAGCTGTACGAAACACACAACGTTAACTGTTCTTTTTCCATTTTTATAACCTATAAACCAATAACCTTGTTATAGTAGAACACAAACAAATGTCAAATGTCAACTACTATCTGTATAACCTTAATGTTTTCTTCCATTATTGCAAAAAAATATAATGTAGGTCAAGTAACTGTGATAAAACTTGATAACAAAAACCTACAGCTTTCAATCAGTTCTCACCATTGTCAGAAAAAATTAACAGGCCAATCTAGTTCCTGCTTTTTTTTCAACCAGTCCTGTATGGAGGTGCAGCTGCAACATGTTACATCAGGTTTTAGGTAGTGTGCAACCTTGTTATTTAACTTCTCATCATGCACACTCCGTTGGGTTTCTTTCCAAATTAAGCATGAACCTGCCTTGAGACTTTTGGGCTGAACGGTGTCGCCCAGGCCTGGGGGTTGGAGCCAGCAAATCAGCGGAGCAGCCATTTTCCACCCCATTAATAACATAATGAGGTGACCACGAAGTACCTAATATGATCACTTAGACTCTTAATGTTTAAGGCACCCTGCGAAGACAGGGTCCAAAGAGCAGTAGCTATGGCACCCACAGCACATGGTCACTTATCTAAAGTCCCATCATGGCACCTGCTGTGACCAAGAACTAAACCATAATGTAACTGCAGTCTTGCACTGAAAAATCACATGATTTTGTGATGGAAATGTATACAGAAAGCAGATCCCACTTACAGATGAAACAAACAGTGCGAGAGAGTTGAGGTTGGACTGCTGAACTTGAGTTATACTTGACGCAAGAAGTAAACACAGACACCTACAGCGCGGGCTTTGATTTATAGTTCAGTGTTGGACTTAACACGCTGTTGGTATATTGTAGTTGATCAGGCCATATAATGCTTTACTATATTCCCCAAACACATGTTTAGGGGGGGGGGGGCACACAACAGCTACACATGTAGTCGCTGTAGATACACAGTAACCCCACGTAGTTATGTACCTCTACTTTAACCAACTCGTAAAAACTCAGGCTTACACAAACTATGAGATGCTGCTCTGATTAATTACTGTAAAGAAAATGTATCACTGATCAATCAATCACCTGCTGAATCAGACAGATCCCGGACGGTCCATTCATTTACAGGTTTAACATGCTGATTTAAAAACTGCTTCAGCTTAATTCATTGTGTCTTGGATGAGCACCACTGCTCATTTTCCTTAAAGTTTAATAAGCTTCACCTTGTGTTTCTCCGCTGGGTTGATACAGCAGTAGCACGAGGGTTGGGCAGGTGCCTTGGAATATTAGAAAAAATAGCAACAGTGTAATTTGCTTTACCATCACATAACTATTCCTCATCAGGATCAAAAAGGTAAAACAAAAAGTACAAACAAGTTGGTTGTGACACATTCGGCACCGACGACGCTTCTCTGTCCTCTGCTACAATCGGATTGGCATTACTGACATTGTGATCACACAGACTGATGAAAAGCGCTGTACAGTGTTGGCAAAAGTCTAATATGCTGTCTCTTCTGCTATTTTTAGTGTGCCCAGTGTGCCCAGTGTGAGTGACTTTACAGAGAACAACCAGCGGGAACATGGGAGAGTCTGAAGCATCAAAAACAGAGATTATATGCAGTCATAACAAGAAGGCTTTGTTGTTCATACAGAACCGGTTCAGAGCTAGAGATAATGAGCCTAGACAGCAAAATATACAGTAAATATTGTGTGAAATTACTGACTGAAACAAAAAAGGTTTTCTTGAGTTTTCCCAGTACCCCATAGCTCTTCGGTTTTAGACTCAGAAGTTTGTTTCTAATTATTATAAAGTTATAGATGTGAATTAGACATGCAACTGGGAATGTATCATATCATTCCTCTCCCGCAGCATCACATATGTTGGGGTTTGATTCTGCACACCACTGTTCAGGATATTGTGGTGATTCAGCAGGGGTCTGAATCTCAATGCAAGCCAATAAAAACAATCACTCCTTTGAACTTCTCCATGGTAGCCTCATACTTATATTGGTCCCCATTTTTAAGCACTCAGTAATCTTCTCATAATCTGAAAACTAACTGAAACGGTCCAAGGGGGATTTGACCTTCTTTTCACATGCATGAAATGTTTCAAAGTTTAAACTGAGGTTAAAGATTCGTCATAAATTGCATCAAAATGTTATGTTGTTATTTTATGGAGGTCTCAATTAACTGTACTCCATTGCACACCACAGTATTATATGGCACTCAGTGCTGTTTTGTTCTTGCCTGTTTACCTTACTTAGAACTGGCTAACGAACCACAGCATAAAAAATGTTCATAAAAAAAGATTCATGCTACTAGGCTAATTAGGGATAACAATTGATTTAATTTTAGGAATTTTTTGTCATGCTAGCAGCATGGCTCTCGGATTAGCAATGTCTGTCGATATATAGTTCGTGGTCCCAAGAGGATGTAGCCTCCTCAATGGGCTATTGAGCCAGCAGGTAATGAAGAAAACCTCATTAGAGCCTTGATTGAATGCAATGCAATCATGTCCAGTGGCTGTTAGAGCTAACTGTCCCATTAAAGCACCAGTGTGTAAGATTTAGTGGCAACTAGAAGTGAAGGTGCAGATTGCAACTCCCTCGCTTTATCCTTCCCTCACAAAGGAGAAACTACGGTGTCTGGAATACATGAAAAACATATCCTGTCCTATCTAGAGCCAGAGTTTGGTTTGTTCTTCTGGGCTACTGTAGAAACATGGCAGTTCACAGCAGACTCCATGGAAGGTGACCTGTGGTGACTGTAGATAGAAAAGGTTTTAAGGTAACAAAAACAGAACAATTCTAATTTTCAGGTGATTATACACTAATGAAAACAAAGTTACAAATATTATATTCCATCAATGACAACTGATCCTCCTAAATGTTATACACTTCCCCCTTTAATATGACAGGTTTGTGACAGTCACTGTAAATAGTTCTAACCAGAAATAGTAATTATTACCAGCCTTCAAAACCTTGTGCCAACATATTCCATACAAGTTATGAACAGTACTGCTATACGCTATTCCATGTACTGTAGCTGTGTACAAGCTTTATTAAAAACACTCCTATTTAAAAAAAAAAAAAAGCCTCTGTTATTGTTCATTGAGAAAGCTTCACCAGCTGGTTAGGGAATAACAGGGGACCTGACAATACGCAACATGAGTCATCAGCCATGGTTGAAATACAACTATTTCAAAACATGTTACAAAAAAATCATAAAAGCAGAAATGTGCATTATAGTTTTATTGTTTTTTTTTTGTTTGTTATTTTTCTTACTCAAAATGATTACAGTACTTATGTGCACAGTGATCAATGAGTGTACATTTAAGGTAATTATCACAGATAAATACTGCAGTGTTACATTCATGTTACATACAACATTCATTTTTACCCCCTCTCTCACAGAAACAACTTCAAAAAGATATCCGCCATCGCCTCTGGAGCATAATATTCATGGATCCATTCATAACTGCACTGTACTTAAGACTGTCTGAACTACAACCATTGACCAAGCCAGTTGCTAGGAGCTACAGGGAATAAAAAGGGACCATAATCCACCTTTGTTTTTATTCTCAGAGAACCTGCCTTTACTCAAAGACAGCTTGTTCTCTATAGCTTTAATTTACATCTCACAGTACTGACGTCCACCAGTTCCACCTTAATATTACGTGAACACCCACTCTCGTGAATCGGAGCGCACTCTCCATTCAGTGACCAAGCAACAGTGGAGCAGCAGCCGCTGTTTGCTTGGTCAATATCTGTTTCGAAACACAAGGAAAAGAAACCACAGCAGAACTAACAGTATTCAATCCGCGCTATCCCTGCCGTCCCCCCACAAACACATAGCAGCGTGTGTGCATTTTCTTACCGTGTAAAGCCCAATCCTGCACAAGGCAAGGGAGAGCTGCATGTGCTCCGACATTGTGCTCAGCAACAAGCGTAACCCCCGGCAACAAACAAGCCAAGCCTCTGGAGTAAGTGAATGGATGGAGGAGGATCAGGAGTAGCTGAGCACAACAGTGTCAGGTCAACAACATGAGTCCAGCCCTTCACCGTCTCATTGTCAGCAGCCTGGATCCGCAAGACATTTCTTTTTCAATCTGAGCATTACACAGGGGTTTTTGTAGATGAGTGAAGGCTGTCTTGTGCTTACCTCCCTTATTCATTCATAGAAAGATAAAAACCTATTGCCACAAGCTTGAGCGGACGGACACAAGCTTGAGATTAGTTTGTGAGGATCTCTCTCTCCACAGAGATTAAGGGCTCAGTGACAACTAGGGATTCAGAATAAGACTACAAATTGGATTAGTCACCATTACCCACCCACACACTATGCCCATACTGTACACACTGCTTTGTGAAGTATGAGAAACCACTGCTTTCTATGCATGGAGGAGGATGAAGGGATCGACCACTTGAGCTTACGGCGGTCATGGGGATTTCAATAACTGTTGTGGGACGCTTTGTCGCGCGTCGGAGAACTGTGAGTCATGTTCAAATAGCTTGTTTTGGTCAGCTCAGCTGTCTGAGAGATGCTTCCACCACCTGCTGACGTACAGTACTGTATGGTCTGTAATATAGAGACAACACCGACACCGACAACAGGTAGCCTAGAATGTGATTACATTGTTAAGGAATAGAAACATACTACTGCATGCAATATAGAATAACATTAACAACATAACATAATCCAGTTCTTGCTCGGTTCTACTTGCACCATTTCAAATTCTAATTAGCTTTTTGCTACTCCAAAGAATGACTACTGTCCATCGTCACGTTATCTGGTTTAAAACCAAAACACTGGGGTTCATTTGTTTGTTTGTCTAATTTTCTTAGGACCAGTATCACATGATAAGACTTTGTGGGTTATAATCCAGCCCAGAACCTTTGTCACATCTCTCTTTAAAAAAAAAAACAGCAAACAACAGCAAAAGAAAATTATCTTTTCGAAGTTTCATTGAACAGTGCATGTCATATACAGTACGGACATCTTTTGTAACGCAACTCCTCATGTAACACTAGATGGTATAGAATAGGCGTGTTCTACAGCAGTTTAAATAGTCTCAGCTAGATATGCTCATTCATTCATTGAGTCAGTGATAAAGCATTTGCTTAGGGCAGTTATGGACCATCCCATACTCTTCAAATAAAATAAAAGCATAATAAACCACTGACAACAAATCCCTCCACCTATTCATGTCCTTTTTATTTGTTTGTTCTACTGAGGCAAAGCAATGAGAGTGGCACGGCCTGAGAGAAAGTAAAGGAAATGCAATAAAAAAATACAAAAAACAGTTCACTAATGCCTCTTTAGCGCAATGGCCCATCAACAAGGAACTGCTGAAAGGAAAAGTGCCTGTGCTTGATCATGATCATAGCATTATGAAAGCCCATAAATATTCCCTGATCTCCTGAAGATGCTGACTCACTAGCACTCTCCACAGTGACAGGGGAATCACTGCATTCTAGCCAGCACACACAAAAACCTGGGTGACATGCTGCTGGCAGGTTAAAATCAGGGCCGGGGGTTCAGGAATGCTGTCCTGCTCGGAGGGGTATTTCACATTACAGCTGGAGGCTATATGCACTTTAAATACAAGGGAAGGTTTAACATCCATTCAAACTTAAACTGTAAAATAAATCTGCTCTCACCGATGGTTTAAGAAAAAGATTAGCTTGATATCCATCCACATATAAAAAGCACACACATTGCTGAATGTTTTTTGTGAGACTTTCGGCGATCTTATCTGCGTACAATGGGTCTTTTTTTATTTGCCTTTGAAAGGAGCTTGGTGGAGGAGAACACGGTCAGATAGAGGACAAAACTGAGACAACAAGTACAACCAGCCTTGCATCCCATAGGCTAACAAGCTGTTTTCATATGCTGCCAAGAACTTCCCATCAGTTTTCTTTCCTGTGTTCAATGGTGAGATGTCAATATGCTATAGCCTGCTGTGTGCCCTTGGACAGGCCTGCTCTGAAATACAGTTGGTCAGCCAAAAACACATGCAGGCTTCGACTAAGACCATTTATTTTCATGGAGGTGTGATCTTAGTGTTGACCAGATAAACAACGGGATGTCCTGATAGCCGAATGGTTAAGGCGCATACCACATAGCTGCACCATCTCCGGTACGGTTCTGGCCGGGAACCTTTGTTGTGTGCAATGCTTCTCTCTTCCCGCGTTTCCCGTCTGCCTCTGTTCTGTCTGCTATCAAAGAAAAGGCACAAATAGCTAATTATCCTTAAAAAATATCAGTTTTAACCTTATATTCCGAAATGCTGCTAATTCCCCTAAGCAATCTGTGGAACAACACAAACATCCTGTGAACTCCTGTAAGCTAGTGGCATCAAGCACTAAAATGCTTTCAGCAGAATGATAGCAATCATCAGAGGAATTCTCACATTTCCAGCTCATCATTTTAAGCTTATTTACTAGGAAATGTGTCTCTTTTTCACAAACTGCAGATTAAAGCTTAAAAGGGTCTTGCTGGGTGGTTAGTGGCTCATTGTGAATTTCCAAAAAATGATGAAGAGTAAATACTGTAGTTTTAATGTTCTAAAATGTCCAACGCTGACAAATACTGGTAGTCTGTATAAGAACTACAGACGTCTTAAGGATACCTTCACAAGTCATCAATTAACAAATATGTTAATCCTGCCAAAATAAGAGCCTGCAAAGGAGGAGACAGATCATTATTTGGATATAAAGACTTTCTGGGTAGATGATAACTTATAGACTATGTTGCTTGTTTTTCATGTGATCGAGGTGGCTAAATGCCTGTTCATTAACAAGCATCTACAGCACCCGCTCAGATTTTATTCACAATATAGCAATAAGAGTATAACAATTCAACCATGATACTTACAATATCCAAACAGCCAAACCAGGTCACATTTCAAAGGCTTACATACAATCTGTTTTTTCTCTTGTACATAGTGTCTATATTATATTATAGTATTCCCTACTCTTGCTGTTTTTATACTGTTTTTTCTCTATCCACTTTGCTGCTGTAACATTGCAATTTTCCCATTTTGGGACAAATAAAGGAATATCTATCTATCTATACAACTACGACACAAAGAAGCAACAAAGCAAACAGGTGGCAGGTAGCATGGGTAATAGTCTAAAACTAACTGAAAACAGGTGTTTGTCACTTTAGTCTGACAAAACTATTAATAGTCTGACAGCTGAAAAGGTGACTTCTCAGTTGATGCCTGTGATATAACTGCCGTCTAAAATACGTTCTCTTTTCAGAAATATGGAAAGAGTACATATGGGGTTCACCATCTCGACAAAAAAATGCAATCATTAGCCAGAAATCGAAAATCAAGACATGGATAATTCTATATATAAACAAGAAACATCCTTTGTTACAACACTTTCTTACCTACGTTTTAAAAAAAATCACCCTTTCCTTTAGTCTTACTTTTCCTCGTGTTTACTCTTTGTGAACATGAGCTGGATGAGTAGATGTGCGGGCCAGCCTATTAGCAGAGAAGGCTCTATTCAGTTATCTGTCACACCCATCATTACCATATGGTTTGAGGTCAATGCCTGGCGGCTGCTGTCACTGAGTCGTTGACATAAGTTAAATTCCACAAAAAGCATACTAGTTGTTCTCCACAAAACTAAATGTGGGTTGTTGTTTTTAAAACAGTTTAAAAAAAGTTTTTTCCGAACTGGCTTCCTTTAGGGCAGAGCTACAATAACTGGATGTCAGTTCACCTGAGGGTTTAGTCACTCATGTGTAGCGGAAATAAACAACTAGTCATCTCCTCCACAAAGGCAAACGTTGTGTAAGTTGGGGGGAAAAAAAAAAAAAGTAGTCTACAGGCTGCAAATTTACTTACAGGCATTAGGCTGGAATAGCATATATAGCATAAATATGACCATGTAAGCATAATAGCATTAAGCAATAAAAGACAAAGTAAAAGTCTTTATTTATAAAAGTAGTGTCTGCTACAGTAAAACCTCCAAAGAAGAATAATGCATGTTTGCATGGGTTTCAGAAATGATCAATAGTTTGGCTTTCTTACATAGTGCCCTCTCTTCGATGTCACTCACGACGCATTCAATGTGTCCTGTCTGCAACGAGTTAGGGTCCGAGAGTTGGTCACACAGTCCACTTGTATTTGGTAAGGTTGTACCATGGCAACAGCTAGCACCAAATTCCTCTGTCAGTGCTGTCGTTTGGTGTGGTCTTTTTTAACACTGTGCTGACTATGCAGCAATGCAGTCCTTCACCATGCTCCAGCTCGCAGCTGAAACAGAATCCACCATAGGCCAGATCTCTCTGCCATAGTCACGATTCAAACCCTAGTTATTCCCCAGCAGTGTGCAATAATTAAGTGCTTACATTCCTGTTCACCCCGTCCTCTTGGACCTGGTCTAAAACGTTAAACCTAAAAGCACGCATAAGACGAGCAGAATTTGTCAAAAGTTTTTTGACAAATTCATATTGATTTATAGGAAAGAGAGAGACATAGTTTTGGCCTGGGTTTTGTGCCAGGTCTCTAGTGTTTCACAGCACGGAAGGAGGCCCTGCGCCTATTGAGTGGCTGACCTCCGAGGACAGCCAAGCAGTCGGCTCCAACAGTCCACAGAGTTACAGCTGTGCAGCTTTCCACAGAAAAACTGTTTGTCACACAAAATCTTAAATCCTCGAGCAAGTAAGCTGCACTTTGTTTTTCCTCTTAGCATGCATGCAAAGCTGAAACTGACTATAACATAAACGCACTGTTGAAACAAGAAAAACAAGACATCAGTTTCTTTATTACATGTCATGAGTGAATTCACAACAATGCATCTTGTGTTTACCTTTGGTTCCCAATACTTTGCATTAGCGTGCAACTAAGGTTACACAATAACCGTGAATGTAAACTGTGAATGCCCCACTTTGTTCCCCATAAGATCTGTTACTCCGAGGCCAGGAGGCATAATAGACATGAATCAGTTTGTATTAACTGTAGCACGACTGTTCTGGTGCCAGTGGATAGGACTTTGTAATCTCAACTCAAGAAAAGTCTGAAGCAGAAGTTCAAAGTTCCTCTCGGGTCCCACATCTTGGGAGGCCCATTATAAACAAGCTGATAACACTGGGTGGGCAAGTTTCACTGCATTTCACACTGTCACCCCCCTCTTTGTGAAATGACAGGACAATGTCTGTGTACTAGTTTTCCTCTGGCTTTATACATTCCCAGGGAAAAGGCTTCAGTTACAGCTTCCTCTCTATTGTTGTACTTTTTCAGCAGCACCCATCCCATCCCTACAATGTGGGCAAAGGCCCAAAAACCATAATCTCTCAGGCTGAAGCTGGCACAGTGGCCTGGACTGTAATCAGTTTCTTGGTCACAGGTATTACAAGTATGCAGAGGACTAATAATTTCAACCAGTAGAGTTATAGAGAGTCTCACTTCCACAGTGCAGCTTTATCCACAGCAGCAGCAGTGAGTTCAATGGAGAATAACATCCCCATGCCACATTACAACAGTAGTTTAAGGGTGTAGCTAGTCGTTATCGTGTTTCACATGTTTCACACCGGGGTCTGGGTCAACCAGTTGTTCACACAACACTGACTTGACAGAATCTACAGGCTAGAGCTGACATAATAGCATAAAGCAACAACAAACCCACACCTTATGGCTGATACACACACCTGAGGACACCACTGATTGGGCAAGAAACCAAACGTTATAACCAGTGTTTGGTTGTAATAAGCGAATACCACAGCATTTCGACTCATTTACTTACCAGATAATCCATGTACTATCGCTGACCAGTCACAGCAGCACAGCTGGCTTTGGAGTAATCCCGTTTTTGCTTCAATGAGTCCAAAATCGTGTAGATTAGACCACAAGTCGCTTTGTATTCCCCGCCTTTCGACAGCCAGAGCAAAATAAAAACCAACCTTTGGTGGGTTTAAAAACAGGATTCTTGTCGCCGTCTGCTTCGCCAATGAACCCGGGTTCAGTACACAAAAGACCGAGTTTGTTTCTAACGACGAGGACCGCTGGGTTCGCTTGCTTTTTCTCAATATGTAGCCCCTCGTCCACCGGCTGACTTCCAGTTTTTATCACACAATTATCAGTTGAGTGTTTGGTTGAGGAAACTAGCGAAGCCTACAACGTAACGTCACGCACGTCGTCTTGGGCACGTAGCGTGGTCACATGACCAAACACATGGTGGCTATTTTCATTCTGAGGAGGAATCGTAGCTGAAACGCTCTTTGTTAGGATCAACATTTTTATTTTGATTGATAATCTGTGTTCACTGCAATTATTATTTATAGTAATAATACATGATCTCTCTCACATTGCCCAGAAGAGGTGATGACTTTGTCACTTCCCCTTATGAGTTATCTAACGCCAATTTACAGATCTACAGGGTTACATCGTATATAGGCTATATATATTATGTTATCTCATATATTATATAAGATTATATAAGATAGAACTTTAATTATCCGGTGGGAAGTTTGTCATGCAGCAGTTGCAGTACAAAGTAGAACGAAAATGCCACTATAAAGAATCCAAATATAAAATATCAATAAATATAAACACATATCCAAAATATACACAATGCTAAACTTAACTTTATTTACATTGCACCTTTCGCACAAACAATGAAATTCAAAGCGATTTAATCACGTTGTATACAACATCAAGACAAACTATAAAATGCAATAAAACGGTAGAATAAAAAGAAATTTAAAAAAGATCAAATCTAATAAAAAATAAACTTTCAGTAATATTCAATAAAAACAAGGCTAATATAAAATTTAAGTTGTTTCTTTAAGGAATTTACAAAAGTTATCACAAAAATAACATACTACCAAAAGATAATCCAATTTCTAACACTGAGATACTTAGTTATAGTTATAAAATGTATTGCACCACTAGGTGGCTCTGTGTTGTATTGTATTAAATCACAGTTGCCTCAGTTTCCCATTTTGTAGCAACAACAAGTTAAAGAATCTGACCCTGTGACTAATACTATCAAGTTTGTACATGAAACAGCCTCTGACGTAATACATTACACAATGCATATAGAAGGAAAGGGGATGACACAGTAAGCACAAACACAGTTCAAAGTACAAGAGTGGCTCCTCTGAAGCATGTAGACCTGATCACAGATGTTACAGACGGTGGATAAAGGAAAGGTTGTGTATTTGTGAGATGAATACACAACCTTGTGATGTGTTAATGTGTATCAAGTGTCAGAACAGCACTTGTGTCAGTTACTTGTACTGTATACTTCCAGTGAGTGTTGTTGCTGTTTTTCTCTCAAAAGAGCCACATAAAAGAAATCTAACTTAAATTGAATAGGTATGACTTTGACATTGCTCCAATTAGCTTCCCCAACAGACTACACAGAAACACTTTCTAGACCTGGAAAGCCATCAAACCAGTGAGGACCAAATTAACAGGACAGAAAATAGCAAGAAATATTTAGTGTGAAGCAAACATGGAGCCCAGACAAAGCAATAATGTGATATCCTCCGGATCAGAGGAACAGTATACGTCACAAGTCTGCTAATGTGATGCAAGCTGCATACTGAAGTAATTCCTGTTCCCTAGAGACTACACTCCTCTTCAATATTTCATGTGCTGTGCTATAAAGAAAATCTCCCTGAACACAGTCGGAAGTGGAAGTGAACTGGATGTCCTATGCATAGGACTGACATGTATGAAGGATGATGAAGAAGACACAACAAGACTTGTATACTTATATTTATGCATTTGTAAACTCAATATAGTAGTGTTGTCTTCATCAGGATATCTGACCCAGCCCAGTGTGAGAGGAGAGACCTCTGGTGGCCAGTAGTAAATTGCTATGGCGGTTTAAGCCAGTGGTTCCCAACCTGGGGGCTGGGACCCCCACTAGGGGTTGCCAAAGCTTTTTGGGGGGTCACAAGGGCCTTCTTGATTTTGAAGCATGTAGGTAAACTTTAAAAATATACACAGTATGCCTATATCTTATTGTCCGACATTAAAAAGGTACGCAGTTATAACAACTAAAGAGCTAATAGAACAAGCATCAGGGAGAAGAAAACACTGAATTTGTCAAAAAAGAAGCCTATACTTAATAGGCATCTTCCAAATTCAGTGTTTATATGATTGTTAAAAATATACATAATGCAGACAGAGAATTATAAAAAGTTCCTGAAATATCAGGAAAACTGATGATTCAATATTCACAGGAAATAATCTGCTTAAAATTTATCCAAATCGCTAATTTTACACAAACTTCCTGCCGTTATTGTGGACAGTATTTGGGTTCATTGTACAGTTTATCAGTTGTTATTGTTATTGTTTAATATAATTTGAAATATCCATAAAATATGTGATTCAGTCAGGGGTTGTCAGTTTAGCCAACGACAGAAAAGGGGTCCCTTGAGGAAAAAGGTTGGGAACCATCGAGTTAAGCAATGGTTTACCTTACTTTCATTTGGATGCTTTTGTCCAAAATGGGTCACATTTTTTCCAATACACACACATCAGGAGCTATTTGGAGTTCAGTGTCTCGCTCAAGGACATTTTGACACACTGACTGAAGGAGCTAAGACGACACGTGGCCAACCTGCTCTAGCCCCTGAACTACAGGGGCCCCCATGCTTTATGTGACTGTAAGGCCATACACCAGCATATCATAGGTCACATTTCATACTTGATGCAATTGCTTCAGTTAGGTGTGATAGCACTAACGTCAGATGCATTCTTGAAAGCTTTGAGAAACATTAGATTAGCATTCTTAACTATTATTAGAACCAAACTCTTTCTTCATTCAGATTTTTATTCCTATCATAAATATTATTTTTACCTAATGTAAATAATTCATGTGCCTCCACTTTGAAATAGAAATCCCCAAAACGCCCCAAGGGGGCAGTATCTACCAGAGTAAAGGGCAGAGCATCATTACAGGCCTTGTTGTGATGTCTAGCATTTATCTTTCCCAAAGGAAATGATGTGTTGATGTAACACTGTCAACAAAACACATCATGGGTGGTTTAAGTTGTGCATATCTGTATCTGGGAAAACACAGAATGATTACTCTGAGTCATGATATACAAGCACAAACTCAGTTAATGTAAATGTTGGATTGTATTAGTCTATATTAAAAGAAAACAACATTTCAGTTTAGGATTTTGTGTTATTCTTGTGGTCTAGAATTTCAACCAGTATATGTGAACATACGACAGTTGTTTGAAACCAGAGAGCTGAATGTAGTCATAAGACAACAATTTGTACGGACAAATACTCATTTTATAGTCATTTTCATGCTAAAAATTCCAACAGATTAGATGGATTCAGTGTTTCATAAGAATTTTATTCTTTACAGGGAAGAGAGGCGGCGTGTAGATCATGGGACACTAAAACTCTCCATTTAAAGCAATGGTTATGAGTTAGTTAGGACTGTGAGGCAGGTTTCATTGCAGGTTTTATAGACTGCCAGCCCTGAAGCTGTTGAAGTATCCTTACTGCACCATTGGACCATTAAAATGAATGTCTACACTAGACGATCTAAATGAGAAAATTAAACATTTACAGTATAAAAATATACTTATACCACCTTGAACAGGATCCTGGCCAATGTCAGCGTCACCTTCACTCTGCAGTCACCAGTTTATGTATTGTGAAGCGGTCCTTTTGAGTGGCCTCACAGATTAGTCGATGGGACAGACCCCTGCAGCAAAAGTACCAGCTATTTCCTGTTGATTACAGGCAACAGCTACAGATTTGATGAACAAATGTCACATTGTCCACTTCAGTGCATCTCATCAATAAACCATTCCACCCAAAACAAACTCTCCTCCTAAGGTTTTTAAATATTAAGATAGTCAGGAGACTTTTCCTGTCTTATAGTGTTTTTATTGTGTTAATGCTTGATGTTTGTATGATTCCTTGCTGAAAAAAAGAACTTCCTGTAGTAGGACGATAAACATCTGAATGGAATTCTTATAAAATCTAATTATTTGCTGGGTATGACAAACTCAGATCCACCACACACAAGCAAGGCTAATTGATTGTCTGTCCTTTGTACTGATGGACACTGATGGAGAGAATAAGGACACGGTCAGACTGCTGGCCAAAGTGACCCAAATCAGATTTTTTTGTGTGAATAGCACAAATCACATTGAATATGATCTTTACAATTCTGATTCAGATCACTTTCACATATACATCAGATACAGGTCTATTCATCATGTGACGTCATGTGACTTTTACGTCACTCTAGCTGGACATTAATCATGGCTGTTCACACTGAAATCTGATATGGGCCACATTCAAAAAAATAATGTAAACAGCCAAACAAAACCCAAAAAATCAAATCTGAGCAATAAATCAGAATAGAGCGCTGAGGCTTGCAGTGTGAACATAGCCTAAAAAGGGTTAAGAGATTTAGTCATTTAGGACAGCACAACTGCCAGCCTAAATTATCAATAGATGTATTCATGTATTTTTAGTTCAGTGAGTTATATATAATTTATTGCATAATGTTGGACTGAAAAAGAGACATGCTGTAAGGGATTTTGCTGCCCAGTTTTTAACTAATAATGGTATGAGCTTGATCAAATTACCATGTGTCAGCATGATGTCAGCATTTTTTAGATGCCATTCCTTTTAGAAGATGGAATATGACATGGGTTGGCAAGGTCCCAGATCTACATCAGAGTTTAAGGTGGGCTACTCAGAATGTGATTAATACTATATAATATCTAGTTGAATACAAACGTCAAAGTTGACTTATTTTCCACACTTCAGTACACATTTGAGTCATCAAAGTGGGCATGGATCACTGGTTCCTACTTGCCACCACTGAGGTCATGTCCTCTGTATTACTTGGAGTTTGGGGGCTTTAGCAACTTAGTGGGCATTTACTTTCTAAATCTTAAACATTGTGGGGGTTTATGTACTGATTCCATCACAATAAGTTAAATCAAGTGTTTCATTGCCTTGGGTGTGGAGAAGGGCTTTGAAATAGCATTACTGCATGAAAATAAAACGTATAATTTACAGAAAACTGAATTAAATAAGATATGAAAAATCCATTCAGGGGACTCAATACTCATGGCCTCAGTATTTATAAAATCTAGAAATAGAAGAAATGAAAGAATTAGTGAGTGCAACTGTATTATGTTCAGAACCGGCCGTGTCCTCTGCATTTTGGAGAATGTGAAGGTTTTAGAAACTCGTCACTATGTGCAATTTATAGTCTACTGGAAATCAGGTGTGAAAATAGTCTTCTGGGGTAATGATCAGTAACTCATTACTAGTAATAATATTACAGTAATAATATTACTTTCCCCAGTAACTAGTAGTCTAACTAATTACTGTTGGCAGGGAGTAATAAGTTAAGTAATAACATTACTTTTTAAAAGAGTAATGAGTGATATATAATACATTTTTGAGTAACTAGCCCAACACTGATGACCACTGACTACATCAGGATACATACCTACATGGGGGAAGTGCAATGCACTGTATTTAAAAGGCTCATTGTAGTTTTTATAAATAATCCTAATCTGAAGAGTGACTACGGGTGTCAGATAAATGTCATGGAGTAAAAAGTACAATATGAAATATTGAAATATAGTGAAGTATAACATTTTAAAGCTTAAAATGGAAATAAAATTCCAAAAACTTTTCAGTGCTGTGAATGTAAGAAAACACTTCTTATCCATAAAAGCCACATAACAATACACCCCTCTTCAGTATTTATTCATTTGCATGACAGAAACACTTATTTATAGACATTGTACAATGTTGGTCATTGTTGCTTTTTATCTGTATTTACACCTATTCACCTACTACTGGAAATTCATAACAGCTCTATTGTGTTAAACCTTTTGTTAGTACACCTTTGTTGTCTTTGTTTTTAGCATTAGCCTGTGTCTATTTCTGTCTTCCTGTAAATTGTTCTTGCAACTGTGTGTCTAAGTACACCGAGAGGAGAACCTAAAACAGGAGTCAAATTCCTTGCATGTGCACAGTGACTTGGCCAGTGAAGCTGATTGACTGTAAGACCTCAGTATGTTTATAATAAGGCACCTTATTATTATTGAAATGGGCCAACCCCTACTGTTAGGCTGGTGAGGTGATGATTTTGGAGCACTCAACAAGTCTTGGAGAAGCGTTTGATTTATGTTGTCTGGGAGGACTGCCGCATCCTGAAGCTCCGCCCTCGACTATTCAGCCTGGGCGACGTGCGGTCGCTGCGCAGCGCGTGAAGGCAGAAGCGTCCGACTGGGCTCGGAGGGAGACCGGAGGAGCTCACGTTAGTGTTGTTGTAGCGGAAAATATACCTTCGCTGCAGTTTCCCACCCTGCAACCTCTGGATTTAAGAAGAAAAAACAACAACAAAACACCGCAGTTTCCTCTCGGGGTTGGACCGCTACAGGCTGGGATACAAAAAGGTTTGGGCTGTTTTATTTTCTCATAGAAGTTTGTGCGCGGAGTTTAGAGAGTTCGTTTCGGGTGGGCTGCCCGCTGCGCCCTCCCTCCTGCCCCCGGTCAGCCAGCCCGCTGTAAGTTAGCCCGCTGTCCCTGCGCTCTTTACTCCAGCTGTGGTGAATCATGGCGCTCAGAGCCAGGGCGCTGTACGACTTCAACTCCGAAAACCCCGGGGAGGTGTCGGTGAAGGAGAACGAAGTCCTGACTCTGTACAGCGAACAGGACATTGACGGCTGGTTTGAGGGGGCGAACAGCAAAGGGGAGAGGGGACTGTTCCCCGCGTCCTACGTGGAGATCCTGAGGAGCGACGCCGCCTCCACGTTCAACAACAACAGCTGCAGCACATCTGGGGACACTTACCCGGACTCCCGATACGCCAACATCCCATCCGGAGGTTTTGACGGCTCCTATAAGCCTCCGAATAAAGTTGAGAACTTTTCCAAAGCGTCTTCGCCCGGTTTCACCACTTTCTCAGCCCCACCGCAACCGCAGCAACATCCTCAGCAGCCCAGCCCGGGGAGCGATGATGACTGGGATGATGACTGGGATGACAGCTCTACTGTTGCAGATGAGCCGGGCACTGTGGGAGGAAGGTATCATGACTATGAAGGCAACGGGCCATCCACTTACAGAGTGTCCACATCCTCCATGGCGAGAGGTAATGCACAGCAAGCAAAGAGCTCGGCCACAGTGAGCAGAAACCTCAACAGGTTCTCCACCTTCGTGAAGTCAGGAGGAGAGGCGTTTGTGCTCGGGGAGGCGTCAGGCTTTGTGAAGGACGGGGATAAGATCTGCGTGGTGATGGGTCAGTATGGTCCCGAGTGGCAGGAGAACCCGTACCCCTTCGCTTGTACGATCGACGACCCCACCAAGCAGACGAAGTTCAAGGGCATGAAAAGCTACATCTCCTATAAGCTGACCCCCACCCACACGCAGAACCAGGTGAACAGGAGGTATAAGCACTTTGACTGGCTTTATGCCCGGCTGGTGGAGAAATTCCCCGTCATCTCAGTGCCACACATCCCGGAGAAGCAGGCCACCGGGCGCTTTGAGGAGGACTTCATCTCCAAGAGGAGGAAAGGCCTCATCTGGTGGATGAACCACATGACCAGCCACCCTGTCCTGGCCAGGTGTGACGTTTTCCAGCACTTCCTCACCTGCAACAGCACAGACGAGAAGGCCTGGAAGCAGGGTAAGAGGAAGGCGGAGAAGGACGAGATGGTCGGGGCCAACTTTTTCCTCACCATCAGCCCTCCTGCAGCCCCCCTCGACTTCCAGGAGGTCGAGAGCAAAATAGACGGATTCAAGACTTTCACCAAAAGGATGGACGACAGCGCCTTGCAGCTCAACGCCACTGTCAATGAGTTCGCCCGCAAGCAGATCAGTGGCTTTAAGAAGGAGTATCAGAAAGTGGGGCTGTCGTTCAAGGTCCTCAGCCAAGCCTTTGAAATGGACCAGCAGGCGTACTCTACTGGACTCAACCAGGCTATCTCCTTCACTGGGGACGCGTACGAATCCATCGGAGACTATTTTGCTGAGCAGCCCAGCAAGGATCTTGATCCGATCATGGATTTGTTAGGTCTTTACCAAGGACACCTGGCGAACTACCCAGACATCATCCATGTCCAGAAAGGTAAAATAACAACACGGTCACACACTTTTATAGATTTTCGCTCACTTATTTATCATGTTGTATAAGGGTGCTTTGCTCTCAGTGGCAAAATGATGATTTTGTTTTTATGTCTGATGATTTATGACATCAGGACTGATTGTTTTCAACCGTTAATGTTTAGGTCCTTTTCTTCTTTCTTCTTCTATTAAAAACTACTACAGTTGATAAATTAGACTAAGATTATTATAAAATAATGATATACAGTCAGCTTAAGCCCAAAACTAAACAGCAAAGGCAATATGTGAAAGATACACACAATTTCAGTCCCAGAATAATGCTGGGAGGCAAACCTCATTAAAAAACAAGTCACATGGAACAGGAGGTAGGAGTTAATTTAAAATTCATCACATACACATTCACAAATTCACCAATAGGACACCTGTGGGATCAAACACCCAATTCACAACCCTTACTTTCTACCATACATTTGACTGAGGTTAAAGTAAAGACATAAGTGTGTTTGTGGGCTGTAAAAAGATAAACAACGTAATTTGTCAACAGCAGGCAGCAGTCAGGCCACAACTATAGCCTGCGCCACTTTGCAAAACAAATACGCCGTGTTTGCATTTGGATGTTGGTTTACATGCTGCTGCCTCCCGTTCGGCCCACCTGCTGAAATAGGCGGCTCCAGTTTGGCTGTGTTTGATTTTCCATTACAGATGAGAATGTTGCACAGTAATGCTCTGGAGAAAGGAGGCTGTCCTACCCGGCTTGTCGGTCACAACTCGGACGCGAAATAAGATTGGCAGCTGAATCCTTCGCAAACGATGGTCAAACATGTTTTGGAGTCTTTGCACAGAAAGTCAATGTTAGACTAATCGAGGCCGCCCTCCTACAGGACCCATAACCATAACGATTGTTCTCATTGTGTGGCAAAATGTCACTCTCATGAGAGGGCCACGCTGTTATGCAAGAGGCAGTGCATTGTATCACTAGTGTGTTTGGAGGGAAGCCTTCACTGCTGTTTGCCATGTGTGAGAATGTGGCACAGTGGCTTGCTTCTGATGGGGAAGAGAAAACGATAGTCTAAAGACTGTGGCACGTAGCTCACACCAAACTGCTCTTCCTCTGTAGGTTAAACCTGACCGACTGCCTTCTGAACATTAAAATATGTGTGCCTTTAGGGCTTTCTGTTTGTTTCTGTTTTTAAAGCACATGAGACGTAAATGTTAAATATTTACAATCACTGACAGCTGGAAATTGAGAACACCGTCTGAAACAGTGCCATGTGGGACGCCACACAGGACCCTTAGGACACTTGCAAACATTAGATTAGATGATGTGAACTAATCCTTGTCATTCCATGCGTTATGTTCAGTCCCGGTGCTCTAACTTACTAGAAAATCACATGACCCTCAGGATGAGGGTGGGAAAATAATCTTTTCATTAAGCAGTCAGTCTCCAGTGGTGTTCAGTATTCCATTTAAAAGGAACACGGATCCTAAAGATAACTTCCAAACTATGACTGACTAAGTAGAGCCACGGTCTTTAGCATTTTGCTGGTGACTTTAATTCCCCACATTGCAATCGTGGTTTATCATTTGGGCCCCTTGCAAACACTGGGGCCATTCAATCCACAACAGACAACACATTGGAAACAGCACAGACTGTGTTTAGGCTGCAGTGGGACACAAACTTCCCAGTCAGCTCAAATCAAGTTCCCCACGTAGACCTCACACAGCCCAAATAAGGTGACACAGCCGTTTAAGCAGTCTGGTGTGATAAGCCTCAGCCTAATTCCACAGATAAAAAAACTCTGATTTGATACCCGCACATGGAAGACCTTGCTGCGGGCACATTGTTGTAGAAAAGATGACGGAGTGCAGTGAAACTTCACCGGTGTGGTGGACTGGAAACAAAGCTGAAAGCCAGGGCATACCGCAGATGAAAGGAGGACCGCATGTAGCATGTTAAATCCAAAATGACTTTGATCTTATATTGGTTTTAGTGGACTGAGGCTGTTTTTTTATTTTGAGTCTGGTTGGGCCAGTTTTTTTTCATTCTTTTTCCCCTTAATCATCATGCAAGAGAAGAACCCATTTGTAATGTCTTTCTATTTATAGGAAAAGTAGACAAAAATACAAGTGAACCCTAGTTTCTCCTCTCACTATACAGCAGCAGAATGGCTCTGAGACCGCTCATGCTACTAGTGTATATTGTGCCAGTATCTGCAAGGGGAAATAAACATTTATTATGCTGCACGATCATGACAGTGATATATCAGAGCAGTTCATGCGAATGCATTTCATTAAATATGGCAGTGCCCTTGTTCAACTGAATGGCTGCTTGTTACTCAAATTGCCAACACGTTTCCAGGCACCGTTAAATGCAAATACCCTCCACAAAGGTAATTGACGCTCTAAAGTCTACTTATGTTGTCTGCTCACCTGAAGGTGTTGTAGAATCAGCCATCGCCTGACAACCATTAACAATGCAGTGGAGTGACTGTAATTAGGGAGAAAGGTACGTGAAAGAATGGGTCGTTTTTTTAATGAAGCCATAAACACAGCTTCAATTTCACCGGCAAGTGTTTGTGTGAAGACAACACTGTGCAGCTGCGAGCCTACACCTACACCCGCCATGTACGTGTTCTGACTTTGGCCTTCTGTCTACCCCTTGCCTCTCTCCCAGTCTCTCACATCTGTTTATTAAAACCCTTCCTCTTCCACCCGTGTACTGTCTGTCCCATCTGTTGCGCCGTTTTTTAATACGCCTTTTCCTGACACACGTGTGCAGGAAATGTCCACAAGTGCTCTTCTTCTGTTATGAAGTGAGGTTTATTGCTGTCCTCTCCCAGCTCGAAACCCGAGCAGAGTCTAAGCCACATCCTCTGTTGTCATAAACCAGAGTACACGTTTCCGCTACAGAAGTGGTCACATAGAAACTTATTGAGCCAAGTAGGTCTGCTGGACTGAACAGTGTGGTCGCCACGCATTGGTGGAGGGAGGATGATTTCCGTCAGAAGGTCAAATGGGAGCCATAGCAGCTTTACAGTTACAGGTTGAGGATGGTAAGCTTTAGCGTTAGTGTATTTTCCATCTCTTGAGGCGGTCTTGCATTCATCATTGTTCTCTTTAGGAGAAACCTGTCACAACATTTGCCGTCTCATGTGGACCTTTATTTGATCCCATAGAAGAGACCAGTGAAATGTGAGCGTTCCCACTGAGAGACACTGAACATCACCTTATTGATTCCCACCTCTTCGGGGGCCCCATTAGCCATTAGCGTACAGCTTGACCTGGACAATGATATTGACATCATATCTGATGTTGCTTTCAAAAACGTATTGAGCTTCACATCCTTTATTTTTGTACCTTCTTTATTTTTGTCCCAATCTGATGTTTTGGCCGTGGCAGCGTTAGGTTTTGTTGTTGCTTATTATTTCAAGCGCTGTAGGAAGGGAGGAGAAGGGCTTCAGAAATGGTCACTGTTTACAGTCCAGAAATAGGGTCAGCTCTGGTTTGGACAATTACCACAGAAGCTGTTTGTTTTTATAAGTGAAGAAACAACCATTGAAATGCTCTTTTTCAGCATTACTGGAGCTCAAGAGAGGTTTTAATCAAACTTTTTTTTAGAAATGTTTTTCACACATCTCCTTTTTTTTATCACAGCCAACAGTCTATTTGTCAAGTGAATAATAAAATTCACCCAGCTATGCTTACTGTACTCTAAGTTCTTGTTCAAACACTTACTCAGTGATAATATTTATCTTGCCTGCATTGCTTCTTAGAAGGAAGAACTTATTGTCAACTTTAGACCAGGATATATTATCACAGTAGCTAAAATAATAGAGCACCACCCACTTTCACCACAAGTTAGCAAATAATGTTTTTAATCAGTAGATAACAATGATCAGACACACATACACAGACACACCACTTCCACGGAAGAGCACACATTGATGAGCTATGCAAAGAGGATTGTCCTTAATCACATTCACACATTGTAGTTTACGATTGTCTGTTTCTCTAATTTAATCAGTTTGCTTCAAAGCATAGAATGTAAATCCAGTAGGGGAAGAAACTGAGCTAAACCTGCAGTGAATCAAGGTTATGTTAATAAGTAATCCAGCTGAAGAAATGCTTTTTGAATTGGCCTACTTTATCTCCATTTTCACTTTATTTATACGCTCTCTTTCCTTTGTTAATTTGACCTATTCAGCACACCACTAAGAGCTGTATTTTGTCTGATCTCATCACAGTTTTATCACCACATCAAGTGATAAAACAATGGCCGGCAAGTAAGGGAAAGCACCCATTTACAAAGATGTCAGGTTTTTCCTGCTGAGTCAGCCTTTTAGCCGACACTCCTTCTGTGCAAACGCTGCGGGTCTGTCTCATATATTGTTTCAGGCTATTTGGATGTCCTCTAAAGCACCAATGGATGACCGAGGTGGTGGAGTGATGAGATGGGGATTGCCGCCAGTGGTTCAGGTCACAGGCCCGCAGTAGCTCAGTGTTGTGTAACCAGGCATTACGTAAGAGCGGGAGCTGCAGCCTCCAGTGAGTCCAGGAGGGCTCGCTGCCACCTCCGTACACCCAGGGAAGATTTCTTCAGAGGCGTTCATCAGGAACTTATTTATGGTGTGACACTGTAGTACGCCTCATTACTCACTATAGGTGATGCTGGGGTCGGGAAGTAATCAGCTGTATCTCCATGTTTATATCAACACAGCAGCCTGGTGTATCTCAAGTACTGGTGGCCTATTTTTATGTCACTCAGTAGCAGTAGCCTGGGAAGGCAAAGATGGCAGAAGCAGTGGTTGCACAAGACATCAGATGGGATATGGCATGAGTTAATAATCTAAAAGAGGATCTGTTATGATAAATTCATGTTGTTGTTTTTTTTTTTTTTACATTTTTTACTGTTATTCATTTGGAGGTAACATTTACTATAAAGTTCCCTCACTCCAGAAAGTAAGCAGAAAGGTGTGTTGGATCATAAACCTCAACTGGAAAATAGTGCTTCAGCACAATGTGGATCACTAATGACAATAAATGAAATATCTTCAGGTTTTGCTCTGTTGGTCGGACGAAACAAGCTATTTGAAACTTGCCCTTTTTTCCACTATGTTCTAACATTTCATAGGCTAAACAATCAATTAACTGAGGAAATGTTGAGCAGGTTCTTCGATAATGATAATGACAGATTGAACCTTATTGGTGGTTGTGTTTTGGCAGGAGGCCTGCAAAGCTTACTTGCAGCAGCTGTGAAAATGATGTGGCTCTGTATATTACAGTTTGCTGACACCATCTTGTGTGACTGAACTCTTGCCTTTCTCATAAAGTCTCCATGGTAACAATTATTCCTCCTTAGTCCATTAATGGGCTTTTAAAACGCAGGAAGCCAGAGACCTTTAAGGTACAGTAAACACCTTTGGGATTGGCATTTAAGTCTTTGGACAGCTGTGTTTGTTCCTGTCTCTCTCTCTTCCAGCCCCCCGTCTCTCTTCCCTTGTTATCTCTGCCTCTCTTTCTGTCATGTTCAATCTGTTGTGCATTAGAGGAATTTCTAAGATCTGGGTTAAACTGCATCTGAGGGAGCTACAGCCAGAAGGCAAACTGGGCAGATTTTAGGGGGGAAGGGCGAAGACATGTCTTTTTAGGGAGATTTTGTCAGCATATGTCCACGCTCGGTGTTGTGGTGAGAGTTGTAAAGGAAAAAAAAAGCAGACATGTAGCATTTTTTTTTTTACAGAAGCCAAAAGAGTGCAGAGTTAGGTCATTATGTCTTCTGTGATCTCACATTTCAGGAAACAAGCCAGCTGAATCAGACTTTCAAAAGAGTGCTGGTGACTAAGCTCACATAATGACTTGAAAATCCCATGACGGGCCAATACAGGAAGTTTTGCTGCGTGCCTTGAGGGCACAAATCTCACCTTCACACTCCGTCCTACAGCTAGCGCTCAGAGGTGACATCGTCTGTCAGCTGGTTGCACCGTGCGAGCAGTTCTAATACACGTCTTACTACATGCGTCGTTTTGAATGATTACAACATGTCAGTGTTAACACTCTATAACACCACACACAATGATTCTGTCACATTATCAAGGAACTAAGACAGATCAAGTTTCATTTCAGCATCTCAGGGCTACAATAAATAGGATTTTCACAATCAGTTGATTTACCGTTTATTTTCTTGGTTAATTTGTCAATCAAAATGTGTGTACATGCGCAAGGTGACACCTTCACATATCTTGATTCGTTCAGGCAGCAATCCAAAATACAGCGTGTGTAATGTACCTGAAACACAGAGAAGCGACAAGCTCAAACAAATATTTTTGACAAAACACTTGTTACAGGTGGCTCTACCACCGGCTTCAGCTTAGAATATCACATGGGTTGTGAAGTGAACTTTAAAAAAGGGGGAAACGTCCCCTCTTTGGGTTATGAATCAAGTTGCAAATCGGAAAATCCTTTTTGACATGAACAAATTCTAAGGACCTTAAGAAAGGAAATTATGTAAGCACACATACGTTGACATTCGCGTCACATTCCTGTCACAACCCATGAATGTCCTCTTTGATTCCGACTGTGACAGGTAAACTTTTTTAGGTAGTTAGATCAGACACAAGGTCATATCCTGTCAGTTTCTCTTGCATTTCAACTTAATACTTATTGTTCATGACATTTCTTCTTTTACTCGGTCAAAAAATGTCAGCGGTTTGATACGTCATCTGTCATGAGCTGCTGGTGTTTTGACCCTGCCTTCTGCTCCCATCCAACCCTCTGTCTGGGAACTTGTAGGCTAATGTTCTTGTTTTGGCACCAGTATGGCTCAAGGCTTATTCTGCAACAAGCTAAAACTCAGAGAGGAGTTTATTTTTTATTTTTAAGGAAGAAGCAGCAGTGACAGTTCGTGTGTGTCAAAATGGAGGTTCATCGTGTCTTGATCATCTTATGCCACAAGAGTTCAACACAAGACGACAGCGAGTTGCTCTTCCTGGCAGAGTGGAACCTCAGGGGTATTTTACTTTCAGTATGAGTGTGATATGCAGTGTTTTCTTGTCAGATGTTTATTTAAATTGACCTGTAGTGATGTCCACCAGATGAACAAAAAAAGAATTGAAACTCAACAATAACCACTGAATGACAGTCATGAGAGGTATCAAGTAGTTTTAGA
>NW_023339718.1:15206670-15213976 GCF_004916995.1 Morone saxatilis
TGTAAACTGTGTTTCGATAAAATAATTCACGTGAAATGTCGACCTCCTTTAGGTACTGTTGCTAACGGAGTCTAGCATTTTGTTCTCGCACAATAAATATGGGAGATTCACCCCTCAAAATTACCTCTTTAAAACAATCGGTTCCTGATTTCAGACACTATTGGACAAAAGCTCTCATTACTAAAAATCTGTCACAAGCAAATTTTTGTCAACCTTAGCTTCCAACCATAAAAATGTCTCTAAATGACTTATAAATGTTTGTATATGACTTGTTTTATTCTAATTTAATTTCCTTCTGGCATTACACCATGTCAATTCTTAGTTTTCTTACTTGAACAAGCAAAACTAAGGCCAAATGTGTGCTTTATTGTTTGTACTGTAAAACTTTATGTTTCACTTTTAACATGATAAGGGAAACAGCCTTTAGGAGGCCTAACTAGTGTGTTAGCAAATGTATATCTTAGATAATGAGTTTGTGTTGTTTTTTTTTCACACAAGTTGAAACCCCACACAAAATATAGTTAGCCAGTAAAAACACTCAGTTATATTCATATTGTTTAATCCATTCATCTCTTACACTTGCGTGTGTGTTTCCTCTTTTATATGTGGAGCATCTCTCTTACTGCAGCCCCCATGTTCATTGTTTCAACATGTGGAGAGATCCAAAGCTTGACAGGCCTGCTGTGCCTAGTTATGGTTGCTAAGCTATTATTGGACAGTCTTTGTTCAGGGGAGGAGTCTAGCCAGGGCTGAATAGCTTAACCATGACATCAGCATTAAAGAAGACATGTTCACATTTAGTGGGTAGTCGTCCGTGTTCATATTATGTTTGAAATCGCCCACTATAATTGTAAATGGCATCAAACTGCCTGCACAATCCCCTTAAATGGTTGTTTAGAAAAGGAAGTGACATAATGTAACAGATATGTTTTTTAGAGTCGGAGTCGCTCACATTCCCTAACTATAGACACAGATGTGGTTCTCAGGGAGTTTGGAACAAACTGTTCATCAAACTATTTTTGGTTCCTGTTCCTTGAAGTTATAAATGTACTGCCAAGCTGTGCTCTTGAATCTTAATAGCAAACACTATTCAGATTATAAATTAACTTTCCTGTGAAAGAGTCACATGTCTGTTTATTGAGTTTAATGTTTAAGGAAATAAATCTCATGTCTTAAGGAGGGAACATTGTTTAAAATGTATGTGTGGGCTGTTTCTCACACTGGTTAAAATAGGGATGGATGATTTCCCCTTTGACCAAACATTGTTAAATAAATGGTGTGGGTGTTCTGCATATGTATAACATGCACTCATGTCATGAATCACTTTAAAAAATAAACATAAAAATAAATCTTGATTATTATTTTTGCCCTCTTTCCCCAAAACAGGAGCCCTGACGAAGGTGAAAGAGAGCCAGAAGCATGTGGAGGAGGGCAAGATGGACCGGGCACAGGCGGAAGACATCAACGAGCGCTGCAACATCATCTCCTGTGCCACGCTGGCCGAGATCCAGCACTTCCACCAGATCCGCGTGCGCGACTTCAAGGCCCAGATGCAGCACTACCTACAGCAGCAGATCGCCTTCTTCCAAAAAATCACAGGCAAACTCGAGGAGGCTCTGCAGAAATACGACAACGCGTAATAGACGGCTCCTCTCAGCCCGTCGGTTTAGACCTTGGTGATCCATGACCGTGCACCTGCTCGGCCCAGCCAGTGGAGTTTTGGCAGACAACAGCCAGTATCAAATGCTGCTGAGCGCTGTTCATCCAGCAGGGAGGGACGTTCAAGGAGATTGCACTCTAGTGAAAATGACATTTCTACCAAATCTGGGTTTCTGTGTGTGTTGGCCACATTTTTTTTTCAGGGGGGTGACCAGATGTCCTTGTTTAAGAGAGGACGTGTAATTTAATGAAGTTTAGCCAACTTGTAATACAAACTTTTGCCTTTTGATTTAATGAAAATCAGCGATAACGATGGATGTGGGTGAATTCAATCTAATCAATGTTATGACCTGCAGAGAGAGAGAGATCCTTGTATCCACTGCTGCTTACACGCCCGGTGCAAGATTTCATATATTAAGTGTTTTTAGCCTTACAACACTGTTTTTAAGTGCAGCAACACACCAGTGGCTAACACACTGCCTTTTGGAAAACACTCAAGCCCTTCCTGGTATCTCCCTCCTTGGACAAACAGGACGAAATGTTTACAGTCTCCTCGCTGAGCAGCCACTGTCCCCACTGTCTCGCTGTGCCTTCTGATTACATCTCTCTGGTCATTTTTGTTACTAGTTACTAAAAATAAAAAAGCTTTATATACTGTATATGTAGAAATATATTCTATTTGTTTTTACAATGCTACAAGATTTTGCAGTCTTTGAAAAGAAATAATTGATCACTGTGTTTTGAATGAGGGCAGTGTCTCTTGTGGGAGATAATATTGCTTGATTGTGCCGTTCCCCCCCCCAGTGGCCACAGGGATTAATTTTCAACACGCACAGTGTGACAAAATCAGGATCAAGAGAAGATTATCTGCTTTGACAATAGGAACCCATGCCTTACACACGGCACAGCCAGCACTGGTGCTGATTTAAGCTTGCAGAATTTAAGGGACGAGTATAATGGACACTTGCAACGCCAGATACCTGAATTTCTACCATCAGAACGTCGATTTTTAGGCTTAGTTTTGGGGTAGTGTTCAGAAGCAGGCGGATAGAGGATAGAGGGTTCCTCGCCTGTTTTAATGATGCAGTCATTTTAATAGCACACTTCTAGACAGACTGTACTGCTGTTTCTAACCTTTATGATGTTGGTTGCATCATGAAGAGGTTAACATAGAGGCAGAGACACAAATAAATTCCTCATTCACAGAAAGCTGTTGGTCAGTCGTGTGTGTTTCTTTCAAGTGCTTTAAATATGTGATCACCCTTGTCTTTTGTTCTTGCTTATTTGATTCAACTAAATGTGTCTGATCACTTCTGTCCAGACCCCGAGCCTGACTACAGTGAAGAACATGAGGGGGAAAGACAATAAAAAAATTGTGAATGTGCTGACAGGTTAATTTGCCTTTTAACGGTCCCTTCAAAGTCCCTCAGACACTCGCACTGTACAATTTATACAACCCGTGTAATGTAGCCACAGGATCACTTTATAATAGCAGGAAGACGGAGAGAGAACAAACTGGATGGCTCTGCAGGTTTCCTTGGCTGCATCCCTGGAGGACTGGTGTGCCGTGTCAATGTTTCATGCCAAGCTCACAACTCGGCTCGCAGATCTGCTGACAGCGCAGAGCCCGGCCAGCCATCTGGGACATCTGGCCACTGTTAGAAGTGCTGGAGCGGATGACAGTGAACGTGTTGTGAACAGGAAAAGGTCAAAATTAGTGAGGGGAGGTTCTCTTTAGCTGTCATCACCATCACCACCACCACCTATAACCGAGACAACCAACATTGCTTATTGGAGATAACGTATTCTCCTCGCACAGGCGATCTGCACGGTGACAGTTCTGTGCAATGCTGGCCCGTTGTTTGCTATCTGGAGGCAAATACACGTTTCTTTTTTTACCCGATGAGAATCCAGTTTGACAGATGTGATGGTGAGTTAACAGATAGCAGCAGCTTCCATCAGCACTGGGTCATAAGAAGCAGCCACCCAGTTCTGTAAATGTGTTTATATGGTAATATCTTCCCACCAGCAGTTTATGTGCTCTGTCCTCTTCTGCCACTGCTTGAAACCAGAATATAGAGTAGGAAAGGTAGGAAAGGTTACCAGCTGTATATTCTCCTGCAGAGATATCTAATTCAAGGCCAATAATATTAATTAAATGTATTGCGATGCTGCTCAGTGCTGTGATAAAAGGCAACCAGCCATTCTCTCAGTCTTTATGTATAGTTAATGAATCATTTTAAAGGGATAAGCGGATGCCTTTTAATTCCAGCCAGTCTACAGCCAACGCAAGCAGCTCAGTGTGGTTGTATTTAAGCACACAGGTGCTTTGAGCTAAATGCAAACATTAGTGTGCTAACATGCTCTCAGTGGCAATGCTAAAATGCTGATGTTTAGCATAGGGTTCCCCACAGCATTTTCACCCCTTCTTCCATATTCCACATAGTGAGACGATATTCTACATTTTGATTGGCTCTACTTTTCAAAAGTCACTGCAGGACAGATGCTTTTATAAAATCTGGTTTTCATCCAATGGCTGCAAAGAAACCAGGAAGGCTGTCAGATTTAGGTGGAATATGATGGAAACTGACAAAGAAAAGCAAATAGAGCTACAACAAAGACTGGAAAACCACTTAAACTGGGTGAAACCGGTGGAAGGTGACTATCGCAGATAATTACAGACCAACATAGGAACTGTGAAACTTTGGCTTCCTTTTTTTGAAGTTACACATTATATCAAACTTTTAGACTAAAATGCGTAAAGGGTCCCACATTGTCCCACACAAACATACTCTTTATCCCACATTTGGTTTGTTGTGATCCATCCAATAGTTGGACATTCCTCCAAAAAACAAAAATGTCACTGTGTTGGTAGAAAAGTCTGGGAATCACCAATGTCAGTTTCACCCTCCGGGAATCACAAACATCTGTAGAAAATGTCATGGCAATCCATCCAGTAGAGATATTTCAGGTTGGATTAAAGTGGTGGGCTGACTATTTCCATCTGCAGAGCTACACTGTTAATAAAATTATATCCTGTCATGTGGAAGCTAAGTCTGCTTGGAAAGTGCAAAATCTCACCATCTCCTTTCTCCTTTCCCGTCCTCTACTTTTCTATTGCATCTCCGGTTTTCATTTTCAATGTGTACTCGACAAGATGCGCACAGCCTTTAGTAATCTCATCCCTCAGGCCTTCTGTCAATACTGCCAATGCTCGGGGAAATGGGTGCTCCTGTTTTTACATTCTTGCTCTTCCTGGCTTTGGTTGTTCTGAATTAGTAAAACTGATAACATTAGGCATATGTAACAAAAAAAAAACAAGTTAGGTTGACAGTTGTGAAAGTAACGTTAGATCGACACCTTATAAGAACAATGACGCTGTAGTGTTTTTTGGGTTTCTGCATGGTTGTTTAGTGCAGAGCATGCATAACCTCGCAGAGTGCAACCGTTTTGTGTCAGGTCGTCGTCTTCAGTGCAGTGCAGTTATTCTAAAATAGCGGAGGGGGGGCTGGTTTCTTACTCACCACAGTGTAGCAGACAGGAAACAACGGCCCTCGAGTCAGACTTGGATTTTTGTTGAGACAGAACAGTGTCAGCAGCTGACCACATTCCACAGACACAAACGTCAAAGTGTGTGAAACCGATTGCCACAAGAGAGCCGGAAATACCTTCCAGATGCTGCAGGGGAGCATGATAACCGAGCATGACACAAGTGTAATCACTGAAGGGTGGAAACATGAAGGATACAAGAGACTGAGTGTGATTTTCTGGAGGATTTGTTCTGGCAGAGTTTGTAATTGAGGCATTTGTTGCATATTAACTCCAACAAGAAACATTGCGCGTCCAAAATAAGTTGTCATCCCTGCTCCTGTGAGACTTGGCTTGCTTCCTTTTGGCCTTGCAGGGTCTCTCTGGGATTCACTGAAAGTAACAAACATTCTGTACCTTTGTCGTCAGCGTGTGATGACCCAAAAATGAGAAAATCGGAGAACCTCTTGCTGCTCATTTACTGCTCTCATACAAGAAGAAAAAAAGTAATAATTTGACAGCATATTCAGCAGTTGAGTATTTTTTCTGTTTTTATAAGACTTGTTTGCACATTCTAGAAATGGGTTTGTTATCCACGAGTTTCAATCGTTGGCACAGAGAAGCATAACAGTAGTTGAGAGTTTCCCCCCTCTAATGAACTGGCACTGACGCCACATTTGACCACATTGCTTTCATAAGGACTGAATCAGTGTCTCGAGATCGTTGCGTAGATTACACCCAATTCCTGTTGCACCCTCCCTGTGCAACACTGATTTCACAGTGAAACAAAGAAACAAGGACAAAAATCTCTTAAATTGGGCAGGCTCATTTCTATGTGTAAAACTGTATGTGTTTGTCAGTCACAACCTAAGCTTAGATCGCACCATAACACCTGTACATCTGCTAACTAATACACCCTCAACTCTTCACCTACCTCTTAAAACCACTAACAGTCTCATGACATAATTTCACACTTAATGCCACTGTGTGTTGGACCTTGACTTCCTCTCATTGCTTCACCTGATTAAATGTTACATTATAATGCCAGGAAATGCCCTGAGGCAAACCACAAAGATTTAATCCCTCACATTTCTTCTTGAAGTATTACTATACAGAAGGAGGAAGCGCAAAACCAAACACAGGATTTCTGTTAAAAGGACATTGTTCTTTTTAGATTGGAGTACTATATTTCAAGTCAAGGTGTCATTATGAAAAAACAGAAGATGTTGATATTGCATGGTGTGTTGAAACAGCTGCTGTTTGGCGCTCCCCATTGCGCCAGTAGTAAAAGACATTATAGTTGTTTAGCGTTGTTCATTTCAGCTGTTCTTCCTTTAACTTTAACTTGTCCAAGTTGTACGTTTTGGGAATTTGGGCTTTAATTCAGTTCTTCCTGTATGATATGATTTTATGACAGTAGAAATACAGCATGGCAAGGCAGCACAGTGGTTCAGTGGTTAGCACTTTGTGGAGTTTGCATGTTCTCCCTGTGTGTGTGTAGGTGTTCTCCGGGTGCTCTGGCTTCCTCCCACAGTGCAAAGACATGCAAGTTAGGTTCATTTGTGACTCTAATTTGTAGGTGTGAATGCTTGTTTGAACTGGTATTTTTGGCCCAATGTCAGCTGGGATTGGCTCCTGACCCTCACAACCTGGTTGAGCTTTTAGATAATAGCTGGATGGAAATACAACATTTATTTTACAGGTACAAGTAATCCACCAAGAATGGATGTTTTTGATTTGCCACTGTAGTGCCTTGCCAGATGACTGTTGACATTGTAAGATGGCAAAATTTGAGCTAACTTAACTTGAACTTTTTTTCCTGGGCGATCCTTTGGTCTTTATCCCCTGATCTGCCACTTGGGGTAGCGGAAACAAGCTCTGAACACAGCACTGACATATTTTTCCTATATTTTAAAGCCAGCTTAGGTAATGTATTTCAGAAGAATTTTTGTTATATTTGTTGAAATTCTTTTTTACATCTAGACAGAAATCTACGGAGCCCCCCTGGTGACATTGGATAAAAAAAAAATAATGCGTGGCCACGCGTTTCATTTTATTTTAATATAGGAATGAATTACAACACAACACAACACAACACACAAATGAGACTGATTTGCGG
>NW_023339718.1:15214076-15214505 GCF_004916995.1 Morone saxatilis
TCACATACAAGTGATTCATTGTTAATATAAGAATATAAATTATAGCCACACACGACAAAGAATAAGTGTATTTCCCAAACATCAGACTATTTCTGTAATAGTCAGGCTGCAATTTAAATAATGAAACTGACAGGAATGTTAAATATATTCCAGGGTTTTAGTTAATTAATGCCAATAGACATAGTCAGAATCCACATGTCATAATGTGCAAATGGAGACATGTTTATCAAGATATTCATCACTTCAGGTGTGCATCTTGAAAAAGCACCTGCACATTTAAAATTAAAACTGACGGGAGTAGCACTTCATAATGCGTTGCCTCAGGAGTAATTGTATTATCGTGCAGTTCATCTTTCTTGTCTGGGAGATCAAATGGTTCATTATAACATTGTGATCCATATTTTAGGAATTTTGGTTCTTTATTCTTTC
>NW_023339718.1:15214524-15215928 GCF_004916995.1 Morone saxatilis
TTTTTTTTTTTACAGTGTTGGCACTAAATAATAATAACATGCGGGTCGATTGTGCGGGTGCTGTGAAAGATAAAATCATGCATTGCAAGTCACCCCTCCCTCTTTGTCTGTACATGTAAGACAGAAGCAAACTTCAAGTGCTGTTTCTGTTCTGTCTGTCTGTTTTTTTTTTGCAGAGTTCATGCTTTTGGAATGTGAGGCGTTTGCCTGTACTCAGCATATTCCTGCTGGAGGGGGATTCTGGCTGGATCTGTTTTCAATTACAGCCGGGTCTGTGCTGGCCTTTGATCAGAGTCTGGGCCGACTGAGGCAGAGGGGAGACCCTGTCCTGACACAGCCGACAGACTCAGGAGCAGAGGGGATAGTGAGCACTGAGGCTCTGAGCTGAACAGATTCTCATTCTCTGGGGGAAAAAAACACAGAACCACTCCCTCCAACGCCAGCCTCACATGACAGTCCCAGTGGTACAGTCCCTTTATGAAAAACACTGTGTGTGTATGTGTGCAAGTGTGTGTGAGGAAGCATGTGTTAAGTCCTCCTGGCCACCACCTGAGACTTGTTTTAAGTTGGTCCCCTGTGACTTTTTCATTATAGTTTCACTTTTTCTTAATCTTCTTAATATTACAATTGAACCCTAACTCATTAAATTGGAGTTGATAGCTCCACTTAAACATATGTGATACCCACATGTACGCCCAAAAATTCCCCAATATATATGTGTATACATATATGTCTCTGCAGGTGTAGGAAAATTACATCTTCACTCTCTCACTTTCTGTCATATGAGACCTGTGTTAATGCCTAACTGGAAAGTTTGGTCAATGTGGTTATCTTCTGACAGCTGATGATTTGATGGTAGCTGCAAGATGAGGTCAAACATGTTCCTCTTGTTTAAACCAAAGATTGCATCAACCTTTTGTCTTTCTCTGTTGTTTGCTTAGCATGCAACATACCTAAAATATTTAATATGTCTCATGTCATGTTTCTTAATGAAACTGAAAGCAACTGATGTAGTTAAAGTATGTGTCAGTGCTGAAATTTAATTAAGTCTAACAAGCACACCCATGGGGCCACATTGCTTGGCCAGAGGTTTACTGCTCACCACTTAACTACACTTTCCAGCCAGTGAATATCAATTAATCATAATTATTTTGATCTGCACAATATTCTTGTTCATTATTTTTTTCTTATCATTATTATGTTTTTATTTTACTGTGTGAAACAACAGAAAAACCGCTGAAAACAACCTTTAACTCAGTTAGTCCCACATTAGATAATGACCAAGTCGCATTATAAGCTCTTCTTGGTCTTGCAGGAAGCACGATTAGACAAACATGTGGGCCTGGTCTGCAGCTCCCATGAGATCATCCACTGACCTCAGCACAGCAGTATCCTGCCCACTCC
>NW_023339718.1:15215946-15230658 GCF_004916995.1 Morone saxatilis
CTAGTACTGGAAAAGGCTCAGACTAAGCTACACCCTGCTTATAAAACATTATTTTAGGCTAAAATCACATTTGCTGTGTCTAAAAACGTGTACTAGGCTTAATCTAACTTAGAGGGAAAACAGAATGTGCCAGTTTTTGTAGGAAGCTATGGTTTGAAAAAGCAGAAGAAACACAGCAAAATATGTTACCTTTGGGTTTATTTGGTACTGGCATGATAAAATCAACATTCTGCCAAAGCCACACCCATTGTCAGTGTTACTGGAAACTACAGAATAAAAGCACATATGTCTACGAACTGAAATAGTTTTAAGACGTAAGGCTCCATCCTGCCTCTATCAAAACTCTCCATTGTATAGTTACTTTCTTGTTAATAGCGGATACTAATGTTTTTTTTTAAAATAGTAGACATAAACAAATCTGCTGTGGATATTCGCAGCCCTCAGAGTTTTGTAAGTGTAACCTAATGTTTCAGGTGACGTCCCTGACCTTTCCTCTCTTGCCACCATCAGCACAGAATTTCCAGATCGAAGGGACAGATTGCAGAGGCGTTTTGTGAGCATGTTCGTTCTCCCCTGGGGGCACGCACACTTGGACACAGGAGCTTTCCTCTTACACCACCTGGGGGGGCATGCATGGACTCAAGGGGATAAACTTGTTTGAACCAAGTGCAAATCAGGAACATTTTCAGCCTCATGACTGGTAGGGCTCTAAGAAAAGACAAATATTCTATTCCTTGTCTGTTCTGTGCAACATTGTTGTATTGTGTGAACATGAATATGACAGCCTCTGTGCCATGGCCTCTAAACATGTAGTCTTAGATATAAAATCTGTGCTAGTACGGCTTTCACCTTTAGAGACTTACATTTGTACGTTTTCTTGTTTTCCATCACTGACAATGCATCATGGGAAGTGTTGTGTTTTTCTATTTATTTAAGGAAAGAGAGGAGGACATGCTGTGTGTCCTGTACCTGGCAGAATGTTCAGGAATGTGGGAGCACTCTGCATTCTTTAGCCCCGGTTTTGTTTTTATAGCCCTCACACAGGAAGCTCACTCCGGTGGGGCCTCATTCATGCAGTCTGAAAAACGCTGACTGCCCTCCCACCCCCACCTCTCTGGCTGCTCTCCAAGATAGACACACACACACACAACACACATTTTTTGCCTTTGTGGGCCAATGTGCATTCTCCCCTCCCCCTTCTCCATCAGAGTTTCATTTATAGCTCTAATTACAATAAACAAGCAAGAAGAAACAGAGAAGAGGCCACTTCCCCCCGCTCGCACAATTATTTCCTCACTCAGGGACAGAACCACTCGAACGTCTGTCAATCATACATATGTATTTTCTTGTTTACAAAATAAACTGTATGTGTGCGGCGGTAAAGTTTACTTACCGTCAGTCCAGAAATCAGGCGAAATGTGAGGATCCCTGCTGGAAACGTCTCTGTTTTTAAGCTGTGTTCTTCAAAATGAAATTATAATTGTGAGATATTTAATAATAATCTAAAGTCAGAATGACTAGTGGGGTAGTCTGCACTGGCACAAGGTCAAAACCTAAAAACGCTAATATTCATGTTCCTCTATCCTATCGGGAGAACGTAGACTAACCAGAACCTCTGTCCACTTTGAGTGCTTGTTTTGTCTCCTGTAAGCTGAATTCGAGAAAGTAACCCAAAACTACGGCATCTTTTTAATATTTCTTTGTCATGACACCCCGCGTATAGGGACGGGATGTCGGCATTATCTTGGATTTTGCACATTTTAACCTTAAAAATAGCCTCTTAAATAACGTAAGACCATCAAAATGTCACTAATTTAAAAGGGTTCCCCTGATCTTTCTCTCCGTGTGACTTACTTGTCCTCTCTCTTATAAAATGTAGTCAAGCACACTTTTTCTCTTTAACACACACACACGTGCTGACCAGCTAACCGCCCTCTTTGTCCAGTGCCACCCACAGACCACAGTCGACCACAGTCATCAAATATACCAGCTGACATGGACTACTGGTGGTCTGACCTCTCTTACACACCAACTCCTACTGTACAGGTTCATTGTTCACAAGCTCACACATGGACATGGATCAGTTCCATGGGCTGGTGCCATTGAGGAAGTGACTCTGGCTCATTAGTTTACACATCAATAGTCCAATCACATCACATCTCGCCTCTTATATTCCACTCCACACTGACAGGGGATGATTGGATGATGAGAATATACATCATGTGGGACTTGCAGGGCTTCAGGCCAAACATCTGATGCATGACATCTGTTCGCTGTACGATCCCACTGTGGATGAATATGTTGACCGCCTTTGACAGGGAGTGACCAAATCAATGGGGAGTGGTGCACGTGGGAGTTGACCACATGTGCGTTTGTGTATGTGTGTTGGTACTCTGTGTGAATGAGTGTGTTGGCTGCTGATAGATGTTAGATTACACAGGAACACTGACCTGATTTCTTAGGAAAAGTTAGGCTTCGAAATCAGGTAATACGCTGCAACCACTAAGACCAAAGGGTTAAAATATTGCCTCCAGTTTGCAGGAGAAAAAAATAACCATTTGGAACACAATTATGCAAAATGTACTGCAATAACTTAATCAAGAACACCTCCAATATTGTTAGCCTAAATTGAATAAAAGGCTGAAAATAGGGGTTTTATTTAATTTAGAGAAAGAATTCAGTCCTACAAAGACAAGTCAGAAGAAGAAAATGCAAGTACAGACCCACATTTATGCTATACACTGCTGTCATATACCATTTACCAAAAAGTGTCCCAAAAGTTACAGATGAGGGATTAATCTGTCCAGAACAATCCCTCGCTTACCATTTACTCACTCCTGCAAAACCGCAAGAGACACTCAAATGAGATGATTAGATGCCATCGTTTTCCTGGCCATGTATATTACTTGCAATATGTGCATGACCTGTTTCTTTTTGGTGCCATTTCAGAACACATCAGCCACTTGCAGAGCACAGAGAGAAAGCATTGCTCACTGCCAAGAAAACAGAGAAAAGCCTGTCAAGGAATCAAGCAGCTAATCCTTTCCCCGAGCAGATGAGAATTGCACAGTTTAGCAGCAGATAAAACAGCGGCTGATACTGATGCCACATGGGTAAAGAGCTCTCGGAAGGAGGAAAGCAAAAAATAAGCGAGATTGCAGAGTAGCTCTTTGCTTTACTTCATCATTTGCGCAACAGTGCTTTTTTCCTAAAAGGCAACCACCGTGGCTTTCAACACCAGCACGCTACATTCTGAAACCCTTTGCGGTATTTTACGTGTCTTGATGAGCTTTTATGAATAAAACTAAATGACACTTTGTGGATGATGGTACTTCAAATGCACAGACATTGTTAATCTTGCAATAGTTTATAAGATGAGAGAGAAAAGGAAGTCTTTTTAGAAGTGAAACAGTCTTTGTAAAAAAAATTCAAATGGCAGTCGAATTGATTTAATTAACCATCTGGGTTTGTCTGTGTGGAACTCTATTAAACCAAACGAGCCATGGCTCCTTTGTCTCTCTTAGTCTCGTCTTGCAGGGTGCTATTGTTCTGTAACCCTCTGCCCCACAATTACCATCCCTTAAATTATGATGATCACTCTGTGATCTAATATCTGAGGGCACGGACTCATCTTGACTAATTATCTCTCTGTGACTCTCTCAGTTTCTCTCACACATACATTGGGATATTAGTTTGTATTGTAACCTGTATTAGCTCACTTTTTGACTGTCAATATCACAATTTAAAGGGTGGAGTGAAAACTTTGTGGTGTAAACCTGTGAGTGTGTAACATTGCAGACAGTTCGAGGAATCTGACCTCTCTGAGTGTCAATGTGACCGTTTCCTGCCAGACATCCCCGTTTTGTAACTCCAAATAACATGCCCTCAGCATTTTCTCTACCCTAATTTCCTCTTTTTAAGGCTATAATTTGACTGTTGGTCATAGAAGTACAACTCACTCAGGCTTTTAAGAATTTGGATGACCTTAATTTACAGTTGTAGTTGATGCAAACTATATAGTTTTATATTAGTTATAAATATAATAACACTTAAATTCACCTTTAATAATAAAAATGTGCAATAATATGTCACTGCATTAGCTGGAAGCATCATAACAGATGTAAGATCTCTTTAGCAGATGACGTTAAAGTTCAAACTGATAATGGGCTCTGCTGCAGACGTCTGTAGGTGGAGGCACGTTAGTTATTCAAAGCAAAAAAGGATCTTAGATTAGATACAATGTAATGTTACACTGTGATACATACCTTTATAATATTGAATCAGTAGTGTGTCAAGTGGCAAACTGGTTTGGTATCTACAAAACTAGTGACATTCCCATCATCCTCAGCTGCCCTTTGTGTTTTGTGCTGATGAGCAAATGTAAGAACACTGACATGGTAAAATAAGATGGTTATCATGCTGAAGTTAGCACTCAACTCAAAGCACCAGTGACCTGAGTACAGCCTTGCTGAGCCACTAGCATGGCTGTAAAACTCTTCTTTTCCAAATAAATGGATCAGTGAATTAAAGAGACTCTGTGAATGCAAAACCTCTTATTGTTTTACATGTTGTAACTTTCGCTCCACTCCAAATTGTCCAAATCAGTAATAAGGTCTTGAAAACTTTCTTGAAATCCTGACAGAATGTTTTAAACCTTTACTTACCCTCACACTGTGTGAGGTGAGGCAGTATTTCTGCTAACGATGAAGTCGTTAAAATCATGAGATTCGGTCAATAGTCACCATGTAGTGTTACAGTGAAAATGTGACAATTAAATGTTGGACTTATATCCAATCTTTTGCCTCTGTTTCCACCCTCTTTTACAGCCTGTTGCGTTCCACCAGACACGATTGTAAATCTGACATGACGTGCAAAACAAACCATGCAGTTCTGCAAATGATTTCAGGCAATAAATAGAGTGTGAGCTGGCTTGTTGTAGTCTCCGGATAGTTTGAGTATTAGTCTTTCAGATCATAAGCATTCCTAAACACAAAAAGGGAATCTCAGCATGTATAACAGATGAGGATAGTCTCACTGAGGTTGTGAGTGCGTGTAGACGTGTACATGTTCACACTTACACGCTTGTGATGATGAAAGCGCTCAAGCCGAGCTGTTTTTGCCACAAACAAGCAATGTTGGTTTGAGGTTGGATTTTTATGTGTGAAGGGGTGTGAGTGGGTGATCGAATTCTTCTAAATTCTTCCACACAAAATCCCCCTCTTTTGTGTCTGTTGAAAAGCTGCGACAGTCATACTTTGCAAACCTCACTGACACATACGATGCGTTTGTGCCATATCATCATCACTGCACTCTAGTCTCAAATGTTCCGAGTAACTAGGATTGAGGCGAGGGACCTGATCATACTGAACTGTCATTCACGTTTAACCTGCCTACAAATCAGTTTGAATCACTAAAAAAAACATGGATGAAAGGTAGTGATTCAGTGGTCTGAAGCTAGGCTAGCAAGACAACACACCAGGGCTGCCTTCGCTGACTATCATTTGGTACATTTGCTCATGGTGGGCAAACAACCAGTCAAATTTCAACATACTTAAAGGTCCAGTGTGTAACATTTAGGAGGATCTATTGGCAGATATTAAATATTTTATCTACAGGTCACCTTCTGTGGAGGCCACCATGTTTCTACAGTAGCCCAGAACGGACAAAGCAAACACCGGTTGCAGAAAGGGCCTTTTGTGTTTTTCTTGAGTCTGACGGCCACCGTAGTTTCTCCTACACACTTGATAGCCCGTTCTCAGTCCCAGGACGGTAAATACAGACGCGAGCGTGTTCAATTAGCTGTAATCTGCGACTTGGAACTGCTGGATGCCACTAAATCCTACGAACAGGTTCTTTAAGTCAATTCTGATTCTCTGATTCTGAATTGACAAATTGGGGCTGAAAATGTATCTTGTTTGTGGCTGGTGGAGACAGGATTGGTAAAGAACTTCAACCATTGTATCAGAGGAGCATGTGCATGCTCATGTTTAGAAGTACTATTTCTATTTTGCTGTTTTTGCTGATTGAGTTCATCGTTCCCCGCGCTAAATGTGTCAGACTGGACTCAACAAACTCCTGTTGTTCATGATAAACTGAACAATCTGCTGATGTTCATCCCGAGTTCTGTTGGAATTTCCTTTAAACAAATTACAATACTGTGGTTAACAACAGTGTAGTTATCCCAGTGAAGTTCCTGTTGGTTTGACATCATTGTGCTAAGTTTCCAACTCACATGTGATGCCATTGCTCACCACTCCTATTAGCTCATTTACTGTCAACAAGGCCATTTAGCACACCAGCACTGATTGTGTATGAATCCTGAGCTGGGTGCAATTATGATGAAACAGTGTGCATTCTTTATGAACTCACTGTAATCTTTATTGAACACCTGTGCACATGTGACAGACATCCTTAATGCCTCCAGCATTCAGTGTGTTTGTGGTCAGGAAAACAAGTAATTGCTTTCTTTGCATGATGCCATCAGTCATGTGGACTGACTCACAGCAGTGAAGCTTCAGCTGCAGATCCTCGCGCTTTTCCAAATTAGATTACATGTTTACCTTCTGGGTATCCACTGAGGTTTTTAGAGGACATTCGCTTTGGCAATGACACACTTCTTACTGAAATAGAAAACACAACACCTCAGCGCAGATCATGTGATGAAGTCCTGCTCATTTTATTGTTTTTTGGATGGGAGAAACCCACAGTTTAAGTAATTGCAGGAAACTGGGAGAAGTGATGATGATAATTAATCTTTTTCTAATTGGTCCTCTGGTGCAATGTATCTTTTGTTGCAACATGTAAAGTACCATTAAAAGGAGGCCCCAAAGGCTGCAAGTACAGTTTAAATTACAGTGATAGAGAAAACTGCCAGAAACTCATTTAAGTGGAAGAAATAAGGGACAATTTGGACACTACTAAATCTTGTTAGAGGAGAAATGGGCAGATACTAAGTAAAAAACAGCAGTTCATGCACGCACACACACAGTACGATTATGCTACAGTATAAAAGCTGAAAGTAATTCCATGCAAAAATTTTAAAGTGGTTTATTAAAAATATGGTATAAATAAATATGACACTTCGGATTACATCATTCAGATAAGACTGGAATAGAATGGATAGACACTTCTCTTCAGCACAAAATGATTTCATAACATATAAGTTTACAGTAGTTTTCTGTGACAGCTCATCTCCCATAGCTTGCCAGAACATATCAGAACAGTACCTTTAATTTACAGTAAATAAATCATTACAGCATCAAACAACCAAGGCCTACAGTAGATAATGTCAATAATCTAATGACACAAGTTAAACAGGCCTATCAGTGTTAAATAATTCATATAAATACCAGCACTCATTTCAGTCAAATAAATTCTCAGTTTCTGGTAATCTGTCTAGGAAAGACCTGTCCGTATTTGTTAAGGTTAATTCATTATGCTAGAAAATGCTGCTCGAATAAGAAAGAGATGGACAACTTATCCTATTGACAGACAAATCAAATGCTTCACCCCAGAAGCTCATGAAGAGTCCCAGACTACTGAGATTTTTTTAGGGTTAGCTGCTCTATCTCTTTAAAAGTAGGTGGACCCATCAATCTATTCAACTGCAGGGGAACCTGTGAATAGACCACAGTATATACCTATTAGTTGAATTGTAATCACTGAGGTGAAGGTGGGTAGAATACAGTGTCGATGTGTGTAATATTTAAGATCAGTAGTGCCTTTTTGAAATTATATAAATATGGTGCATAGTAAAAACATTTTAAACAGTGTGATTTGATCAGGCCAGTAAAACAAAACTGTTTTAATAGTGGTACAAAATCAGCCATTATAATGTCTCATTTCAATATAGAGCTATGGTAGGAAGCATTTTCAACCCTGTAATGTTAAAAAAAGACCTCAATGACAATACATGCAACCCTCATTATAGGTAACATGAAGTAAATGACTTAACAAAATACCTGAGTTTACAAAAAGTTTCTATAATATATAATACATAACAACAATATAAAATCTGCACAATCAATTGAAATTCCTAGACAAGACTTCCTTTGTGCCAGTGTCAGTCTTAGTAATTCACAGTTTCAAGCTGTTATTAGCATCATCTTCCACTCTAATGATCATAACTCATAATGGAAGAGACTTAACGTGCGAGGACCAGGTAACAATGTAAGTGATTGAACATACATTAGGCACCAAACATAATTTACCACATGATGACCGCTATGTAAATGCTTATGGAAACAAAGTCTGTACCACCAACTTAATATACAGCAGTGTCTGGTGTTGGATTGTGAACCAGTGTTTTAATGGATTGTGGGGCACAAATCAATCCTTAAACTGTCCTGATGCTGATTAATGTATTGCAAAGGGCTTCTGTGACAGTGATTCTCTCCTTTATCCATCCTTAAAGCTGCATGAATCAATTTTTGGCCACTAGAAGAACTGGCATACAGTAGTATGTCCTTATAAAGTTGTTCTTCCAAAAGTTGTTGCCTAATTACACACCAGTGGACTCAGAGCAACATTATGACCCAGTTGGTGGTTAATGTTAGATTTTCTTCCTAAGCTAGTTTCTAATGTTTGGTGGTTATTAGGTGATTGCAGCCTGCTGGTGCTGGAAATTGTGCTCATGAGCATGACAGTTCTGACACTGAAGTAGTAATGTGCCATAAAAAACAAAACAATTCGCTGAAAGAGACTAAAAAGACCTGGTTGGGTGATAATTCTGAATTCGTCACTACAAGTAAAACCTTACACATGACACTGTAATTTGATTCAGTATTAATATAAAAATATTGATTAATGCAGCTTCAGGCTGATAACCTTCAACAGGTAATAATTTATTGCAGCCTTATTTAAGTACACAACCACATTTTAATCTGATATCAACGCTGTAACAGTATTCTCCAACACCTATATAGCTACAAGTTAGTTTGTGTTCATACCCAGTACTGATTCTTCTGCAGAGTGGGAGTGGCGATTTGAATAATCTGGGAGGATGACGAAGGGGACCCATTACTCCAAGAACTTATGAGCATGTTTGAATCAATCGTGTTATAGGCTGAGCCCTGATTTGGTGTCAGTGACCGATCAAGAACAGGGCTACCTGGGCAGGTGTGGTTTAGTGGAGTGACAGTCACTGTGGGAACTGTGGTGCTCCTCTGAGTTTGACCCTGGTAGGACTGACTGCTTGGAAGACCAGTGGAAGGTGGCTCCTTTGGTGTAGCAGTGCTCTGCTTCCTTTGTCTATTGTGTCGAAGAAAGACAACCAGGACTACAAAGATGATTACAAGCAGCAGCAGGGCCAGCAGTGGTAAGATAACCAGGAGCGGACTAGAAGTTTTTTGAGGGTAGGACTCTACACGAACTGGTGTGTTTCTAAAGGGAAAATCCTCTGTTCCACTTGTTGGTTTGCCGAGAGTTGTGCTGAAAATGCTAGTTCTGTTGGAGTTTCCCCAGCGGTTGCGCCCCTTGAACTTTTGCTGGTTTTTGCTTGGTTGTTGGGTAAAGAGGAAAACTGTAGACAGGACCGGTGAAGCAGTTCCATTTCTGGAAGTCTGGATTGGTGTCTGAGGAACAGATGATGTGGTTGGGACAGGACTCTTTGTGGTTGGAAAAAGTGCTGGATCATATGGCACAACTGAAAAATGGAACTCCCCTTTAGCAGGTTGGATGTTTTCAGCTTTTAGTACAAACACCAGTGAGTCATTTAGCTCTTGAACTCCAGTCATGTTGGTATTCAGCTCCAAGGCTATCTTCTCCTGAATCACCTCCTGAAAAGTGAAGGACTCAGCTGGTACAGATTTCATGGAGATTATAGGTTTTGTCCGAACCACCTTCCCATACTTAGGATGGGAAATCATTTCAAATACAGGGTCACTATCGCTGATGTTAGCCAGTTCAGAGGCATTAAGAAAGCTAGCGTTAAGTTTGACAGTAATACCATTGGGGATCCTCAAACCTTTGCCAACCTGTATCAAAGGTCTGACAGTAATGTTAAGCACTTGGCCTGTCAGATTTGCTTCTGAAGTGAAGGCAGTGAACTCAAAGCTGTCTTCTGCAGAGGAAAGGGAGGTCATACGGTAAGATAACCTTCCAGACTGTAGATCCTCCTGTTCGAACTGTGTAACCTCTTGGTTGTCCTTTAGAAATTTGCCAAAGCTTGGAGGCCTTGTAATCTGGTAGTGAATGGTGATGTTTTTACCATTGGACTCAGCAGCAAGGTTGTCCTGGGTCAGTGATACTGAAGTCTTGCCTTGCTCCAGTGTCAATCCAGTGCAATTGACCAGAGTAATTGTGATTTCTGTCACTTCTAGGTTAAAGAGTTTATATATTGGTTTATGATGGCCATCTGTGACACTGAAGTAGAACACCCCTGAGACAGAGCTTCCATCGTGGATGAAATAGACGCCTCCCTTATTGATTTGAGCCTGGGTGAAGGTAATTATTGACTCATTCAAACTCCCTTCAAGAGCTAGGTAACCATTGTTTGGCTTACTTATCACAGAGAACTTAATATCATCAGGAGGATTATCTAAATCTTCAACCTTGAGATTTTCAGGCCTGAGGGCCACTGTGTCTCCTTGTACCACCTTCAGACTTGGAGCTTTTGTTTTAAGCAAAGGTGGCTGATCATTTACAGGTGTGATTGTAATGTTAAAACGCTCCTCAACCACATTATTGTCTTCTTGTGGGCGCTGTGCTGTTTTGCCCTTCAGATTTAACCATGCACTGAATACAAACGAATCATGAGTTGTCTCTGAGTTGTCGTGCTTGTAGGTGATACCATATTTGTTAATGATGAACTGGGAGAAGTTAGGTTTCTCCTTGGTGAGGTTTCTCTCACCCACCACTATGACGCCATGCTGAGGCAGAGATGTCACCTGGAACCAAACCTCATGGGAGCTCCGTTGAGGGGTCGCCAGCTTGGACATTAGATTAGAGGCATCCAGCTTGGATTCATCAATGATGATACTCTCCCCTTCTGTTACCTCAGCACCTAGCACCAAGCACAAAATACATTAATCACTAAAGACAACACGGTTAAACATTTTTAAGTAGTAAAAACATAAACAAGAGCATAGTCAGCATAGTCATAGTCGTATTTCAGACTGAAATATCTAAAAAACTACTGGATGGATTGCTAAAAATGTAAGACATTTTTGGGGATAAAGCATATTGAGGTAGCTTCTCTGCCATAAAATTTTGTACACACCTTTATATTCCCCTCAGGATTAATTAAGACTCTCTTATTTATCATATTCATATTCATTCATGTATCACAAGTCAAAACTTTTGACCTTTTTTATGACCATATACTGACATTCCTATCAGCCTCGGACGTACTGTGGGTTTAGTCCTGACTAGCAAATATTGGCAACAGTAAAGATTATACCTGCATAACATCAGCATTGTTATCATGCTGACATTAGCATTCAGCTCAAAGCAGCACTGTACATCCTTACAGAACCACTAACATGTCTGTAGACTCTTGTTCATACCTGTGTTTGCAAGCAGGACTGTGTTGTGTTCAGGTCCAGTATTCTCATAAGAAATGTCTATTCTGAAGGTCTGACTGTTCAGAGAAGTAGGCGGTGATGTCACAGAGAAGGTAATGGAGTCCATGGCTTCCCAGCCCACTGACTCGATGGGGGCTTGAATATACACAACCTCTTTCTTGTCCACCTGAGATACAAAAACAGCACGATACAAAATAAATTTACATCAAGTTGCACATGATAAGCCATCCCTAACGTGAACTGATGCTTTAATCAACTGTATAAACAGTTCAGTGGCCTCAGTATTTCTGAAAGACATTACTACAGCATGTATAAGATTTCATGAGTCATTTAAATCTGCTTGGCTCAGCAGTAAATTAAGTACACAGAGTACACCAAGCATCACAGATTTAACTATGCAAGATCATAATAATCCATCGGAAATAATTGATTGCATAAAAGCATTACACGTTCCATTCAGCTAAAGATGTGCAAAGTCAATTTCCTGAATGGGGATGCAGAATATCAATTATTCATACTGTGGAAATCTGGCAGCTTTCCACACGAATGGAGGGACCCTAATGTTTAATCTTAAACTGGTTCCTGTATTTTGTTTTAAAGTATTATTTATAAAATGAGAGATAAGTGTTGATGTGACTTCCAGTTCTTCACTCACCATGTCTTGTGTGAATGTGGAGATGTCCACTGTTGAATTATCAGGCTGCCTCATCACCAGACGCCCCAGTTTAGGATGCCGTATCACACTGAATGTAATGATGCGGTTCGAGGTGTTGCTGATGTCATTGGTCACTACTTGTAAATCCTCATTTGTGATTGGTGTGGAAGAGCCTGGAGGAAAGATGTGAAATTGAATTCACAAAATTACTGATGGCTTGGATAAATGATCATGAAACTGTATCTGTCAGGAAAATGTGTTTTTCTTCTGGTATTCAGTTTAGCTGGGACCACACTGTTAAAACTCTTGTGTGGCTGCATCAAATGTTGCAAGTTTTTCCCCTGTGGAAGGGTTTCACATCTTTTTTACTTCAAATTATGCAAAACAAGCTCTGGAATAGATGAAAGTCCTTTGATGTGTCAAATAAATGCTGCACTGCAGACATCACAGACTTTTTACAGCACTGTCCAACTGCAGTGCGGGGTGTTACATAAAATCCAAACAAGAAATTAAAAGTGGATCAACTCCTTGCAGGCACAGAAATCTTCCAGTTGGGAAAAATGTAAAGAGAACCATCTCCTCTGCGTGATGATGTGAACTGACTACTGAGAGCTTCTTTTCTTCTTAAGATGAATTACATAGATTTCCATAGCTTGGCTGCCACTGTGGGGATTGTGAGGATCCTAAAAAAGACTGCTGATAAATGATGGAAGGCAATGATAGAGGGAAAGAGGGGTCAAAGCACAGTGAAATTCATTCATCACTTGTCGTGAGCACTCCCACCATCCTTGTGGGAAATTTCCCTCTAAGAGGAAGAGGGAGAGACAGGCTTCCTTGTTTTGTTTTTTTCTATATTCTATATTGTCATTTCTGTAGCATTTTGGGATGGCCACTTTGGGAATTTGAGACCACTGCACAAACAACATACCATACATACTGACTGTCTGAAGTTCATGTTTTTGAGTAATATGGGATATTAATACATTTATAAAATGATAATAATGAAAAGGGATTAGAACAATACAGCAACATGGAACTGAGAGAATCCATATCAGAATATCATTAAGGTGCCACTATGCCAGAAGCGCTTGCCGGGTCGGGTCAGTTGTGTCTGACTATGTTATTTCCTGAAACCGACCAGCCCACATGACACCCACTTCACACTGTGATAGGTCAGCTGCGCAGAAGTGAGAAAGTTGGCTGGGTCTGAGCTTCTCTCTCTACCTTAATTTTTTCATTCTTTACAAAACTTTTCCAGAGTAAAACACGATGAATGTCTTCCAGGAGAGACTGTCTGAAAGTGTGAGGGGCATCACATCCACTGGGGATGCAGGGGACATGTTCCACTCACTATTCAAAATCAATTCAATTTCAAAATTCTAAATCCTACCTTAGTTCCACTCACATTAAATATTTCAGTTGACCGTCTTACAAAAATGTCTCTGAACATTGTCCTCTTCCTGTTCAGCCACCGCAGTCAAGATAAGAGAAGATCTGAGTTGATAAAAATTGTGACATTTTAATCTGAGTCACCTTTACTTATTAATGTGTGCTCCAAGAAATTAGCTCAAAGAGCAGCGAGTTGCTCTACGAGTTGTTGGCTACTTTTTTGCCCTGGTTTCATCTCTCACGGCACACACAAGCAACCATACCTTAACGGTCAAGGTTGTTGTGGCTGTATGTACTCAGGACTGAAAAATGGGTCTGCCCACTACAGTTTTCAGGTAACATTTTTTTAATCTTTATTCACAGTTAATATTGTTTTAAAAAGTTGCTATTATTAAACATAAGTCAGAAATAGGTTAAACAGGATGTAGTAAGTAACGATGCAAATACAACATTATCTGTCAAAATGTTTCAGGTATAAAGGAAACTGAACAGATTATTATTTTAAAGAGGGTTACTACAGAGGTTTACTTCTCTTTTTTGTTTCTTTATTTTGGTATACACCTCTATTATTGTAGCAAGCATACTAAGTAATTTTAAAATACTTTCTTATTAGTCATTATTATTTTTATTTCATTATATCCCCTCCACTTCTGAACCCAAACCTACGCCCTTGGTTATCTCCATATTTAAACAACATCCTGTCGCCCCCACTCCATGATGTCCAGATTTTTACTCCACCTTTGATTGTGGTCATTCAGAACAACTGTAAACACTTTTGGCCTAAGACCTAGTTGCTAAAACTATTTATTTTTTTAGCATAATGCTGCCCCTACACTGCATTAAATAACTAGCTTTGTGTATCATACTTCAGAATCTCTTTTGCAAGTCTTGTGTGGTATTTTCAAGCAACACCACAATACTTACTATGAAAATGCTTTCAGATAAAGGCTGGTTTCGTTATGAGGCATATGCAACGATTTAGTGAGTCTTTTCACAGTTTTACAGAGAGCACCCAGACATTTGAAGATGTTGCACGGAAGAAGAACCATTTTAATCACACCTCCACAGTTTGAAAGTGTTTTATGTTACCCCTCACCCCATCAAAACCCTTCATTGTCAGTTAAATCTCCCATCCCGCCCACCCCC
>NW_023339718.1:15230758-15247492 GCF_004916995.1 Morone saxatilis
CATCCCCCTCCTGCTGCCCCGCCTGGCACAAAGCACAAACAGGGCTGCCTCAGACAGACAGTGCCACAGCTTTTCAAGTACCCACTCACCCTGTGGCTGGGAAGCTCAGCAGAGCGTGCCAGTTGGCAGTTTGCTGCCCTCACAATATCCTTTCCATCTAACTCACAAACCAGACCACTGGAAATCTCAGAAAAGAAGAGAAATAAATGTGTTTTCAGACACAGATGACATCCTGTCAGCCTATTTTTAGCCCCCGAGTATCAAAAGTAGCATAGTGTATATCAAAAACTTAAGCAGTGACAGCAGCTGATTCACCAGTCTGGTATTTGGGTAAAGTAATGACTTGGCTGTTGGAAAGGTGCTGCATTATTTAACCGAAGAGACTGTGGGAAGAGACTGTAGTCAGGCTGAACATACTGCAGGTTGAATCGTACAAAATACAACAAATGGGAGAGAGGACAGGGTGTCACAAACCCATATACAAAAGAATCACCAAAGAGGAAATTGCATATGGATATTAATAGTACAACTAAAAAGAGTCTGTGTGAGTAGATGACTGATAGGCAAAAATACACTGTTGCAGTTCACTTTTAGGAAGCAGCTGTGTAGTTACATCATGACAAAAGCCTATACAAGACAAATCATACTGATTTCTGCTCTACACAGAAGGCGATTTACCTGGAAACACCTTGAGTGGACGGTTTTTCTCTAAAATGAGAACTAAGGCTCTGGCAGTGATACTGAAGATCTGCCTGGGAGTGAAGTTCACACCATCATTGACTTGGAAGTTGAATCCTCCAGACATAGCACCTGGCAATACAATGAAATGAAAAATTAAATTAATAGCTCCAACTGTTCAAGAAGCCTCTGAGGAGAAGTTGTTAGATTTTGTCTGCTGCAGTGAATAAAGAAACAACTGCCTCCTCGTTTTGTGAGTGCATGTTTTCACTTTGTTCTTGGCTGGAGCAAATTTACAAATAAGCTGTATCTGGTTTCTGCAAAACACAAACAAAAAAGCTCCAGCTCAGCAGTCTTGATGCTGCTCATGAGAAAACATATAATGCAAGCTAAACATTCTCAATAATCAATAATTCATTAAAATCAATTGGCGATACTAGTGAGTGAGTGTAAAAAAAAAAAAAAGACATTCGTCAACATATAGGGTGGGGGGGGCCCTTGTACAGTATTATTACAACCTTTCCATGTGGTAAAAGTACAGGTAAAGCAAACTGTAGATAGGAATACCAACAGTAAGCAGAAACCTGATCTGATACAAATGTTGACAGACGTTATCCACCTTTCTACAGCAGAGTTTCCAGACTATAAAGTATTACACCTCCAACTTGGCTTTCAGTCCAGTCTGTCTGTGTCAGTGTTGCAAATACTAACTACTACATACTAATGAAGAATGTTACTAGTTTATAGTTAGTCTGTGATTCACTGTGAGCTGACAGGAGTAGAAAGCAAATCAAACCAATAGTAGTCGTCAACAGCACCTTCTAGTGGATGCACAAGGAACAACAATAACAAGTTTTCATGTATAGAAAAACAAAATTTCATTTGGAGCTATTATTTGCAGGTTATATTTAGGACTTAAGGTAATAATGATCTAAATCAATGATACAATATTAAAAAGAATCCTTTTTGCAATATCAATATACATTATAGTACTATATATCTCTTTTTGTTAGTTTCTAATAACAATTTGCTTGGAATCATTCATATTATTATATGAATTTATTTTTACTGAAATAGTCTTTTCTTCTTCAATACCCCTCACCACATAAATAGGACTGTTATAGATATAGATATATATACATAAATATATGATTGTAGTCAAGTTTCAGTTTTGGTGTTGTTGTTATTTTCACGGACAACTCTTATCATTTTATGTGTGGGATTGGGAGGAGGTCCACCGTATAAGTCTATGGCATCTTGACCGCTCCTGTACCACCAAATTAAGTAAATCAAACACAAAATGTTGGCTTTTGGTATTAAAACAGTCTTTTTTGGCTTCTCCTGTGTTACTACACTACAGTAGGTGACAGAAAAATGTTACCTTTGTGAACAAAGAGTAACTGTCCCTGGTCTATGTGCGCCTGGGTAAAGTTGAGCACTTCCTTCATGGGGGCACTCTTCAGGGCCAGGTGTCCATTGCTGGGTGGGGTCACCATGAAGTGTAGCTCCTCTGGAGGTGAGTCCAAGTCCTGCGCTCTCAGATCCTCCGGCCTGATCTCTGTCACTGAGGACACCCAAACCTGGACAGAGAATGGACACAGCAGGTGCCATCTGTAATCTGCGTGAAAACACAGCCCTCCAGGAGCATCGGAACATGAGACATTGTGTTTGACATGGCTCATGATGTAGAGGCTATACAGTGTTTGACAGCCAAATGCGAGTTTGACATTAATGGAATGAAATATTTTGTCATATAATGGAGCAAAAGACTTGCTACATTCAAGATTATTACATTTGCAGATGCCAGTCTTTGACTGTGTTGAACAAAATTGTCTGGATTATGTACTGTACTGTTTTTCATGAACTAAAAGCCAGCTATGTAACACCTCTCTGCACAGATATAATGCAACTGAAAAGTAGAGTAAAGACACATAAAAGACCAATGGAAATGTGTCCTTGCCATTCATCACCACATACAATCAATGCACCCAGGATGCTGTGGGTGTGAGTCCAGCTCCGAGGCCATCTCACATGTTTTTTTCTCTTTTTTCCTTCCCTTCATTTTTCACTATACAGTTTATCATCTGACGAAGCAGAACTGACATAAAAAGAACCTCTATCTGAGGCACCTAATGACTGCAAGCCAATAACGACCTATGGAAAAATGTCACGCTGAGCATCACATTCAACAATATAATTCAAACAGAGGACATCTCAGGACTAAATATAACCATGCAGGCTGTAAGCACAGTTGAATGTACTGCAGTGTTGGTGAGGCGCAGTTGAGGTCCTGCTTCCACGTAAATTCAACAGCCTCGCGCTAACACGAAGGAACAGAGGAACTCATTGACACACAGAACACAAAGCTACTGAACCGTGCATACATTTGACAACAAAGGATGAGCTTCTATAGTCCCGGCCAGAACAACTATTGCACAACACGCTTCCACAGTGATAAATGAAAGGCTGTGACACAAATCACCTTGTACACAGGAAAAGCTCAGGTTGCTATGTTCTATTAAAATGTCCAGCAAGTCATGATGGCAAGTCATGTGACAGTGAGTCTACACCAGTCATTCATAAGGGTCATTCATATTTTGGGCTTGTGAAATGATGTCCACAAACAGTTTGACAGCCTGTAGTTCTATATCACATTTTGTGCGCATGTGATAAACAATTGCATGCACGTATACATATATATATATATATAAACGTAATCAAGTTTTGCAGGTGTAAAAATATTTTGTGCATGTATGAAAATTGTTCCTGGCCTCCAGGTGAATGTGGGTCCAACATTCACTCTTCTTTTAGCTCTGTGTTGGTCTCTACCAACTCCAGAGAGAAACATCTGGCTCTTCAGCTGCTAAATGCTCCACCGTGTTCTAGAGGTCAACCGATTAATCAGTTTGGCCGGACTTTGTTATCATCGTTATTATATCACCATTTAAAAATTCAATATTTGTTGACCTTTAATGTGTTCACCAGCATGTCATTAACTTTGTCTGTCTGACTATGTTGGCGAACTGTGAGTTTTTAGAGTTAACAAATGAGTACACGTTTCCTAGTAGAAAAGAAGGCCATACTGAAGTGCAATGCAGCCACAAGATATATGTAGCATTTGATATTAAGGGTGTGATTGCAGTAACATCTCATTGTTCACACACTAGCTAACTAGCATTTTTAAGGAAATGTTCCCACTGCTGCTCTGTTAAATGTTACTGTGTGGTTTATGTGAGAAACGTCAGTGAGGTTGGGTGCAGGGTGAGGAAGTGGGTGCAACAACCAACAAGAAAAACTGTTAAAAATGCTTGTCATAAAACAGCTGCAGGGGCGTATAGCTTAACACAAACCACATATGATACATACAGACTGAGAGAATTTGAGCCTGTATTTGACCTTTTAAAACTACTAAATATTGGGGGACACTGGAGTCTAAATGGCCCTCAAATTCCTCAGATTAATGGCTGCAGTGAGCAGGTATCTCACTTTGATGTAAGTGTTACTTACTGGAACAGAAGCATGGGGTACTTTTTTAATTAGCACATGTAAACGCCACTCGCAACATTGGAAACCACGCACATCATGCAGGTCCCAAAGCAAAACATCTTGTCACACATGTGAGTGTGTCATTTGATGGGAAATTACTACAACTCCACTAATCACCCACTTAACAGGAAGTCACAGCAGGATCTGTTTGATGAGTTTAATGAACACTATCAGTGTGACTCACCAGATTCAAAGAAAAGACACATGAGAGCTATTTGCAACAGCCTTGGAGAGATCAATCCCTCAAACATGACGGGGTGTCCACCGCTCACCATGCTGCAGCTTTAGTGATGGAGACAACAGTCTAGTTTAAACCTCACCACACTTACAGCTTTGATCCTCTTTTATTGAATTCCTGTGAGTCTTGACTGCCAGATCTTGTTTTATAATGTTTTGATGTTTATTTATTGGGTTTTCACATGCATCTCACCTGCACAAATAAATGTTTTCCTCTAAAGTATGTTTTTAATCACCTTATTTAATCACATGTTGCTTAGTGTTAAGCTTATTTCCTGTTGACAGAAAATCGTGTCAAATAAATACTTCAAGAGGAGCTGCACACAGCTCTTTGTGTGAACTCTTAAAAACACTGACACTTAGACAATGTTTTAATTAGATATCAGAAACCCACCAGAGACTGTTGACATGTGTCATTGTAATGGCATTATTTCTAAATGTTACTGGAAAACAAACACGAGTCAAATGTCTGCTAATTCATACTGCCAAAACTACAACATTTTGGAAAAGTTTAATAATTAGTATTTTGGAGGCAGACTTATACATTTGACAGTCTGTTTTATTTTCCTCCTGCACTGATATTTAGTGTCCAACGGTTTCAACATTTGCCAAGGTAATATAACATGTAAAGCACAATTCATGAATACACATATATTAAGTCCTTTTTAAAGATGGTTTCAGAAAACAACAAGGCTGTTTCAAAACGAAATTTCCAATAAATTATATGAGGCAATATATAACTGGGGTTGTAAGAAGGCATTTAAATTTCTCAAAATCTTCCACAGTACAAGCTTGAGACTCATTGAAGTGCAGTGGCATAGAGCCACCTTGTGGACACTGAGAATTTAGTTCCCTTTGACCTAAAATCTAGTGAAACATGATATAATGACTAATGATCACATTTGAACAGATCATCAATATGAGCAGACCAGTGTGTCAGTGTCTATCAGCAAAAGAAAAATAAGCTCCCTTAAGAAAATATTCTCAGAGTTTCTGATTAAAACTGCATTAATTCAACTGGTTTCACTGTGTCTTTCAGTGCAGTACATTTTAGAAGTCGCTCTTCTCTGAGTCTCCAGGATCGCAGAGGAATTTGAGGCATTTGGGGCAAAGCTGCACAGACAATAGAGACCTATACTTCAGCCTCTGTTTCCAGCTGGACCTCTCCCAACTCTAGCCCCTAAAGCTGACAGAGCAAAAGTCTGCACTGCTCAGCACACAGACACACATGACATCTTCAGGCTGATTTATGAGTAACATATTTAAAATGTATGTAAGGAGAAGTGCTTTCCGCAGACAGGACGCAAATAACCAGTAGGGTTTCTTTGAAATAGGCAGATACTGAAGAGAAATGTTAAGTAGATGAAACTGGACTGAACTGAGGCCGTGTGGTCACAGTGTTTGCTATTTCCAGGCCATGCCATCCTGTCACTCAACACTAGGATGCTGTGAAATGGGACTAAATTCAAGTGACATATTTTCAGCAGCAAGACCTAATGCCAGTGTAATGCCTGGGGTTTATTTTCCATTTCATTTAAACTTGTTTGTATTCATAAGAAGCCTTAGAAATAATTTCCAGTCAACCCAAACTAAGCAAAATAGCAGCTCCTTCTTCAAATCTCTGAAGCAGCACTACTTGCGACTAACCCTCTAAAAATATTAGTATTAGTAAATTTCAATACTAGACGAATTTGCTTAAAAACTTAACAGCTTAGCACCATAACAGCCGTTCCTACATGTCCCAGGCACCTCCAAATGTATGTCAATGTCTGTTCTGTGCTGCCAGCCCCCCTAGACCCTCCTCCACATAGCAAACATACTTTCCCTCGTCCAGCCAGCCATGGCAACTTGCAACACTGCCCACATGAAAATTGTCTGACAGTGCCAGACCTGCTAGTAAAAAAATGTCCAGAGTTTAAATATAGAGCAGCAGTGCAGACTCACCCTGAGGACCCTGTTGGCTGTAATAACAGGAGGCTCATCGTTGACAGCTGTAACCTGGATGTACACCGTCTGGACTGCACTCTGCTTCCTCAGGCCTGTGTCATTGGCCACCACAGTGAAGTTGTCAGCTGAGGTTTCGCTGCTGTCATGCACATAGTAAATGAATTCGTGTTCCACCTGATTAAAGAACATGGAAATTATTAGGGAGACCTTGAGCTTAAAAGCGCAACAGAAAGGTACAAAACAGTCAATGATTTGTGACTCTTAAGTCGCTATCATCTCTTATTTCATGACACAGCATGCACATAGGGACACAAATTAAACGCATTATTGCTTTGTGAAATTTTAGAAATGAATTAGGAGCACAAACACGACACATACAAATAGCCAGGTCGAGAGTTTCCAGCTGCGTTAGGATAAGATGAAAAGGGAGTAATGCTATTTTTGCTTTCTTTAATTTTTAATTTTAATTTAATTAAGGATGAATTTTAGGTCACAAATGTTGTAACCATGCCTGTAGATAAGGGTCAAATTCGAAACACTAACACTGTGACTTCAGTGTTATTCACTGGCATGATAATAATTACCTTAACAATAATCAGTCAAATCATTCATCCATTGACCAGTCTCAGCAATTTATTTTATACACTACTTTACAGTAATTGAATTAAGAAGGCATTTTAGGTTAAAAACATAACAAAATGAAATGAAATTTGAGAAAACATGTTCTCCCAGTCATGACAGACATGACCTCTGCGTCACTTCAGTGTTAGTTATGGGCATGAAAAACATCACTGCCAGACTGAATCAAATTCTGTATCCATCAGTCCACCTGCCAGTCTATTGCTTTTTGTCTGTAGCAACTAGAAGTGTGTCTGTAAGAATATCTCACCTGCCTCCTGGTGAAAGAGGTTATGGGCACACCGGGGTGTCGAGAGTGCTCAATGTGACCATGCTGCGGGGGCTCAGTCAAACTATACAGGAAGTTGATTCCAGAAAAGTGTCGGTTCGTGACTTTGAGAACATCCTGGGTCAGTGCTTTGGAGGCGCCCTCGTTCAGCGTGATATTTGAGACCTGAAGTGGGATGAGGCGTGGGATGATGTCAACAGACATCCTAATGTCATTGACATCAGTGACCCCGTTGGTGGCATCGAGGATGAAAGTGTCGCTGACTTTGCTGGGCTCCACCTGCATGTACTGGATGTTCCCACTGTTAATGTCCTCTTGGGTAAACGTCTTGACAGGGGACTGTTTGGTTCCGATGTAGCGCTCCTCGACAAATTGCCGGAGAAAGCCATGAGACGGGGCTACCTTGACTGTGAATACGATTTCAGATGGCAGGTTGTCCTCGTGAGTGACCTGCAACAATCAGAAAACATATTCAGTGGTTAAATTTGAAATGTTCCATGTGTCACTAAGTTTTACTTGTCATTTTGCGCTCAATCTAACATGGCATCATTGTAAAATGTAAAAGCAAACACTGGTCAGCATTCAGAATCTACCCCTTCAGCAGCCTTAAAAACCACAGCAGGATAACTGATCTTTTACTGTATCATTAGTGTGATATTGTCCTTTTATTATAGTTTAGATTATCTGCACTGAAACATTAAAATTAATTATTGTTTAAAATTATGATAAAAGGATGGTATAAGCTTTTAAAATGGCCATCATATTATTTGAACCAAAATAAAAGTTGCATGAACATTGATGAAACACTCAAACGGTCTCTCTTCTGGAAATCTCACCTCTAGTTTAGTTTCATCAATCTTTACTGGTTTTCCCTCTTCCACCAGTAAGGTGTTGTGGTGCTGCACGATGGGTGGCCTTTGATGACTCTCCAGGTATACCTTCACATTGATCCTCACTGCAAGTCGAAGACCTTTAGCTTTCACTGTTAAGTTGAAATGGTCTGCCAGATGTTTGCTGTCATTATGATGATAGGAGATCCGCCCATCCTTTAAGTCAGACAGTGAGAATGACTCCACCTTTATTTCATTGCGATAAAGTCCTCCATACTTTGGAGCATCATCCAGCTTCAAGATAACCTCCTGGTCATCTCTGATGTCCAAATTTGATATGACACTAAAATTACTAGTAGAAAAGGTTACTGACTGGCCTTTCTGAACCAGTAGGCCAGTGTTGTTGCCAACCTTGAAAAAAGGGTCATGGGCACTGATGTCTAAAAGGCTTGAAATAAAATGTTTTCCGTCTGAGACAAAGAGCACAAACCGGCCAGTGCTCACACCTTTGTGAATGAACAACACTCGCTTTTCCTCCAAATCCTTCTGTCGAAACTGGAACAGCCGATGTGTAGTGTCATTAACCAGCACTAGGTCTCCCATCGGGATTCCACGTCTAGTGTAAATCAACTGGCCATCATCAAAATCAGAGTCTGCATCATGATAACGCAAATCGTCTATAGTGAGTAACTTCTGTCCATCCCTTACTACATGGAAAACTTTATCAATAACACGTACTGGCTTTTGGTCATTCAATAACTGAATAGATATGTTGAACATTCCTTCTTTGGAGCCAATGTCATCTTCTGCAATGGAAGACTTGAACCCTTGGCTGGTGGAGGCTATGAAAGTGAACTCGTCTTGAGTAGTTTCACTGTCATCATGGATGTACATTATTCGTTCCTCTAATATATCCTTATTACTAAAGGTTAAGATGTTATTGTAGCTAGCATTGGAATTTGACTGACTAATCCGGGCTAGCTTTCCATTTTTGGGGCTGCTTATGACTGTGTAGTACATATCCTTTGTACTCAACGTCTCTGCAAACAACTCATCTTTTGTGATAAGTTTACTTTCTCCCTCCAGAAGTGAGAGTCCATTGTTTCTCATAAACACACTGTTGACATCAGCTTTAATAGAAAACTGGAAATCATAATTTTGTGACTGAGCATGTTTGGAAACCAGGTGGAATTTGAACCTGTCACTTGTATCCTCATAAGGCCTGTCGACTAGCTCGTAATGTACCTTTTGATCTGTAACATCTCTTTGGCTGAAGGTTGAGTTCTTCCTTAAGACTGTAGTGTCAAGCAGGAGTTTCCCTTTCTTTGGTATAGTGAGAACACGAAAATAAAGGTCCTCCTCTGAGAGGGCCACACCTTCAGCTGTGGCAAAAAGATACGTTGAGTCCAGTGTCCCTTTTCTAACTTTATCCATGTCCATCATGACATTCCTGACCAGGTGGTACTTCACCCACTTCACAGTGATTGAAAAAAATATTTCAGTGGTTGCCCTTGCAGCCACATTAACTTTGCTCTTAAAGTAATCAGTTGCATTGGATGTCTGGATTTCTTGAAAAGTGCTAACATATCTCAGGCGCTCTTTTTCCAGAAGCCTTTGGGAAAACGAGTCAGTGGGCCTCCATTCACCACTTGAGTGGAGTCTTTGGAGTTCTCCATACTGAGGGGGCTCAATGATATCATACCGGATTTCTACAACTTGCTTCACAGCATTGGTTTGCACAGCCAGCTGTTTTGAACCAATTATAGCTGACTCTCCTTGAATGATCTCAAGGCCTGTGTTGTTGGCAATCTTGTACTCCAATGCTACAGCCATGACCCTTAGAACCACAGTGTTGCTGACCTTTTCGCCATCGCTAACTCTAAGGACTATCCTTGAGTTTCGAACTCCTGTGTGAACATAGTACACCCTCATTTCCTCCAAGTCTAAGTATGAAAATGAAGTTACTGTCTTGCCAGGGTTGTTTTCTATTTCCAAATATCCTGCATCGGCATTCAAGTTCCCAAGCACAGAGAAGACAAGATCAGTGTAGCTACTGTCAATGTCTGTGGCCTTCAGAACATCCGTGGTGAGACGTTTCTTTGAGTTCTCCAAAAGGACAAAGAGATTTCCTTCAGGGAGACTCAATTCAGGTGCGTCATTGGTGGGTGTCACAGTAATATTGTAGCGGTACAATTTGTTGCCTCTCAGGTAATCAGGAACTGGCTTTCTACTGCTAGAATAAACTGAAAACATGAAGAAGTCATCTGGTTCCTCTGAGCCTCCATGGATATACATCACTCGTCCATGCCAAAGGTCCAACATGCTGAAAGTGTTCTCCTCTTGATCCTGATCAACATCAAGCCTTATCTGGCCATGAATTGGTTGTTCCTGAATTCGGAACATGATCTGAGATTGTCGAATGCCAAGCTTCTTGAAGTCCAAAATTACCTTGATGTGTTTGGCCTCAAGAGATGCTCGACTGCCTTCCGGGACCACAAGGTTTTTGAGTTGCATAAAATTCGAGCCATACCTGTTGTCTAAGCCCCTTGCGACGGTGGACATGTGAAGTGATGGTGTTGGTGTCACCAAGTGAAAGATGGATGCCGGAGCACTTGTTGGACTCACAGTCGTTGATGGTTCTGGTTCTTTCTCTGGCTCACAACCAACTGAGATATCCTTGGTAACTACAGCATTGGAGAGACCCGTCTTCACGCCGTTGACTTCAATGTTCTTCAAACATCCTTTAAAGGAACCTCCTCTGACACGCTTTCCAGACACAGAGACAAGCCCCACCTTTCTGACTTCTGCTCTGGTGCTGTCATCAATACCTCCAACAAAAAGATAACCTTTAAACTGAAGCCCCTTTGAACGAGAGCCAATGCTGCTTTTCACCATCTCTCCATCAACACTTAGCTCAAGGCTTTTGGAACTAAAATGCAACTTGACAGAATGCCATTTCCTGTCATTGATGAATGTGAGGGAACGGAGCTCGGTTTTTGTTCCACCTTTCCCAATAATGGCCACTGGCAAACCTTCCTGAATCTCCACAGCCATAAAGCCCCCATCTCTGGCCGAATTGTACAGGATAATTCCCTCTTTGGCTGAAGTGTGCACAACACACTCAAATACTACTTCCTGCTGGGCATTCCAGGTTGGAAGAGAAACGTAAGCCCTAGAGCTGAAGAAGCTGATGGGGTCCTCCTCTGTGGCAAAGAATTGGGGACTACAGCCTAACGACACCTCATGGACATTCTTGAATCCGGTATACGGCCTCAGTGATGACAGCAAGTCATGTTCATTGAAGACCACCTCATCCATGCAGCCTCGGAAGCTGATCGGGTCTCTGGGGAGGTAAAGTCTGTCCAGGCCTCCTGAGCCTCCAACATAGAGACCATCCAAAATATGGAGATCGTGACGAGAGCCTGACATCTTTACACTCGTGTGAGAGTTCTTGTCTACAGTCAGAGTGATGTTGTGCTGCACATGGTGGACCTCCACAGAGTGCCAGGCCAGGTCGTTGAGCTGGGTGCCTTGCTCTGATTGTAACACTTGCTCTCCCGATCCAAAGTCCAGTTTTAGCTAAGAAAAGAAACAAAACAACTGCATTACAAAATACGCTATACAACAAGAATCTAATCTAAGCAGCAATTCAATTTAAATATAGGATTATCAGTTTAGAATAGATCTTTTTTGTGATGTCCCACATTAAATATGATTGCTTTTATTGTTAGCCATGGTAACAGTGTGCCGAAATACCTCACCTATTCGATTAGAGCCAGTTTCCAATATTTTCACAACTAACTCTGTGGGGTTAAGGGTTTACGTTAACAAAGCAGCATTGGTGATTGTTGGAAAGACTAATAAAGACAGTTTTGGCAAGTAAATTGTGTTTCACGATTATCTGCAAGGTTAAATTACTGGTTTTGTCAATGAAGTCTGGTTACATTAAACTAAAATGGGGAAAACTTCCCAGTACAACCTCACAGCGACTCTACCATAGACTATTGTTTAAACATGTATGTACTGTATGATTGTGGTGACAATATATTTTTAACAACTAAAAAATATTTATATAGAATTTACAAATGCAAAAATAATATATAAAATTGTTCATTTATCAGAGGAAATGTTTGTTGATTTTTTCTATAACCTAAGACATTATGACTTATAAGAACTAATTAACTGTAGACACTGTGAAACCTGGGAGAGGGAAACACACGACTTAGACTGCTTACATTCAATTATGCCACATGTTGTTATAACAGTGAGCTCTGTCTGTGATTTAAAGCAGGAAGAGAACTATTATCTCTTTGCCTTCAGCTACGTCCTCAGAGCATCATGTCACCATCTCAAACTAATGCTGCATTTAGATGACGTGCTTGTCAAGGCTTGCTGCTGAGTTCCTGCTACTCATGCACAGGCTTCCAGGGAGCAACGTTGATGACTGACTCACATGGAATGAGACCCCAAGCCTGAGGAATACTTGGTCGAGTGTAGAAAAAGATTATTTGGTGACCTGTGCCAGTTTAAGGAACAAGGATGAGCGATTCACTCCTTGTGCTCACTGAAGTATGACAATGCAACACAGTCGTCAGTGTGACTCATTCCCAGTAGCACAAGTCTAGCACAAATAGAAGCTTAGTCACAAGGATTTGTTCGAGTTTAAGCTATAATGCATATCTCAGGGCTTCCTGTGTTTCTTATGAATGTGTCTGCATATTAAAAATACTTCCTACAGTACATCTGTCCATTCTTTATGCTGATTTAGCATGGCAGAGCTCCTTATAGGATGCTTTAGAAGCAGTCTTGAAGGGACAAATGTATTTCATCCTTAAATCCTCCCATCAAGGCTTGTGTTGTGGGTTAAAAATAGTGCCCCCGGCTTGGGACACAAACCCATCCTAATGGGGCGTCCACACCAAGAACAATAACTACAACAGCAATGATGTGAGCATCCACACTGATGAACAACATAAAAAGCCACATAAACAGTGGCCCCAAAGCGCTGCACGCTCCAGCTGTGTTGGCAGCTTAGGAAAATTGATGACCTGTTACTGTAACCTGCACAGAGAAATGAAAATAAGGATATGGAGTTAGATATGTAGAGTTATGAGAATCCAACACTCTGTTATGACAGTTGTCCTCTTTGGAAGGCAAATATTATTCCTACTTTGATTAAACAAAATATACATCAGTAAGGACCAAACAAACTTCAGAAAACCCGTCATCAGTGACTGTTTGGCAGCGCGCTCAGGTAAAATGAAATGTTCTATGTGCAATTCATATCCTAATATTATGTTATATAAGCATTTAATAAGTTGTACACCACAATATCATTCATCAAATTGCTTGTTCTTGGTGTGGACAGCCCTTAAATCTCTTCAGTGTGCCCAAGGTATACATATTTTGTGAGAAGTAAATCTCCAGAGTTTTATTTTTATTACATTTAGAGGCAGATAAATATTGTGGCAATGTTTGTCTTTGTACTACTAAAACACAGTTTGTCAGTTTGAATTTTCACATTAATGCTGGCCTTCATATTTCTTCAGACCAAGTAATTTGAGGTTATTCTACTATGGAATTCAGTGCCTTGACAGAAAATCTTTTGACTCTTGATGGGCTAATTAATTAATAATAACATTATAGACTGATGCAAGTGCATACAAGCAGAACACTTATTTGTTTTGCAGCTTGATATTTTTTTCAAGAAAATTATAATATATATAATATATATAATATAAATATAATAAAAACACAGATCTGCTGCTTTCATAATCTCCACAGTTTCCACTGTGACAAGTGACTGGTATGGCGTTAACACTCAGCTCACACCATGTCTTCTTGTGTTACTGTGTTGAGAGACTGACACTGTCAACTGAGATGGAGCAATAGCTTAAGGTGGTCAGTATGTCTGTGTGTGTGTGTCATGTCTTTTCATAGGGGTGTGCATGTGGTCAAGCACAACGATATGTGTGTATTGTACGCCTGTACATATGTGCATGTGTGTGCTCATGAATGCTTGAACACATATGCTCATGTGCTGCGGCCACGAATGTACCCACCTGCAGGCGACCAGCGCGGAGCTCTAGTAGGAAGAAGTCGGTCTGGCCAGCGGCGAGAAACAGCAGGCCATTGGTGCTGGAGGTTCGGAAGCGAACGCGGAGTGTGTTATGGTTGGACGACTCCGTTGCCTTAAGCTGTACAAAGCCATCGCCGTAGAAGGAAGCTGGAAAAAGACATTGAAGAGAGATATATTTAAAAAAAAAAAAAAAAAAGAAAAAGAACAAGAGGGAAAACGTATATGTGTTCAAATGTGGTGTTCAGTGTATTTTGCAGGCAGTTAAATCGATGCTTAATGTATAAAAAATGAAGGAGAACTGGAACAGAAAGTACAGTAGCAGTCAAATGAAAGCAAGTCAAGTCAAGCATTGTGGTCTTAATATAGCCAACATGTGACATTTAGATATAAAAGCCAGGCTAATTATCATCCTGGTTGTTCTTTACAAGTGCAGTCTGTGTACGTGGAAGGCAAACACACACACACACACACACACACCGCTTTCTAACACTGTGCACAAATTATACCTCACCTGATCTAAAAGAATGTTTGTAAGTCTCTTAGATCTGTTGAGTTTAGCCTTCCTGGTGGGCCAGTTGTGTTTGCACTTTATGTGCTCAACCATGATGATTTACATGCATTCAAGCACAACAAGAGTACAATTACGATGCATTAAAGCTGTAGAATAATAACCACCTTTAGGATGAAACAAAACTCCAGTCTGTGCATCGGGACTGAATTGCAGGTTTATGTCTCCGCTCGTTTGTAGCTTTAGGAGAAAGTTGTTCGTGGACTGTCCAAAACCGTAGGAATGACACAACTGAATTTTAAAGGTATTTGACTTTAATGCCACAATAGCTGCATACAAACTGAGGCGGTGGATTGTGGAGGTGGCTCGGAGGGAGCCAGACATGTTTGGGCCTGCGCTGCCCTGACAGGAACCTTCAACCTGAACATGAAAGGCTCTGACGTCCCTACGTTGTGGCCCCTATGTTCCAGGAAGAGCGTGGCGGACGGACCCAGCTGTTTCTTCTACCTCACCTCCCAGCCATCTCACATCACCCTGTAATCTGGGCTAACACGCTCTGAAGCGTTCTCATCTAAGCCTCCATGCCCGGGCACCACCCGTTCGGTTTTTAATGAGCTCCAGAGTCCCACGCATAGTCAAAGGTTAACAGACATATTTGCCTCTGTGAAGAAACATGTCCACGCCGTGTTTGATTTATTCGTAGTTCATGGCCCAGGGCAAGAAACAGAGGAAGGCAAATGGGCCAGAGTGACTCACCGGGGAAGCCAGATAAAGTTAATGTGAGTTAATGCATTGTTTTTACTCCTAAAAAGGGTTAATGCACTAATGGGTAGTTTGCTTCACCAAATCCAATCTGTATGGACTGTGCAGTACAAATTAACACAATTAAACCAGTAAAGCATGTAAATGAGCCCTTCAGCCATATCAATATACAGTCATCAACCAACAGGGGCTGGTTGACAGAGACAAAACACTGTGAATCAACCTTAGTGTATCTTAAATAACGTGCATCTTCTGGTAATACCTAAATAAAACCAAAAGAAGTACACCAGTTACAACATTATATGTACTTATGCTTTCAAGCGGGATACAAGTGTACAAGTGAAATGATATTGAATGGCCTTGTAAGTAGCAGGGTCTTATTTTGATGCTAATAAATGATACAAGTTGCGGAACAACTCCATATAAAAACCAACACGATGAATTCAAATGTCTAATTTTGTCTGATCAACAATCAAAAACCCAAAGATATTCAGTTTACTAGCACATAAGAAACGCAGCAGATTTTCACTATTGAGAAGCTTGAACTGGTGAATACCTGATTATCAGAATGAAGCTTTCTCAACTAATCAATTAATTGCAGTGTGATAATCCTCAATTCTCTAATCTTACAATAAACCAGACCTTACCAAACCCAAAGCTGTAAAACTATTCAAACTTAAACTATTTTATTTAAATTAAATCATCATTAACTGACCAGTCAGGTGTAATGTGCCTTTAACAACCATTAAATACAACTGGAAATAAACAAATTGATTGGCCCACAGGCACGCACATCCAGCATTACATCCAACAAATTCACAAGGATGGACATACTCACATGCTGAAACGTGGACATTTGGGGGGGGGGGGTATGTAAATGAAAGAGCACAGCAGACAACAATAGACACACACATAAACATACCCGTGTACACCTGAATGTGTGAGCATGAAACAGGAGGTGTTCGGAGGTTGTTCTGTAATCTACAAGTCTGCAGGGGCAGTTTTCTGTGCGTCAGGGCCATTTTTTTTTTGGTGGGATTTCACAACAACAAAGCGAGTGACCTTTTAGTGAACACCCGTGTACAGTTAATTTGAGGGGTAAGACCAGTGCTTGTCACTGCCTGTGTGCTCAGATTATGCAACAAAATCAGAGATGCAACTTGACTGAAGTGCCTCTTTGGTTTTTTTTGTTGACTGTCATGCCGCTGTGCTGCTGATGCACTGTCAAAGCCTGCGACGT
>NW_023339718.1:15247514-15247786 GCF_004916995.1 Morone saxatilis
GTTTTAGCAAAGGCTTGTTTCATAATCCTACAGGAATACAGGAGGTCGGCACACAATCTGAAAGGCACTGAAGTGAAACAAATGTCTATACTGTATTTATTTTCAATGGAGGATATGGTGAGTGTGAGTCATGGAGAAATAATTCCTGATTATTTCCAGGGGCAAAGCCTGGGTGAACGCTGAATAAGATGACACATGCCCAGGATCAAATCAACCAGAGAGGCTAATGAATGCACACATGGGTTTAAATAATGCACATCAGAAGCTGCAAC
>NW_023339718.1:15247819-15248088 GCF_004916995.1 Morone saxatilis
CACAAAAAAAAAACATATTTCCCTCCTTATCAACAACTATCAACACAACAGTGACTGTCCATTTCTATGATTTCACTTGAGTGCCATTGTCACAGTCAGATAGCTCTTCCAGTGCAGCGGGCATCAGTCCCATTTCTGCCGCTGCCTCTAATATCCTGTGTGTGCACCATGCATGCACAGATGATCCAAAGTCTAGTGCCAGTCATTTATATGAGCTTAACGCTGATGTTATTAGCCCCATTCATTTCAAAAACACCATGCATAATCTG
>NW_023339718.1:15248188-15317033 GCF_004916995.1 Morone saxatilis
GTGTGTGTGCGTGTGCGTGTGGTTGTGTGTGTGTGTGCGTGTGCGTGTGGTTGTGTGTGGTTGTGTGCGCGCAAGATAATCTCAGTTTTCAAAATAAAAGCTAGAAGACGAAGGGGAAAATTCAACAGCAGCATGTGGAAATGAGACATTTAAAGAGGGTATTAATTAACCTGACTTGGATGAGCTTTTATTAAATGTCACGTAAGTAGCCACCAAATCAATCAAGTTGAAATTATTAAAACATATTATTGCAATATTATTATTATTATTATTGCAATATTATATTATAAAGGCTTCATGAATTCCGGCAGCTTTTTTCTAGTTCGCTCTTTTGGTTACTGTGAAACATTTATTTAGCATTTTTAACTCAAATTTAAGGAGCAGCTAGGCTATATTTCACCATTTTATTTTAATAAAAACATAAATATATTGTTTTGAAATATTATGGGGATTTTGCAGTTTTTTTCTAAGTCGAAAGGAAATGTTAATAAAGCTGGGAAGGTAAATTGATTTATTTTACACAAATTTTATAAAATACAACATTCTTTCAGACACAAAGTTGTGTGAAAATTGACAAAAGAGGAAAATTAATAGTATTATTATTATAATTAATAGGAACTACCATGGAAAAGCCCAATCGAAACTCAGTATAATGTGGGCCCACTTACACATTATAATCGCTAAAGGAAAATTATGTATGTTTTAAAATATATAATTAAATTAATTAATTGAATTAAATTAAAATATATAATTAAATGCTCATGTTTTCATACTGAATTCATCTTACATGATATAACCTGCTTCCACAGATTTGTATACACTGTAGCTATGTATATTCATATTTTCTACCAGATTATTACCATACTGATGGTATGTGTTTACAATGGTAGTTAAGCATGCATAATGCATTCAGATACAATACTTATAGTACAAGTATGTGGTAAAGACTAACACTTTACTTCCATGTATAAAACATAAAATTGTGCATTTTACAAAATAGATGATTTTTGAAGATTGTTTATATTGGCACATGCTGTAATTGCTCCTGCTTGTCAAAAAAATACATGTATAATACCCCTATGTGTGAGAGATTTGTAGTAAGTTAATAAAGACAAGAGGCAAAGAAATCTATCAGTTCTTTTTGGTGGGTTTAATGTGTCCAGGATCAATAAATAGTTATTCAAGATGTTACAATAAATCAAGGAAAAGCTTCATTTGATAATAACATCCATGTTAATGAATCAAAATGTTGTGATTTAAGTAGAAGTACAGTTTTGATAATTGGACTCACATTTCAATACTATGTATGTATTAATGTGCTTTACTCCTTTCTCATAATACTGTTATTGCTTCACGACTTCAATCTGGATAACATCTCTACATCATTACAATGATGTTCTCCAGATTGCGTCCATTTAGAAAGCTTTTTTAGATTACAGATTGAAAATCAATTAGAAGTAACTCCTGGATTACAATCACAAAACTGTACAAAATATAAATCATTATTATGGAATCACAAAAAATTGATAAAGTATTAAAGCAGATACTGTAAACAAAGTAAGTGTATGGCACAATCAGTTAATATTAGTGATGAATGGATGTTTTTCTGATCTAATGGGACATCAGCAAATTCCCAAAAAGTTTCTGTACTCCTGTTTGATGCAGCTGAAGATGGGATGGTAGAAGTGCCTGTCTGGCCCCATGAGGTCAGTGACCATCTCTGTGTGGTCAACTCTGGGCAGCATGTAGAGCGACACCTTTACAGACAGCGAGGTGAGGAGCTCAGAGAGCTTTGTGGAAGATTCAGCGGGAACGATAATGTCACTGGTCCCGTGGAGCAAAGCAAACGGAGGCACTCTGGCAGAAACAAGAGAAGACTGTGGGTAAAAAAATGTCATATTTGTATTCAAAATCACATCGCTCATAATCGCTGCCTCACCTGCTCAGTTTGTCCTGGCTCAAGTTCTCCAGTAAGTATGTTGGTGAGTAGTACGGGAAGTTCTCCACTCCATTCATGGCTTTGTGCATGGTGGAGACATATTCGACTCCTCGCTTCCGCTCGTGCTCATAATGGTCCATGATGTTGTAAACGCCGCTCAGACCTATACAGAAAATGTGAGAGTTCTTAATCTCATTCTCACAAAATCCTGGAAATCAGTTTTATCAAAATATGAAGGAGGCAAAAGTTTAAAGTATTATTCACTGTGTACAATAATTGTATTTCAAGAACTTTACTGCCCTCAAGTCATAGCAATTTCTAAAGCATAAAACGGGCTTGCAACTGTGAATGAAACTGGGTGATGCACTGTACAATTATCCTTACCAATGACTCCTCTGATCGCCAGTGTAACGTCCCTCTGCTTGCTGGCCTCTATGAAAAGCTCCTCTCTTGCATCAATGAGAAACAGCGTGGTCAGTGCACACAAATGTGCACCCGCTGAGTGGCCAATCAACACTATGTTGTCCTATTAAAGACACAAAAATATGACAACAGCATGTGTATTAGTATTATTAGTAACAGAACATCAGTATTTTAATTGGTTAATAAATTAGAATCAGATTAAGGGAGGGATATGGGGTGGGTACAATGTGGGATAATGTTTATGTGAGTTCAGTATGTTTGTACATGTAAGTGTATGTTTATATAAATGCAAAAGTTATATTTAAAAAAAAAACTGATTAGACAGTTCAGAGCTGCTCAAACTGGAAAAATATTTAGAATTTATTCATGAGTCTTAACTGTGAGTTTGAAGGTCCCATGAATTTCCGTTATATCATTATTTTCTTCCATGCTTGGACAATTTTGTGCATAAAAAAGGATTTTGGCAAATTGGAATGGATTCAGGAAATGTTAAGCCACCACCTGCAGGTTTTATGTGATTTCATGGAACCTTCAAAGTTTTCCTTCTTTTGGGGATTTATAATAAATGGTCCATCTTGCCATTCTTTTCTCCAGTTTTTCTTCAATTTCCAAAGAATACTTATATCTTACTTTGTCAAAGTTGAACTTCAGTCCACTCTCTTGGGCCCAAACCAAGCAGTCAGCAATATCTTGGACCATCCCTAAAACGTTCCCCTGGCAATCAGACGAAACCAGCAGTCAGTTGAGATACCACAGATACCAAAGTAACATTTATAATTAAAATTCTTATCTGCCGTTTGGCTTACTATACATTATACTATATGTATAATTCGTACCTAAAGTACTGTTCATATTTCAGCTGTTCACTCTACGTATGTGCTAGAATACCAACAAGACTGCTGTGTTTTGTTCTAAAGCTTTTACCTTTGGATAGGTGCTGTAATCAGGACAAATGACAGTAGCACTCAGTTCCTCAGCCATCTGCCTGGCCAGCAAACAGTAAATTGATTTTTCGCCGGAGCCCCATGCACCTCCATAGATGAAAACCACCAAAGGGGCAGGCACATCTTTGGACCTGCCCATGTTTGGAGGGTGGTACAAGTCCAGCTTATTGCTTCTGCGACCAAATGGGATGCCCTGTGAACAGACGGACAAAACTGTGAATTTTGACACAATTTTTGGTATAGTAAATTTCCTAGGGACCAAAGTGGTGAAAGAGACAAACATAACACAGTGGGATTATTTCATTTTAAATATTTACTGAAATGTCTGGTTCCATATAAAGACACATTGATAAACAACCATATTTTCTTTCTAACTTATCATTCACACACCTTTTCATAATGCTTACGGTTTTCGTCATTCCTGTACCATAACTTCCACTGAAAGTAGAGTCTCCCATATTGCAGATATTTGACCGTTTCCAGCACAGCTTTGGTCAAGCAGTATATCCGCCTGACGGAGAGGCCAAATATTAAACAGGGGATTAATGACTGATTACTCTTCTTAACGAGTAGAAACACAGAGCCAAACTATATTTTGTGGGACAAAGAATAGATGCACAGTATTTTACAAGTTACCTTGGTTTTAGTGCTTCTATGTACTTCTTATATCCAGGCTTGTTGGGCCAACCATAAATCCACTGAGCAGCTAGAGAGATAGAGTATGGAAGCCCCACCAACATGACACCCACTGCCACAGGCAATGACATGTGATACTTTAACCTAGACCTCCAGAAGGAAATATATATACATATAGTTATTAAGATATCAGTCCTTCAAAAGTAATTTCAGTCAATGTTCAACTAAAAATGCTGTATTTCAGATTTTCTTACATGTTGCGGTTCAGTCGGTCCGTCGTACCTACAAAGAACAAAAGATTCAGAAAACGTATAATTAGTTATATTGTTATCATACACGCAACAGGTAAAGTGTAAAATAATAATGCATCCCAAGCAAAGTGCATACTACAGTGGCAGTTTTCTGAACCACTTTCTAATAAGACACCCTTTGTAAAGACTTTATCAATTGCAATGACTGGCTTCAGTTCAAATAACCTACTAAGGTGTTATATCCCAGTTACATACAAGGTTGGCATCCTCATCCAGCTCTTTAGTTAATCAGGTATAAGCTCCAATAGACTACTTGACCTCTGAACTTTTAGAAAAATGCTGCAAAGCCTCTGGACTGAAATCCATTTCAACTTATTATTAACATTTATAATTACATATGAATTACTATGTTTTGCTGTTGACTTATTTTTTTCCCCAACATGGCAACCTGAATGTTGTTTTAATTAATGACCTATCTACAGATCATTAGTTTATGGCTCATAAAGCATTAATAAAAGCATCATTTACAACTTACAGCGTTATAAATGGTGACTTAGTAAGTGGAAACATTACCCAGTTTTCTTTGCATGTACCAGGGCGTCCTCTAGTGGGCTTTTACACAATAACAGTGCTGCATTAAATCATTGTTAAAAGCCTCATCAGTGCCTCCAAAAAAAGAAATCACTTTAACCACCTTTTAAAAAGGACTAACAACGTTACATCATGAATTGGTGTTAGCTAGCTATGAGGTAACTTACAATAAGGCTGAATTCTACCAAAGCTCAAATATGTCACTTGTGGTCACCAGCTTTTCACAATGTCGGTGTCAAGCTAACAATAAGTTACCAACGCTCTCAGTTTTAACACACCGTGCAAACAGAAGAGCCATTAAAGCTGAATTAGCGGTAAAGTTTTCCTTACGTGGATCCTTTGTAGCGTTGTTGTTATTGTTATTTGCCTCGAGAAACACAGGAAAGGTCATGAAATATACAGGAAGCCAACGTAAACGTACCAGAATGTAGTCATATATCGCACTTTATGCCGATGCCCATACCGCAGGAGGAGGTGATCTGTTGTTATGTTCGCTGATGCTGTAGATAACCGCAGTAGACTACAGCTACAGTTACCTGACTGTCCTCCAAACGCCGGTGTCGGCCTCACACATACAAAGAGTAATGCGACAAAGCGAGAGCGCAACCCTCCTTCACTTCCGTTTTAGCAAAAACGAGAGCGCTTTGGGTGGTCAGGGGTATTTTAAATCCTACCTGGTGAGTGGCCGTATAGTTGATATCATAGACATTATAATTTACGGATAAGGTCACCTTGATTGTTGATGTGGCTACATGTTTGTATTGCGTGTAGCGTGGCTTCTGTGTCGGCAGGAAAAGACGGATTTCTATCTTGTCATAATCAACATCTCTGCTTTGATACCCCGGAAATGCATACTAAAGAATTAGATAAGATAAGAATTAGCCGCTGCCCTTTCATGTAAAGAGCAGAAAATCTAATCAAAATCATTTATTGGTGGCAATCTTCTATTTCTTTCCCTTTTTTTCGAAGTTCTAAACTGCAATTTGACGGGAAAATGGGAAAAAATGATATGAAAATATGAAATGATGATGATAAAACTTAACTACCTGTCTTTTTGGAGCTTTCAAACACATCTCATGGTCTTCCTCAGCATATGGAGTTTTCTCAGTTGTTATTATTGCTCAGCTGTCATGACACGACCTATAGCGAACAGCTGAGCTATATTGTGACAACTCTGCAGTCCATCTACTGAGGAAGACTGTAAGATGTGGCTGAATGCTTTAAAAAAAGCTAGTTATAACAGTTGATTTAATGAAGCTGGGAGCTGGGGTGAACCTGGTGAAACCAAAGAAGCTGCTAAATGACAGTTTAATTTAATTTAGTAATCTGACTTTAAGTTTTGTCTGTTTTTTGTCAAACTATATTGTTTCATTTAAGTGTCCACTTAATTAACTGTGGTCAATCATTTACCACTCAAACTTCTTCCTTTAGGAATGACTGAAACATAGTGTTGAGGAAAGTTTATTTGTTTAAACACACACACGCATGTTGTTGCAGGTTGGCCTCCAGGTCCAGTTATACATCCCCCACATTTCCACACATTGATTCAGGTCAACATTTGTCTAACAAATGTTTATATACGAGACTCTGAGAAGCATTTTATAATGACAGTGGACTTAATATGTGTGAGCATTACTAGTTTTCTATTTTAACAAATGTACGAAATACATATACATTTAGCTAGCCCCATAGCAAATAGTGCTGCTGTGGCATCAACTAACATTAGCTGATAAACCCTATAAAGATATTTCTTTTTAAGTTATAAGGGCAGCTATTTTATTATTTTAGCATTAGGTTAGACTACGCTGTACTTCCAACTGCTTCTCTTACTCTTTCCAATACAAAAGTTTAGTTTATGAAAACTAATGAATCAATCATGATTGTTTTAGCAATATAAACAGATTCCCTTTATACTGCAGCATTTAGTAATTCAATTTACAAAACCTTTAGTCTAACTGATTTGTCATCACTACTCGTAAATTTGTTATCAAACGGACGTGTGTTTAGCTCACTGCATAGCAAAGTTATCAGATTAAATATACATTTGAAAAAAGGAGATTACTTTCAGATTTCTTAATCAACATCCATGGGACATAGACATTACAAAAACATATATATATATAGTAATTCAACTGAACAAATCAGTACCCTTCAAACTGTATGTAATGTTTAAATAATCAAATGTAATTGGTGTCCAATGGATTGATGTTAATGGATTACAAAGAAACAGGTAAAAACAGTGACATTTAATCACTCTACTGCGGAGGAATCAGTAGCTCTGACAGAAATCAGCACTGCGAGCACATGCCCAGCAGAGGGAGCAAGAATTCTGTCACTCGCTCCTTGAATTGTAGTTTCATAGATTTCTCAACAGCTTGCCAGCAATAATTCAGCCAGACGGTATGTACCCTATAAAAGGAGACTAAACACAGTTATGTAAGATGTGAATGTAAATCAGTGAATGTTTGCTTTACACTGAAGCACAAACAGGAAAGCACTGATTCTGATTATGCAAGTTTGAGCCCTGTAACTACAATACATCACAGTTATATTATATTACTGGGCGATTACTCAAGTCTTTGGTCATCCTCATACTGTACTGGCTTGAGTAAAAAACTTTGGCTGCTGTTTTATGATATTCTTTCAGAAAGAAATATTTTTTAGAAGAAATTGACAAAAAATTTAAAAAACACTCATATTTTCCTTCATGAAACTATTTAATTAACTAGAGATATACTTTTGCACCCCACATAGATATACAATTATTACACCTCTGTGCTCTAATGCCCTTCTTGCACTGACATTCACAGAGGGTAGTGCAGTACTGGACAGAGGCTTCATTGGCCATGACCATGGAAAAACCTTGAATTCAACATTGCAGATTCATTGAAAGCAGAGCAGCGTACGAGCACTGACCAACTCAAGGGTTATTGTTATGTTTGGCCCCACAGAGCGGAGCCTGCAGCCCTGAGTGGGTGTGCGGTTGTTCCTCCATCTGCGCCGATGTGGGGAGGCCCAGGTGCTTTTTCAGAAGCCACAGTGGAAACGGAGCTGTTGAGTGAGTGCAAACTCAGGCATTCAGCTGGCAGCACGAGCGGAGTCAGCCTGTTTTAAACGCTGTGGCGAGATTTTACAGCATTTTCCCGTGCCTGTTTAAAAAGTATATTATCCTTGGGGGAATGATTGTATGCATAGTGGTATTAAGATAATAACAACTGACGTACACATGCCTGTATTCTGTGTAGGCGTAGAGGAGTCCTAGGGTGCTTCTTTGTGGAAAAGGTTGTAGAAGTCATTTCATTTTGTAGCAAAGTGGGAGACAATAAGAATATAGTATGCACATTGTAAAACAACATTGGTCAGTATCTGCCTTTAGGCCTGTATTAAAGGGCACAAATCCTGAAAATCAGTGACAAGAAGTCACAATGATCATAATTTCTGCTCTCTGAGGCTTTCAGATCAAATCAAAGCTCAGTGATTCCTCGGATGCTGCAGGGAAGCACAGTGAACCATCACACTGCGTGTCCTTCAACGCCTCAGGCCTTCATGGCAGCAAACAACTGTCCTACTGACATGTCCTGAAGCAAGACGCTGAATCACCACCAGCTGCTGTGATGCTGCTCTGCTCTGTGGAGGATACAAACAGTCTGTTCCTCTTCATTCATTCACATCAGAAGACTACTACAGATATTTTGGGAAAACAAACCCTCATAATCCAATCTTTCATGGCTAGATGTTTACTAACACATGATGTTTGCACGTAACCAGGATACAAAATCAAAACAAAATCATGATGTGATAAACACAACCGATTTTTCCTGCAAGCCTGCATGTCTACGTGACTAAGCGATAAAATACTTTTTTTTTTAAGGTCCAGTGTGTAACATGTAAGAGGATCTATTGGCAGGAATGGAATATGTATGTGAATGTGAATAGGTGTGTTGTCATAAGTTTTTATCTAGAGGGAGCAGGTCCTCTTCTACGAAGTCCACCATGTTGAACTGTCACATTTCTACAGTAGCCCAGAACAGACAAACTAAACACTGGCTCTAAATAGGGGCCTTTTGCTTTTTTCGCAAGTTTTGCGGCCACTTCAGTTTCCCCTCCGTGCTTGGTGGAGTTGAGAGGTTTCAATGTCTACTCTAGATTCCACTGAATCCTGCACACTGGTCGTTGACTGAAACAAAGAATTAAATTCTTCGCTCCACTGCTTTCAGATTTATTTAGCTTCATAGGAGAAACTTCAGGCTTTAGTGGCTTATCTGGTTTCCTTTTGACCACTACTGGGAAATCCAGTATTTATGTTAGGATGGCTTATCATCCACTACTTCTGGTGAGTCATTTTGGGAGTTTCATGTTAAACCAAAGCTTCCTACTTTGTGTGTCCAAAGAAAACAGAGGGAGTGCCAAGAGGATTTCCAAGAGATGATTCATATGTAAACTACACTGAATAAAATAAAAAAAATTAAATATTGAAAGAATATGAAAATATGAAAATATCTTTTTGTGAATATTTTTAAAGTGTTCAATTAATGACATTTCAGATCCTGCAAACAGAATGTTTATTTGTTCAATTTGATAAATTATAAATGGAAACGCTAAATGATAGGAGGGATAACATATTGAATGCAAGGATTGTTTAGAGTGTTTGCACTTGTACAGATGTCTACTTGTGTCTGTTTGTATCTTTGCAGTTGAACGTGTGTTTGCTGGTGTAAATGTGTATACACTGGCCAGTTTACTTCCCCCACTGTGACCCAGTCCCCAGAGCCCCTAACTGATGCGTGGCGGCGAGCCAGGACCCAAACATGCTGCTTCTGTGTTTTCTCTCCCCACTTTCCCTTCCATCGGCTGTGCTGCACAACCCCAACTCAGTCAAAGAGGAATTCTGCCCTCGGTGGGCTTGGGACCTCACGATACAGAGCCATCTTTTCACGCGGACTTCACAAACACACCAGGCCCAGAAAGAACCTCCCTTTGACAGGGGGGAACCATGGAAACTGGCACTGACCACAGGCCCAGTTTCTAGGTATCCTTGTGCCGGGAATCACACCCGAGTCCCGCAGACGCCAGAAGAGCAGCTAAGACAGAGGTGATGGCGTTCAGAGGGAGATGCGGTTTTTCAGGGGGGCCCTCTGATTGATTGGAGAGAAACAGAGCGGCCATTCTTGTCAAATGCACCGGATGAATGCTAACAAGCCTGAGAATGCTCAAGAGTGCATTCTTTAAAAAAAAAAAAAAAATTGTAGACTGTAGAAGTTTGGCAAGATAAGGGAGTTGATGGGGAAACAAATAAAGCAAATAAACCATAAGTAGGTGTGCATGTGTGTGTGCGCGTGTCAACAGGTTGAAGGGGTTCAGAGGTACCTTGCTGCATTAGTCTCATCTTTATATAGTCCAAAGCTCTTTGCAGAGAGCAAGGAGTCAAGTTTCAGTGCGTCATGTCTCTTTCCAGCACTCACTGAATCAACAGAAGGTAAGAGCTTCCCTCCACTTTACAGCCCTCCAAAAACTCCTGTCATGACCGATCACCTTACAGTCATGACAGTGTCAGTAAAAATACGTACAGTACATGCATGCAGGGATCTGTTGTTTAACAGTCATGCACCGCATTAAAGCTGCGTGCAATGCTGCATGTCATAATTACACAAGAACGGTCACCTCTCTACGGTCTGCACATAAATCTTGACTTTTGACAAAGAGTTAACTGAACCTTTGAGGGAAAAAAAACACTATCAGCATGTGATGTGATGGTCCACTTGGTTTGATACCGGCCTTTCTTTTTCTTCAGTTACCATGAAGTTTCACAGTCTTCATCTGTAGAAAAGCCTTGTATAGCTTTAAATCAAAGGTGAACCCACTGTAACTGCATATAAATAGACTGACGGCCTGACAGTTTAGCTGTGTGTGTTACATGTCCAAGTTCACGGCTGTGCTCCTTTCTCAAAGTTTAACATGTCTCACGGCTGTATTACATTGTGTTCTATTGAGTCTTCTGTACACGGACAAAACTGGAGGCGTTCTCTGCCTCTTTTATGCAGAGTTTCTCTCTGTGTTCAAGGACGGAGACCAAGACATGCTGTTCACTGCTGATGTTTTAGAGCACATTTGCTAAAATCAAACTTTATTGTAGCCGCACTGGAAATATCTTAGTGTTTGTTGGTTATTTACAGAAATCATGCAAAATATATCCGCAAAGAAGATTAGTGCCGAAGCTGCTACCGTGCAACTGTGGGCCCCTAAAGCTTCAAAGCTTACTGTGCTTCTGTCAACTGGCCTTTTTAACTTTGTTTGGGACTATGTAGGCACAATCTCACTTGACATGATAAGTGCTTTAAGGTTGGTCCTATTTTTTTCACTCGTGATCTAGTCCTAAATATAATCTATTTTTATGTTACATATTACTGAATTAGTTTGTGTATTCAAATTACCACACAGTAAATCAGAGACTATGTGATATTAAAGCATGCAAAAATTGCACACATTCTGCAGAACAAGGAGTTAATGGGGATCCAGCAGCTCATTTTTGCACCCCCATAGCAGTGTCATGGCAGAAGGGGTTTCTGCGTTTGAGGCAGACATTTCCTACATCTGCAAAAGACATGCAGGTTAGGGGAGAAGCTCTGGAGTCTCATTTGCCTGGTGTGAACGTGAGTGAGACAGCGTCTGTCTGTCAACCTGCGTGTGTTGGTCCTATGAAAGATTGGTGACCTGTCCAGTGTGCAGCTGCTTTGTCCTTGAATCCCACAAACCTCCAGTGTTTCAGGGTGAATGTTTTAGTTTAAAGGTTAAGTTATACACGCACACTACCACACACCGGCTTTAACAGTAATATGGGATAGCCACAGCTTGGTATGTTTTAATTCAGCACCTTTTGTTTGCTTTTCAGCTCTTTGCGTGCATTGTCCACAGCTAAAATTTAAGACATTCTTTCCACAGCTTGTACCAGTATCAAATACTGTGAAACTGGAATATAAAAACATTCTTTTTCAAATAGGGGTAAGCTAATGTATTTTATAGATTTTTACACAAAATGTCAGTGTATAATTCCAGCATAAATACTGGTGTTACTTTCACCAAACTATTTCGGCTTGGCCTTCAAACTGCTTCGTACAGAATTATTTCAAACTGGACTCGTTTGTCCAGCAACCAGATTCCTTACGAAACCCCATGGGAACAAAAACCTCAGTGAAGTGTACGGGGGGTGAGTTAATGACTCCAGTACTGTTCTCTTTGATCTACATCGTCATGGAGCGCCAACTGTAAAGGCTAACAACGAGAGACAGCACTGACACATCAGAGACGCCTCAGGCATGCAGACATTTAGGAGCATGCAATTCCCCCAGTGCAGAGAGAAGAGCCACAGTTTGTCTCAACATTTAACAAGCAAATGTTTCACACTGACAAAAACAATAGTTAATCAAATACTGCAATAGTGCAACCAAAACAACTAGCAAATTGCTTTGAATTATGCCACCTACTACATTAATCCACCTACTATGAGCACACCTACTGAGGCATATAAGATACAATGTCAGGAGTTCAACATATCTTACTTTATTATATTGGTCTGTTTGTATAAAATCCATTGCAATCCATCCTCTGCTATTGAGATATTCTGGGCAAAGCTTTTGGCCGGCAGACCAACTTTGCTATACCCTGAGCCATGCTGCTTGCATGGTTAATACTGTAATGAAACACAGGTGTACTTTGTGACTTCTTTGCTTAATGTGCTGTGGACCTAAACAGAATCCAAAGGTAAAACACGTTAAGGTCAAAACAAGGTTTACTTGGTGAACAGGTCCAAAAACTGGCAGAGATCGCGCATGAATAGGCACAAAGAATAAGAACAATAGGGTAGCACAATAGACAATCTGGCCAAGCATTAGTGTTTGAAGGCAGTTAAATAAACTGAGTGGGGTTGATGAGAGATAGGTGTGGCTTGATGTGAGAATAAGGAGCAGGTGTGTAAGTGGGTGTGGAGATCAGTTGACTGAAGAATGGGAGGGGCAGAGAGACAATAAATGTGCTCTTATGACACTAATCTACAGGCACTCATTTATTTAAGCAGTAGCTGGCCAGATACTGAGATAAATTAAGCTAGAAAGTTCCAGCAACAGGTAACCAGGCTGCTTCCAACCAATAATGACACCTTTGGCCATATTTTAAAAAAGGAAGATACAGTCAGATTTATGTGCATGATTTCCATATTTGAACTGTTCAAGATTACGTGTGCAATGAATGTGCAGATACAGAATTATCACAAAGCCTCTGTTTTAAAAAACATGCATGTTGTTAAAGAAAAATGCTGGATTTTCACTTGGGGATAGAGATTAACGCTCAACTCAATCCTGCATAAGTACATTGCAAAACCTGTAAAACACAGGTAACTATTTAATCACACAAGTAAACTCATTGTGGCAACATTTTCTAGAGTTTACTCATAACTTTGGAATTTTATCCAGGGAAAGGTTCACATTTACACAAGCCACAGACTTGTGCATTTTCATAATCTTAGCGACGTCACACCTAACACTGTACACAATGTTCTTCCTCAAGTGTTTCAATTAGTGTAATTCTATGTACGTTCAAATAGTGTAATTCTACATACAGTACAAGCTGTGAGAAAGTGAGAGCATCAGCTTCACATAAGGTCCTGTGCTGAAATGTCAGAGTGTGCTGTGTTATCTTTCATGGATATATCAAGCGGCAACCTCTGTGGCTGGCCAGTGAAGTCAGCACTCAAGTGTTAAAAACTGCAGTTCCTCGAACAGCTACTTGAAGCTGGCTACAGCAGTGAGTCAGTCTCCATAAGGCCCCATATTAAAATGCTCAACTTTACAGCAGAAATAATGATGTTTACAGCTTGGTTTCTATATAGTTAATTTCCCTGTTCATGATGACTGTATGGGTTACGGTTAAATATAACTGCCGAAAATAATTAACCCGCTGAAATTATATTAAGGCTTAGGGTTATGCATAATTAGGGGATGGGCCTCTTAGAATGACAGTTGGGTGCCATCACAGTTTTCAGTAACCAGGCTTTGTTCAGCCTGCATCAACTTCACCCACACTCCACCTCTTTGCCCATATTTGGATTAGNNGGAGTCACCAGTTACAGAATCCTATAGGTGTTGTCATGGAGACTTGTGCCCTCTTTATTATACAGTATATGAAATATATCGATGAAAGGGGATATAGGTCAGAGGTCTCGAGCCAATTGAATTTGAATTGCAGTTACTTTTAAGTTTTAATAGATAGATAAGATAGATAGATAGATAGATAGATAAGATAGCAATAGATAGATAGATAGGGATTTAAAAAGGTATAGATAGCATAGATAGATAGCATAGATACACTTTATTAATCCCGAAGCGGAAATCTGGGTCGCATAGCAGCCAGGTACATTAAAAATACAATAAATACAACAATAGGCAATAATAATACTTCAGATATTTCGAAAAGATAAAAAAAGATAAATAGGTAGGTAAGGTGCAAAGAGTTGGCCAGTTGCAAGGATTGGCTGGTAAACTATAAGTAACTGCGTGATGGAGACCATTAGAATTGGGTAAGTAGTTCTATTGGTCTCAGAGTAATAACGAAGTAATACTTCATTATCATATTAGTGAATTATAATACTAGTTAACAAGTAATTATTATTGTAATATATATAGATTTAATAATATATAATTTTATATATAATATTTTTACTACTTTATAATCTATATATATATATCCAAATTATATAAATATATATATGTTAATATTAAAATGAAATAATTATATTGGTATAACTGAATCAAGTTATATCCTATTGTATTGTAACTACATCCTTATTGCTTAGTCATAGATATCTCATACAACATATGATATTAAAACATTTAAATACCATTATGCGATTATAATGCTAAACATTGACTGTACATATTCTATCATGTACTGTGCAAGGTGATGCGTATACAAACTATATACCCGTTGTTATTAATACTTATATTAGTGTTGTTAATACCACAAATATTATATATATATTATATATTATAGTGATGTTACACTACGTCTATATATATTACCGTATTTTGTATTATAGCCACACCTTGCAAATCCAGAAACACCGGGAATATATGACGACATGTAATTTACTATGTAATGCAAGTATCAATATTAAATGTTTAATATATATAATTGTGAATGCATTATGTATTCAGTTATGTATTCACAGTCAATTTGATCTATTTAATATTATACATATTATATATGTACTATACAATATTAGTTTAATATATCTTTATTATATATCTATTATTAAATATATAATTGTAATCTTATATAATAATAGTAATATTAATATAATATTATTAATATAATTAATAATACTTATTACATACACATATGGATATTGAAAGTTTATGTCCCACAGGTAAGGATTTAGTCCAGTTCCTGTAATTGTGGATCTGACAGAGGCAGATGAGGTATATTTGACTAGCTTATTGCAGTTGGATAGAAACGATTTTCTATTATCTATATCTATATATAAGTTTTTTTTCCTGCTTGTAATATTAACACTGGAAGGATCTTTGAAGAAATCACTGATATGAACTGAGTCTTACTCAGCTTGCCTAATCAATGTAAACCCCAACTAACTGATAGATCATGAAAATCCAAAAATGTTACTTTACTAAAAAAGGCTATTGGTTAATTTCACTGTTGTAGGACTTAGATCTTCTCTCTCAGCTGATTAGCTGAAAGCTATCAACACTGGACTGAAATGCATACCGAAAGTTCCCAAAGAACATTTTTCCCATTACCCAAGCATGCGTCAGAGCATCGATAACAGTCCTTCAAGCGTGCTACAAGTTTTCTCACTGTTGAAGATAACAATACGTTATTTCTAAGTTGTATCTTACCAGAACCACAGACGGGAAGGTACTAATTTCCAGAATTTCTTACTTTTTGTTTTGTTTCTGATGAGATCTGGGGAGGGCTCCTACCTGTCAAGACATGCCAGGGAAAACCATCAAAGGAAAGGCTGGCCCAACAACAATCAGTTTGCAAGTTAAGGAGAGTCTGGCTCCAGTAGGGGATGTTTCGTACTCTTTACCCTACCTCTGAGACGAGCCCAGCCACCTACGGGAGGCAAAACTGTTTGTTTGGCCGCTTTTATTTGAGTCAATCTCATACGAATCTAAAGCCTCTCCCTTCCATCTCATCTCCCCTCTTGACCACAAACGCCTGTACAACACCAATATTAAAAAACATGGACTTCCTGTCTTCTCTTCTTGAACCTCTTGAACCACCTCTATGTGTGTCCTGCATCTTTCCATGGCAATCAAAGTAATATTGGAAACATTCAGCTAAAAGTGCCCTGGCTAATTAGATATTGCTTTGACTCTTACCTGCATTTTTTCTTGTGACCCAAAGCTTTCAACCCCTTATTACTAATTGCACAATCTTCCTTGCTTGACTAGATTCACCAGTAATTGAAGAGTAAAACATCCAGTATAAGTTTACAAGAAAAGCCAACAATTAGCAACCCCCCCCACTGATTTATCTTGCTATCAGAATCAGGATTCAGAATCAGAATCCAGAATTTTGTTTATTGCCAAGTAGGTTTTACGCCTACGAGGAATGTATCCTGGGTGCAGTTGGTGCAAAAATATGACACAATTACAAATACAAATATACAAATATACAAATATACCAATATTCAATCACACAAAAATTCATACAGAAATAAAGTACTTTCAAAAATAAATAGATAAACATAAGCAAGAGAAAGAGAAAGCGTCCAGTAAAACGTGGTGCATTAATTAATGCTATACGTTGATATACCAGCGGTGGTAAAGACTCATATGACAGTGCGGTAATCCGTGCCTTTAAGGAGCCAGCGCAGATGCGGAAGAAACTGTTTTATGGCTGAGACGTTTTTTTATTCCTGATGACCGCAAGCCTCCTGCCAGAGGAAGACTCAAAGAGATGTGACCGGGGTGGAGGTGGGAGGCGTCAGCCACAATCTTACCTGCCACGCTCCTGCCGTCCTAGAGCGTACAGGTCCTGGCAGGGGATGGCAGATTGCAGCCGATCCCTTTCTCAAGGGCTGATTCGAATGATCGAATGATACGCTGCAGTCTGCCCTTGTCCTTGGCAGTGGCCGCAGCGTACCAGATGGTGATGGATGAGGTGAGGATGGACTCGATGATGGCGGTGATCTCTTCTTCTAGTTTTTGCTGAAGTGCCCCTGTGAAACACACTGACCCCTCACATGTCCACTCATTTTAAGTTGCTGTTGGATGTGCGTCAGCTAAAGGCCTAAAAAGTCAATGTAAAATGAGATCTACTATATCACTCCATTAATAGCATCATGATTCTCCCAGGAGTATCTGCTTATGCAGTGTTAATGCTGAGGTGATTCCCTCATGCTCGCTGATGTGGCTAACTGTGTTTCCTAAAATGTGGTTTGAGAGTATATCAACACAAACAAATTACTCTCAGAAATCACAATCACAAATGAGTTGCAGTTCATTTATTTAAGTCAGTCCAGCCTTCCTGAACTAATAGGTCAAAAACTAAATTGTACTAGAACTAGATACTGGCCCCCTTAGAGACTCAGCGAATGCATATTTTAAGACCAAAACCTGTGTCAGATGAGAGATGGAAACTGAGAGCAGACACACTGTGGGGTGTCACTGGTGTCAAATGTCAGTACAGTCAAGAAAAAAGACACATTATACCAAGAGAGTACTTGTAGGAAGGCAAAGGGTTTGAAAGACAAGGGAGAGCTTGGGGAGCTTGGGGAGAAAAAAAAAATTTGAAAAAAAAAGAATTGAAACCAAAGAATGTTTCTTTTTCAAAAGGTCAGAAGACAATGGAATTATTCAGAGTTTCACGTCCTTTTAGTAAAGAAAACGCACTTGTTTACCCAGCGGAGGTGGCACACACAACCTTATAGAACAAAGCTGTCTCCACCTTCAGCATCACAGCCAACTCTCTCCCAACTCTTTATTATGTACTTTCCAGATCTCAGCTACGTCCCAGATTCGACTGTTGTCCCACAATACAATGCACAATAAAGGAGCTGAACTACTCGGAATGAAGTCCTACGTTTATGAGCCAGTCTAGACTCACATATTCAATGTTTGATGGTTTTAGAAAGGCAAAACAGTATTCTGTAAACTATTATGACACAATGACGTGAAAGTTTTTGATGGGAATAAGAGAAATCCACCTTTAGACTTATTAGAAGGTTGGTGGGTGCATAAAGTGCAGGACCTTGACACCAGAGACCAATTTTTGCATCCTCCCATCCAATGTCCATGTCCAAGGTTAGGGAAAGATCGGAGATTTGGTTAGATGTCAATAAACACATTGTGTCACTGCAGATCTTTCCCTAACATAGCCAGAGCTTAAACATGACCATAAAAAGTTTAATAACACTGTACTTGGTACAAGTAGATGTTGAATAGACAAATCAGATATTTTGGTGGAAAACAAATGGAATACTTTAATGATACTGATCTCCCCTTACATTTGTTGCACCTCTATAATTTAAAATACACATTTTTAAATGTGTGCAGAGGTCTATTCAACCAGAACTGAAAACTGCATAGGTTTAACGAACAAACAAAACCAAAACATTTAGATTCACAGTTACACTTTGACTAATGGCCATCAAACGCATATGTATTGCATTGTTTGTTGGTAGTTTAAATAGTACACCTCATTAATGTGGAACCCCCCTCAGTTTATTCTGGCCTCACTCATCACCTGATCTTGCTCCTCCCTGTACATCTGTTGCTCATTCCCTCAGTAAGCTCTAGTGTGTATTTACCTGTCGCCTTCTCACTCCTATTTGCTGAATGGCTCAGCTGTCATTGCATGTCAGCCGTTCCTACCTAAATGTTTAATCCTATAATCTGTATTCTTTTAGTTTTTACCCTGTCTGACACTTTGACGATGTCTCATTTGCAAAAAAAAAACAATAAAAAATGAATTCTGACCTTCTTTTAAGTGTGTAATGCAGTCACACTTTAATAAAAGTGGGCTGCACTTGAAAATACTTGAAGATACATTGAGTGGTGTTGATGGTATACGGTTGAACTGAAACTGGGTGCATAAGCTCTGTGGGACTCTCAGTGTGTTGAGCATAAATCATATAGTTTAACACCACATATCTATAACCTTTATTCATACGTTGCTTAAGGCCATGCATGAACTTTTTATTTTTATCTGCCTTTGCAAATGTTTGTCAATTATATGTTGTGTTGACTGCGCTAGCAAAATGACTGACTGTAATGTTTATTTCGTTCCAGTAATTGTTGATTTTAGGCTTGTAATTTATTGTTTGTCTATCCACTTTCACTCCACTTGCCTCTTCTACAGTCAGTCACTTCCTACATTTCAGAGATTGACTTTAAAAGAGAATGGTCGAAGCTTCAAACAAAAAAACAGGAAAAAATGGCATGATGTTGCTGCATTGCATGTGGAGCCGATGTGGTTGTCATCATTGGGGAGATTAAAATCTCTGACTCTTCAGTTATGAATGGGGTTGTTGAATATCAATATTGTGAGGCTGAACGGTATTCTGTAAACTATTACGACACAATGACATGAAAGTGTTTTACAGCAATAAGAGAAAACCAGGTCAACAAAATCAGTCTAGATACGCATGAAAGCATGGAAGCAGGGTGCCCTGGTAGCTCAGCTGGTAGAGCATGCATCCAGTGTGCAAAGGCTAGGTCCTTACCCTAACCCTAACCCTAATCCTCGCAGCAAGCTACCCCCTCTCCCCCCACTTTTCTGCCATTCTCAGTTCTTCTATTTCTACTAATAGAGGCAATACAAGCCAAAAAAGAAATGTGTTTTTGATTAAAATGTCTTCTGACCATACAGACTGTCGGCATTGTCTGCAACATTCTTGTCCCTGAAAGTGGTTACAGGCATGTCAAGACTGAAGACAATAAAAACTAAACAATCAAGGTTTTACAGAGGTCAACACCAAAATTGTCTTTCTTGAACTAAAGGACAGTCAAAATACACAGAGACTGGATATGAAATGAATACTTCAAACTACAAACGTAGCATACTCTTTAAAATTCCAGCATTCATCAGCTCGGGAACGGAGAACTGGAGGGTGCACGCTGCAAAAAGAGAGGGACAGATTTGGCACTGGAAAAAAGTTGAAATGGGATGATAAACAGTTCAACTGAGGGCAGGAATTCAAGTCCAAAAAGAGCCAAACGCCTCAAACAAACAAACGAATAAAAACAGGAAAATTCAATTCAATTCTTCAAACTAAACAGAGATGAAAAGCCAAAGGGCTAGTTCAGTCATTTACCTTTAATTCAAAACATGTTGGATTCTTTTGTCTTTTAAATTAAACAATATTTTTAGGATTAGGCACATAACTAGTGTTTTAGTATACATATGTGTAGTCATGCACACACACACACACACACACACACACACAAACAGCTGTTGCTGGAGACTCCCTGACACCCAATTGGTGGGAAGTGGTGTGATGTGTATGAGGTGACTCTCTCTCTCTGTGTGCATGGCAAATTACATTACACAGACAGACAGAGTGGTGTGATATCAAGTCTATCTTTCAAGATGGCTGAACAAACTCGTTGTGATAAGCCCGGGTTGCTGGGAACCCTCGTCTGCAGCCAAACTTTTTGTCAAAGAGAACAAAGGTGTTAAGCACGCCATTTTTTCCCCTGAACCATCTGATCTGATGAGCGCATTCCTTTCCGCTGCCGATATTGTCGTCATTATATAATCGAGGACAAAAAGCCACATGTGTTTTTAGCAATTTAATAATTCAAATCTGCATGTAGCTGTTGTTGGTGTAGCACAGCTTTGTCTACTCGTATCCTAGGACACTGATTTTTTTATTTTTGTCAACTTTTTACTTTTCATATATTCATTAAAGAGTCCACAGTAGAAAGATAACTGGAGAAGAGAGGAGTGAACGTGCAACAGAAGTCTCCAGCCGTACTCAAACCAGGGAAATTGCAGCCTACATTGAGTGCCAGGCACCAGGGCGAATGTCATTGGGTATGTGGTGTATGAGGGATATTGGATCTATGAGCGAAAATACCCTCGAAGGTGTGTTAGAAATAGTTAACAAATAAAAGAACAAGTGGAACCAAGTGTATAATGACAGTTATACTATGTTCACAACCCGAAAGCTGTGTTTAAATTATTTTTTTCTATAGTTCCATTTAAAGACTTATTTGTAAAATATTAACTTTTAATTTTGACCACTGCTGATCTATGATATACTGGGCAGAAGGGAAGAATCTCATAGTTACTAATCTGCATTTGAGCACCAACCAGCACACAACAGACTGCAAGTTGAAGGTCTGACCTTTTTGTCCAGGGTGCTACTATTGTGCCAAACTTATCACACAAGCTTTTAACCTTGATTTTGGTCATGGTTAGGTCAATTTCAGTTGTCTACTTTACATATTTATAAATGTGGTTGGAAAACTATTGACCGCAAATATTGCTTGTGATGGCTTATGATATCATCTAGTGGTCTGCAACTACATTTGCAAAGATAGTCATCCTTGCATCCTTAACAATGGTTGATGTAGGGTCTGAAGAGGTATTCATCCTGAGCCATGGGTTTACTTGGGATTTTTCCCAGATATAATATGACAAAGAGCAATTAACTAATTTATATAATATAATTATTCCGAAAAAGTGAATATGAAAGCTCAATATGAAACATTTTCATTTTCTGGCCAGAATTATGAAAATATGAAACCATTCTTTCCACACTTTATTCATCCAGTCCCTATTAACCAATTTCAATACATTTTGGAGTCACAAAATATTGTATTATGCCCTTCCAGCAGAACTTTCTCCAGGAGTTGATAGTCTTAGCCCGGCTTTCCAGTCACGTTAGTCTTTCTTGTGCTTTGTTTGTATTACATTTCCCCCGGAAAAGCTGGATGGACTCGAACAAAAGAAAATCTTTTGGTCTTTCTGGCAAATCCAACCGCATTAAAAATGTCAATTCCAGACACAGACAGGTTGTGTTTGCCATGTAATTATTGTGAAATATATCTCCTGCTCATTATAGCATTGAGGCAAATCCAAGTGCAAGCATTAGTCTGAATTAGTCTGCATGTTTGCACCTTACTATTGACCTGGTTGCCCATGATTGTGCATGAAGCAACAGGCGGTAATACCTCACCTCTATACCCTCTAATTACGTTTAAATGAATGAAAAGGAAATTTTATATAGTTGCACTCAAATTTCTATGTGCCTTGTTCAGAGCAGGACTTTTTCTAAGGTTGTGAAAGCTTTAATTGCTGTTAGTCAAATTTAACATGTACTGTGATATATTAAGTCCTTTTCTTATTCACTGATTTCAATGTAGAAAGAAACTCCTTAATCAGCAGTGACAACAGAAAAAACACAGCTGATGAAATCTTTAAAAGGAAGTTAAACAATGCCTAGAGTTGAAAACTACGGTGGGCTGAGAGGGACATATTTCATCTTTGGATGAAAAAGCAGTAAATCTTAAAATAAGAATTGTTTTGTTTTCCTTACCTTAGAATCAGCATTTTATCTACAGACGCTGCGTGTTGCCTTCCATGGAGGCCCCCACGTTGAACCATGTTTCTACAGTAGCCCAGAAGGGACAAACCAAACACTAGCTCTAAGGTCACTTGTGTTTCCAGCTCATTTCGTGGCCACCGTAGTTTCTTCCTCACACTTGGACAGGGAGGATGAAACGAGTTTCACACCTACATTGAACCTGGACTGGTTTTCTGTTCTTGAACTGGATAAGTTCGGTATCTAGTGTTTTTTCTCACTGGTCAGATTGGCCAAAAAACTGACTTTGAGGAGAGTTGGTACTGTTCAACATCAATTATCCTACCATATATATCTACAATGAATTAAAGTATTAAACAGTAATTACAGTTGCATGCTGCTCCTTTTTTCTCTCTCTTCCATTAAGGTTTTATTTACGCAAGCAGCTCTGGTCAGTGGAACTGCATTCCTACAGGGTTTTTTGCATTCACATGAAGGTTGTGATTTGCCTTTCTGACCAGCATACGAGCAGTTCTCTCTGAGAGTTTTCTTGCTCTTCCAGATCTCATCTTGACCTCCACAGTTCGCCATCCATCTCTTAATTACATTTCACACTGTGGAAACTGCAAGCTGACAATGCTTTGCTATCTTCTTGTAACTCTCTCCTGTGTTGTGGACATCAGTGGTCATCAGTAACTGTTATTTTCACTCTTACACAGCTGCTTAGAGGAACCCATGGTTGGTGAGTGTTCACACAAGATTCAGAGAAGAAGAGAAGAAGTCAGAGAATTTTTAAATCTCAGAAATTGGCACCAGCTGTTGTTCCTAATGACAATTGTTGACATGCCTCAGGCCTAATGAGCTGATGAATGTCTGAGACCTTATAAAAACAATGTGACACTGCAGAACTGTTAGGTTGCCCAAACCTTTGCACAATGATGTGTTCAATTTATGAAATAAAACTAAACAATGCATGAATGTTTACTGCAAACATTGCACCTCTCACCCATTGCCTGCTTATAAAAACTAAAACTAATACTGAAACTAATAAAGACTAAACAAAAACTAAACATAAACAAATCCATTCTGGAAACTAACTGAAACTAAACTGAATTGAAAACAAAATTAAAAACAAAATAAAAATAAAGACTAATAAAAAATACAAAACTATAATAACTGTAGTGTAAAGTACAGTATTCATTAATATACAGAGGTGGACAGTTGTGGGCTCATGTGTTCTCTAGCTGTCCTGTAACAGCCTTGCAGCTCTGTACTGATCAAAGATCAAGATCAAATGCTTCTCACCCTCCTCTCATCTTCACATCCTCACACACGGGTGTGTTTGATGCATGATTCACTAGGTATGCATGCACCATACTCTGCAAGGCCACGTAACCAGTTCGCACTCTGTGTAAAGGTACAAGATCACCTAAAACTGTGTGTAAAACTCGAGCTCAACTGGAAATACCCCAGAAGTGGTTTTGACAAAATAAGACATCATTTTGAAACATGTAAAATAATAAATTAACGGATATGTTGGTAAGTGATGGGGTAATACAGCACAGACTAAACAAAAATGAAGTCAACAGCTACAAACCCAAAGAGACCACATCATCCGGTTTGCCAAACCTCAGACTTTGCCTAAATACCCCAAATTGTTGATTCAACCTCTTCGGATAAAGTTGTGTTTATGAGTCAACAGAATAAACCATCTTTTCAGGTAAACTTTAAGTTTCCACATGAAACAGCAATGGTTGAGATCATGGCTGAAGGCAAGTAAATCAATCTTTTCTGTGTTAGTATTGGCATCATCCAAACTGCCCTGAGAACTCGGAGCCAAACATGTTGTTTCAGACTCAGTTTACAAGCATCCCTCCTTCATGCAGTGAAGACACATGAGAATTTTGGGGAAGATCTGGCTGGCCTCTTGTGTTTTAAAGACACAGTCCCCTTCAAAGTTGTTGCATATACTGTATAATGTTGACAAGCAGTATTCTTTCAAGGTTTAGGTTTTTCACATAATGTATTATTTTTTTCACGTTAAGTGTCGGTTCACCCAAATTATATAAAAAAATGTCTTGCTTCTTCAGTGGTATTCAGCCATGCAAGTAGTCTTGGTTAGATTAAGTCATATTTGCCAAGAAATATTGAAACAAAAAAAAATCTAAATTGAAAAAAGTACACATTACCACAGAGCATGCTGAGTAAATAACCCTTTTAATTTCTTTTTATTTCTTGGGTAGAAAGTAGTAATATGGACAAGATAGTGTGGTCTCTTGATCCTCACAGCAACTCTATTTTTTCAATGCACCTGACATTTCTGAGACTCTAATCTACTATAAATGCCTTTGATCATCAGTTGTGATGTGAAAACGTACACACAATATAGTGTGCTTCCTGGTCATAGTCCAGCAGTGTCTCTCCTGCATTGCGTGGCTGCTGACAGCGCTGTCAGCCGAAGTCATACTGGATGGCAGTAGAGGAAGCAATGCGCAGCACCTGGTTCAATAGCGGCATTGCCAACTTTATTAACATTCAGCACCAGAGAGCATCGGAGCAGGGAACTGAGGAAAGAGGGAAACAAGTCGCTTTGCGTCACACTGCTCTCCCTTTCCATCACCCCTCTCTAGTTCAAATACATTCAGTTTTGTGGTGTGGCTAAAAGAAAATTCTGTTCAACTTGGTTACTCCTGGACTCCAATAATCAATGTTTAGGAGGCAACACTGGTGGACACCAAAACAGAGCTAAAAGGTGAATGAATATGGACTTTGATTTGTCTAGAAATATGATGTAAAATGTGTAAATAGGCAATTGCTCCCTAACATATGGTCAAAAAAGTTCATCACAACTGGCCAGTTCATTTTCGTCAGTCACAACAGGAAATCGAGGGACTAAAATATGACAATAAGAACAAATGATAGATAAAGTCATTTCTCAAGTGATAAAGTCATATTATGAATATTCCTACCCAAATTTGCCGAGCAGGTCTGTAAATGTGGGATCAAAAGTAGGTTTGGTGGGGAAATAACTCATCACAGCCACTTTCCCACCAAGCACTGGAGTTGGATTTGACACAAAGTCCCTTTGTTTGGCCAAGTGCCACACATTCAATGGCTAACATTCAAAGAGAGCACAGGGTCACGCTTCAGGGATTAGGGTCAGTTTAAAGGTTTGGTGGAGGAGAGCGAGGAAGGGGTCAGGGTTAAGGCTGGCATGGGGGGGATGGCTCCACTACACGGAGAAGAAATGTGTACATGCCTACAAATGAATCTAGTTTGAATGCAGATTTTATGGTCTCCAGTGATGTTTTTCCAAGCGATTACTTTCCTTGCCATTGCTGATTAGGCTGACACTCTGCCTGTCACATTTGAATGCCTGAATGGTGTGACAAAGAAGGAAGTTATTTGTCAAACCTTGCTAATGGGATGCTTTTTATATTCTATAAAATATTTGTTTATGAATATGATTCTCTGTTACAAATACTAGATATTTTGCTGTTTGATCAAAAACTTTTTGTGGATTTTCTGACAATTAATTGAACAAATATGTGATTGTTCCTTCTGGATTAAGTGAAAACATAAAACAGCTGTTTAATACAATGACTGAAGGATCAGGAATGTACAGATGAATGTCTGCACATGTTCTGCGTCTGTTGCTTATTTGAAAGGCATGTCCTTGTTGTGAATGTAGGATTTCAGCCACGCCAACACATGCAGACACACAAATCTCAATGTCATTGAACTGGAGTAACCCTCTTTTAAGGTGAGACCATACCTCTCAGCCAATCACAATGGGGCTTGAATCAGGCACCATGCCCTGAGCCAATCCACGCTTGTGCTTTTTTCTCCCCCACTCGCTTTTTTCTCTCTGTTTCCCGTCTCCTTTTCATTCTTCTGAAATACTATTTCATGAGTAACAACCCACCCCCAGAGGCGGAAGTGGTTACCATTTGTGGGTGTTTGCCAGTCTGTCACTTTTTGTTTCTCCTAAAGCTCTTGTCCTTGTATCTCTTGAGCTTGTCTGCCACGCTATTGTGTGCTACTCATTCATTCACAAAATACACAATACCGGGGGGAAATCCCTCAACCTCTGAGGCCATTTCGCTCATGACCATGTCTGTGTTAGCACTGAACAGAAGTGTCTCCCGTTTATGATCACCTTTGATCCTTTCCTATTTGGAGAGGTTGTACTCAGGTTAGGAAGCATGTGTGAGTGTCAGTGTCCTAAGGTATGTGCACAGATGTCACACAAGTGTAATTTGAGGTGGGAACACAGCCATATGCCTTCAGGAGTTACATAATCTATGTCAAGACAAGACACGGCTGTTTCTGTTTCTTACTCAACACAGATTCCCACAGAATACCATAACATACAGTAAAGCTCATGTGGTCCGTTCCCATACGTCAGGAGGATGGGAAGGTTGAAAGGTGAGCTCCTCTTAAAAACAAGTCATTGTTTTATTAGGAGCGGATCTTTGGAGAAAAGTACAGTTTTTATGTTTTAATCTGATGTGGAGGTAAAAACAATTGTGATAGGAAAGAAAAAATGACAGATGACAGCAACAAGTCAAGTCAAGTTCAGTTTAGTATCCAAAAATTGCAAATTTGCCTCAAAGGGGTTTACAATCTTGATAACATCCTCTATACTGAGACCTTTGATTAAGACAAAAAAGAACTCCAAAGAAAATGGCAGAAACATTTTGGAAGAGCAAGAGAGGAGGCACACATAATTTTAAAATTACAATGTGGACGAACAAAATAAAAATATTAAAAATGTAATGAATTAAAAAAATTAAAGTAAAATTAAAATTGTGACAAAATAAAAGTTCACTTATTATTATTATTATTATTATTACTACTTCTTCTTTCTGATTTACTGTAAGTTACATTTGATATGACACAATTCCCTGTTACAATGGAACTCCATCCTTGTATTTGCTGATTTTTGCCAAATTTTGCACAGGCAGTAAAAATCTGATTTGAAATTATTTTTGTTTCATATAAAACAAAGACTCTGTGATGTCTCACACTGTCAGCTACTGCCAGTGTGGACACTGTAAATGGTACTGGACAATTGGAGGCAGCAAAACAAGCTGCACATTGACACATCATGGCCTTATGATATTATATAAGATAATGATATGGCTAATGCAAGCCTTCAGGATCGGTGCTGGGCTGTCAGTCGATTTGACGTAGTGTCCACACTTGGTATTGCAACTTATGGCCGCACCATGTGACACACGAGGGGCCTAACAAGCATTTTTCTCATACACTATAATTTAGAAAAGGAGCCACAGGCTGCAAATGAGCATAGTGAGACAAAACAAAACAGTAAAGTTGTGGGATGAGATACCAAAACAATAACTTGAAAGACGCTAAAACGCTCTGTAGAGCTAAGGGGAACTGCAGAGTCATGTGTACAATCTGTAAGGTCACCAGTATGACCTACACCTTTCTTATACACATATAAACACTTCAGCCGCTGATATCTGTCAAAACAACTGCTTCAAAACATGCTGCAATTTGACATATTGGCTTCCCACGCTCAGAACGCCAAATGCACTACCTGGTTTGTCTGCTCTTCCAGGAGGGAGTGCCTCCGGTTTGCTGATGATTCATTTCTAACATAAGCAATTAAGGCTACAATATAGGGTGGGACTTCTTTACATATTGACAGCAAATAAACAGAAGGCTCCATAGTAAATGCCACAATGAGAGGCTTTAAGTTGGTGCTACATGGTGATTATAGCTAGGGAGTATCAGGGACCATTTACCCTAATTAAATTAAATGACACGATAATCATATTCCATTATAACCTCAAAAAAATGTGACCGTCTTCTGCAATGTTAGCAATAGGCATTCATTTCCAGGCATACGTTGCAACTCAATAATGGCACAAACATGCTACAATCAGTTCTCTCATGCTGTGTCTCAATTCGAATACTTCCATACTTACACTATTTTGAGTACATAAGTTTGTCCACAGTGTTGAGTGTGACAAAATGCAGTACACTGTGAGTACCCGGATGGTGCACTCATAACGGTCAAAAGTAGAAGAAGGTGAATTTTTCATTAATATCGTCAAGAAATCCAGTGAACAACAAGGCAGTATTGGCGGTGAAGCTCCTTCCAGTTGCAATTTGCCATAGAAGAAGAAGGTGGTGTGGTTATATGTTGTTATCATCATTTCCGGTAAGTGCACAACAGCCATGCTCAATTTGAGACAGCACTACCCTGCCGAAATTGCTACTACGCAAGTAAGTATGTAGTGTGCATAGTATGCTGCATTGAAGTGTACTAATGGAAGTCTTCAAACTGAGACATAGCATCATGCCTCTGCATGACCTACATAAACAAACAGGACCATCAGCAACATAACTATGTATAGTTATTCCTAACGCCACCACCACCTGCTACCAGGTCGAATTTGGTTGGATTCCCCTCGAAATTAGACGATACGAGTTGGTGGAAACACTACCACTTTTGTCCATGCAGCGGCCCCCAGAATCAACACAAAATGAAAGTTCTTTGTAGCTGCTTCAAAAATAAAGTTTCTCCATGTTCCACTGTTCCTAATTAAACAAAAAACACAGAGACACATCTGCTTCTCTCCTCATTGTCTTCTTTTTGTTAAGTGCTTTTTATCTTGGAAATTTAAAGCAGATGCACTTTTGGATCAAAGACTATCGTCATCAATCGCCATCCTTTTTTCTTTTTTGTTTGATTTACTGTAGAAGATGCTGTTCTTTTTGTTGGCTGTTCTGTCATTGCTTATCGGTCATTGTAACAATATTTTTCTCTTGGTCTTCTTTTAGTTCCAGTAAGTTTTCTGGAAAAAATTAATGTGTTACCGCTTAACATCCTTGACAAAGCAGCTCTATCTTAATCCAAATATTTGTCCAGGATTAATTTGCTGTTAGTAACTTTGTTTTCTGTACATGTTAAATTGTATGCATGATCAGCTGTCCAGCTGTGCACTGACTAAGGGTGCTTTCACACATAATAGCCTGTTTACTTGGTCTGAATCAGGGAGAAATTTATACTTATAGTTCAGTTTCACTTCACTATGATTTGGTGTCGGACTGACCAGATTGTCATATTCCACCTAAATCTGCACAGTTTGTGATGACTCGCAGTTTTTGGGCGTAGCAAAGCAAAGATGGTGAAAGGTTAACCTGGACTTGACCCGTGTGTGTGCAGTTTAAACTCTAACACAGCCCTGTGATTACAGTGTGGTGTTTGTTGTTTGCTGTGCAGTGGTTTGACTTTGAAAACTAGAACCAATCAAAATGTGGAACATTGTCTCAATATGTGGCGTAGGACAAGAGATAAAAATGTTGTACAGTCCCACACAAAGTGAGACAACTGGCCTCACTATGCCAAGCATAAGAACAAAATGAAAATGCGCATAAAACAGGTGGATGGAAACACACTCAAATTCCAATTATTATTATAAATTGCCACATCTAAAGGATTTCAGCGTCTGGATGCCCTCTCTGCACTTACAACTGCTCCTCCCCGCTGTCTTCTTTGGACTATAGAGTTGGTATTAAAAGATTAACAGTAAATCCTCATTCCATACCAGTGTAGCTCTGATGAAAAGTGAAGTTCCCTTTGAGGTGGGATCTGTCTGCTGCTGCAGTGAGTTGGGCCGTAGACACTCTACTGTGTTTGATCTACTGTACAAGTGACTTACAATCTTTAAATCATATGAATCAAACCATGTGACATCAAAGCCTTCATATACGCTTTATGGATTTGGCATCACGGTGCGTCTTTGACCTGAATCCAGACCAATGTCCATTTGCAGGCTGTTGTTTATGGTCTCACAGTGCTTTAGTGAGTGTTACTAAAATGTTAACATGTCCATGTTTACAAAACCAGCCACATGCAGATTAGACTAAATTAGAAACAATAGTAAGTGTTTTGGTTCATGCCTTAGTCATAAAGCTGCTTATTGCATTATGCAGAAAAAACAGGTGTTGTAATCAGCACACAAACCAGCTATTTAAAGAAGTGACTGGCATTAAAACCAGCATGTGTGCAGAAAACTCATGGTATCAGAAGTATCGTGATGCGAGTGAGAAAAACCAACAGTTAGAAAGCTGATAGTGCTGATATATAGATCCACACCCACCGGAGCAAGCCAGGCCAAAGCCACATCAGCCCTTGCCAGGTCCAAATAACTGTCACTGAGAAATTAGACCTAAAATTCTTCTAATAAACACCAAAAAACTATAAACTCCAAAGAACCCTTGCTATGTAATATTCCCATAAACACAACAGCATCCTACCTATTCACTGACCTGCTTTCTCATGCCCAGACTGTGATTGTAAATGTGTAAGCTGATTTAAAAAAGTAGAGAAATTAAGCCAACTCAACGTGCCTGCTCAAACAAATTCACCCCAGAGACCCGCATGTATCCCTTTGTAACATGTGAGAATTACATAAATCCCATTCTCAGAAGATTATGTATTTTTTCACTTTTCTTTCAGCTAGAATTTCTTTGCATTCCCCACTCTCGTCTGACTCGTTCCCATGAGAAAGTCTCCATAAAACAGCCACAGAAGAAGTGACAATGCTCTGACCAGCATCAGAGACTCTGTGTGTATTGTCCCATTAACAGTGATGTTCTCTGTGATACTGTGGGAGAGCTTCAGGATATAAGAAGGGGGGCAAATGACACTGTTTGTGTGTGCGTATGTACTTTTGTGAAGACCAATTTAAGACATTTGAGTGAAAACATTTTTGGAAAGTGAAAACACTTTAGCAGGTCGTGCCTTCTTCAAAAAGCTATTTCAGGGCTCAGACTTAGTTTCAGGGTTTATTTTTGGTTCAGGTTAAGGGTTTGGGTTCAAAATGTGGAATTATGGCTGAAGTTAAAGGTCCAGTAAGCTTGAAACTAGAAGTTGTACAACGTGTCACCCAACCAAGTCTAAAGACAAAAGGCCAAATCCAGGCCCTGCCATGGCTGCATCACACTACTTCCTGGATCTGTCTCTGTGGCTTTTGTGGGTCTTTGTTGTCTCAATGTGATGGATTATACAAATGGGGATAACAGCACACACAGTCTCTCCTCAAAGATATTCATGGTGCACTGGATTGTGCGCACAAAAAGTGACAGAAGCAGTTGTATAAGGAACGAGAGAAGTTCAAATACTGCCTACTGACAAGCGCTTCGTTTGAAGCATATACTGACTCTGACACTCAAGCTGTTCGGTCTGATAAAAAAACAATATTTATTTAAAAAAGAAAGATGTAAAAAAGGACTACAGAGTCTAAAAGTGTGTGTTGTGAATTGAACATCACAATCATTTTGTAGTTAAATGATGAATTTACTGATAGAAATAGTCATTAAGGTTGGAATCATGTAACAGACACATTTCTTCTACTATTTGTGCACGTCAAGAACAATACAGGTAACTTCTTGTTAAGGAAACAGTGGCGTCAAAGAACATGTTGCCATGCGGCATATTTACTTTTTTATCTTGGGTTGGGCGTGCTGTGACTCAATTTGACACCATGCAGAAGCGCTATTTTCAGAGTGGTTTCCCGAGTCACTGAGTAACCTAAATGAGTGAAGGAACTCTGTTGCACCTGCTCATCTTTGACCTCTGACTCCGTGAGGAAGTCTTGCAGTGGAGTGACGGATTGAAAACGGCATATCAAACCTGGGAATCAATTTGTTGAACTCCAGTAACACTGCCACTGCTCACAATGACTCAGTGAATTCTTAGCTTTGAACATCTCTCAACAGTGAATCAGCTCGTAGGTATGTTCAGGTAACTTTAAAACAATCTGTGGCATGTATAATGTATTCACACTGTTGAAACTGTGAGTAAACTATCAAACACACCTCATGAAATCTTCATGAAAAAAATGTTGCTAAAAGAAAATCATCATCAATCTCATGTCATGCGCATTAAGCTGGAGCTGCATTATGATTAGCTTAGCTTAGCATAAAGACAGGAAGTAGGGGGAAACAGCTAGCCTGGCTCTCCCCAAAGTTCAAAAACACACCTTCAAACTTTATCTCAAGCTCAATTGATTATTATAGCTTAATTATTGTGTCTCATTTGTTTAGTCTGTACACAAATAGAAATGACAATGACCATTTGTGGCCTTGGGGTGAGTTTTTTGCTATATATTGTATGTCTCAGTGCAACAGACCCCACACAGAACACAGAACTGCTGGGCAAAGGGATCAATTATAGTAAAGTGAGTTTTAGAGGTACTAGTAGGCATATTTTTTAACTTTGGGAGTAATTAACGTTACAAGGACTCATTATAAGGCAAAAAGCATGAGTTTGTTCAATAACTTAGTCAATATATACGCAAATCAAGCTTTAATTTTTCCAGGAAATATTGAGTTTCCAATGCTTGACAGAATTGTATAGTGAAAGCAAGGCTTATATAGGAAACCAATTTAAATGTGGCTAGTAAGATTATTCTGTAGCCGTACACTGTGCGATCAACATTTACTTCATAATGAAGAGTTAAAGCAAGAAAGTTTTCTGTTTCCACTTTGCATGTTAAGTTAGGGTAATCATCACCCGGGCCTAGCAAGGGAGTGGTACTGATCTCATCTGACTCATGGAAGATAAATTCAGTACGTTCATTTCCCAAAATGTAGAACTATTTCTGTAAAAAAGTGAAGCACCATTTACATGAACATTTGTGATACATGAAAAATACAAAGACATGGAGTTAGTGTTTCGGTAACAAATCAGTCAAGAGTTTTCCCATAGTTCTTTAATTGCCATTTGACATTTCTAAGCAAGAGTCGTGACAAATATGTGGCATTCAGACAGTAAAATTATTCCTTATTTAATTTGAGAAATTCCATGGGAAAGAACTAATGATTCTGGCTCATTGCTGACTGGGTCAACTGGGTTTATCGGATGGCCAGCTCTTCCACCATTGGCTCACCGGTCTCTCCAGTTGTGCTTCTGTTGGCACTTCATGACAGGGGGGTGTGTTCATGGTTTGATATGGTATGATACAGTACAGTTATTTCCTGTCAGGGGGTGAAAGGTCTCTGAGGACAACAGGGAGTAGGAAGCCATACAGAGGTCCAGCTGTGTACAGCAGTCCAGCGACCCACAGCCTGACCGGTCCTCTTTTTCCACTTTATGTTCGACAGAATAAGTGAGATTTAAGTCTGGGACATGCAGATTTTTATCAAAACGTGATAACAGCACAATACATGCCAAAGCCATGAGCTAACCTCGATTCATTTTCTTAAAGTAACCCCCAACTGTATTGTTTCATAATCAATCAATTGTTCTTGATTACAATTGGTCAGCTACAATTGAAGCTGAGTCAGAGATCTTGTCATACTACTCAATTGTTATTCTGAATTGTAACATGAAGTGTTTTTAAGTAAACTAAAATCAAATGTATTTCTATCATTAATTGTTGACAAAACAGTCTCGCCTTAAGGGCCTTTTAGAAGCTGTTGTGGAGCTTTCAGTCACATCACATAGTCTTCATCAACAGATGGAGTTTGCTAAGTTGTCATGAAAATGTAGATGTTCAAAAATAAAACCCAGTACTTTAAAGACATCTTGACTGTGTAATTTTATAAGCTGAGTTTCAAAGTTCTATGTTAGTGTTTTAATGTCTGTAGTTTTGGGCCTTCTTTTGCTTAGAAACTACTTTTTGGTTGGCCTAAGCATGATCCAAACATCACCAAAACATACAAAAACTTAAATCTTAAACATAACTTTAAACTATCATTGTTTCTATACATAAGACTAAGACTTTCAGTAATGGCATTTATGCTTCTGCTTGGTCTACAGATATAATGAGACACTGCGTGACAGCCGTGTCAGCATTTGCAACTTATGTTACTATGAATAAATATGTTTAATAGGGTTATCCAAAAATAGATTTTAACAGCAGAGAAGAAGTACATCTCATAACAGCATAACTGAACACTGTTGGATAGATTAGAAATAGAAAAAGCTTTCACTTCAGATCATCGATATGACTAATAACTTTAAGAGAATTAGTGGAAATTATCATTGGAGTTTGTTTTTATGACCTCTGTCTCCTCCATTGTACTAAAAAGGAAAAGGATATTTCACCTTTAGACCTCTGATTATGAATTGACCCTTAGGAATTCACCTTGAAAGTCATAAAAGATAACTAGATGACTTAAACAACGGCTGAGACTCCGACGCACGGCTCAGCCAGTCACAACACTGTATACCACAACACTGACCCCGCACACTGAGGTAAGTACAAAGGAAACACGTGACACCATAACAGTGGTGACAAGTCTTGACGTGTGCACCAATAGGAGCTGAGGGGAAAACTGTCCGCCCTCACATACTGAAAAACACTCACATACAGTACAAATACAGTACAGGGACCAGGTGACAGTGTAATTATAACTGCCTGTAAACAAACATGCACTGTCAAAACATAAACATAGACCTCAAAGCATGTGTTTTCCTGATTGGATATTCATTTTGGCTGGCTATTTTATGATTGGTAAATAATAATACTCAGTGTGACTGTGCACCTTCCCTCCTAGAAACGCTGTTCTCTTGCATGTGAACACTGTTCTATACTTTCCCTTTGACGTCATGACATCCCCCTAGATCTGTAAAACATGGGGCAGAGTACAAGGGCATCACAGTAAATAGGAGAGGGAGGTATTTGGAAACTATGTAGAACAGGTTGTTTCAACTTTATTGTTTGCTGTAGGTTGTGAGTGTTGATTATCACTGGCAGCATGGCTTTAGGAATGGTAATGTCAGACAGTTGTCTAGTCTAATACTTTGCTCCAAACTAAAATATCTAAACAGTTACTGGATGAATTGACTGTGAAATTCTGCACAGACATTCATATTCTCTAGAGGATAAATCTTACTTACTTAAGTGATTCCCCACCTTTTTCCACCACCAAGAGGTTCACACTCTTTCTCAAATTTCTCGACTACTGATATAATGTATCAGATTACATTCACCTCCCCTTCAAGAGGAACTGTAATCGATCTGTCCTTTGGTTTATGATAAAATGCCTGCAAAACTACTTCCCCATCAGCCTCAGCTCTATGTTGTGTTTAGTGCTCATTATCAAGCGAACATATAAACGTTACCATGTCAGCATTGTCACTGCGGGCATGTTAGCCTGCTGACATTAGCATTTAGCTCAAAGCACCACTGTGCCTAAGGGCAAGGTAATAAAAGAAGGGCTTTGTAGGACATGTTGCCCCACCATGTTGGAAATCAAAGGCGTTTATAGTCGTTTTGAATGACCATTTGAAGGCAGAGTGGAAATATGGGGATAAGAGCATGCATTCTCACACAGTCTCTTCAATAGTGTTGTAATCATTTTTTTACACAATAAGAGACAGAATTATGTCAAGACTGAAGAAAGAGGGCTAGACAAGGTCAAACCCTGCCAACTTTCACACGACCCAGCAATCATATAATGAAGTAGTTATGAATGTTAAATCGTCCGTTTTGGGAAGTTACAGAAATGGTCAGTCCCTCAGTCCCAGCTATTCTGATGTGCAGTTATGAAGAAGCCTTTTGGCAGCTTAAGTCAGAACCTGGCTGTAGAGGCTGTTTTCCCTGTTTGCAATGGTGGGAACTATTCATGCAAAAATAAAATCTTCCTCTCATCTAATTTAAAAGCATTTTTGTCTGCCAGGCTTATTAAAAATATGTGTTTGGCATCCATGACAAGACTGATATCAGACCAAACAGATAACACTGTCAGTTTGACTTCCTCAACTCCCTGTTGGGAAACGAGAAAACAAGCTTCGAGCTTGTCAGGGTAGAATATTGTTTTGGCTGACTTATCCATTGTAATCCTCCACCTTTTATTATCACAACAGGTCTACAACAAAAACATGATTCTCAGATCAAATGTCTATTGGATTATTTGTTCAAATAATTCTATGTAAGAACATATTCCCTGAAAACAAAAGTCAGGTCAATCTTCATTCTCACCTCTCACGCTCTTAGAAAATGTGCAGGACGACTTACTTGGAAACACAGAGAGCCCATGTGACCTCCATGCTTTCAACTCTCGCCAGACTCTGACTGGCATGCCACAGTCACTCAGATGGCAGTTAGTACAGTACATGCAGTTGGTGTTCAGAGGTTACCAGACAGCTCTGCTGAAAGTGTTTCCAATGTGACTGCTGTGATGTCATTAAACGTTTGAGAAACATCCCTCAGTTGGCTCCTCTCTCTGACTTGCATCAGTGTGTGCATGGATTTCTGGGATCATGTGAGGTGACGTACCCCACCTCCTCCTCCCAGCCTTTGCTGTTGATCTGCAGGGCAGCGGCTGGTGTGTTGCTTGAGCAAGTATCCCAACATGTGGCAATGTGTGCACCACCACCCTTTAATCTGCGAGGCACGTGGCACCGGAGTAACCAGCAACTGCTTATGGTGTGCTGCACTAAATGATGTGGTAGCAATGATAAAGACGCTGCATGAAGGAGCTTGAACTAGAAAACTGTTTGATTTTCAATCTTAATCAACTTTTTACAGTTGAATTCACTGTTGGATTGCAACAACTTTGCTCTTCTTGGCTCTTCTAAAAATATTTGATAAATAATTGCACGGAATGCAACACGTAAATCCCTTGTTCCTTTTTCAGTGGAAATGAAGCTATAGTTAGTGTAGCTGGCATACAGAACCCTGTTGGTTTTCCTTGGTTGGTTTTTTTTGGTTTCAGTGAAAAGTTTCAGTTTTCTCTTTTTGTCAGTGGAGTTCCCCTACATTTTGAAATGTGTCAGAAAGTATAACGAAGCTTTTATGCAGTACAGTTGGAGTGATTTATAGTCAGGCTATGTTATATATACGCTTATGGTGTATATATGGTAGTGTTTATAGTAGCCAACATAGTAGTGTTTTGAATTTTGGTTGTGGGACAGTGTTTTGTCCCCTTTTTTGATTTTGGATTGTACCTCTAAACAAAATATTTTGCAGGGCCCAGTTCCAAGAAGCAGGTTTACTGACCTTTCTAGATAACTGCCTATTAAAACCCAGCTGCCACTAAAATGTGGAATGTGGACTAATGTACAAAGACCTGTGCTAGTTTACTCAGTAGTAATCTCACCTCCTGGAACTGGTATTTGTTCCATAATATTTGGTTTTGATCATGCCACATTAACACCCTGTAAAACAGGATATTGTTGATCTCACATTTCGGTTTTTGTATCAATTAAATAATTAAGATTTGGATTTTGTTAGATATTGTAGAACTTGAGGTTAAGTTGAAGTGTGTACCATTTAGGAGATTAATAACTATATTTTCATTAGTGTATAATATGAATACAAAAATACGAATTGTTACTTTAGAATTAGCCATTTTTATCTACAGGCGGTGTGGGTCACCTTTAATGGAGTCCACCATGTTGAAATGCCATGTTTCTACAGTAGCCAAGAACAGACAAACCACACACTGGCTCTGGATAGGGCACGCCTTGCAGCTACTCTAGGTTCTCCTTTACGCTTGGAAGTTGCAATCTGCAAATGCCACTAAATCCTACACAGTGGTCCTTTAACCTTGAGTTAAGATTTGAAAACACTCAGTTTTACTTATCTGCTTGCATTGCAGTAACCAGCTTGGCATTCTGGTGAGTAGATCCAGTAATGTCTGTTCTGGCTAATGCAAGGCACGCAGAAGTTCCACTTATAGACTTAAAAGAACCTCTACTGGCCAGCCATACAGTGACTAAAGAGGTTGTGGTTTATTATATGTGGGAGGCAGATGGCATGCAGAGGGTTAATATACTCCATGACTATGAAACTGAAGTGAGTCACCATACCCACACTGGGTGGTATGTTGGTTGGTGAGGAGGCAAGACAGCTCCATGTTCTCAGCAACAGACCCACTTGTGGGGTTACTGTAGGTTTTCAATCTTTAGGAAAGTGGGTCAACGTTGCAATGAGAAGAACGTATTCCTCTTGAGTATTGTATTGAGTATTAAGATAATTACAACCAGAAAACATACTGAGAAAAATAGAGTTGATAAAGATAAAAAGTAAAAGGCATGAATCCTTTTAGCTACCAAGATACTCAAGCCGGTATACCACAACTGAGAACAGTCATAGACAATCACCTGATGTTAAGTGTAGCTTAAGACTATTACTCACCTAAGGTTTTTCAGTGACACAGGCCAGAGGATGGTCTGACACAAAATACTTGACCTGACTTTCCGTGATCCAGTTTTGGCATGATGTTTAAGTGGAACATGAGCAGGGAAAAAAGCTCAGTAGGAAGTTGTTCTACTGTTCCACTTCACTGCTTCATACCATCAATTCGTACCAACAATTGCAAATGTGTCAGTACTTCTCAGGAATGTTGGCTGCATTCCTGATTTATTATGTCTCACAATCTAACCAGTGTAGTGTGTGTGTATACACATGTGACAACAAATACTGTACAAAAAAATCTTCAACACTTACTTATAGTTAAGCCAAAACGTGCTGTAATGTGGTGTGTTCATCCATAAGCTCTCCAGTTTAGAGGGAGCAATACTGAGTTTGGACTAATGAGCTTCTGCTAAATGACAGCTGACATTCTGACCTTAGGAGGCAAAATAAATTAGATTTCCAAGTTGGCACATGATTCAAAAGAAAACAAAACCAGTTGGTGTTGGCCATTTACAAGTTACCGTACTAATAAGGTAACTAGATGACATCTACATGATTATTATTGGGCCTTTTTGACTGGTATTGAGTTGGTATTTAAAAGAAGCACAAATTAAAACAAAAACCAATGATAGAAGTCATGAGGAATTAATAGATGACAAAGTTATGAAAAATTTAAATGACAGGGTAAAGCAGCTGTGAGACATGACAAAAGGTATACCTCAGGCAGTAGCATGAGGGTTAAGGCGGGAACATGTTGCTCAGGGCTGCATGTATGCAAACACGGTTTATGATTGTCCAAATTTTGACCAGAAAACGTGCATGTTTTGGGGAGCCCTGGTAGCTCACCTGGTAGAGCTGGTGCTTCATGTACCAAGGCTGAGTCCTTGCTGCAGCGACCAGTCAAGTTTGAGTCCCTATGTCCCTTTGCTGCGAGTCATTCTCACTCTCCCTAATTCCGGTCATTCTTGAGCTGTTCTGTCTTGCATTTTCCAAGCATCACTTTCACAAGTGACTTATGATCTCATGATGTAAATCATAACTTAATTCCACCCTTACTAAGGCAGGTCACAATAAAGACACTAAGGAGTGTTTCAACAGCGATGTGACATTTGAAATGATAAACAAAGGCAAACGTTTCTACAAATAACAGGTGAATTTATTTTTCCAAAAAGTTATTTACATTATGTACATAAACGCACCCCCAAAATAAGCCACATACAGTAACAGTAACACTACGCACAAAACCTCAGAGATCGTGTGCAATGCGATCAGGTATCTCCTTCAGTTATACAGTGTATCAGTAATCTCTCAGCAGAAAGGCACACTTCTTGGTCACAACAAGCACAGAAAAAAACAAAAAACAAAAAAAACACCCACACATTACCACACACAACATACACACAAATACTGCATCAAGGAGAAATGCATTAAATACATGCTTTATCATGGGATGTGCTCTGATAAATAACGTTGGTCTTGCAGTGCTTCCATTTTTTTCATAAATAAAAAAAAAATAATAATAAAAAATGTACAGTACAGCGACTACAATTGCTGGTGTTTGTCCACTGGCACAGATCTGTATTCTACGTCACTAGTCCAGACACAGGAACGTTCTGCAATTCGCCGGGCAATCTTAAGACATTTAGGACTGCCCCCTCGCTTTCAGCCTGTGCGTCATTTTCCAGCTGTCTTGTTGGCTGAACAGACCAGAGTCCTTGTTTCCAGAAAACCAATGAAAACCTTGCAGAGTCCAGTCAAGCCCCTCCCACCGTGCGCTGATCAATCTTCAAAAAGTGCTCAAATAAGGAGAAGGCAGTGCTTCTTGCTGATCCATGTTGAGTCCCCCATGGTGATGGTGCCTTGGTTGTTGGAAGTGCTGAGTTGTTACATGGGCAGCCTGTCAAAAAAAAAAAAAATAAAAAAAAGGATTTCACTCACTAAGAATAATCACACACACCATACTATGCTTCTTAATTTACAGTTGAATAAAATATAATTTTATGCAAGATATTTAACATTTCATCACGTTTCATACCGTTTTCTTGGCTTCACTTCCCAGCCATCACGACATTTCACGTAAGTTATCGATTCCCCTGGGGAAATTTCAGCTTTTGCGGGGTCTTGGGCACAGAACGTAAACCTGTGACAACAGAAGAAATCTCAATAAATATTTGTCAAGAAAAACAAATCCTGGGGAGGTATGGTGTCTGGACAGCTGCTCCTCCTACTTACTTCTTTTGTGTTTCTCCAGCTTTCACACGAATGCGCCGGACTTCCAGCACCGGTTTGGGAGGCTTGGCATTCCAGGCCCAGAACGACTGCTTAATGTTCTTCCAGACCGAGTTCCAGGATTCAGATTCTCCTTCCCAGCTCAGACGGATCTTCAGAAGATCACCGATATCCTTCTCAGTGAACACCAAGAACGTGTTGGTCAGGTTTAGACCGACTGTGTCATCATGGCTGAACAAAAGGGGGGAGAAATCAGGTTAAGTCAAGTACCCAGAAAACTAAAAACATAAGTTCTAGAAGCTGTATGTTCAATGTAAATATTATTCTTATTATTATTATTATTATTATTATTATTATTATTATTATTAAATTAGTCATTAACATTTTTTTTTTTCAAAAGTAGTGAGTGAGTAAAGCAGACATCATGCTGAACAATCTGAGCTGTGGTGATGTCTGATTGCTGATTTATTGCCATGAATCGCTTTCACAGCCAATCTTTTGTGAAGACTTTAAATTTTTATCTATGGAAACTCAAACTTAAAATTATTGGCGTTCCTCCTCCAGTTTGAGCTTGTTGTACATCACAAGCCTGTGTCAGTGGCACTTTAAAAAAGGTCAGTACTAACAAAGCTCAGATTCCAAGTGTATAATCAGAGCAGCCTGTGCACTTCTCAATATCACCAGCGGTTTGGCAGAAAGGATTTAGATGTACTTACACATCGACAAATATGTTGGTTGTATCGTTATGAGCTCCGTACAACTTGACGTGGAAGGTGGGATCTGCATTGTCTGACTTTTTTCTGTTGAACACGTGCATCTTCATCTGGTAATGGTAGCCTTAAAAGAAAACAGAAACAGAGTTAATGTTTGATCCACTGAGGAGTAGCGGTAGTTTACTCTGGCAAAGATAAGAAACTCTAATTATGAACTGAGTTATGGTACAGTTACTTATCAGTTTTACTGTAGGAAGTAAACATTGTAGTAAAAGATAAAACTGACTGCAATGGAAATCCTTATTGTAACTCACCTCCGAAGGGAGTGTCAGCACGTGTCTTCAGATACATTTTACTGTTGCGCCTCTTGCGCATCTTTCTAGTGTTGTAGCCGATGTTGTTGCAGCGATTTTTGCGGCAGCTGAGGCAGATGCCTTTCTTAAAGCGATCCGGGCCGGTACACTGGAAGGCAAAGCTCATGTGGTCCTTGTTCATTAGGGAGTCCACAAACAAGTGCACGGCGCGCTCATGCTCGCACTTCATCACCTCCATGAAATCTGGAGAAAAAGGAAGGCAGGTTAGGTAAACTTTATGCAGATATATAGACAAAAAAAACCAAAAAGGTGACATAATGCCATGGTGCCTGAGCAAACTAATGTCGGACTAAAGAAATTGTGTGAAATTGTGTAAAATTATTGTGTTATGACTGGGGTCAACCATTGCTGACGAACTTACTTCCAGCCACTGCCAGCACGTCACCAAGCGCACAGCCGGGTTGCACATCGCCACCATTGGGGTAGATATCAATGTCCCCAATTGGCTGCTGGATACCAATGCTGACACCCAAAGCCTCTCGAGTGTAAGTGTGCAGAACGTCTACGAAGTCGGCATCATCTGGGGAGAGGCGCTTCTGCTCCTCGACGCCCTCAAACATTGGTCCGGCTGGGTCTAGCCCTATCAGAAATCAAGACGAGACAGGTGTTCAATAAAATGAGGCAGCACCATCTGTGAGGAGTGTTTATTGCGGTTTCATGTTGCACTGAACTTACCAGTGATTCTGCCGATGGTCCCTCGCACAAACGTTCCCGCGTAGCCGGCTACATGAGCGCCTAAACTGTAGCCGATCAGGTGCACATTCTCCAGAGGCAGCTGCTGCTCGTCCTGTAGGAGGAAAAAGTTACAACATTCAGATCAGCAGCTGTCGCCACGGACACTTACTCACACTGAACAAATCCTGGATTTCAGCCAGCGATGATCAGTCGTGCCTGCAGCTGAGCCAAGCTCAGTTAACCCGGACACAATCTACCGACAGTCCCTTCCATGCAACAGTGCCTCTACCATCTGTCTCAGTTTGTCTCCATGAAATACTCTTTGTCTATGTTTACAACTACGTGGCAGGTCGGGCTGGTTGCCTGAAACTCTGCTCACTTGCCATTCGCGCACTGGTCCAATTTTGTGACAGTCCAGCTGAATGGGAATCGTTGTCTTTGCCTCAGAAGTACTAAATAGACTGTGTGCCCCTCTGATGAGCATTGAGCTAAAAAGGTTCTAAAAGAAGGAAAATATCAAGTATCTTAAGCTCTGAAGACAAAACCCAGATGGAAATGGACCTACTGCCTAAGGGTGACACAGGTGTTTCAAAAACACCCAACATTAAAAAAAATGTAACAAAATGGGTATTAAGCATACCATTTCACTTCAAACACGTTTTGACAGTTCTGTCAGGCTGACAAAAAGCTGTGATCTCTTAAATCACTAATGAAAGACAGAAGGAGGGCAGGTTTTATGGATTTGCAGGTACTCAGCTGCTCTTCTGTCAGTCAGCATTACTGAACCAACTGCCAAGATGGCTCAGATCACACACACACTACAACATAAATCATATATTTAATAATAATAATAATAATAATAATAATAATAATAATAATAATAATAAAAAACACCCCAAAACATAAAATTCATTAGATTTACTCATACATCTGGCCTACATACTTAAGACACCTTGGCTTTATAAGACCAAAGCTACGTCAAGGGTGAGTAACAGCATTTGCATGAGGGTATTGTGGTATTCAGTGGAGTGTTACAATGACCTGGTGCCATAGAAGGAGGCAGATTTTCCTTTTTATTATTAGAACAACCTAAATAGAAACCCTATTTGCATGTGCACGATCTACTCAGATTCAGCAGAACACTCGAGCATTCGAAAGAGGAAACCAAGTCACTTTCACAAGTGTCTAAGTGGTGTAAATGACTGTGCACGCACCTGAAGCCAGTTGAGCATGGTGGCAATATCCAGGCCGACGTTGTGGGTGTGGTTGACCGCGTCAGGGTACAACTGCTGAGCCATCGCTATCCAATCAACGACAACTACATTGGCTTCAGTTTCACGCCTCATCACTGCAGCGACCAACTTTTGCATCCAGCTTTCGAACATCCCACTCATCTGAGAGAAAGAGACAAGAGGAATCATTCATTTATTCATTCATTGTTCATTCATTAATTCATTCATTAATTCATTCATAAAGCCAACTTTAACCTGGTGACCCCTCTCTTGATACTGTGCAGTCCATTATCTCACACTCGCATGATACATTCCAACAACTGAAAGCACAGTCTGGGTGGAAAGACAACACTTCCATCCATGCAAGTTCCTTTCACTCATTGAGAGGTGAGGTCCGTTTAGAGTGACTGAGCAACTGCAACTAGATATGGAGGATACAAAGTCGATCCAACTCATACGTACCGACCAGCCGTGGATGATGAATATAGTCTTGGCTGTAGCATTAAAGCCACACTCCTCTAGACATTCCTTCTTGCCAGTCTGCAGGTAGCAGCCCTCCTGCTCCAGGTCTAAACTCTTCCTCATGTTGTACTTGATGATGCCATTGAGAGCCTTGCCATCTGTTGATAACTCATCCAATCCACCGTCTTCACCTGAGGGGGAAATTACACAAAGTTAGGAAACGCTTGGATTAACTTTAACAACAAGACGAACAAATTAACCCATTTTATGTGCTTTTCTGATGCCTCCAATCTATTAAAGGATAAGAAACATTAATCTCAGAAAAAAATAAATAAAAAATGGCTCAATTTCAAAACACCATCCGGCCAATCATCCCTCACACTTGCAGGGAGCGGCTGAGACAGCCAATCAACTTGCTCTTGCAGCCAACATCTGCTACAATAATGCCGGTTGGGTGCAAGTTGTACCGGAGAGGCAGGCGCAGAGCCAAAATGCCACCGTCACCCTTCTCCTCTTCTTTTATTTCATCCTGTCTTTTGCACACCAGAGCTTGTATAACTATATCTGACTCTAACACCATGTGCTTTAAAGCTTGAGGCTAAAATGGTACAATTAAAAAGCATTTGACTGACGCAAGAAGCCCCAGAGGATTGGCTGTGAAAGCGCTTCACGGCAATAAATCAGACATCACCACAGCTCAGATTGTTCAGCATGATGTCTGCTTTACTCGCTCACTTCTTTTGAAAAAAAAATGTTAAAATGACTGATTTGAACATACAGCTTTTACAACTTATGGTTTTAGTTTTCTGGGTACTTGACAGTTTATCCACAGATTTTAAGAAAGAAAGAAAGAAAAATGAAATGCCCAATTATGGAAATGCTCCTAAAAAAAAAAAAGGTTTATTTTAAGACTGACCCAGTTTGTTTCTTATATAATAAACGTAATTGGTCTCTTTGTGTTTGATTCTTGATGAAAAGAGGGTTGAATTAATTAATACCAGTCTGGATTAATCCCGCCGCGCAGGGCAGAAACGTCAGATCTGAATGTTAAAATCGTGAACTCAACAGCCTTTCCTAATGGGCCACACAGACCAAAATGACTTCAGCTGGATAGTAAAAACGCTGCTGTGCGGTCCGTGGTAAAACGCGGATTCAGCGGAACAGCTTTCCAAATAGTTCACACAGACGTGGCGTTGTGTGTCCCGGAGCTCTGCGTCAAGACTCCCGCTGCTCTCCCAAAAAAGGACACGTCGCAGTCTTTTAAATCCATCCCCGTTCTTCTGGTTCACTCTGCCGCCACACTTGTTCGCTTTTGTAATTTAGCCCTAATAGCCCTAAACGAATGCAGATTAATTTATTTGATATTTAGGCTACTTGTTCTTAATTTCCCATTCACAGATTTCCCACACAGGCGCATGTTTGCCCCCCCCACACACACACACTTTACAAATGTGGCGCTTGATTCTGAAACTTCCATTTGAGCCATTTGAAAAATAAATGATAGAAATGAATGAACAATAGACACAAAGCCGTTTCTTACCTTTAAGGACAGCGTTTTCCCCAAGAGCGGTTGAGAAGAGCGCAGCAGCACACTGTAGGAAAATCCACAGTAAAAGGGCTTTATGATTCATTTCTCAGTCACAGACGAGTGTTTGAAGGAATCAAAAGCTTCCCGGGAGTGTACAATATCTTTTTGTTTTTTTGTTGTTGTTGTATGGCTCGTAGTAGCGCGGTAGGGTGAGTGAGTTTAGATCCAGTGGTGACAAAGAGCGACAGAGCCGGCGGTGCGTTTTCGGTGCGTGTCTGTAAAAGCACCGCTCAAGAAATGTATTATGAACTAGCATCAAGTGTGTGATTAGAGTTTTAAATAGTTTCCCCCTTCCCAGTCATCTGATCATCGGCTGATCTATCGTGGATCTTATTGGTCAAGCCCCCGTTTGTTTACGTTGAAAGGCGTGGCAACTCTCAATGAAGTTGTAGTGGCTTCTCACGTTGCGCGTGTTTTAACCCTGGGTGTGCACGGCTGACGCAAGCCGCCGTAAAGCATATCCAGTAGCTTAGTATTGGTATGAAGGTCATCACACCTTTTGTTGCCAAACCGGATTCAAACAATGTGTGAAATTAATTATAAACAGTTATTGAGCCCTATAAGACGCGCTGGCACGGGGAGGCTTACACAGAGAATGCGCTTTGACTTTTCTTATTTTAAACCCTTACAGTAATATGAACAACGCGAAAATCTTCCATTTGCGCATTATCATACGTGGGAAAACCCACAATCCCATTCTGCGCGTCGGTGGGGATGTTTAAAAGGCTCCGACCCGGGGGTGGGGGGATGGCGATCGTGGCTCCCCTCCGCCTGGCGCGCTGCCAAACCATCAGCTTAGCTCACCGACCGGTTTCATTTGATGAGGCGAAGAATGGGCGCACTCACGCAAGGGTCCCCGTTACAATAACACTACTGTTTTGTGTACATACATCAGCGCCCACTGCCCAGTAGGAAGTGTCACCTGCCGCCCCAGCAGCCCCTGGTACCTGGTATCTCCACAGCTTTTAGCATCTCTGACAACAAAGTCATGCTGCTGGTTACAATGTGCACTGGATCAGTGGGTTTTACGGCTCTGAGGGGTCAAGACATTTAACCATTCAGTGGCTGTGTGTCTCCCCACCCTCTTTATCATGGTCTCTATTAGGAGAGTTAAAGATTATGGTAGTGTCCTCAATTATTATTATTATTATTTTGAATATTTTGTATTATATTAGTTTTATCTTGGTTCTTGTGTTTATATGATCTATCTATCTATCTATCTATCTATCTATCTATCTATCTATCTATCTATCTATCTATCTATCTATCTATCTATCTATCCCCCCAAACTAAATGCTGCAATAATATTATCGTAGGACAAGGACATCGACACAATAACATCCTACAACTTGCAAAATGTTCCATATTGTGTATATACAGGATGCAGATGAGGGCATGTGTAGTTTACAACTTCACTGATATACTGATAATGTCAATACAGCTCTGGAAAGGACAAATGAGTCATCAGTGAGTGGAAGTTTTGGACCCACAATCTCTCGTTCATATTACCAGCTTCACTGTGACTTGGACTGACTTGAATAGAGCTTTTTTTTTAATCAAAACTTTTTAAACCAAACCAAAGCAATTCATATTCAAAATGTCTTTTTCAAGGGAGGAGAGCGAGGATGTGCGTGATACAAGGGCGTCCAAAATAACTTCCATCCTATTTTTACACACATATTTATAGCTATTCTGTACACTTGTGAGGACATAGCAGAAGGTGCGCGATGCTCCATCTCGAGAGGGCACTATAGTGCAAATGATGAGGTGAGCGTAGAGCGTACAATCCATCTTGCTCACTCACTCAGATAGGAATGGTTTCTTCATGGACATTAGTGATCTCTGCAGGGTGGTAGTCATTACTGCATCACAGGAAGCAACAGTTTTGAAACACTGGAAGATCTTTCGAGGAGATTATGACGTTGTAGGGGTAATTGAGGACAGACAGTTGTAATTAAACTTAATTTGGATTGCGATAAAACTACTTAATAAACGTCAAAGTGGTGGATAGTCCATCATTCTTCAGAAATAAGAGTAAAAAGACTTCCCAGAATCAGTCTGTTGGACAGACCCGATGTCAGACATTGGCAGTTCACTTCTTAAACAGGGTTATTGTTATTCTTTCCATCCGCACACCTCAACCAGCCGCCCAGTCTGAGTGCCAGTTTGATTCTCCACTATGCTGACCTGTCCTGATTTTGCACACAAGATCTGTATGGCAAAAGCCAACAATGAGGCACTGTGAAATACTAAAACAGTCAGGTTCTGTGGGGAGAGCAAATAAAGCGTAATTTAAACATCTTTATCTAGTGTCACCATGTTCAGACTCATTCCTGAAGTTATTGTCAAAAATCTTAGGAATGAGTCTCCTGAAGACAGAGCAAAGAGTTGCATATGGCAAAAAGGAGTCACACAAAGCTTTTGGCTGCCCTGTAATTCTTAGTTTGTGCTTAATGCAAAATCTTCCAAAATCCAATAACTTTTGAAATATTTTTGTGTGAGGCCTACATCATGTTTTTGCCTCTTTATGGGTTAAACAGCACCTACAATTACTGTATTTTATATATATAATCAATGAGATATAAGGAATCTCCCTGCATGTAAGCAGCTGTGCATTTGAGCTAGCTTGATAGCTTTAAGGTTTGAACAATTGAACATTAATATTATTTGTTTTGTTTTTTTTTAGCTTATCAGGTGATGGGCATTGAGCTTATGGTACTATTATTTATGTAGCTTATTCAGATATTCAGAGTAAATGACTGACATTCAGGTACTTACTATAAAGATCTATAAGCTAGTGTTATGGAAATGTTCTTGTTCACTGGTGAGCTTCTGAAATAAAGATATAAAATCAATATGCCTTTTTTTGATTTTATTTGTTATAAGAAAGGTCGTTCCAAACAAAGCATCAGGCAAGTGCTGGATGGAAGAGACAAAGAAGCACAGAGTAACTAATTCATAACAACAAAGGAAACAGTGTAACTCATGGGTTATTTGTTGAATAACATGTTACACAAGCATGTACATACCTTGTCTAAGGCACACGTCATATAAAGTACCTGTTTGGAATTTCCTCATTGTGGGACAAATAAAGGAATATTTTATAAGGCAATCTAATAATTTTCCATTACACTATGTTTTTAAAGGACCAGTGTGTAGGATTTAGTGACAACTAGATTCTTATTTTCAAATGATTACTACACACTAATGAAAACATACCATACCAGAATAATATTATATTCTGCCAATAGAGCCTCCTAAATGTTACACACTGCACCTTTAAAGCTTGTCTCAGTTCAGTTTAATGTATATTATTCCAATGATTTCCAGTCAGTCCTGTCTACATGACTTAAAACATATATTAGGCTACATATTAATATACACAATAACAAGATAATAACGAAATAAGAAACAATTTCAAACCCTGCGGAGGTCACTGTTTACCTCAGCTACCAACCTGCAAAGGCAACCTTCAACCAAGAATGAGACAACAGCGCCACCGTGTGGACAGAGGAGCCGTGCACCGGACAGTGACACAGCAGGAGGCGGAGGGGGGCAGTGAGCCAGACCGGATCCTTCATGAGGGAAGAGGCCAGGGACAGCCAGCCAACCCCGGCTTCTCTTCTCTTCACTCATATTATTCTGTATTGCAAGCCAGGGAGCCCGAGCAGGGGGCTGCGTTAGTGTTCATAGGATGTCCCGTCATGAAGGTAAGAACACACCTCAGCACGGAGGCGGGAGCGAGTCGGTGTTTGTGATTAAAAGCGTTGACAGAGCACCGCTAGCTCACGGTGGCTAGCAGATAATGTCTTGTTTTGCAGCCCATCCTAGCTAACGGTGGCTAGCGTTAGCAGCGAGGTTGCACTGTAATTTCGTGTGGACGCATTATGGCGGCCACAAAATGCGAATCTCACCCAGCGGAGCTCGCAGTGGACGTTGCTGTTTCTCGGGGGGGGGAGAAAAAGAAGTACAACAGTCAGCGTTACTCGAGCAAAACAACGCTGACACATTAACGGAGGAAGCTACTTAACGTTAGCTGTTAAAGTGTGCTAAGTTAGCCTGAAAGCTAGCTGGGAATAGGTTATGTAGGTTAGCGTTGACGAGCTGGGGAGCAAAGGGGGAGTGCCGAGAGTAGGAAACACAAGAGAGCAGCGAGTCCCAGATGGAAACCTGTCATATTGTTCACGTTTGCAGGTTTTCAGCCTCCTTCCCGGTGAAAGTTGGCCTTTATATTCCAGTTTCGCAAGCTAACATTTAGCAAACCCAACATTCACCTCGTCCTTGTGGCCAACCTTGTTGGGGCTTGAAGTTCGTTGTTAGTGAGAAGTAGACAGTCGGATAATAATGTCAGTGCATGTTTCAGCTCACAGACCGGTAAAAAAAAAAAAGTTGAGTCAGTTAGTCAAAGTCTACAACAGCTGTGTAGCTCGACAGCTAACAGTTCAGCTAAAGGTAGCTGGTTTATTGGTTTAATGTGAAACCGGCAGCGAAGGATAGTCAGGCCCGAGCGGCCTTTATTTTCCACGCCTGTGTTGTTGTTGTTGTCAACTTTACTGTCAGTTGTCATCAAGTTATTTATGTCTGAGATGTATGGGGATAATTATCGCTGCCATGAACGGTTCAGTAACAGCTAGTTGTACAGCAGGATCAGGTTGGCTCTGAGCTTCTGCAGCCTGCTCGCTATGAATGGAGATGAGAGGGAGTTTAAACAGCCCGGTGTCATACAATACACCAAGACTGCACGACTGTCCTAGTCAATCAAGAATTGCATGGGCTTGAACACCGGGGGTCCCCTTTACCCCCATGTGACACATTAGGTTAAACCTTTTCCTCTCCAAGTTTTGGAAATGAATATGTTGGTGAGGATGTTTTTTGTGAATGAGCGTTGTGTGTTTGTGTGTGTAGATTTATTAAAAGCTGAAAGAGGCAGGCAGTCTGTTGGTCACTCCTCAAACCACACACACATCCAATCCACCTCACCGTGTGCCTTCACCACCATGACAAAAAGCAAATGTACAACAAAACAGAAACACATGAGAGTATAATTAAATCCAGTAAGAGTTGAGTCAACTTCAGTCACAGCCTCAATTAAAACCTGACACTACTGTATACGGATGGAGTATTTAGCACCTTTCATCCCGTAGTGATCTGGGATATTCCAACACAACAATGTGGAGCAACCAGTATGTCTTTTAATAGAAAAAGGGCAAGACACACTGCATCATGTATTCACCCCTTCGCAGGAGACTCCACATTTTTCCTATTAAAATGCCATTTTTGGCCGCCGTTTGTCTTTGATATTTTTGTGTCTTATCTTTCTTTCCCCAGGCGTCAGCTGTGATGCATGTTTAAAAGGAAACTTCAGAGGTCGACGATACAAATGTTTAATTTGCTACGACTACGATCTGTGCGCATCGTGCTATGAGAGCGGTGCGACCACAACCAGACACACCACAGAGCATCCCATGCAGTGTATATTAACCCGAGTGGACTTTGGTAAGTAGACTTGATACTCGCATCAGGCTAATTATGAGCACAGGTTGAGAAAATGTGGGAAGTGAAAGTTTGAGCCTTGTGTCATTCAGTATGATGATATTTGTTGCTGTCATTAATACTGTTTGCCAACACTTTACATCAATAGACGGATGCTGATAATTAACTGACAACCAGGCAAGGAAATACAGATGATGAATTCAACGTATGGACATTTGCTGACTGTGTACAGTGCAGTTCTAAAAATAACCCCAAAGCAGACAGACAATATCTATAAAGTGATTCTCTGTCGTTTGTCACTTGAATGTCAGTGTACGTCTGAGTGAGACAGTGCCTTAAGCTCAGTCTCAACATTAAACCCCCCCAAAAAAAAGTGTGATCTGCATCTAATGGGGCAAGGTAGGTCTGTATGTGCAAGTGGTGTGATGGGTGATAGACCAGATGAAAGACTGACGTGACAGAATATAGGAAAGGAAAGGAATGAATAGCTTTATAAACAAATGATCTGACATTTTTATACTTTGTTTTCAGATAGAACAGCTGCTCCCAAATAGCTCAGCAGTGACTGAGTTGTACCCAGAACACCTGAGGAGTTTTTAGGAGAGTGTTATTGGGCTTCTTGGTTCAATGTGGCAGCAATGGGGATATAGAGTTCGATCTGAACCAGACCACACTTACTGTCACTACTGATAATGGTGAACGTGGCATTACAGTGGACGTGCTATCATCAAATGTAGTAAAATGATGGGGTTGATTTGAATGGACCATTTCTCTTGCTTGTGGATGACCGCTCCTACAACTGATTCAGACACTGGAGCTGTGAAATATGTTGGTATTCAGCCTTTTACACATCGGAAATGCTGTTTCACAGTCTGTTGAAAAAAATAAAAATACAAACTGTTGCTGCAAACACAGCAGAAGGTGCTGGCTCATAAATGCGGTCTTATTTTTGTGGTTGTGTTTTTTTTTTTTCACTGTATTTTCAGTGTGCCTGTTGATCCTCCACCAACTGCACCAAGGTTGTTTTATGGTGGATCTCAGTATTTGCATACACACTTCAGTTTAATGTCGACCCAGACCCGTTTGGTTCAGTCTCACCACTGTAATCAACGTTATTTCCAGCCGATAAACCACAGTGCCTGACCTGCCCACCACCACATAGCAGCCGGACAAAGGTAGCAACCAGCTGGTGAACATAGTGGAGCATGTACTACATATATAACCCGATATTTTCTACAGAAGCTGGTGGAAACACAACAGAGCTAGTGGGAAAGTGAAAACTGGACTTTGATTCATCAGGTGGACACAAACACTACTCCAAACGAATGCTAATGGTGCTTTGTATCTGCTGGATGTGTACATGGTTATAGTCCCTCGTCATTTAAATCATTTTGTGCAGGTTTTAACTAAAGCTATTGTGAAAGCTAAATGTTGCTGTCATTAAATGGACCGTTGTAATCAGTCCTTTAGCTCTGACAGCCTACTTACAGGTAGTTGAATGTGAGGCTTGGGAATGTTTTATCATGATTTGTGTCCTGTAATGTGGCAAAACTTGCTCTTAACTTAAAGGTATCTCTCATTCATTAAACCTGTCTGAATTTAATCTATGTATTAATCTTGTCCAAATGGGCTTTAACGTGACTTCATGTGTGGTTACACCTTGATTTAAAATATGCCGTCTGAAGCTTTACCTCTCTGTTCTTGTCAAACTCCCTGTAGTAGTGTCCACGACTCTTGACTTTGAGATTTGATCATGTATGATTCTGTGGCAGCTGTGATGAAACGTTGGTCCCCAACCACAGGGATGGACTGAATGCCATGTCCATCTTGATTCCCCTCTAGACCTGTACTACGGAGGTGAAGCGTTCTCAGTGGAGCAGCCCCAGGCCTTCACATGTCCCTACTGTGGCAGGATGGGCTACACAGAGATCTCCCTGCAGGAGCACGTGGCTGCAGAACACACAGAGACCTCCACAGAAGTGGTAAGTTGGTGCTGAAGCTTCACACACAGGCATCTAGAAAACCTAGACTAAATGTTTGCACAGATCGTAGCACCTGGAAACATTTACATCCCTCAGAATCTAATTTTACCTAATTTTCTAAATTGAATAAATGTCCCTCACATTAGAGGAGCCCGTAGGTTTTGAAAGTGTGCTGCAGTATGTTTACATCTTATTCATCGTCCTTGTCTCGTTGTGGCTTCACAATGTCAGTCGAGCATAGTTTTGATGTCAGGTAGACTGTGCAGCTCTATTTATAAACACTCTGCTGTTCTTCTGACAGCTCATACTTTAAAGAACCATAGCCTGTGCACTGTACACTCCATTTTACTACTGACATTCTTCCAATACTTGAGATTTATTGTTTCTGTGTGCTGCTGCTTCTTTCCACACAACCTCTGATTTCCTTTTAATTTTGGAAACATACGTAAATCAACTGAGAGGTCCATACCAGTATAATGAAGTGTGTTGGAGTGCCACATTAAAACACTCTCATACAGATTGAAGACATGATGAATAGTTCTGTTAAAACAGTGTGTGTTGGTTTAGTTAAGTTACTTTGAAGATGCAGACCCTGTCCCCAGCATTGTGTCTATGCTACTATCAGTGAAATGTTCTCGTGCCTACCTCTGTGGCGTTGGAGTCATTGACAGTCATAACTCACATTAGCTGATCTGAAGCTAAAGGTGTCTTTACTGTGAGTGACTATTCATGAGTAAATGACTGTGAGGGTAGGCAATGAATGTCGTATGAAAAATATTATGTAGTTCCTGATCACAAATATTGTTTTGGTTTGTCACGTTGTGCTAGCCTTCAGGGAATCACAGTAAGTCGTTGTCCTTCTAATGAAAAAAGGGATGTTGGGTAAATACTTCACCCATCTGTTTTGATGTCAGCACTGGAAGCTAGCTCGGCTAATTGGCACTGTCAGCCTTTTAAATACAGTAACGTGATTAGAGATACACTGATCGATTAACTGCTGACTGGAATCCAGTGATTCCATGAGTCTCTGTGTCGGTCAAATTTACACACGCTATGATGGTTGATGTGCACAGCGGCACAGACAATAACTGACACACACAAGATAACTCATGTCACAGACGTGGACGTTTTTTACCGCCAGTGACGAAGACATAATAAGACTCCTCCACACATGGCTCACCTGCAGCTGTGGAAACGGAATAACTGCTGAAAAAATCCTGAAAAAATGTTTTTTGGGGCGAATTTATGAAACATAGTGCTGACATTCTGAAAGTCGACAGAGCAGACCCATGCTGGGAGAGAGAGACAGAAAGAGGCGGAGCAAGCGGGCGTGTTTGCACAAAGACAGGTGGAGGTGTGTGGAATACATCTGACTTTTCCATTAAAGAGGTACCCCACCCTAAAACATGTTTTTTCAGGTGTAAACTGAATTATATGACTCTACTGTGATGAAACGCATCAACGCTGGTTTTATTTATTGTCTCTCAACACGCCCTCTGTATACTGATCGAGACGCATCGTTCACAAGAGTTCATGCTAGTTTTTATAACCCTCTAGTATTTTTCTCTTCTGGCTCAGTGTTTGGACTTGTGCTTTAGACGGGTGTAGAAACACCACTGGACTGCTGTGTTTACCTTGATCCCACACACTGACACCCCCCCCCAGAGACTCACCCGCATACTGAAGAGTAAGCCTCTCTGAGCTGTCAGCTCAGCTACAACACGGACACCACACAGAAACTTTTACAAACGGCCGTCAAAGTGACTTACAGTGACTGTAAAAGCTCCAGCAGACTCTGTATCTGACAGCAGCAGCTCATTAGCTCTGACTACCAGCCACTGTTTCTGCTACGCTGCTGTCTGTCAATCACTCCGGTCAGTGTCCAACCACGTCCCCTAAAGTCACTGTCCTTTGCAGGTCTCTGATGCATTTTTAAAATTTGCTGAGAGGAAGGGAGCTAGTACAACTGAAAGCATAGCTGCACTTTAAAGGAAACTTACAAAAATGTTTGCGTGTCAATTATTGCAAGTTCATCACATGCATCACTGCTTTTCACAGTATCCATGGTATAACAGTACAGCTCATACGTCACTCTGTTTAGCAGCTGACTATCAAATTGTTGATTGCGGGGCTTCCACCAGCAAATGAACTCGCCAACTCTCATTTAAATTCATCCAGAGTTTAGACACACTCAATACAGAGCTGGAGCGTTCCTGAGATTGCATCTCTTCATGTTTAAATATGGAATTTGTACAGTAGATATTTACCAATGCCTGTGTTTGTTCAAGAGGACCCAGCAGCAACTGGTGAATATTGTGCATTGAAGTGTGCTGAGATTAACGTGTACACACTCTCTTCCTGTCCTCTAGATCTGCCCCATATGTGCAGCGCTGCCAGGTGGCGACCCCAATCATGTGACAGATGACTTTGCTGCTCATCTCACACTTGAACACAGAGCTCCCAGAGACTTGATATCCTTTTCTGCTGCAGTAACTACAAAAGCTGTTAATTTGTGTTTCCGTTGAGTGAAGAGACACAGATATGTCATACATATTCCGATACTTATGCTTATATTACATGAAAGAGGTGATGCAGTTTGTGTCATCCAGGTTGCTTTGTCATTTTAAAGATTCGAGCACCGGGGAGGCATCTGTTCACTGAAACTGACATTTGTTGACATTTTGCTAATCACATTAAAGCCTCCTGTGGTAGTTTTCCAAATCACCGTGGAGGGTGAACATGAATGAGGTAAAGTATCAGAATGTGTGCATTAATGATGTTACGGCTGTTGTGCTGTTTGTAACTAAATTATGTGTCTCATGCCATTGTGACAAACTCAGATTAATTAGATGCACGCGGTTTGCCATTAGTCTGCTGCAGAGACGAGGAAGGGCAGAGTGGAAGCCAAGTTGTCCTTATTCCCAAAGCCCTGAGAGGCAGTGGTAAAAGAACTAGATTATGAAATGTGCAGTTCAGTGTTGTTGACCACCAACTCAGTTTTTAGTGTCACCACAATGCCTGGCCTCATGTTAACTTCAATGAAAATGTTTCCAATGAGTTTCACATAGAGAGGTAGACAGGTTTTAGACAGGCCTGGTATCGGATTGGTACTTGATATTAGAATCAGTATCTAGAGAGAATAAGTTGAAAAGATGCATCTCTAATAGTTTGCATTGTTTTAGTCAGCCGTTCTGCTGCCATGTCACATGCATTCCTGCCCACTACAGAGAGCAGTAACAGTTGTGGGCATAAAAACATTACTTGATTACTGTGGAATCTCATTAAAACTCGAGGCTCTGTTTAAATGTATTAATCAATTATATTCCAGAAATGTGCACTCATCCTCTTCATTCCTTTGAGGTTGAAGATGCAGTTCATACAGGAATTTACATAAGTGTATGAGTGCACTTCTGTTGCTCAGGAGATCCACAGAAAGGAGATGTTTTTTTCAAGAATTCGTAAGGCAGTGTGCATTTAGTTTTTATCAAATTGTGTGAAGGATTGAGATGACAGCATCTGCTCTGCCTGTCTGGAATCAGCTGAAATACTCATAGGACTGACGACAGCAGTCTGCCTATTTATAGTACTTTGAATAAGAAAAAACAAATAATAATAAGAGAAAACAAAAGATGCAAAAATGTAGTTAAATTTAACACCAAGTTCATCATAAGTCTATTGTGCATGGGTACATAGTGACATGGGAGCACTTCTGATTCAGAGGGCCGGAGTGTAGCGAGCCCTTGCAGGAGTTCTGTGCTGAATCTACAAGCTGATGTTTTACAGCATTTTAAAAAAACGTATATCTTTGGGTTTTGGACTGTTGGTTGGGCAATATAAATTGAAGATAATCATCTCGGGCTCTGGGAGCTAACGATGAGGCATTTTTTCCCATTAAATGTGTAATCCAAAGGCAAAATGTCAACAATGAAAACGAGGAGCTGTAGCACCATTACGCTCTTGATGTGTTCCTTAATGGCGAGCTTCACGATGAGTCCAGTGGGGTGCGGCATGTGAGGAGGATGTTTCATCCCGGGCGTGGGCTGGGGGGTCCGCGAGCCCGCAGGTCTAACATGCACTTCACCAGCAGCACCACAGGGGGGCTCTCCACAAGTCAGAGTTCCTCACAGAGCTCCAACTACAGCAGAGAGGCCATGGACCCCATAGCAGGTCAGTCACACACACACACACAGGAGTCATGGTTGCATGGTATACTAAAAAAAACTATTTCTGTTATTGGTACAGTCAGGCAGAAAAGAATTATTTATACAACATATAAAACACTGACACTGAATCATTTGTGTGGCCCTCATAAATAGAACATTTATGAGTGTCTTTAATATAAATAGTTTCTCTCCATCATATAGATAAATTACCTGCAGTAGCACAGATAGTGTACAAGCCTGGTTTGTGTTTCTGTGTCTGCATAGTACATAGTAATGTGTGGGCAGAGTTGTTGCTGTGGCAATTCCTTGTTTATTCTGTTCCCTATTTTCATCTGGTTCAGTGCTTGGCATTCGCCATGTCAGCTCCAGCTGTGCCATAATGAGGGTCCCTGTTCAGTCTGCCTCACAAACAGGGTACCAGCCTCCTCTCTAATGACCCGCTATACCTGCTGGGCCGTTGACCTGGCTGGTGGACTTTTAGCTGGGAAACCTCCCTGATGAGTCTTTTGAGCTGTAGTTGTAGTTGTGTACCGATCAGAGGCTGCACAGCGCTCCTACTAGATTGTGTTTCTCATTACAGCTCTGTGACAGCGTGGCTATAAAATATGACAATTTGTACATTTCTTACCAATTCATCTCCATGTTTTGTAATGTAATGCTTTGTATGTCGTTTGTCTCACTTCTGTACATTTCTGTGTGTTTCGCTAATGTTGCTCATGGCTGTTTCTATTACATACACGCTTTGTGATATTTTGGACTATCTTCAGTTTGTATGATCTGCTGAAGAACTGTGTTTTCATGAGAGCCTACTCTCTGGTAAACTGGTATACTGGCATCTCTGCTGTACTCTAGCAGTGGTAATGGTTGGAGTGGAAGTGGTGCAGGTTCGTAGCACAGGACTGAATTGAGCAGCTCTTTGCGCCTCATTATAATCATCATCATTTCTGACATTAAGCCCTTCTCCATTTTCATCCTCCAGAGCTGCTGTCCCAGTTGTCGGGGGTGCGGCGTTCAGCAGGCGGTCAGCTCAGCTCGGGCCCATCGGCCTCCCAGCTCCAACAGCTTCAGATGCAACTCCAGTTGGAGCGTCAGCAGGCCCAGGCGGCACGTCAGCAGTTGGAGACGGCCCGAAACGCAACCCGGGGCGGCGGTCGAGCCAATGCAATCCTCAATACCAATTCAGCCGCAGCAAACCCCAATCCCAGCGCCAACCACAATACCAACCCCAGTCCCAACCCGGGTCCACCTGAGTCCAACACACAGCATAATGCACATAGCTCCCAGTTTCTACTCAGCAGGTGTGACTGTCACTCTAATTGTTTTGTATCTACTTTAAATGTCTTTACTTTAAAGTCGCCTTCCACTTAAAAGTTGTTTAAGGGTGAAGGTTTCTCTGCTCACCTTAAAGGTGACAATAAAGTTTCTGTTTACGTTCAGTGTTACTGAAACTAACTGCTGCACTTATTCCACATTACCACCACCTGTCATTCAGTGGAGGAATGTGAAACAATTGGGAGGAATGTGTATTGCGTTTGTATATGCACTCTGTGACAAATGCAAATCCAATCATTAAAACATGACTCTACAGCACTACTAGTGGTGAAAACAACACACAGCGTATACAAGTGTGATGTGGAAACTTACAACCTCCACTGCACATTTACTGAGAATGGACTTTATAGTGAAGCACCAGACATCTTGTGTCCAGCAGTTTTTGAAATGAACAATATTTGGATATCATGGATTTTTCAGTCAGAGTGAACGAGTAGATCCATTTCTGCTAATAGCTCCTCCTTAACGTTAACCACTGGACCTTTAAAATATCTCCAGGGGATCTCCAAGATGTATTTTTTTTATTCTTTACTGTCACCCGATGTGTCATCCATTCGTCTTCCTCCTTATTATCAACTGTCACATGATCCTCTCGCCTCTCGTCTCTCCCGCAGGCTGAGCGAACCGCGGCTGTCTGAGGCAGAGCGGCAGGCGTGCGAGGCCCAGTGGGCCGACCGGAGCCTGTTTGTGACGGAGCTGCTGCTGTCAACGCTGCTCCCCGACGAGGACGCCTCGGCCTCTTCCTCCGAGGACGAGGACGACTGTCACGGCTCGTTGCGGAATTTCGCTGACTTCGAGGCCATGGGCTGTGTTGAGGTCATGACCTTGGACGTGGCACTGGAGAACCTCAACCTCAAGGAGACGACCCCGGCTACCAAGACGACGAAAACTACGACTAAAACAGCACCAACGAAGAAAGAGCCTCCCGCGCCACCTCTTTGATGACATGGCCACTCTCTCTCTCTCTCTCTCCCCTCAAACCACCATTGTAACTGGCTGACTGCTGAGTCGGTCCAACTGCCAATGGATGACAAAAAAGACTGCAGTTCTTTTTGGCTTTGTTTTAATATTTTTTTTCTCAGTGATTGTCATTTCAGCTCTGTCGCTCCCCACTCAACCCCATGTTTATTACGTTGTGTACATTGAATAAAAGTAGTGAGACGAGAGAATGTGAAAGCAAGCAAGCGTGGTGGGTGCGTGAGAGAAAGAAAAATAACTATATAAATATATTATAGAAAAATCTATATGAAAGTTGATAATCAATTCCACATAACCCGTGTTTTTCTCTAGCAGATGAGCAAAGCGTAGTTAGCCATTTTAAGAGACGAACACGTCACACACTCACCCAGGGAGAGGAGGCAGACAGAAACCTCTCCCGTTTAAAAACGCTGCTGTGTATTTATAGTTATTAATTAAAGAAGTGCTTGGATGGTTTACCACAACTTGAGCATGAGCTTAAATCACCATGTGCCCATTTCTAACTGCACAGTCACTAGATGGGGAGGTCTTTCTCCGTTCAGACACCTGAGTAACTGTAAATGAACGGTGCTGAGAGCCACGTCACTGGCCTCCCTGCACCACACACACACACACACACAAACAGACTGACGGCTGCGTTTGGTTACATTCACGTCCGGTCTCGACCCTCCTCCCCCCCTCCCCCCTGTGTGACATCACCTGTTTTGGGTCATGTGACCTTGCTTTATATTGACTGTGGGCACTTTGGTTTTGAATTGCATATCCAGTGTCCATTTGTGTACACTACAGATGCTCTACATAAAGGCGTTACACAACCCCCCGAGACAAACGGATGAAACCGTCTCTTCAGTGTGACCATTTTCTGGCCTTTTCTAACACGGAAGAAACACAACACATACGGTTGTTTGTTTTTTTGTTTTTTTTTTTGTTTTCCCTCTCTCTCTCTCTTTTATGGAAGACCAGATGCTACTCTCTCAAGCTTCCCGTGATCTGAAATTAATCTTCTCTCCATTACTCATGAATGCAAAGATTACTTATCATGTGACTTGAAGGAGAGAATCCTGTATTGCTCTTTCCATTAATTTCTCTCAGTCAGAAAGATCTTTGTATGCCTCCACTGCTACCTGAAGAAATGCAATGTATGTTTTTGGCTCAGCGAACAAGCCAAATCACAGGGTAAACCTTTCAGTTTGGAGGACAATAAAAATGTTTTGGATGGAAATGAACTAACCCAATCCTGCTCTGGTTTGTGTTTTTACTTTCTTTTCTTTCTTTTTTTCAGTTGCTAACTTCTTGGTGAGCATGTACAGCATATGGTAAAAATAAACACCTATCTTACAGGTCAAGTTCAATCTCAATTAGTCTTGTCATCTCCTGATGCATGTCCTCATTCACCGCAGCAGCGCCACATCAGATTAACAAGCTAGACGAAATCAAGTCCAGGTGATAGTGGACTGAAGAAAGGATGACAGAAGATTTCACTTTAACCATGAAACCTTGAGTACCAATTTGGCATTATCGTTTCATTTTCAAACTTCTAGTCTTCAGCTCCAACCGATGCTGCCTCGAGTTACATCACTGGAGGCAACATCTTCATCCTGGACTTGGTCAGCCTCTTGGTAACAACTGTTAAAGCCAATGGAGCTATGGTTGCTGATGTTACAATAAAGACTGGGTGAGCTGAAAGGGGCAATTATGTACCAAGCACACAGGGTACTGTATATAATAGACCTTTTTCACAGCAGTCTGACATAAAATAGGGTTAACACAGGTGTTACCAACAATAGTGATTCAGGTCAAACGGTGTCAGGGTGCTGTGATTGTGTATGCTCACTCTGCTGCACTAAATGGAACAGAACCTTAATTAGTATCATTTGTAACAGTTCACTAGTTAGCATGCCACATTAAACGCCTAAAAAGAACAAAAATAGCCATTTCTTTGTTCTCCAAACACTGAATTCACTTCTATTTTTATGTCATTGTGTCATGGAAACAGACCACGCAGAGCCTGAGAATCTCACACATCAAAAGGTAAAAATCCATGATATGTCTCCAATAACAAAACTGCTGATTTCTGAGCTTGTAATCTTGATCTTTGGGAACGCTGTGTAACAAAATAATAGAAGATCAGAGGTCTACTTAAAACCTCAGTCATCCTCTTTTGATGGTGTTCTTTCCTGGTGTCTAGTCCCTCTTTAAGTGTCTCTCAATATCACACACATACACCAGTGGAAGTGAAGTTGCTGGGCTTGGGAAGTAAAGTGTTTGTAGTCCATATATAACAACATTAAGATCAGTTTTTTTTGTTGTATGCCAAGAAGACAGCAGCTTCCACTATTACATTTCAAACAATTCAAACATCAGGAAAAAAGTAATGAGAAATATTTGCTGGAGGATAATGCAAATGATGAAGAGACTAGAATCGTTTTGTAAATAGAGTTAAAGGAGAGGTCTCAGTCAAAATACTTGGCTTTCACTAAGTCACTATATGCAAAATGAAACTGGACAACAGGCTGCAGTCAGACACATCAATGCAAAGACAGGACGCAACTAACCAAAAATATAAATGTCTTAGGACAGAACAGTCATGTACTTATTCTGTAGCAGAAAAAAACAATACAATTTAATTTCAGCCGGACTTTAAAAACACGCTGAAAGTTTAAATTTTAGTCACTTCATATTACGCCGAATGTTTAAAGTAAAAAAAAAAGTGAACCAGAACAACTGCTATATTAATTAGTTACAATGACAACATACAAGCTTCTCCCTGTTTTTTTTTTTTTTAGTCACCATAAACCACAAGCTGGAGTTAAATGGACTTCCTGATCCCTGATGAGACTTTGTGAGGAGTCACACTTTATCACAGCTGCAGGGCTTTTCTGTTGTCAATTAAGATGAACACAAGAGCCACAAATGAAGAAATCAGGATGAACAAATATCTTTCACAGACCACGAACAATGTCACTGTTTCTGAGACGCTGCAAACCCCTGCAGGGAGGTTATGGTTTCCATTTCTTTTTGGTTACTGATTTAACCAACATGAAATGGAAACCATTATCCCCTTGAATGTAAATGGTGTCACTTGCTGTGTGCCAGCATCAAACCAGCATTTTTCAGCGTTACTGTAGAGACGTCTTAAATTAAAGCCAGCAGACAGCCGCAGTGCTGGGAACTTAAAGTGCAATCTGTGCCAAGTCACTGAATTATTATCTGAGCTCAAAACCCCTAAATAACAGCAGCCTGAAAAGATGTGGCAGATTAATTCAGTCTTTAAAGAGGGCAGTTGCCGTAGGAAACCAAATGCATGCAAAGTGGACGGAAATGAGCAGAGACACAACCACAACATTAACTCTTTTAAGGCACAACAATATATTACAGATAACCAAAGCAGTCAAAAAGTGCTCAGTGAGGTTACGTAGAACGAGATTTCTGGGAGTTAAATAAATCCTGTGTATGAGTTTAAAATGACCCATTTGATCATTGATTGATCGGGTTGTTTCAAACTGTTTGAAATACATTTCCAGATGTGGGGTTGTCAATCAAATCTGTTCAAACCGCACCAGCAGTCTGTGTTAAACTCTTAAAAACTATGAACTAACAATGTTTTTGTTACATATTGATAATGGTAAATACTAAATACTTTAGATTTTAAACCAATTTTAGGGGCTTTAACAGCTAAATAACATTGCTGCCTTAGTGTTTGTAGCCATTAAAGTATGGAACTGGTCCCTAAAAACACGTTGCCCCAGATGTTTGAAAGCCTGTTTTATGAAGATTAAAACAAACAAAATAGTAGGAGTTCATGGAAAATTGTACGCCATACACAAATCACCACATATATCATCTTGCTGCAGCTGTACAGTGTGTGAGTGATAAGGCAATACGTATTTGATCACATACAAACACAGAAAAGGATAGAAAATGTTATATCTTGAACTCAAGCACATCCTTCCAAAAATAAGACACACAACTCAGTGGAGGTTAGGTATTCTTTGTAATTTTAATTCCCATAATTTAGTTTAAATGCAGACATTTTTTCACGAAAATCTTAAATAAAACATTACAGTACGATATATGCAAATCAGAAGAGCTTTAAGATTTCGTAGAAGCAGGCTACAGTTTCTTTAGATTTTTTATTCGTTTATTTATTTTTTTAACTTTTGAAGGACCGGACAGTTAAATAGCAGTAAACAGTAAGAAAGACAACACAGAGCTGTAAAGCCTGCAGGCCAGCCAAGGAGCACATTCTATTACAAAACAGACCAGAAAACTAGAGACAGCACGCCACATCCAGATGAAGGTCCGAACTGATGCCCCTCCACCTCTGTGAGGTGGTGCTAGTTCCATACAAACAGGAGAGGGCGCTATTCCACCAGGGCAGGTGGAGCTACACAACCACAGAGTGACAGCAATGTAGTTGCACCTTCACAAGAAACAGCTCGTATTGCACATTCAGGGAGAAAGAAATGGCACGTTGTTATTTCTCTACAGAAAGGTTACAAAACAGTTAGAATGCAGTAGAAGCACAGTAACTCCCTCAATGGCAATGACACCATTCGTTGATTTATATCAGTTGAAACGCACTGGTCTAAAATGCTGTCCCTCTCTGTGGGGAGGGGAAGTGGCGGACTCCGCCATCTAGTGGCTGCATTCATACCTAACACATTTATTTATTTTAAGATCATCGCAAATCTTATTTGCAGTTCTTAGAGTTATTGGCTTTAAGGATACAATATGAACTAAAATCAATTATCTATAATTTATAAGATACTTTGACTGAACAAGGTCAGTTAAAGGCCCTGAAAACCCATTTTGTCAATGAGCTTCTTCTGATGTCCAACATAAACATACAATTTTCTTATGATAAGTTATGCCTAACAGTTTTGGTTATTTTCACAAGACATTTCTGTACTCCACGCCAATCATTATAAATAAACACGTGACATTATAAAACCACTTCTGATGAAGCCGATTAGCTGAGTTTTTCGAGTGTTAAACTTCTATTAAATAATACCTATGGATCTCTTTTCCAAATTACTGGCATTATTGTTAATTGAAGCTTTTTAGTCATCAAAACAATATTTATACAACAAGGTACGTTTCTTGGGGCTTTAATATATTAATATACACTAATATTTGCCATGTAGGATTGTTTTATATTCAATTTCAGCCATTACGATCTAATGCATTATATTTATAACGCTGCCACCGGAGGACGATTTTCACTTTCCCTCCCCATCATGAGCAGTGCATCCCTTTTGGCCTATCAGGACTGAAAATGCATGAAAAAACAAAGAATGACAGTGTGAGTTACAAAGGGGGGGTAGCCTGCAGAGCTTGGTGATCCAACATGAACCCGAGATCTGAAGAGTGCTGGCTGGCATTCACAAATCAATCTCATAATCCAACACGAGGAAAGTGGATTCAGTCTCTTTTCATTGTTTACTGAGCTACACACAAGAGCAACAAACGTTCACTAGGTGCAGCCAGTTTGCCTTTCCTGTTAGATGGGTTTCTGCTACTGTTAATGAGCTACCACATGATTTTACCCTCCACACAGACTCACGGTAGATGTAGGTGTTACATATTAACACATTAATCATTGTTTAATCTTGGATAAATGATCATGTGCTCAAATGTTACTGTCCGTTATAGAGGTGCATGCCTATTTATTTCAGAATATGAACAAAAATAGGTATCAAAATCTTTTCTGAAGACATGAAAAAACCCTCTACGGCAAAATCCCTTTGCCCGGTTCAGTTTAAAGATTCACAACGAGACATTGCAGCTGTGTGAACTGGTAGTCTCAGCTCGACTCTAGCCTGCTGATGGCGGCGTGCAACTCAGCTTGTCAAAGGACGTAAGGCATGTCACTTGTTTCAACATCAGCTCATTGCAAAGTTAGCAGGTCGAGTCAGTTACAGTTTACTGTCAGCTGGTCAAACGTTTTTGGACGGAGAGAAGAAAGGATCACCTCATCAACTTGTTTGACAAAAACCTTAAAATCTACCCATGGATCCATGGATGGCTCCAAATTCTTGTAACTGTGGTTAAAGTAACTCACCATCATTATCCTCATTTTACATTTTAGGACGCTACAAATTAAATCCAGCTAGGAAAAAAAAGCCTGAAAAGTCGCTGTAATGGAGACGATACACTGTCTGTATAGTTGCATTGTTGTCGTGGACTGGCAGGTTTCTGAATGTTGCAGACCAACGGATTGCAAGTAGTTGCAAGTTTCAACTTGTCTCATTGCGAATGTTTGGTCTGAACTGGGCTTCAGAGGAGAAAACGAATGCAAAGTGTGGCGATGTTTGAATGACACTTTCCATCAAGTTAGTGAGACATTTTGCACCCCTTAAGTTTACAGTCATCGCTCCTTTAAGAGGCATGGGCTAGGTTTAGCTTCAAGCAATGGCAATGCACCCGTTAAAGCGAGACTATATAACTTCTGAAAGAAGAAATTACAAAATCCTCCTTTTACAAATGAAAAGATTAGTCAAAAGTTGTAAAACATTCCCTTGTTCGATTCAATATTCTCAGTGGTTTTGCTGCTAGCTTGGTCTGGTAGCTTGTGGTTAGCTTGTGTAGACAAATATTGCTGTGTATTTGACACTACTCAGTGCCCCTTCTCTTCTTGTGCTTGTTACTGCATTTTTTAGCACATTTACTTTGGGGAGGAATCGGTCTTAACAAAACCAGACTTCCTGTGCATTATGAGATTTCTTTTTAAAAGTAGTTCCTCCAGGAACCTTTATTGTACAAGAGTACAAAGAGAATTTGAACACACCAGCTCTGTGCAGCCCCCTGTGTAACACACATCCTGTGAAAGAGTAAAAGGGTGTGAGCTTCAAGAGTGGTTACCTGCCAAAACAAGGAAACATTATGTCCTCACAGTCCAGTTATCAGTTACCAAGTTTAAGATTTAAGTTTCTCGACTACAGAGATTTTGCTTCAAGATTTCGCCTTCAGTGAGCAGTCGTCCAGGTTTTAGCAAGATGCTGTCCTGCTCTCACAGCTCATGATCAAAGCAGTAGGGAAACAAAATTACAAAGTGTTTTCATCTAAAATTCAAAAATAAAAATGGTAAATTTAAAAATCTGATCTATTGGCAACCGACACGTCAATCTACATGTTAGAAGAACACACTGGGCTTTGGACGAAGTGTGGCACATGGCACCAGCGAGGTGAGACGTCCTGTAATAAGATCATTTCTCAGTATCACTATGATCTCATAACAACCAGTCCCCGTTTTTTCAATTTCCCATCGACCCCCACAGTGTGTCCTCTAAAGTGTCCGGAAGCTCGCCCAGGTTAAAACTCAGATATGGTAGAAAAATATATAGTCTTGATGAAATTTCTCTAGTCATTCTCTTCATTACTGAATTGCACCCATACATGTAGTGTTAACACATTGTAGTAGCAGTGTAAAGTGACAGGGATCATGATTAGCACGACTACTACAACAAAAACGAGTCATCGCTCGCACGCTTGCTCTCTTTCTCTCTCTAGACACTTCAGGTTATTTTTTTTTTACTTGCACTTAAAAATTCATGGTTAATAGTTTGTCTTTCATTGGCATCATTAGGCAACAGTTTTTTTTCAGATACTCTACAATATGGTTACAATGTAAACACCACAGTACTTAATAATTTTACTGTATCTGCACAAAATAAAACACAATGTTACAAGGCAAGTGGCTACTTAAGCATAGATTTGTTCATGAGAGAGAAAAAAAAAATGAAATTAGGAAACACACCACAAGAAGAAAAAGAACTTGCAACACCTGGCATCGAGTTTGTTCAAATAAAAAAAGCTTTAGACTTTGTTCATCTACAGGTCAGGTGACCCTGTTAAAAAGCTGGTGATGATCAGTACTATCCCCGCTGATACCATCTCATTCAAACATAATGATCCGAAGACAGAAGTCTTTTGATATTTTCGTGACATGAGCGGCCTCAAAACCCCCGACTCAGCCCTCGACTAGACCTTATGATATCTACCTAACCTTTAGCACTTAGATTGAAACATAGGTGATCAATAGACTGAATGCTTCTACACTTCAAAACACCAGCCCATGTTGAGGAGCTACACGTGTGGCTGGGGTTGAATCCCCTCTCTTTCCACCTCTGCATAATTGGCTGATTTATAATACAACAGTTTTAGTGTTTGATATGACACGACATGACAAAGGCTTTAACTTTTGGAGGCATCTTGAAAGCCGGAACTCAGATTTGTCACATGAGGGCTATGAGACAGGAGGGTCAGGGCTACAGAAACAGATAAACCCTGGACTAAGACGAGTAATCTGACTGCTGATCAGGATGGGAGATCTGAAATGACCGGAACATGGACAGTGTATAGGTCAATCATTGGCAGGGAGCCTTCAAAATGAGGAAATGACTCCAGTAACTGAGCTTTATGTATGAAAAACAAAGGCAATCGGATGAAGATATGTGAACATTTTATGGGACCTTAACAGTGTTTTTGTCTCAGTTTTAGTGTTTTGGCTTCTGCTGCACATAAACTTCCTTCCTAGTTTCAATCACCGTCTGAAACCGAAACATTTTCTCCAGAAGGAAACCTTTAGCTAAAGAACTTTCTGCCAACACTGCTGAATTGACTGATAATACGATAAAATCAGAAGGAATATCTACAGGTTTACTTAGAATTTAAATACTTTTTTCCTCCAATCAATATACTTCTGCCAACATCTGCAGCCTGCAAGTGTGTGTGTGTGTTCATTGAGAGTGTGTGTGTGTATGTGTGTGTGTGTGTCTGTCTCCGCACACCGGGATGAAACATACTCTAATATAATATGACATCATGAAGAGGTGAAGAGGCCCTTATGACGTTTAAAAACAAACCATCCCCGTCCCCAAACTCTTTAAGGACAGTATTTACAGTACAAATTACAGTATAATACATCATTAAAAAATATGAGATCCATCTCTAAAAACATACAGGAGCTCTGGACAAATATCAATCCTACCGAATCAGGTTTCTATGGTATCATGTAGAAAATAAAAAAGCAGAGTGACAGCCCCCACCACCCCTCTCTTTCCATTTGGCCCTAGTTGTACCTGGCTAGCATGTTAAAAGTGAGATGATGGATTGGGTTGGTTGACCACACGCACATCTTTTCTGCTTTCTTTTTTTTTTTTT
>NW_023339718.1:15317171-15317614 GCF_004916995.1 Morone saxatilis
ATAACTGCAGGCATGTTTAGGTGTTAAGAATTAACCGTATGATTATTTTTAGTCGTGTGCTTTCTCTCTTTTTTTTTAAGCTCATGATTCTTTTTTTAAATGAAGAGACAGAAAATGAAAATGTTTCCCCAGCAACCATAATTCTTGTAAAGAGTTACTGGAAAGCTCCCTATTATTGTCATATGTACAGCAGATTGAATGGTATGGTGAACACGTTGGTTACACACTTTCTTATGCACCCCAAAACGAGAATAAATAAAAACCGATCAGAAACTCAAATGAGTCAAAAAAGATCTCTGGACTACGGAGCCAGGCAGCATATGAACCAACCCTCCTCACATCCACAGTACAACCAAGTCCATCTGTTCACCTCTGAACGCTCGTCACCCCTGTCCTTTCGCTCTCTTCATTTCCTTCTCCTTTATCTGCAACCTCCCCCCCCC
>NW_023339718.1:15317663-15339739 GCF_004916995.1 Morone saxatilis
TCCCTCTCTCTCTCTCCCTCTGACTATCTCATCTTCCTCTGTTCTCCCTCCCAGCCACGTGCCCTTCAGACGTAGGGCAGGATGCCGTAGACGAATAGGGCCATGACGGCAGCGCTGAACAGGCCGGCCACGGGCACTGTGACGAACCACGCCAGGAAGATGTTCCTGAAGAGCCGCCAGTCCACTGCTTTCTGGGAGCGGATCCAACCCACGGCCACCACCGAGCCCACCTGGAGGCCGCAGCCAGGGATGGGAGAGAGGAAACAATCAGCAGCGGCACAGAACAAAATGCAAAAGACACTGAAGAGCTGCAGGTTGTTCAGGCTTTCCATGATGTTTTCTTGCTTACTTGTATTTACTGTATGTTTAGCCACTATTTGTCCATCTAGCTCTAGTGGACTTGACTGCTGATGAATGAAATTGCCATTGGAAGACTGTAATACAGGCCAATACAATAGGTTTAACACAATAATAGTCAGTGGTGGATGAAGTACTCAGATCCTTTACTTAAAAATACTTCATTACATTACACTGAAAATTCTACTAAAGTTAAAGTACAGAATTATTATCAGCAAAAAAGTATAAAAAGTTAAAAGTGACCACACATATTGTAACGTGTAAAATCTTTATCTGCAAAGTAATATTATAAGAAAATAATATTAAATAGAAATGTTCGACTAAAGTTCAAGTACCTCAGAACCGTATTTAAGTAAAGTACTTGAGTAAATGTACTTAGTTGCATTCCACCACTGATAATAAAAAGACACACAGGTAAATCCGGGCCTCCAAACAGAAAAGCCTGTACACATCCTTCAGCTCTTCAGGACCAGCTCAGTCCAAAATATCTGTGTTAGTTAGAGCAAGCCGATTTTAAAAGTTCCTACTGCATACATTTCATTTTTGGGTGTGGAAGTCTGATATCAGCAGTTCTGATGTTACAAAAATGGGGCCTTTAGATAAAATGGGGCCTTTAGATAAAAAAAAAAAAGGTTAATTGTAAGGTAACAAAAACATAAAGATTCCTATTTTCAGGTGATTATATAATAAAAACATACCTATAAATATTATATTACACTTCTGCCAACAGAGCCTCCTAAATGTTACACACTGGACCTTTAAATCTAACAAGAAGATTGTTTTCTCAGCTGATGTAATTCTTTCTGCTCATGTCAGACCTCCACCAATTAACTCTCACCTTTATTCAAACAATCAAGTCAGAACAGTGTTAAATAAGAAGACACTTGAACATGTTTCAGACACCTCCAGTGTGTTGGAGTGGCATGTGCAGTGACTGGTTTCAGCTGTGTTTGTGACGTTGCAGGTGGGCGGGCCTTAAAACTGTTCCTGCTCTTATACGGCTAGAGAAACATGAGACTCCTTCTGTCACACTCTCGACTAAATGTGGAAGGTCAGGTCAACAGAGACCAGCGGTGTTTGTCGGAGATAGGTCAGTCTGAATCAAAGTTACGCTAGAGCTTGACTACTCAAAAATACTGTCTGGGAAGGAGATGTTAGCCAGGTAGTTTGACTTCTTTCGTTGAATTAAAAAAATCTAATTCTCTTTCTTTTGGAGGATTTGCATTAGTCTAAAAGCAGTCTGTGTGGAACAATATCTAAACTTTGTGGTCAAGAAGTCTGTTTACCGCCAATTGTAGTATTTCAGGCATGCAGCAGTAAAGCCTGAACTCGGTGTGACCCCAGTGTTTGTGCTGCTGACTGCCTGTAGAGCTTTTGAAACAACGAGTCATTGTACATAATCACACCACACTTTCCAAACGCCTGGGCTGGGCATCAGTTCAGTTTGATCTGCACTCATTTAAAGAAGCCAAATACGTAAAGAAAATAACCACTCTGAACTGAGACCAAACTGAATGGATGCCCATCACTGCTCAAACACACTCAAATTCTCTCAGCGGTAAGGGAGATGTTTACAGATGTTGTTGGCTACTGTCTAAAAACTTTTAACCTTAAATTGAGGAAAAATGTCTTAACGTGAAAAAGAAAAAAATCATGAATATCTTTAAAATACAGATTTTGCCCAAAAACATCTGTGGCTCCCCTGCACACAACCATTTAATCAATCAAATCACCACCACAATTATATACCTCTAACCATCAGTAGATTTAGCATTTGGCATAACAGCTGATTATCTGAGGTTTTAGGGAAGAGAGAAGGGTATTTGGAGGTGAGAAATGAAAGTAAGGTATAGATGGCGATGTTGATGTTTAGACAAAATTATCATCAGCAATTAAATACCAGTTTTGAGTCTTGTGCAGTTTCCCTTCATCAAAAGTTTGTATTTATCTAAATCATAAACATACATTTATGTCTTTATAGATGCAGTTCTTATGCAGTAAAATCTTATCACTTTTTTTGATCCAACATTGTCAATAAGATGCATGTTACATTGAACTTCATCCCCAATACAGGCTACCAATTTGAAGGTAAAACCAGCTAGTAAAGCCAGTTAGATTAGTGACATTGACTTCCTCGAGTAAAAATCAGTTTCTGCATGGATTAAACAAACCAGATGTAACATGTTAGGTAGCTAGCCGTTTCCCTGATTCCAGTCTAAGGGCTATGCTATGTTAACGGTTCCTTACTACAATTTTATATTTAACAGTCAAATGTAAGCGTGGTACCAATCTTTTGATCCAACACTCCCAAAATCTCAAAACAATTCCTTTAAAATATCTTTGTTAAATTCAAGTTTGAATTGTATTTGACTATAGAACAATGTGATACTTCTCATCTAATTAACAAATGAGAATGTGAACAAGTAGATCAATATCTGGCTAAAAGTGTCTCTTTGATTTAAAAAAAGTACAGATCAATAGCTATACACTTGTGATATAATGCTTTATATCTAATTGACTTGCATCAAATTTAATCAAATTTGTCATATTAAGGTCTCCTTTAATCCAAAATTGGGGTTTTCTGCCGGAGGAAAACTGCAGCAGAGGTCAAAACAGCAACTTTAGGAGTTGTGATTGGCTTTGGCGATTGACAGCTACAGGTGAAGCGATGAAGTGGAGCCCAGAGAGGGCTCCCTAACACGGCCTCACCACCAATGACTCCAATACCTTGCAGTGGGTGGAGCTTATTGGGATGCCCACATTTGATGCAACAAGCACTGTTAGCGCACTCATTACTTCAATGCAAAATCCGCTGTGAAGACAGATGAGTGGAGAGACACAGAGAAAGATGGAGAGGGAGGTAAAAAAGTGGAAAACAAGTATGACAGGTGGGGTCGGGGGAGGAGGCTGGTGGTGGGGTGGAGGAGTGGGGTTGGGGGCGGGGGTCTGTTTGCAGTCAAGCACAGTGGGGTGGAGGACCCACACACCAAACCATGCCAGTGCTGAAAGACAGTTGGTGGGAATGAAACAGGATAAAACATCATGCTGGGACATGGTTGGGGCTGGAGGTGTTCCTACGTCTTCCAGCCTGGATCCGACGTTCCTGAAAAGAACAGGGGAGAGGGGCTGCACACGGCTGCCTGGGGCTGGACATGTCTCGAATTGTTTGTCTTTTAATACAGTTAAAAGCTTAGTGGGGTCAGATGCAGGTAATTAAATGGCAATTCTGGTTCATTATAATTTGGATTTTATATTCATAGTTTTGGCAAAAAATCCAAACAGTTAATTACACAAAAGTAATTACTAATATCTGGAAAAAGTGGAAAAGAGGTTTCTCAAACAACTGCACTTACTCTACTTAAATCATGTTTAAATTCTACAATAGAGACTAGATACTTTCTGATAGATAATGATATAATAGATGTTCCAGCTTAACTACAGGCAAGCATCCTTTCCGGCCCTTGATCTTTAATATTATAGCATGTTTTTAGAGAATATAATAATATTAATAACTGTAAATAAAAAGGATAGATTAAAAGAATTCAAATTATAAGCCCAAGAGGTGCTATTTGAGCCCTGAGTAGTCCTTGCAAATCTAGCATCCCACAGCAATAAGGTAAGACAAATCAATCCCTGCTGCTCATAAAGTCTACTGCTGTGACCGCACAGTAAAACTAATGGCAGCTCAGATGTGTGTATCAACAGTTTTAACAAGACTAGACTATCTGTTCTGTATTTTAGCAGCTGGACAATCAAAGGACATAGTTTAGAGAGAATTCAGAGTGGAAATTGTAAAAGTAGCATTTTGAAAGGTAAGGGGGCATGTTTTATTGGAAATGACTCCTTGCTTGTTTACCAACCTTACTGATCATTAGGCTGCTGTTGTTTCTTGCCATCAGACTTCAGCAATTACTTTAGCTTGTACAGGGCATTGTTATAACTGAGAGAAAGAATGGCCAAAACTAATAAATAAGACCCAAGTTGTAACAAACTGGAATTATCCTTTTCTGCCACAAGAATCTGAACTTTGCTCTCTCTATTTAAATGTAATTATTTATTCATTAGAGCATCCTTCCAAACACAACCACGAAAAAGAGATTGTCTGGCAAACATATGAACATGAAAACGTGGAAAATCCACTTAAAGTATCTGATTGCAAGGCTGATTTGGAGTAAAGTGGTGAGTTTATTTCTAGTCCGGTGCCCTGGGAAACAGTGTGAGCTCCCTGTCCCCTGGAAATGCCTGTAGGGGAGATGAGAGGCCAGCTGGAGGGGCCACTCAGTCATACCTTGCAGTGTGTGGTACTGACAGGGATTCCGATATTGGAAGCCAACACGACTGTGAGTGCAGAAGCCAGTTCAATAGTGAATCCACTGTGGAGGAGGAAGGGGAGAGGAGAGGGGGAAGCAAAGAGACATCCTTCATTGTACTGTCTGGGACGTGCTGCTGGTAAGGTAAGCTCACACCATATTCCAGCATCCACAGTAACCACAACAGAACATTCAGCAGATCTTTAAAGTATGCTCAACACACACACACGGAAGAGAAGAAATATGGTAATTACACTCTCTCTGCCTGAAACACACACACACAAAATAAAGACTACATTTCTATCAGGTCCTGGGTGTTTGGAAGGTAATTCTTAATAAAGAGAATAGCTGTATGTGGTACACAGACATAGCTTTGAGTGTGTGAGTTTGCTGCCTTGTGCGGACTAGGAGACACTTCATCTGAAGCCCTGTCCTGTTTCCAGAACATTATTCACACTGACACCAGGTCTGGCACACAGGAAAAGAAAATCATTAAAAAAAGAAATCTTTTGGCTCGAGATGGAAAACTGGGGATTGTAATTAAATAATAAAAACAGGATAAGAGACATATAAGAGAGAAATATATAGAGAAACTGGATGAATGAGAAAGCAACTTGAAGCTGAATCATTAGCTGTTACTCCTTTCATTGCAGTTATGTAATAAATAAAAAAAACAGCCAATAAAACTCTCAACGAGGTAAAGCTCTGGGGGCAGACACTGTTGAAATTTAATTGGTCAAATCAAAAACATTTCACTCCAGACGCCATTGTGGCGCTCATGAACAGCAAGCACCAATCTATTTCACAGCAGTGCTCTAATGATTTGAACATAACTTGAAATGGGTGCTCTCTTAAACTGTGTGTGCAGAAAGTCTGCATAGGTGGGATGCCCTGGTGGCCTAGGGGTTTAAGATGCTGACCATGCATGCTGTCCCCAATATCTCTCTCTCTCTCTCTACTCATTTCCTGTCAGCTCTCCACTGAAAAAACCCCAAAAAGTGTTCATCTAAATTCTACAGAGCTGTGATACCTGCTCTGTAACTAACACTTAACTGTGATTTCCAATAGGTTGTTTCACAGCAGACATTTTAACTTGTAATAAAAAGCACAAGTTTACTAATAACATTAATAATGCCTTTGTTCTATTCAGGTGTCAGTAAGTCATTACAGTGTGACAATGAGCCAGCAGGTACATTACCAGATCGCTGAAACTGAAGCAGATAAATGGAACTCAGCTATTGTTAATTTTTATTATTTATATGTGTGCTTTTCCTACTGTGACAAGTGAAAATGTCCTCTGTGAAAAATGACCCATTCATCAGGAATGGCAGAGCAAAAAGTCTTTCTGGAGACAGGTCATATTTATGTTCAAGTGTTCCCTTTGCCTCCTCAAACATATGCTCAGCCACCAACTACAGACACACAACTGCACCTACACACACACTTTCCTGCCCTTGCCCCAAACAAACTTCTTTGTCAGGTTGATGCATGGAAACAGACACTGGAGGAAAGAGTGCCTTTAGAACAGTGAACCAGAGCTAATTTGTCTTTTGAGTCCTGGCGAAAGACTAAGCTGGTGATGGAAGAGGGAGATTAAAGCGAAAGAAAGAAGGCACAGAGATAGAAAGAGGGGCCAAAATCGAGAGAGAGAGAGAGGGGGAAAAATAATGAGATGATGTGAGCGTGAGAACAATTGCGGGACTTAAAAGTTAGAGGTGAGACGCCAATAAAAAAAGAGGAAAAGATGCAGTGAGGAGATTCAGAAGGAATGAAGAAGAGGAAGTAGAGGGTTAACTGCAAAAACAAGGATTCAAAGGAGAGGGTAGAAAGACTAGGAAAACAAGGAGGACAGAGGGGAAAAAGAAAAGAGCAGAGAGAAGGAGTCAGGCTGGCGTCCCTCCCTGCGGTTGGAGAAGAGAGGCCATGGTTCCCACTGTGGCTTTGCCCCTCCCTCACTCTTCCTGCTCTACTTCTCTTCATCCAGAATGCCAAACAACTTCCTGAAACCCTGTGTGATGTTCCTGCCAGGCAACAGAGTATACACACACATACACACACACTCTCTCTCTGTCTTATAGACACATACAGTACATTCACTGCACAACGACCTGCAGGCATTCAGCCTGGCTTCTTCAAGCTGACACGATACACACAAACATCCTTGAGGTATGCACGCACGCACAGACACACACACAGTTTGTGTGGGAGGACGAGAGGACAGAAGAAAGAGCGAGAGATTGATCTCAAGGACAGAGCAACAGCAGTCGGTGGATAAGAATGCGTGATGTCCACTGTTTAGGTTGTGGGACGGAGTGAGCCCAGGGGCTTTATATGTTGTTGTCTAAAAGACTACGTACTTATTCATAATTATTATGTAATCAGTCAGAGGGCAGAAGAAAAATATTTTCTTCTACTTGAACATGTTCCAAAGGAGTAAAGAGTTAGGTCTAGCAAAGTTACATTAAATTGGACTGACTGTGTGATTACAGTCAAAATGTGTAATTGCATTATGCAATATAGAGATAATTATATATTTATCCTCAAATAGTTTACACATCTTTAAAAAAGGGACAGAAAATATCATTTCACTTTTATATTGTACTGTATCTAAAATAAATGTATTCAAATATATACATCTTTACATTAAAATGATGAAATCACATGAAATCAGTCTGCCCTCTTGATGAGAAATATTAAATCATTCACATATATGCGTTTACAGATGCAACCAACAGAGAAGAGGCAAATACAACATTGTACTTGCAGGTTGCTTGTGTTGTTAAAATGTGTGTGCGCCTGCAGCGGCTGCTCTGTTTGGGAAGTAGAGAGTAGTTAATCAGTTCATGCTCGAGAGAAAAACCCATCATTAGTCATTAGTTTACTGTACCTGTGAACAGGGAGCAGCTGAGGCAACAGAGCAGGCAGTCTAACCACGATTGTGCTGCTTTAGGTTTATACATTTTCCTGTCAGCTGAGATGCGTCTTTAATAACAGCCTTATTAAATACATTGTGTGTCTGTGTAATACAACTGTGTGCACATAAACACTTACCAAGGAAGATGTTGCACCCGATGGACTCGTTTATGTCAGCATGTCTTGGCCTGTCTCTCTCTCTCTCTCTCTCTCTCTCATATTTTTTTCTTTCTCAACCATTTCCACACATACACACACATATACACACCCACCCTTCCCCCCACTCTCCCATACGGTGGCTTTCTCACCTTGAGGGGGTGATGGGAGTCAGGTCTTTCCCCATGGTCTGGATGACGCGGCGGCCCCACACCCACAGGCCGGCACAGATGCCTATACCACCGTAAAACAGCAGCCAGACGGGGGTGGCGGCGTCCTGCATGACACCGCCCTGGTCATAGATCATCCACAGTGCCACTAGGGGCCCAATGGCATTACTGCAAAGATGAGAATATGGAATATAGTATTTATGCTAGACTCAACATCAAGGACAAAATGAAATCAAAGCAGCAGAATACAGATGATTTCTCTATTTGTTGTTGTTGTTTGTGAGCAGCAGCAGGAGGCAGCACCTGACATCGTTTCCTCCGTGGGCAAAGGAGCCGAAGCAGGCGGTTAGGATCTGCAGGAAGTGGAAAAGCAGGTACACCTCAGGCTTATCTTTCTCCTCGTGATCCTCCTCGGCCAAGTCGTCCAGAGGGACCGGAGCTGGAGCCCCCTCTTCCTCCACCCCCTCCAGCTCTGTGGCTAGCTTCATCTCCACCCCACCCTCCTCTGCCTCGATCTCAGCCTCCGCCACAGCGTTACAGTACGATGAGTAGCTATCGTAGCGTACCCTCTTCTTGGTGTAGGACACGCTGTTGCTCCTGCCGCCTCCCTCTCCCACCAACTTTTCACTGTCTTCGCGTGATTCTGTACGGATGAGCGGCTGGACGGGCATGCCGCATATAGCAGCTGTGTAGCATGTGTAGCTGTTGTTGCGGCGCAGCAGGCGGTAATTGTTGTCAGCTGGGCCGGCGTTGGAGCCCGAGCGGTCGCTGTCATCCATGCGGCCCAGGTGGATTTTGTGAAGCAGATCTTTATACAGACCTGAGTCCTTGTGCACAGTGTGGTAGACCTGGCCATCGCTGCGCATGTGGCCATCGAAGGAGAAGCTGCCGTTGGAGATGGGTGACTTGAGGCAGCCGTTGGTCATTGAGTGGGTCCGGCCTTAAGGAGAGACGATGAAGATGTGGGTGTGGATGCACAATGTTTATGAAGATCAACACAGTAGCCAAGTAGTATCTAATAGCAGCACACTTACAGTTTCTCCTTGAATATACAGAAACTGAAATGGTACTAAATGAGGCTGAAAAAGTATGCAATATACTCATTTGCAATGAAAAATGGAGAAACCTTTTCTACCCACTGATGGATTAACAATTATTGTAGTCACTGTAAAAATATATATTTTAGTGTTATAATATTGTCTTGTAGGTAGGTTTTACATTCATTCTAACTTATATTCTACATGTAAACTTTATTATTTATTTATTATAAAATAATAAATCTTAAAAATAATTGATCAACTGTCAAACCAGAAACACACCAGCTTGATGAAGGCAGGATGGCAGTAAGAAAAAAGTTCTACCAACTCATGTTCATGTTCAATACTTCATTTACCATTAATGTTCTAGTTTTGATAAGCCCAAGTTATAAAAGTCATATTACTGCAGCAACAGATATACAGTTACTCATCCACAATGATTACACAGTGAACACAGTTTCCAGTCAAGAACAGATATAGTGATCAACCGGCACATCTCAAATTAAAAATAATATTCCAGTATTACCATACACCCTGCCATTTGGCAGGACCGTGCCTCCATTAGCCAGGTTGGTGAGCTCTCCACTGGAGTCGCGGGTGCCCCGTTCACTGCTGCCCCCAGTGAGCGGCAACACAGCCTCATCTGTGCCCTTGGCCCCTGGTAGCTCCTTAAAGACGGGGCTCTCTTCCTCCTCCTCTGGTATCTTGTCCAGGCTCTCATCAGAGATCCGGGACAGAGCCTGCTCCTTCTTTAGACGACCTTGAGGAGATCAAGCAATGTAAGGTTTAGTTAAAAGTGCATCCTGGAGTGACAAAATATCCCCACATGAACATTTAAATCCTCTTAACAATGCTAACAAAGTGTTTACAGGGCCGTATATACCAATAATGAGGAGAACACCTGTATTTACATGTTGGGTTTATATTCTAATATGTCTGAGGGATCATTTACAGAACAACAAAACAATCAAATGCTGAGGTTTTACAGTGAAGTTATCTGGATGATTTCCAATTAGGGCAAGCTGATGAAATCAGGACATGAGTTTCACATGTGAAGTCACTAATTTTGGCACACATATCCTTTTTTTTTTAATGCATGTTTTTGTTTAAACTGTATTGTTACTCTGCAATAATATTAATAATAATCAGTCAGAAAAAGCCTGGTTTCAGGTTAGAAAAAGAGAAAACTATGCAGCAACATTCCACAAACACAAGTATAGCCATCAGCTGATCCTAATCCCGGTGCTGATAGACTTGTTGCCCTCCTACTCCTCAAAACACCCCTCAGTACAAACACATAAACTCAGCTACTGCCCATTTCATTTTGACGGATGCAGTAATATCCAGATTAGGACCGATAATATCACCTATAATCCTCACAGGAATTTAGAGGTCAAGACACGTTAAGCAATGGGTGAAGTTGGCCTCACTCATATGCGAGGTCAATGGAAAGTTCGAGAAAATAATTGTTCTATTTTAAGCCACAACGTGGATGTTATCCCTTCAGTAACAGCACTCCTTTATTTTGTTTAATGTCAACCTTCATTTTTTTGTTCATATCGATAAAAAGCATTTATCTGGTCTATCAGTTTGGAAATATTACTGGCCTCTAAGACTTGTGGCTTAACAGTTTTAGTCTGTATTGCTTCAGTAAACAGAAGTTCTTATTTATCCTGCATGACATTAGGTTGAATTGAACAGACTGGCTGCCTTGCTTATGTCCACCACTCCTTCAGTTATTCCACCTACTGCTCTTTCCACTAGTTTATTTAATGTGTCATGTGTTTTATGGCGTTGTCTGCTTTGCTGCAGGCTTATTTTCCCATTAGAGAAACAATCCCTAACCTTGATCTGAAAGCTTTCTGGACTGCGGGCTATGAACTTAACCCCTTGCATGTGGCCAAGCAGCTACACGCCTAAGAAGTGTCTAAGCAACGCAAATGGAATACCACACAGAGTTCACAGGGTTTTTGGTGGCTTTAGTGCCTCTGGCAGAGGCCAACGAGGAAGCACATCCGCTGGCATCTCGTTTGGTGTCAGGGCACAGAGTGTGCAAGCAGAGGCTGCGGTGCTGTTGTGTTGGGCCCGGGTCTGAGTGCTTGGCTTTCAGATGGCGTGAGAAAGGCTACACACACACACACACACAAACACACACACACAGAGATACCCACTTGCTATTTTCCTCCTCATCCAGGGACAGACGAATATCCACACCAGGCCTGCACAGATCAGCGACTCAGCTAAAGTAATGAGAAAGATGGCCCACACCGGTAGCATCTCTAACCCAAGCACTGCAATTAATGAACACACACAAGTATAAGAAAACAACACTTTGCAAGTAGTTTCAAAGCATTACAATTTAGTCATACTCTAGTCACACCTTCAAATGGATTTTTGAGCAAGCAAACGACCCTGGCGCCATCACCCGTTAGGACTGAGATGATAATTTGATCATATGTTGGTGTCAGACTAAATAAACAGATACAACATCTCTATTAGGAATAAGCACTTACATGGAGCTCCAGTGTACATGATGGAGAATGTGTTGATCCCAATTGTGGAGGCGTAGAAGAGGGGGAGCGCTCGCAAGCCGTTGGGAACACAGTCGTCCTATGTGGAAAAAACACACATACAGATTTTAAGTAGAGTTTCTCATATTTAAGGATTCAAGGTTATTTGATAGTTAATCCAGTGTTGTAGAATGAAATTCAAATTGTAGTTTCCTTAATGCTACTAATGTCCGTATGCATGTTTATCAACTATTAGTAAAGGGAATGGTTCAAAGCAAATCTGTAATTAAAAAAACTGAATAACTGCAACTATTTATATTATTTCAGTGAAATTTCAAATAAAACTTTTTTTTTTTAACTTAAATTACCTATTTTTTTGTCATATATAATAATACACGGAATATCTTTGGGTTTTATACTGATGGTTAGATAAAACAAGTAATTTGAAGATGTCACCTCGAGCTCTTCCTGTAATTTGAAAGATTAGTCAATAATGAAACTCATCATTACGTGCATCCCTATCAGTATTGGGAAATACTTGTATTGATACTGACTACATATATTTTACTTAAGGCTTTATTACTTTTAGATTTTCTTATCTTTCAATTTATTAAACCTGTGTCCCTCCTGTTTAATTTCCTATGTCATGACCAAGCTGCAATTATTCGCAGCTTTTCATCATGTCAACGTGTCCCTCAGGAAGACAATGAGCAGTTCACTTCTCACCAACTATACATCACTGTGGGCAAGGCAAGCTTTAAATATAAAAATGCACATTAGGTTGCGATGTACAGAAGTTAGATTTGTCATTAGTCACCTCTTGTGTCCGAGAAAACGATCAAAATGATGTATGAGTATCAAGTGTTAACGGGTGTTTGCAATGTTTACTGTACAATGTATGCGTTTTTGTTGTAGTACAATGCTTAACATAGTTTCGTATGCTGACATCAAATAAAACCACAACTTCCTTCTGAGGTCAGACGTTCAGGTCAGGTCGATTCAAAGGTGTGGAAATAGTAAAAACAGATGATGAGGTAAAACTATATATACAACAATTCACTCTTGCACAATGTGTGCTTTATGAGGAGTTTGATACGCAGTATGACCAAACGTACTAAGGTAAAAGTCTCACATCTACAAACTAAACCCATTGTCTTGCCTGTGCAGTTTAGAAAACACAGCATAGATGTAATAGAAAGCTTAAATATTCTGACTTAACTGATGCAACTAGCCTGTAGAGACAGAAATGAACTCATCCTGAATTTGACCCAGCTACACAACAACTCTAGTCCAAATGACAAATCGTCCTATGACTCATTCATACATAATCCCGCAGTCGTGACCTCTCTTCCTGGTCTGCCAGAGATTGCCAGTTACATAACAGCAGATCTGCGAATGTTGCCAAATCAAATGGATTTTATCTGTGCTGAAGTTTTATGGACAGGTATGTGTGTCTACATTTATGTCTGTGTCTAATTTCTGGTGTTTTAAACTCCTGGACCTGGAAAAGTCATATAACATAATTTTTCATCGTCAGTATTCCAGAGCCCTCATTGTTAAGTTCCACACTAAAATGTCTATAAACACTACACCTGTGTTATACATTTTGATGGACCTCTGCTGATAATTTGGCTCCCAATAGAAACCTCCTGAATGATTAACACTAAAGGAATCCTAACCGGGAGAAGCTGACTGCAATGACGGCAATGGTGGTGTAAAAAGACAACTCCCATGATCCCACGCTACTTCATGATGTCAACAAACTTTGTCTGTTACTGTTCTGATGTGAAACACCCCCTAGTGGTAGGAATTACATATTGTACATTAAAGCTTATAGCCTAAATGTTTATAAAGGTTAAATACTACATATATTATTCAGTTATGTACTGAACTAGAAATATGACCTGTAAAGGAGGGGTTGTGTTGATTTGTGTTTGTGCTTAGCAATGTGATCACACCTTGATGAGGATGAAGTGTCTGATAAGCATGAAGAGGAGACCAGACATGAGTCCAGAGAGCAAGGGGGAGATGAACCACGATGACACTGGAGAGGGAGGAGAACATGTCATCAGAAAAGAACAGCAACACACTTGCGAACACACTAAATCACATAGTGGCAAATGTCTTTTCGTTCCTGGCTTATCATCTGTTCTTCACTAGTTATTTCCTACACTTCCCAGAACAGTGGTACAGATTTTGTACGTCGTATTACCACAGAGTAGAAATACTTGGTTACAAGTACAAGTGCTGCTTTCAAATGTTCCAATGTTTAAGTAAAAGTACAAAAATATAAGTAGTGCTTGAGTAAACGTACTTGCTTACTTTCCACCGCTGTCCCAGAATGACTTCCAACCCTTAAGTAACAGTCATTCACTTTTTAAATAAAGCTGTGGTTTATACATGCATCTGAGATAAAGCTAGCTAGTGTTTTACTTTAAAGAATGTCTTGTGGCTGCTATTGAGACCCCCAATGGTGGAGAAATCCATAACTCTGCTTCTTCTAAAACAGATTGTTCGCTGTGTAAAATGGTTGAGGGAGTCGTCCACTGCAGCTGTACTGGAAATATCTCAGTGTGGTGATTTTTAATTCATATTAGTTTTCAATAGAAAAGCTGCACTTTTGTGAGTATGCGTAATTGTATGTAAAAACTGTGTGCTGTAAGTGAACACTGTAGCAGGCATGACGATAAACAGTAAGCATATAGGTCTCACAGAGCCCGAGCCATTACCGATCTTGACGAGCTGCATCCACTGTACGCCCCTGGTGCCGATGGCCACCATGGAGAAGCCGATGGTGGCGCCAACAATGCAGTGAGTCCCAGAGACAGGCAGTTTGAGGAAGGAGGCGATTAGCTGCCAGACTGCTGACCCTGTGAATAACAAAAACAAAACAACACACAAATCTGAGACATATTTTATTAGCGACTGTATTCCATCAGAAATGTAGTTCTGGAACAAAGGAAAGTAAAAACTGTGAACTAGAGAAATTTATTACCACAATTTTTGTGCTCAAATAGGGAGTTATGCTACTGTTTGTTGTTTACTTTACTGGACTGAACCCTTTTTGCTTTAGGTTTGGGTTGTGTGTAAAGGTTGGCACAAATTAACCTGTATTTTAAGTTTCACTCTAATATGAAAAACCAGACACATTATTCTCTACGACCACATAGTACAAGTTAAAGAAAATACCTTTACAGGTATAGTACAAACATAGTTAGTATATAGTATAAACATCACCATTAAGGGATGTTTAATATTATACTAGAACATATGGGATTATATATCTTTGATGAAAAGGTGACTCTGTAGACAATGCTTCATTTATCGAGACAAAAATCCCACAGCGTCTGTTAACACAATCTGTTCTCAGAGGTAAATGTACTTTGTTATTCTTGGGCATCTGAGTCTTATTGTCAAGCTTGGAGGTTATTTTCATGTTCTGTACTGTGTCATTTCTGTCAACAGTAGTATTTTCCTGCTTTTATCCAATCAAATAAAATGTAAAAAAGTCTGTATAAACAATATGCCAGTAAAAAACATTTCCTGTTGGATGTTTAACAAATGTTGAGTGTTCCAGCGACACGGGAATCCCCTGTGCATAATATCGCCTTATTTATCACAGTTTCCCAGCAGTCACTCTGTCATTAAAATGGCATTGTCTCAACGGGAGCCCCATTGTTTTCTGTTCTGCACCATGCATTTACTGAGGTAATCTAATGTTCATGAGTGAAGCTACTGTTGATAATCAACGATTCCTGCTCTCCTCTGTGAAGCAGCTCGGGAGACGTTGACAAATGTTAGTTAACATTACAAAAAAATGTGATCCTGAGGTTCATCTGGAAATAGATTAAACGTTTTTCACACTGTATGTCTGAGAGTTGCTTTGACAAGGACAAAACAAATTTTATAACATCTCTCATAAATCCAAGTGGTTTGCAAAACAAGTGCAGATGCTATTCAGATGAACAACTGAACTTTTACCAACTGAAGTACAAAAACAACTCTGCAAGAGTTATGGCATTTCATTTTGGTTTGCGAGCGAGAAGAAAAACAGGGAGTCACAAACCGGTTAGAACAGTTGGAGAAGCTTTTTTTAATTTGGGAAAACCTCAAACATGTAATGAAGATGAGCGATGCCTCTCTCCTGGTGTATGTATGTATCATATGGATATTCGGCTGCAGCACGGACTCTGATCACAGCAGCTCGGAGCATTTCAGAGCTGTTTGTAAGGCAGACGAGTATGGGACAATGTGTGAATGTTACATGTATTGGAATAATCTGACGTGCTTTTGTGTCTGCCCGCAGGTCAGGATATGAAAGAAAAAAGTGACTCAAGTTGAAGTACAGTTGCACAGGAGGTGGAGAGTTTACCATTTACATAAACAAACGTGTGTACTGTTAAACGTGAATAGCAGGGGGAATGGCAGTGTTTGCACCACGATAACAGATATAAATTTATCTATATGTAGAAACACCTACAAGAGCTAAATGATTCTAGCTTTGCAAATGTGAGGATTTTATTTTTTATTATCATATAATATATTATGTTTTATTCTGTTTTTGAAAAACTAACAACTAGAAGAGGTCACCTTGAGCTGTAGCAACTTTTTCACTGCTTGTTGTTTCAGTACTAATATTCATCTATGACACCCGGCAATCCTGTCTCTCATCTACAGTCATGGGGTTATAAGTTAAAGATTTAGGGTTTCTTATGTGACTCACTGTATTAGTGCTGCAATTAACTAATCTAGTATCTATCTAACTTTATCTATATTATTAATAATCCACCCATTGTATTTTTAATTTGTGTAAAATTGTGAAAAAATATGATTTCCCACATCTTTAAATTCCTTGTCCATCTAAATATAATCAAATTTACTGCCATATATGACAAACAAGAGCAGCAAATCCTCCTTGTAAGCTGATATCTCAAGATTTTGCTTGAAAAAAAGACTAAAATGATTAATCAATCAGCAAAATAGTAAACGGAAAATTCAGCCCAACTTACCGACCATGGCGCTGACCTCCCCTGCCATGAGCACGGGCACCGTTTCATTGTACAGGTTGACATCTATGATGCCCTTTCGGATCGTCTCACCCACTTTGGCCCCTAGTAGCATCGAGCCCAGCGTCTCAAAGATAGATGCCAGGATACAGGCCTGCTTCAGTGTGACCACACCGGACCCCACTGCTGTTCCGAAAGAATTGGCCACATCATTGGCGCCGACTGAAAAGGCCAATATGAAGGCAATGATGAAGCCAATAATGACCATCCATAGGTACGGTTCCAGATCCATCTTGATGTAATTTCACCAGACAAAAAATTCAAGTGGAGAAAAACTAGCTTAAATATTCTAAAAAAAAAAAAAAAAGAAGTGCTCTGTGCGTTTTTTAGCGGAGGACTTGATAAGCCCTTTCCTTTTCTTCGTCCCCTGGTTATAAAGAGTTCGAGGGGAGAAGCACAGCCGCTAACTAAGCGTTTGGAGCTCAGTCCAAAGATTGGAGACTAGTGATGGTGGGTGCAGGGAGCATTCCATAGCTTAGTGTGAGACAGTCTGTCTGCACGGTCCTTCACCTGCAAGAGAAACAAGAGACAAGAGACACAGAAACAGATTAGTGTTATAAGCCATGATAACTCCTTTTCAACAACAGGTACCATCTGACAACACCTCCCTGTGACTTCCTCAGAAAACCTAAAAACAAGGGAGGGGAGGGACCAAGAGAGAGAGGAGGAGAGCTTATGAGACCAGAAGACAACCCCCTCCCCTCCCAAAAGAAGAAACTTTTCACAAGGATTTAGGATGGATGATGATGACAACGCAGAACTGGCCTGGATGAAACGGCGAGAGCACTCCAGTGCACTCCAGCAGGGAAAGCTGAGGACATCTCACATAGCCACAATAGGAAATCACTGCTGCACTTCAAAGAAATCAAATCAGACCGTTCCATGGGGCCTGCTGTCAGGACAGAGACTATAAAAAGACCACAGTGTCCAGAGTGAGATGTGAGCAATGCTCCCAACATTAGAGTGGACTATTAACACCTTATCCCCACACAACCAGGCAGCTGGCATCTCTGCCAAACCTGCTTTTATTACTGCTTTTGTTTGTCAGGTCTACCTACCTCCAGATAGCCTTTGACAGGAAAATATAATTTAAAAGTTTCCCTATTAAATAGTCCATCAGACTCTCTCAACCATTATCACTTTCATGTCTGCCACACAGTGATGCCAAAACTGATAAGACTTCTGAATAGGCAGAATTACCAGGGATATCAAATGTTTTCCATCACGATATTAAAGCCTCTCCTGAAATGTCTGAAAGCATTTTGATCAAGCTGATGCACTTCATGTAGAAATGTGAATCAAGCGAAAGTTTCCCTGACAGTCTGCTGGATGTTTGCAAGGCAAATTACATTACCCTTGTAATCTTTGCTCTTTCAGCCTCAGCGTGACTGCTACAGCGCTCACTGGGTGACAGTCAAAGGTACACACGAGTTTTGTAATAAGCTTTGGAGTACAAACTAAATCGAAGGTTTTGCTGCAGCACAAAATAAAAAAAAACAACAACTCATGGATTTATGTTAAGACTGCAATGCAGTAAGAACATCAGCAGTAAAGTTTTACTGCTGCTAGAGGTCGGAACAGTTCACGAAACTGCACTTTTGGGGGTCAGGTAAACTGATAATAAAGTAGAGAACATGTACCTTCTCTGGATTCACTTCCATTGTGCCAATTACAATGAATGTAACACTTTTAAAATATCTGGGAGAGTGAAATTCTCATGTTTTTATGTAGACTTTCATTTTAGTTGCTCCATTTTTTAGGACACTTAACTTTCACCGAATGTCTGATATTTACAACTGGTTTCAAAGCAAATTCACTTTAATGAAGAAGATCTCTATAGATCTTGAGATCTCTTTCAATGTAAATTAACAAGACTGCTGCTTGTGTACACCAACCTAAACTGATGTGACAGCAAACAGGTAATCTAAAAAATGAAAGAATGACATTTCAGTGGTATTAAGTCCAGGCTAACAATAAGTTTGATTGTCCTGTGAGAATACTTAAATACAGATTTTAAATTAGTAGTTTATTCTCAGAAAATTATTGCTAATTATGTTGGAAATAATCAATAATAAGTCAAGTTTAAGCAGAAATACCATTTCCTGGCGTAGTGTGGATGAAAATACGAATCGATTAATTGAGATTAAGCTGTGGCTGTTAGCTGATCCTGTGACTCTGTTGTAATAAGAGTGCCGGGCTCTGCACTTGTTGATCACATGAGATCTACCAGAACAACATGCAAATAGCCTCCCGTGTCCCAGTAAAGTTCCACGAGGCTTATTTACATCGCAACAATGACAACAAGCTTTACAAGCGGATGATGAGGCCACCAACACTGAAGCCTCTGGTGGTCCTTGAGAAACCTCTACACCACAAATGACTTGGTCTGGGTTCTTTCTCCTTTCCTCTTTTGCCTATGCCACATAATCAAAGTCATTTCATAGGGGTTAATGGCAGCACATTTCTATGGTTAAGCCAATCGTTAATGGGGAGCATTAAATGTAAACAGCTTGAAGGCCAGACTCGTACATTTTCTCGGCATGAACTGACTGTGTGCTCCTCATTGCGTGGGGGCAGGCAGCTCCTTTCTAAATAGCCTGCGGCCAGTTATGGCTCCCTCCTCCCGACCAAGAGCTCCATCTGGAACAGTTGAGGTCACATACTGCTATCCTTTATCCTTTATTGAACCACAACACACACATAAAAAAATGATAATAATTTGTCTCTTGATCAAGTTCACACAAGACCTCCCTGAATGAGAATCTAGTACCTTAAGTGAACATTATTACATTGTTAATAGTTAAAAATCTAACAACAAATCTGACGCTTCATTTTCCTCAGATCCCTCGCCAGTTCTTTTTTATACGGAGGGAATAAGAGCTCAGATGGTGCCAAATCTCGGTAAAATTTGTGTGATACTTCACTGATCCCTGAGGGGGAATTCTCTTTTCACTTGCTTCCCTCCAGAAAGAGATCAGAGCAAAGGATCAGTGGGCCTGGACTTGAAGAGTCTTCAGACAGAGGTTAGAGACTCATGGGCTGAGAGTAAACAGATAAACCGAGGCCATAAACTCATGTTCATCAATAAAATTGCGAAAAAAAGTTACGTTAATTCATGACCAAACATCACAATAAAATCTTAGGAAGGGATGTTATCTCTATCTGAAGCCCTAAAAATTCAATCGATTCTTGCTTCATGTCACGTATAGTTCGCCCTTAGAAGCAGAAACATTAAAATGCAATTTCATTAAGTCTGCACCAATATAAAAGTATTTTCAGGGCCTGTCTCATCTTCCCATATTTTTGTTTGAAATCCTCTCTTCAGAAGTGCTGTACAAATAGTGCATTTTACCATCCATGTGTTGACAGTAGCAGACTTTGAAAGGACTAACACAAGACGCTGTGTAAATGTTTAATCCGGGGAACACCTCTGCCACAAGACGACCATGCAGTCAAACATGGCCGTCCCCCAGGCAAAACCAGAGACTTCACAGAAGAAACTGTCTGTGCAACGGTCAAACACGTCACCGGAGAAAGCAGAGAGCAAGTCATTCAAGTTTGTGTGTGTGTGTGTGTGTGTGTGTGTGTGTGTGTGGGCAAGTGTGAAGAGGAGGAAAGATGAGCGTGAGTGAGTGTGGGCGTGCACACAAGTGCCTTTTTAATCAGGTCTACAATTTTCTAAACAGGGCAACTCAACATGACAGCTGCAGCTGACGCTCGGTCCATTCTGAAGACCTCGTTGTGGTGTGATACATGAACACCAGCTCAAATACCGCCACTCCCAGTGCACATAAACTATTTTTTCCAGGGCTAAAAAGTGTACACGAAGAGGAGTCTAATGGTAACCTGTGTAGTCTTCTTATTGACTGCTGTGATAGGAGATTCAAATTGTTCTTAAGTCTTAGATGAAAGTAAAAAAAAAGTCAACTAGTCTGATGGGAATATTAAAAAAAACAATGTGCTTGAGCTTCAATAGCCTTTGTCAGGGTTACAGGATATTGTCAGTACATGCAGTGAAACCCAAAATGACTGCCTGAGGGCCCACGGCCAATTAGAAAGTAATTCAACCTTCAACCTAATAATCTGGGACATTTTGAGTTTAATAGTTCTCTTTCTGGAGGAAATTAATAGGGGGTTGTAATATGGTTCTACTATAGCTTAAGTGCATCAAAAACCTCCCAAAAAAAAAAAAGATAGGCTAAACTTAACACAATGTCTGTAGGTAATTTCTGTCAAGAAGCAGTGGGAATCCACAGTGCAACCCATAGGGGGCCAGTCCAGTGTCTCCTCAAAGGCGGTGGAGTATCCCTAGTACTAAGAAAGCAATATGTCAATATTTTGGGAAATATCTTACTCACTTTCTTGCTAGATTGATACTACTCTCAAGTCTGCACGGTAAATCATTACAGCCAGCAGCAACCTACCTCAGCATACATACTGGGAACGGGGGGGAAACAGCTAACTTGGCTCTGTCCAACGGTAAACTAAGCTAAGCGGCTGCAGCTTCATATTTACCTCACCGAGTGGTATCTATCTTCTCATCCAACAGTCCCTCCAGGATTTCGAGGGCTTTGTTTTGGGTTTGTGTCAGCCTCAAATGCCTGATTTCACATCAGTTTACCTCCTTTTTTGACGCAGAACAGCGGTCTGCATCTTCACAACCAAAACAAGGCAGTGAGTTTGGTGACGTATGGCTCAAGTCTTTTCAAGCGGGACTGCTATGATTGAAACTTATGGGAAACGAATTCACAGGAACTGGAGGGACTGCTCTAACTCTAGCTAACAAAACTATTCCTTTAAATGCATGTTCTGGGATGGCAGAAACCCCATACAAACAAACAGAAGATATTCTACTGGAGTATTTGATCTCTTTCACATAGCGCAGACTGCAATTTTTATTTTCCCATTACAAAATCCAACATAAATAATGAACTGCACAAGCCTCTGTCTTGACCCCTACTCTTTCCTGATGAACAACTACACCTCAAGGTGCAAGCAGCGACACTTCGTCCGAATGTGGTGACTGCAGAAACATCCCAGTCATCTGCGTACCACTCAACACCACCCTATGGACATTAACCAGACTGCCAAATACAGACACAAGCAGGCTGCATTCATAACCAAGCTGTGTAACCTCAGTGAGGCATCGTCCAAACTGTGGTCAGAAGTACACCACACTTCCAAAACAAAAATCTCTTTGCTGCTCTCAGTATCTGGTGCTTTAGCTGCAAGATTTGAAAACACATCAAATGTCTGTTGCACATGAAAAAACACAACACAACCTGGGAATGTTGCTACACTCTCACAGATGAAGAGGTATGTGACCTTATGTCCTTGAGGAGTAAGTCAACAGCCCTGCCACAACTTGCTACATACATTGATTTGTACACGCAGCCAGCACTCAGAGAACACAGAATGAGCCAGGGATTCAGTTTCAGATTCATCTGCAACGCTAAACAAAGCTCATTAGAAATGGATTTCTTGCCAATAGATTTGCTATATGGCTATATAAATATATATATTTGGCTACACATTCAAGCCGGGTGACGACTGAGTG
>NW_023339718.1:15339761-15345086 GCF_004916995.1 Morone saxatilis
TGAAACTTCTAAGAGGAAAGTCCTTTGATATATTATTATAGAAGCTTCTTAATAGAACATAATACAAAATGAGTTGCATAAAATGTTATGTAACCTGTGTGAAGGATATCTTCTCTTTTACTCTATTTTTCCACACCACTAAAAGTCAACTGAATAAAAAAACCTCCACAGAAGCAAAGATTTTTAAACACGTCATCCACATCCACATCACTGTACTTTACCTACAAGGAGTATTATACTGCAAAAACATAATTTTGGTAACACCTGCTCAGTCAGGGTGGCAAATATGAAAATGAGCAGAGTGCTATAATGCAGATTCACCAGCAATGATCATAATTGCTTTGTGCTACTTGGGTAACAATGCACTACATGATTATGTTGCTGTTTTTCTGGTTATATTTTTTTGGAAAATAAACCGGAGATGAAACATTAAAATGTTGAATTTAATTTGAAAAACTGGCAGTAATGGCTTCATGTTACCAGAGGGAAGAAATGACTTGTCAGCTCAATCAGATGATATGCCGGCAACTCTCTCGCAGGGGCACAAAGTATGCTGAATAATAAGGAAGTTAATGTATAGTTATCTTTTAGACATGCACATATTGCAAGCCAGCAGCTAACAAAACCAAACAAAATGAATTTCACAGTTTATAATGGTTTCTAACACAGTTTGTTTAAAAGACCGCTGTGCCATTATAATACTGATAATGGATCAGTTTCAAGCGGTTTGTTGGAGAGCCCTGTGAATATTAATTTCCTCTTAAGCAGGTTCATTTTACCTCAACTGTCTGGAAGCTTCTGGGTCTCTAGTGTGAATTTAAAATTCCAAGCTAAGATAATGCTCAGCTATGACAAAGGTTTGAGACAATAAAGTCCCCCAACAGTGTGTGACATACTGCTTCCCCATTCAGCTCAGGTGCGTCATTTATAACAAGCGTGTCACGGCCGCTGTCCAAGGTGCTGAACCGGAGACCACCGGGGAGGCGGGAGCTGTCCCAGGTGATACACTTTATGACACCAGGAGAAATCCATGATGTTACTTCATGCAAGAAGCACGTCTAGCTATATTTTAGTGTGGATACTTTAAGCACATGACAAATATGTCCTGGCTCATAAACGGCCTATCATACCCCTTGATAATGGAGCGTGTGATGAGTGAATCACCAAAGCTGCTTCCACCCATTTCAGTACGCAAACCTGTCGTCAGTCACGACCTAAATCTTCTACATTTCAAGAAACAATCCACAGGCAGTTCCCAATGGAAAAGTACTCAGGAACAATACTGTATGATAAAACATTAACATTCAAATTATTAATTGTGGGCCTTGATGGATAAAGTGGTTCAATTCAACCTTGTTTGCACCTGATCTTAAAAAGTAGGAAATGCAAATCATCAATAATTATCAATATAAAGTGGACATCATTTTTTATGATTTTATTATGATAAATGTTTCTGGTATATCGTCCATCCCTAGTTTTGCAGTTTGGTTTACCACTTTTGGAAACTCATGAAGGACTTCCAATACATATCCCGGTACTCCAGAAGATGGTAGATTGATAATTGATAGTGATTTTTCCTTTACAGAAGCATATATTGTGTCTCTTTGCTACTCCATATGCCATTATTCCCACCAATCCTCACTGCAATCAACTTTGAGATTTTCTAATTTTGCTAGTGTTTAATACACAAACTGAACTATCTGGGAATGACACCATTCTTTGACTTTGGCTCCTCCGGTCCACTTGTCAAAGACACAGACCCCCAAATTGTTCCTAATAGACAGACCTTGCATAGCATGTGTGTGAGTAAAGTGCTTTGTCTGCCAAGGTAAAAAAAAAAAAAGGATTATAAGAGCAATCTGTTTACCATTTACCATCTCATACTCAGCTTGAAATAAACTGCTTTCCCATCTAAAATAAACGACACAAAATAAAAAAACACTTGAAAGGGACACTCTGTGAGGCAACATGCTCTTGAGGATTATTTCTGGCAGACACATTTTCTTCCTGTGGGTGTCAGGTGGCAAACAGTACACATAATGAGGACACTGACACAAATAAAACACAACATGGGGGAAACAAGCCTAAATGAGGTCTTCATTTTGTCTGTGCTGGAAGATTTCATCATACTGTCTAGAGGACAAAGTCAAGATTTTTTTTTTTAAAGGGACATTGTTCAATACATGTGGCGAATATTAACAATTACCTGTTCAGCTACATCCAAACCTGAGCGGAGCATGTTACCTGTTACAGCGCTGACTTCTAGAAGCAAATGTGTTGTGGCTGTAAAGGCAAACCTGTGTGCAAACTACTTACTGTGATCACTTCTCTAATTGTTTGCTGTTGCTGCTGTACAATGCTCATTAATCTGCCTGAGATGCCACTGCACCACAGCCACAGCTGGTGCAAAACACTGTGTCACGAGCTACAGTCTGCATTGACACGCGGCTGCACTATCCACGCACTGATTCAACCCCCCCACTTCCTCCCATCAACTAACCCTTCTTCTCTAGGCACATGCTGAAAGGATCCGAGCTAGAACATACATACATGCAGCGTCAGATGATGACTCACACAGCAGCATCCTACCAGTGCTGGCTAATTGTTACACCTGAAGCATACACAACTGCAGTCAGTGCCTCCAAGGACACAGGACGCTCACATCCACCAGATGGCTTATAAACTTAAAGAACAGAGACATATGGTTAAGACAAAAAACTGACAGGCAGGCACAAAGGCAGACCTGAAAGCCTGAAAAACAACTCCACTCACCTTCATGTCTCCTCACATCAGTGGAAGGTGAGAAAGTGGTGGAGATGAATGAATGTCAAAGACAAAATGACTGTACAGGGGAGAAACACGGACAGAGAGAAACGGTGGGTTGAAGAAGCTCGAGAAAAATAGAATAAAGAAAAACGGGACTAAAAAGGGGGAGGTGAGCATGTGATTGAAGGGAAATAAAATTATGAGGAGAGAGTGGAACAGCTGATGACGGGAGGAGTGAGAGGACGGAGCAGGAGAGGCTTAGTGAGAAATCAGCAGGTTGTGGTGGTGTTGCAGGAGAGAGGAGGAGAGAGCAAGATAACAAGAGAGAGCAACAGAGAGAGGGAGAGCGGCACAGCCAGCTGAGTCTAGACTGCCTCTTAAAGGAAAGTATCCGCATTCACAACACATGCCAGCCAATGACAAATGTCGAAGAGGCCAGGGCGTACCGCTGAATGGCTGTCTGCGTGGAGAGAGGACGGACAGATGGAGAGGAAGCAGCCAATGACTGCGGAGGAGGATAACCAACGAGGGGGAGATGAGAGGGAGAGGAGGTTAGCCCGTGTGTGGATGCGTTTTACAGCCGGAGAAAAGCATGCAGACCGATCAAGGGCATTCAGAGCGTTGCCATTCCCTTGGTTACTCTGGTCTCGGCACAATACAAGTTTTAGGTAGATCAATGTAATGTGAATATTCCGGCACACAAATACTGATCGGAAGGAGAGCAACAGTGTGACAAACTGAGGGAATGCGCTCTGAATACTGCAACTATTCAGCATGGTGAAATGAGCTGGGCCAGTTTGGGCCATTTTTCATGGTAACGCAGAGGCCCGTCACACAAGAACGCGCACTATCTCAACGTTGTTATTTGGCTACGATCCACCAATCGCTTTCTTTGCTACAATTGTGCCTTTCAAACAGTATGTCTTTATGTGACTTGGCTTCGGCCGGCAGAGACAGCGGCTCTCGTTGACACAATGAGGAGTGCTGAGCAGAGTCAGGGCTCATTACTGACAACATACAAAGCAGAGCTAGAGTCCACGTCCTTTTCAGCAGTTCCTCCACACTCACTGATAATGCTACAAGAGGCATGGCGAAGGAGTCTATGAGAGTTGAGGCAAGAGAAGCAAATTAGTTTAAGCTTTCTGGAAGCTTTTTGTTCTTAACAATGACTACGCAATAATCTGGTCATGGTATCTTCATAATTGTTCTTCAAACTTCGGGAAAAAAAAATATCAGACACAAACAAACTGCCTCACACAAGTCCAGTCATGCAGTTTTCTTGTTTGACCTTCATGCAATCTTTGCACAGTTTTAACCATATACTTAAAAACACTCATTACTCACGTACACCATTGAAGCTAAGGCAATGTCTGGTGCCACTGGGCAGTTCAGGTCCTGTTCCCTTCGTTCTCACATACTGTGCAAGGACTAGAATAGGGGCGATAAATTCATTTGTCCGGTACCGTTCAGTGGTCTGATCATGTGTTTGTTTGAGTCCCTGTGGTTCTTCCTCTATCGTTTCTCACTCATTCTCTCCCTCTCTGTCCCCCAACTGGCCCTGCTTGCTAAAAAGCCTATCTGCGTCAGCTGCACCTGCTGCCTCTGACTCTGTGCTTCGCAGCAGGGAGGCGCTGTCTGCTAGAACCAAAACACACACACATACACACACTCTGTGCAGTGTTGAGATCAGTCAGCCTCCATGGACAGGAAGGGGGTCGCTTAAGAATGACAACAACAGCGTGCATGACACTCTCAACACTATCTTCAAAGGCTCCCCACACATTTCCATAAATCGTCTAACTCTCTCTCTCTCCACTGCCGTGGGTCTGCATTGCAGCACTAAGTCAGGTTGTCAAGAAGCAAGTAACTCTGGTAATCCTTCAGATTGCTTCTGATGGCCATTACAAGCACCCAGGCAACCTGTCAAAAACTAATGTGGGTCTGCAGCTAAATCAATAGTTTTCAGTACACTTTCTTGGCTGATTTACCATGGTAGAGATGAGTGAATATCATCCCACTGTCTCCTCGCCATCACTTAAATCCCAAGGCAGCAGTGAAACATCTCACAACACAATCCCTCCCTTGAGACAAAATTGCCTTCTTAAGCTTTATGAATATTTATTTTCCCTTTTAGTTTAGTTTACTTAGGTTTGACACAAGAACTGACAGCATGTGGTGCCTACATTAGTTTCAAATGTAATTCTGGGTGTCAACAATGCTTGTGTCAGCCGCCCTTTCTCACCACCAACCACAAAGATAAACAACAGCCAATAATAATGAAATCACTCAAACTTAGTTATCCACATCAACTGAAGCACAGACAAGGCTGTATACTGCAGATTTTCACTGAAGAACACGTGACTTATAAGGGGTACTCCACCGACTAATCGTTGCACTCCTTTAGCATTGTCGATTTACTGTACGATGGACAGTAAAAAAAACAAAAAAGAAGAATCAAAATCAAACTCAAAGCAGCGTTATCGAGACGTCGTCTCTTTTATCCTTCACATGCGCCTCCATTACCGAGAATGCATGTGACTTAAAGGACAATTCCGGCGC
>NW_023339718.1:15345186-15347175 GCF_004916995.1 Morone saxatilis
TGCGCCGGAATTGTCCTTTAAGGCATTTCATCAAATTTCTTGCAGCTCCCTACAGAACTTCATACAATGTTTTTCACATATACAGTAGAACGCCACAAGACACGTCAACAGACTTTGAGTGCAAAATCCAGGGACTTCCCCGTAACTGTTAAATTATACTCCAAGCATACCGATTTATTGCCCACTGAATAAACACAATATTTTATCACGGATTCTAACGACACCTCGGTCACATTAGTCTTTAATGTGAAAGCCACTCCATCGCCTTCAATATTTCTACCGTGGATTAATATGGCGGCTTGGCGAGCTACCGTCCTCCTTCCTGTTTCGATGCGATGACAAAATCATAGACGTCAGTCTCACACTCCATAGACCGAACAAGTATCAAAGCCTTTAGCAACACTAAAGCAGGCTGTGTTACAACAGCAAACAATCGTGCCCCCCTCTAGCTTTCAGTGTTGAGTAAGCCTTATGTTTAAATACTCTTTTAAGGTCAGCTCTCTCTGGTTTCAGCGGAGACTGTGCACGGGTTTGACTCCCTCACCCTGAAATGGCAAAGTGACTAAAGCAACTCCTCCCTATAAGAGTGTCTGTACAACTGTTTTAAGAGACAGACACGCTGTACTGTCCTTACAATGTTTGTGTTGCTTCATAAAGGGTCCATAAAAGGACATTCATTTGCAGCAATACAATAAGAGCAATAAAAGAACCATACACAGATTTATAATTGATTTAACATTTAAAGAGATGAGATGAATATTGATTTCAACTAGTAATCTTTTTCTTAAGTTAGTAAGTAATAAATCTGGGATTTGACATGATTCTCTAGAAACATCCAGCTTAGCATGTGGCACACACACACACACACACACACACACACACACACACAATGCATAAAAAACACAATGACTAAAATAACACCAATACAAAGGACGCTGTGCCGAAAATAAAGCTTTTAGGCTGGCAGAAACTATTAGTCATCTCTGAGAATAAACCATGCTCACAACAGGGATCCTAACTGACCAATCAAAATGTGCCTAAAAAATAAATATAGAGCCACCTACTTTATTAACAACAGTAAGGGGGCAGGTTTTGTTGGCTAACCTCCACATCATAGGTCTCCTTACACAATCAAGCTTGGTACCTACCAACAATTGTGGCTTTTTGAGGTTGCAGTCCAGCTTCTCTTTCTGCCACCACTCTCCATGTTCCTGAGCGTAGGAGTCATCTTACCCTCGACCCTTTCTATGTTTCCCTCTCCTCTCTCACCCCCCTCCTGTGCTCGGCTTTAGCCGGACAGTTCCAGTTCTCTTCCACGAATTTGCATAGGTACCCGATAGCAAAGAGTGTCCCCTTCACCGCTGTCTTTCCTCCTCTGCTTACCCCTCCGGATCTATCCTCATCTTAGGTGAGGAAACCGAAATGTTGATCTGGCTCTGAACTCACAGAGCACTGCCAGGACCTCCAACCTACCTACCTCTTTCTCGACTGCTGAGACTGGTAATCTACTGTTGGCATGTTCTGTGGTATTAAAATGTGTTACTGGGGCAAAGTGGGTGCCGGTATTAGTGAGTGCTAAATCACAGCACAAATAGGACAAGAGACGCTGTGAGAAAGGAGAGGTACCAATATGATAAATTATGTTTTAGGCTCCGTCCACACCAATGGGTGTAAATGCCCTTGTTGTATCCGTTTTGGCCTTCCATCCACTCGATGCTGCCGACTGACCGACGAAATCTTAATGAAAATGTTCTCCACAATAGAAATCTTTGAAAAACATAGAAGTTTTCCTGTTTTACTGTCTTACAGTATGAATCAAAGTAGAATTAATGTGGCTTTTAACATTAATTAACAGAAAACAACTTTTCATTCTTTTTGAAGACCAACACAATGACTGAAAAGTCTAATCCAACAACACATATATTACATAGATATATTATTAATAGTCATCTATATTTCATAGTACTAGCAGTCTGGGGAAGGTCTACA
>NW_023339718.1:15347193-15358296 GCF_004916995.1 Morone saxatilis
ACAGCAGGTGGTAAAAGGTCAGGGAAGGACACAGTTAGACATAGACAGGAGTTTAAAGTATCTGCATTGGTGTGGACATGTGCTTACTATGTCATAGTATTAAGTGTTTGGGGCCAGATTTCAGGAAAATAGGAAATAAACAAGCTCATACACCAAATGTGGAGATCTTTCAAGTACAGTTTATAATGAAAATGCACGCTTGTTTCAGTTATATATAATAATTATAGTATAATAGACATTTGCAACCTTGGATGGCGGTGTCCTCACATGGGAGGTTAAAAGATGAGTCTAGAAGGGGAGGGAGAGAGAGAGAGAGTGTGGCAGACAAAGACAGAGAAAGAGAAAGAGGGAGAACGCTCCCCTCCTAAGCTGGATCAGTGGCCTGTGCCCTCCGCTCTTAATCCTGGTTTCCAGCACCATGACCAGCTAACAGTATTATGGAGGCTTTGATTAGACCTGCCGCTGGCGCACGTAGTGGGGGACGTGGTGGCGGGGGGGAACATAGGGTCCTTTGCTCTGCCACCACTCTTGCAGGAATGCCAGGCCTCTGCGTGCGCGTGCGCCACACACACCACACACCCCACAAACACACACACACACACCATAATAACCATATGTTTAACCTCAGTCTACACAGCCGATACACAGCGGAAGAAAAGACACGAGGCTGGCCGGATTAGGACTGCAAGTCAGTGAGTCAGCGGATTACCCCGGCACTGTTATTCTAGGTGAAAACTAAAGAGTAATGCTCAAAAACGTGCTGCTAGCATTAGCCGTGGCTAGAAAGGCACTTAGAGCAATCACAACAGGGAGGGGAATTTCACATGACGACTTCAGCAGTCGGCCTTAATCGCCTCAAGGGGTCTCACAAGGGAGAAGTTGATGAACTGATAGAAAAAAACCTTTAAGATCAAGGCCTCACTAAGGTAAAGTTATGTTATATATTGGCCCCAGTTTGAATTATATGTACTGCTGTTCAATAAACATTTGTCACTGAATTAATGTCTGCTGTGCTCTTACAATATCACAACAAAAGGGAGGGACATAAAGCTGGTCGGAAAACAAAACTCAAGAACGTCAACTGTTGTGGAATTCGGCACAGCATGTCTTCACCACGGGAGGTAAAGTGTATGTCGTTATTTCATGTCCTTACACTGTTTGTACAGCTATTAAGGGGATTTGCCAGAGAACCCAGATTTGAACATGAAGTTAATTTTTTAAGCCATTGAGGGAATTGTTTTGTACAACAGCAGGATCCAGTCTAGCTGAGAGATTTCTGACCTACAAAAACTTTATGAACTACAAAAAAGATTGAGCATGAAAGAAACTCAATAGTATTCACACAAGCAGTTTTCTGACAGTGAACACATCTGTGCACCAACAAAACCAAGATCTTAAATCCACGACTGCCAACAGAGTAACAATACTGCCTGGCAGGAGAGTTGAATCAAAGCTCCTATCTGCTACTACTACTTCTGAAGCATGAATGAGTTAATCTTAAAAATCGCACAGTACACACTGTGTGACCACTGTTATCTATCACATGTTTGCCAGTTGTGTTGCACACTTACAGGACATGGTGCGCACATGCACACGCACACACACGTTGTACTTTTCAACTTCAAAAAAAAGTGTGGTGTTCATTTTCGCATTTTGATTTGCAAATCAGGTCACACCCAAAGGCACCTCGTAATACAAGTAAAACTAAATCGGTAAGTTTTTTCCCTCCAATATTCCACAAATAAATTATTTGTAATGTGATAAACAGGAGAACTGTGAAATGAAGTAGTAGTATCACTCTACTTCTGTCAGTCAGCTGTGTGTGTCTGCCACTAACACCACTATTTCAGACGATTCAAATGTTTTAATACAGCTGCTGTCCTGACTCCAGGGGGAGATATTTTTGAGGACAGCGTCGTTTGAGGCTGTGTGTGACATGTGCTACTTTCTTTGTGCCTGAGTACTGTCGCAGCATGCTCGACACTGAAGGAAACTCATTGTGACAAGTGGTCTGCTGGTGTTCCGGTAATGGAGGGGAGATGGGGAGGAGGGTGGGTTTGTATGGGTCACCTCTAATCCTGTTGGGGTAAATCATTTCCTTGAGACTTTTCCACCCATCGCCTCAAATCAGAACATCATCTTGCCCCACCAGGAGGAGGCACGATGAAGCTCAAATCCCCTCGTTTGCCTCGTGTACCACTGGAACACATGGAGCCAAGTATTTCCATTGCTATAAATGTCTAAACACTTCATATAGAGAGGTTGTTGCTGTCTCTTTCAGTTTTAATGCACCTCCTGCCAGCTGTAGGCTGCAGTGGTTTTCATTGAAAGTTGCTGAGATATAACGTTGCCTCTAGTGAAGTAATTCACCATTTTAAATATACTTGTGTATTTTATTTCCCCCCCGACGTGACTTCATAACAACCCAGTTATTGCCACTATATAAAACATAGCTCCATTATAGAAGAACTGAATGTGAGGAGATGAATTTGTGTCCCCAGTTAAATGCATCCTCTCCACTCCAAGTTTCAATTTGCCTTTTCACTGCCACACATAAGGACATAATGAGGTACAAGATAAAGCTGCAGTAGAACAAACAGTAGAACTTCTGACTGTGGCAAACACATCAGCGGGTTTAGTCTCTTCATAGATATTAATACAGATTTGAGGAAATTATCTAACTGCAATCTTTCTAACCAATATCGTGATTGCGCATTAAATCGATTTGGTTTTGTGGTCTACATAAACAGCAGAAGACTATACCAAACGTTACCACAAACTTACATTGTCTATTAATAGAGTCAGATACAATCACGCAGTTAGTTGCCAGGGACCCCCCAAGGTTTTAATACAGTACTAATATACATAATGCCATAATGGTGTTACTCAATACTATTTAAAATGTAACCACGACATTCTTAAGTGTATATTGGTTGATAAGCTGCGTATTTGGCCACTTAAAGTAATAGCTTAAACTTTCCTCTTTGCAGCTCACTGAGAAACTGTTAATTATGTAAGTTCTAATTAAAAATCACAGCTTACGATTTGAACTCCTATTTGGATATAAAAGTGATTCATATTTCAGCTGTAGGCAACAGGAAAAACAATACATCCTATCATATATTTTGCTAGTTACAAACAGAAGTGTTTACTTGTAAAGATTATGTCGACAGGTTTGTTGACTACAGTTCAGATTGAATCTGGGTAAGCGTTCTCGGCATTACTGGGGTGTTTGGGGGGCAGAGAGGGGGTCACTTACTATAGAGCCACAGCGAGGCTGGAATGTGTGAAACATTATAAAGATGTCATCGCCTGTTCAGTGCAGGGAACCCTGGAGTTTTTCAATGAAAGTTAATCCTTGTCTCCCATAGTTTACTGGCCTGACATTACCGCAGAAAAAGCATCTTTGCTCTAGGACAGGACCTGTTTATTTTGTGCACACTCAACGTTCAGCGTTTTCCCAAGGGTTTCTTGTAGTACAGAAGTATTTTTGGTGCCAGTGAATTTTCCAGGCTCCGTTCCAAAATAGTTCTCATTTCTATGTTTGGATTATCACAGACCTAAAGAGGACCAATTATACAATTTACCTTTATTAAAAAGGAGGGCAACGAGACCTGTATTAGACCACTAATCATATCCTCCACTCAGTTTGAATACCCTGATTAATTCTTCTTTAAAAGGGCAAAAAATTGCCCCCTAATACAGTGTTAGGCAGATTGTTAAAGCGTAATGACATGATCCAGTGCCGTTATCACACATGATGACAATAGTGTTCCCTTAACACTACAATTAAATGTCACATAGGTAAAATCAAAGACATAAACTTAAAAGCACTACACTACTACACTATTGGACAAATCATTCAATAAAACAAAGATGATTAATAAAAATTGGTCAATATTAGAGATGCTGTATTAAGTAGGGTATGAGACGTCAATACTGCTTCTTAGATTTCTCTATAATGTAATCAAATGTCTAATTTACACTGAGAAACTTCAATAATTCTGTATGTAAATTCCATCATCTGTGTTGACACAGAGACATCATGATAATGGCATACTATCCCAGAAACCATGTACCATGAGATGGTGAGAATGTGTGCACAAGTTACCTCTACCCAATCAATCAAATTATGAAACGTTACTGATCAGCACACTCAGAAGAACTGGGCTCGTCGGTACCAAAAGGAAAAATTGCAAGCATGCCTGCAAGGAGCTTCAGTTACAGTACGGACATGCAGGACAGCTGAGGGTGCTTAAGGGCTTTACTTCTGATTGTTTGATTGGGGGCCCACTGAACTGTCAAGTGACATGTCACAGTAACTACGGTAGCAGTACTAACCCATTAAAGTGTCATTTTGAGAAAGATATTGGATTTTTAAATGGTTTAAGTAAGCAACCAAGCCAGAACTCAGAAAACCTCTACAGCATGACGATCCCCTGATCTCTTGACATCCTGTGAACGATCAATGATGCATGTGTGTCAGCTAACAGGACATGTGTTTATTTACAGCTGAAAAATGTGCATTACTCGACAAATGACCGATTTGTGGCAACGACCTCAACTTCAACTAAACTGCTCACAGCGCATACCTGTCATTTCAGTCTTCAACAGAATCTTTTACATGCGGCATGTTGTACATGCCATTGTTCTGCTAGCTTGTCCCTCATCCCGCAAGGTGGCCTCCAGATAGATACCACTGGACTCAATCTGACAGACTGCCCCCACCTTCCAGCCTGGCTGCTTTCTGAGGTGTCACATATCCACCACTTGTTTGTGTTGCCAAAGGCAGTAGGGAGGAGGCATGATTTGGCTAGAAATAGCAGTGTCACATGAGTGTGTGCAGTGACCAGTCAGCCAGCTGCTCATCCTTACATGGAGACCTGCCCCATCCGTACAATCAAATGCAAACCGGCGCTAACATTATCAACACAACAGACAGGTCGATCATTCATCTCTGAGGCTCGTCACACCCTTCACCACACTCCAGAGTTTGAACTAAGAGAGCCGAGTTAAAACGGACACGTGAGCTCACACCTGTTCAAACATCAGGATTTCTACAAACTCAGAAGAACTTTCACACAGACAAGAGAAACCCCTGAGCCCCCTTTTCCCTTGAGAGAAAATGAAAAACACGTGTCTTGTTTATAAGGTTATGTCCGTACAATTAACTGAGAAAATATTTATACACAAGAGGTTCATGTTCAAACTGAAATCACAACATTTGTCTCCATCAAACTCCATGAAAGTGCACATCGCAAGGGCTTCTTGCACAGCAGACTTTCTGGTTTAACATTTAAGAGAAACAATTATCATTATTATTATTATTATTATTATTATCATTGTTATTATTTTCACCAAACCTCCCACTCAAAATTAAGCAACAAACGGGGAGAGAAGTAATTCATACTGCAATATTTACTTATTCAAAAATAATGTTAAAGACAATGTCAATATTGTGCAGACCACAGGACCTCATTTAGGTAACAATAGGTAACAAATGCATAGATTTGTTCACAAAGCACAAAAATACCAAAATGTCTTATTTACAGGACCTGACAGATCAACCAGAAAGCCAACCACGACGTTTTCCAACCCCTCAAACTGACCCCAGGCCTCAATGGCAAAATGATGAATCATTAAAGTCAAGCAAGTCGTAGGTGCTCGCGAACAAATGTACTTGAGTGAGAAGAACAGGGAAATAATGTCCATTCTACCTCCCATAAATAAAACCACAATGCCTCCCAGTTTAGCAGTAAGCTTGTCATTAGCATAGTTAACACCAGGCCAGCACCCAAACAAGAGACGCTCTGTGTGACAACGCTTTGATACAGACCCTGCCGCTTACAGAAGGCCACCAGAAACACTACAAAAACGGCTCTCATGGCCTGAGTGGAGAGGACAAACACGGCCAAAAACACACAATGGGTCAGAGAAAACGATGCAACTAGCATAAACAGTCACATGCTAACTGGGGCAATAAATGCCTAATTGTTTACGTGCAAGTTGAGTTCCCTTTTTATGGGAAGAATCTAGGGGTTTTAACTTTAAGGAGGCAATAACTTAAAGAATAGAGGTTTGCTTGAATGCATCATCCTCCCTAATTTAAAATGAGGGTCTCTTGCTTCAAAGAAACCAAAACGGGAAAACGACCAGGAAGCCTATGGCCCGGCTGCGTGATTACACAACTGAGTCAATGTGAACAGTAAATGCTGAGATTTGTCAAGAAGACAGAAGAAACCTTAAAAAATACCGCAATCATTCTGTGAAGACATGTCGGTAGGAAATCGGAGCATTATGAGCCATTAAGGCTCACTTTCGGGTCGCAGAAGAATGCAGGCCTACGTGACAGTGGTAACAGGAGGACAGATGAGCATTGTGGGATGCCGACATTTTTTTTAATCGGTTGTAAGCTAGCCACTAGACAGGAGTTCCCTGAAACCAGCTGCATACATATACATGTGTACAAACCACAAATATGTAAGTGTATAAACGCAGCCTCAAGTATTTGTGTGTCCAGAAAACTTGGTTAAATACTGTGACAAACCAGTGGTAGTAAAGTAGTCTAATTGAGAGCTCAAATGGTTTTTTGATTATTTTCCCAAGCTTTAACGGTGCCCTGACCCTGAAGCAATGCTTGAATTAAAGAATCAGGAGACTCACGGAACTGTGATGTCTGAAAAACTGCTATTCTGAAGTATTTGTTGGCGTCTTTCTCCCTTGCTGATGGCTTGCAGCTTGCTTAATGTGTGCTCTTCTCAGTTTCCTTTAACAACAACAACAACAGCCGCCACCCTCGCACGGCGACCTTTCCTGCTCTCTTCTGTCCAGTGTGCTCGTTCTGACCTTTCTTAATCAAAAAAATGAAAAAGACACGTTATCAGCGCCACATGATCAGTGACATGCTTAACCAGGTTTTCTACAATAACATGGATCAAGCAATGCTAGACAGACACACACGGCATGAGAGTCCCACTCTTTCCGTGCTATCATGTGATGTTGCCATGGCGAAGGAGGGCTCAGACATAACAGTGTGATTGTGCTCTGAGGGCGAGGTGGGCCGATCAGAGAGACACACTGTTCTCTGACTGTGACACTGCCAGCCCTGGTGCCAACTGCCCTTCCGCCCACAGAGGCGCAGACACACCCACTGGCAGAAGGACCGGCCTGCACGGGGCCCTACCGTCATGGAAACCAGAACAGACTCCAGTGCATTTTCCATACATTTCTTTTTTTCTTTCTTTGCTCTGAAGTCGAGCCGCAAGATCAAGGTTGTGTGTTCTTTTTTGCTAGAAAAGGTAAAGCACTTCGTATCGGACTTAAAAACCCTACTATTAATATATCAATATCAATCAGTTGTGCTAGCAGCTTTTATGTTGTGCTGTGGAGCAGCAACTGACTTACTCTTCGCTGATTGATCTGTAAATTATTTATTGATTATTCAACTTAACATCTACACCCATGCAAGCCGCTCTATGAGACTGTACTCGTAATAAATGCTAACGTATCCTAGTTATGCATGGTAAGATTTGAACAATAAACACAAACTGTGCCTGAGGATGATGGAAATGCCATTAGTTTTGTAGGTAAATTCCATAGCAATCCATCCAAACATCTCACTCAAAACCCCAATGTGTCAACTTCACGGTGGTGCTAGAGAGAAAACAAAGAACGGAAAAGCTGCTAATGAAGCTCAACATGTCGGCACTCTGCCTTTGTCAGGATAGAATACAGCAGTCGACTCACCTGAGTGTGGCATTATACCATCTTCGACAGGTGCGACAGATCAGGGCTATCAACTTAAGAGCCCAATCTAAAGAAGGCCTGAGACCAAACACAAGTCCTCTAACAGGAAAGGTCGGGGGGATAATGAAAGTCACTAGGATTCATCCTCTGGGGATTGTGCAAGTATGTACAAAATGTCATCTTAATCTGTGTGATAATTAAATGATCCAGGCTGGTATTTCCATCTGGACCAAAGTAATATACAATAAATTGTATGCATCCGTATTGGTGTTATGGTTTATATGTCGGCTGGTAAGTAACAAGACATCGCAGTGCAGGAATGGAAAAAAATGTTTGAGGATATTTAGAAACGCATATCAGATATCAGCATCAGCCTCAGAAGATCCAGCGTCGGTCAGGCTTTATCTCAAATAAAACACAAAGAGGCAGCAAATCTCCACACTGTAAAGTCCAGAAACCTTCGCTATGTTTGTGTGATCAACTGATTAACGGATAAATTGCTTCACCACCCTCAACCTGATTAAGTGAATCTGGCTTTGGACTACATCTCTCCACTCATGTATCACACTGTGCAGACGGACTCTTGTCCCACTGTTTGTCTAAGAGAGAAAAAGGTAGACTGTGCACAGAGCGAGGCTGTGAAGTAATGTGGTGCGACCTGTCCGTTCATGGAAGGCATTCTTGTCACGGAGCGAGAGGCCTAAGGTGATTTCAACATTGAACTGGAACTAAAGGTGGAGTCATAGAAAGCTCTTGGAAACCCAACTCTCAGTGCACGTGTACTGAGAGAGAACACCACCGTGAAAACTGGTCCGGCTCTGCTCGCTCAGCGTCTTGTTGAACGTGAAAACATTACACAATGTACACATACTTCTACCATGCATGCACACGGCTCGTGCCGCCCCGCCTCCACTGACAGCCAGCTTCAACGCAGAACTTCCAAAACACAAGGTTAAGCGGTCGACTTCACTGCTGTTTGAATGTGCACTGCTGTGTGTCTGTTATGAAGCGTTTGGATTTATGGGTTAGCACAGAAGAGAGACTCTATTGACGGTCTGGTCTAAGCTGTGGCAGCAGCACCCTGGCAATTTAGTGTGAATCACTCTGCCTCCATTTGTTTTTTTTCCAGGAGGATTACACTGACAAAGGACAGGTCAAAGTACAGAGGAAATATAAATTGAATCTGTCCCTACTGTTGCTGTGAACCCACTTTAATTCCACAAGATAGTGGTAAAAAAATTTAATTAAGGCTCAGTCAAATGAGGGCAACATCAGTAATATTCGTTTTTACGCTCTGCCAAAACTGTCTGATGAGACAGCATCACTGCAGAGACACCTGCTACAAACGTTCAGCTGCAAGGTTTCTTGGGAAGCGGGTTCCTTTGGCAAATCAGGCGGCTTCAATTGAAATATTAAACTGTGAGAGTAAAAGACATTTTTATTAATTACTTTTCAAGAGTTTTACAAATTGTGTACCTAAGGTATAAACACGGGTGTGGGGAGTTGCAAATAAAGTCCTGTGCCATTTTCTTATTACTTAAGCACACTTTGTAAAATAGGTGGGTATGTTTTCAAACAATGTAGGGAGGGGAGAGGGAGAGGTTCCATGGTCCTTATCATAGGAGATCAACAGAAACCCCAGAACATGGACTCATATGTCCGCATAAAGCATAAAGGTAAAAGTAGGGAAGTCATTAATCTGCGTATCTTATCATTATACACTTTTATATCTGTAACCTTTATGACTAGACATGATACAGCCATCAGTTTATTTCCAGTTTATGAGACCCCGCTGTGTAAAAGCACTGATTGTCGCGTTTTCCCAACGAGGCTTTTATGCTAGAGAAAACAACTGAAAACAAAGTGAGGTAGTGGCAGACACCAGCATTCTTCTTCTTTCTCCCTCTTCTTATCATAATATGCAGATTAATCATTAACTCACATTGCGAATGCCATGTACTTCCACTTCCTATGTAGGCCATATGATAAGACATGTTTAGTGTGGGGTATGTGTAGTATAAAGAATACAGAAATTGCATTTTTTACGCATTCCAGTTGAAATAACAGGAACACATAACAATGTAACACAATCCATTATAATTGCATTTTGAAACTTTTGTAAAGCTAATAATCTTTGATTTTGTTGTTTTTTTGGTGTTTAAGCATAACTTTTGCAGTAGTGAAAGGTACACTTTCCTCTAAAATGTACAACTACAATATTGGGGCAGTTGTACTTTACTTTTTTCGCTACTTAATAATTGTACTCCACCCTGTTTTAGAGGGAAATATTGTGCTTTTAAAGTGCACATTTATTTTACAATCAGGAGTTTACTCAATATACATCGATTAAAATTACCCAACAGTAAGTAGTAGTAGTACTAAGCTGTGCTCCAGAAGTACAATTCTGACTGCACATTAATGAATCAGTAATAATAATCTATCATTTTTACTTTGAACACCTTGGAGTTCCTGTTATTCTTTCCACCCCTCTATGTTGACTGTGCCCCATGTCCCAGTGTTTGTTATTCTTCTAGCTGGAAAATGGTTATCTATCATGGTGACAAAGGAACAGGCTCGCCCTCAAAGAGCTGGTGGGGCTTCAGTAGCAGGAACGTACTTTGTGTCACAATAATTGCCCGGCTCGCCATCGCAGATACACATCTGTAGGTGAACAGATCAGGTTTATTTCCCTGTGCTGCCTGTTCCATCTCCAACAATTAGACCATAGTCAAACAAAAAAGGGTAGACACACCAGACAATGACAATAAAAAAACCTGAAGCTCCTGGTGGAGACAAGGGAAGTGGCCTGGGGCAATTCACACAAGTTTGGGGATAGGTGAACTTTTTGTTATTGGGCAATGGAGCAGCAGCAGTGCACTGTGCGCATGCTCGGTTATCGACCCGCCTCGTCGTCGAACAGTGTCTGCTCGGCGCACTGAAAGCTCGACGGAGTGAAATCAAGTCGCGTGATTAACAGCAAAGTCATTAAACCCCTTGTTGAAAGCGGCGCCGAGGGGGCCAAGTGCTCGCCCTTTCCTCAGTCCCCCTCCCCCCTGCCTCCTGCCCCCCCAACACTGGTTCAGACCGGTGGACAATGCCACCAGACAGCAGTATCTGAATCGGTGCTATTGTGATACTCTATCGGATGTGTGGAGTCAGTCACACACACACGTGTAGCAGCTCCATTCACTCGTTGTTGCGTTGTTGCGTGCGACCTGTGGCAACAATATAACGAGCACGCTCTCGCTTCATGTGAGCCACTGCGGCGGCGAGGGGCAACATTTACACTGATTTCCTGTCAAAGAATTACACGCACACGAGTGAAGAAGACTGCGTGGCTGACTGTGGCGGGGGGGG
>NW_023339718.1:15358396-15376023 GCF_004916995.1 Morone saxatilis
AGAGAGAGAGAGAGAGAGGAGTAGTGGTCAGTCAGTGGAGGGCATGGTGACTCCATATGGGGGCGGGAGAGGGAGATAACACTTAATAGCATTAATGTGTTAGTTGGTTAAGATGTGTCCCCACTGTGTTCTTAAGGCTGATTGTATTTATTCAGAATGGACTCTCCATATTTCACCAACATGGTGGCATATTTATTTCCCAACATGTTACCCACGTGTGCAATGGCCTACTCTGAGATGAATGGGATTATATTCCTCAGACTTTACAAATAAAAGAGAGACAGAACACACAGTACAGTACAGTAACTGAGTGTGCCTTCCTTTCTTTCGTTAAGCGCAACCACGCTGTCCTGTCCCCCCTCCCCAGAGTCTGCTGCTTTCATTGTGGGTTCATTTTAATGCTTGGAGATGGAGAGGGACCCGTTTTTTGCGACTCTTGTCATTTTGGTGGGAAAAACAATCGCGTATTTTAACCAGAATTTCGCCCACACACCGCCATTATTCTGCGCCTCGGAGGTAAACAGTGTGGGTTGCGTGTCAGCGTTATGGCCACTGGGTCGGTGATAATGTTAAATCTGTCAAAAATGTTGCCTATCTATTATGGCTGTGGACACGTGCGCAAAGCATAAATGTTACGTAACCGGCCCGTCAACAACAGTGGGTGGGAGAGAGAAAGGAGGGGTCGTTTGGAGGGTAATTAAACCAACTGTGTGCTATACATTTACAGTATGAACAAAAGAGAGCACACGGAGAGATCTGTTAGTTTTATTAAAAATGTATATAGAATAATTAAAAAACAATAAAACCCACAGTAACCTCAAAAAATACCAGTTTGAAACATCCCATATAAAATTTAATGACAGTGTAGGAGCCCTGTTTGTGTGTGATCTGACAAATAATTTCCCTTTTGCATTGTATAAATGCTGTCTTGTTGAGACATGACTCCAGCCAGTGGTAGGGTGGAACAACTGACTCCTTACGCAGTTTCACCCACGCATAGCTGGGGCCTACGTTATTATTCCATATTGGACTCAACAGCCATATAAATGTTCTCAACCTACACAAGGCCACATATTACCGGGCAACACCATACAGTATTTATCCTCTTGCCCAACTCTCTCCACTCAAACTAACAACAAATCCAACTGGTCTTTTCCTGTCATCATAATCCTGTGAAATCTTGTAAGGGTCTCAGAGCAGATTTACAATAGTAATAGAACTTGTTTCATGCTCACCCCAATGAGGAGAAAGTAGCAATTTATATAATGTTATTATTGAGTTTTCTGACATTTACAGTGTCTGAGAGTGATAATAATCTTGAAATTGACCCAAAAAAATTGTTGTGGTTATCGGTTCCAAGCGTTAAGATCTTCTCTCAGCACAGACATTTTCATAGTAGTCCAGGAATGGTTGCCCTACTTAATGTAATTTGTTAATCGAGCCCTGAGTAGTGTATTAAATCGTAATATGAACTATCACTTACCCAGCGGCTGTGTATAGAATGAGAGCTAGATTTAATTATATAGAGTGAAACATCTTGTTAAAAGCAACATAAAAGCTATACAGTTTCAGTCTGGGCTTGAGAGAGATTCAAATCACCATACGTGCCACGCCGATGACAGGTTGGATTCTGGTTTAATCCAACCTGTCATCTAAACTAGAAAGGTGCAATTGTGACGTATTTTAAAGTGGATTAATCATCATGTGACATCTTCTCACCAGAGTCATCCTCCCATTTTTTAAGATGATACATTTTACGAAAAAAGAGTTTATTGTCTTTACTCAAGTGTAACAACCCTGTTCAGAAGATTTCTCACTGCCGCACTTGCCAACCAAACACTTAAGGGTCAACATCTTGTGCCTCAGATGTACTGTCTGCTCTCTAGCAGCCATACAAGAAATATCACAGCCTCATCACAGTTACAGGAAATTGATCCTCTTTGTTCCTGCTTTCCTGGAGTCTTCTTATACCACGTTGAGATCTGGTTTACTGTACAGTCTGTGTTGTTAAAATAAAACAACCACTGGATCAAATACTGCAGTTTTGCAGCAGATTGCCTGCATGTTGTTACTTTCTCAGTGAAAATTAAATGTACACTAAGATTATATTTTTATCTTTTACTGGAATGCATTATCATCCACAGCATCATTATGTTTCTACTTTAAAAAATGGAAGTTTGGGGAGTTAAGCAAACAACCTATGGATTGGCAAACAGGCCATGTATGTAAAAGCCATCAATTAAGTAAACTGCAGCTTAGCTTTTGTCAACCAGGATAACGTGTACATTCTCTGTTTGTCTCGTGTTCAGGCAAGCCTGGTTGGGAGCGGTGTTTACTACATTTTCTGAATACACTCCCAACACTCAAACAAACCTTTACTCTAAATGTGTCATATACTATAATCTTTAGGGCTTCATAAACACAACTTAATGCCTTGCTGTTGTGATACACAGCTCAGAATTATGTGATACTATAAGTTTTTTGTTCCAAGCTTCATACACGAATACTTGTTGTATCTGTATTTTATATTTTATTAGTTGCTTATAATGCATTCAAGTTTTATTTTCTTAACTCTCTCTCTTTTGTGCCATTCTTTACAGGTGTTTCTTGAACTTTTTAACACCCATATGCTGGAATCCTATAACCCACTGCTGTGAGCAAGATTGATATATATATATCTGTATATATATATATAGATATATATATATATAGTGTATATATATATGGAGACTGTAATGAAAGCTGGCTCATGTTAGTTAGTTGCTTGCTGCATGAACAGATTTCTTTGTCTGTGAGTGGAAGCACAACAAAATAAAAACACAGTACTGACATGTTATCACCGTATGTGCACAGAGCCACATTAGCATTCATTTGCAGTTGTGTTCTTGGCCTCCTGATAAATGTGAGTCCAATATTCACTTTCTTTTTTCACATATGAATCAATATAATGACAAAACATTCACACTGAAAATATTAAACACGGACAAGAATATCCACATTTCTGGTTTTTATGTTTATGCTTAGATAACTAAACTTTTCAGGATAGGGAACAGATTGTAGTCCTGATAAAATGCTGAAAAGTAAACACTAACTTGAAGCACGAGACAGGATATGAATTCCAGTCTCTAGTGTAAAAGCCATGTGATTTGTGCTCACACCCATACACCCAACAAGTACCTTTCTCTTATGTAATTTATGGGAGACATGCTTCACTGTCCCCATATTGTTTACCCTGCCCCTTCTTAATCGGTCTGGTTAAACTAAGCTTTGGGCCATAATCCTGGTTCTTATTCCTTCACTCTTTACATGATTTGTACATTATATTCCTGAGTGGAAATCTGATGCTTATTTTTCTATTACAAATTCAGTTAATGCACCAAATATTTGCTGCCATCTTGTGGCAAACTAAAAAAATGCTGTGACACTCACTGCTTTTCATTCAACTACTGTAATATTTGTATGGCTACTAACTTTGATTTTCGCTGAAGTGGAAACTCAAATAAGAAAGATTTTATAGTCTAAATAGCACTTCAAATACGCTGCAGTGGATATAATGTATACAACAAATCCTCCAATTCAAACCATAGAATTGTATTAAATGTGATTATATGTATCGTTAAAGTTAATTATATACATACAGAATGTACATGCGTAAACCAGTGTACAAATTGCAATTTGTGGTTTTATTTGCTAGACTATTATTTGGCTAGGCCTGGGGACTTCCTGAGCTTAATTAGTGAGCTTTAGAGATGCTGTCAGGGGATTTTGTTATCTTTGGACGGAGCCAGGTTAGCCGTTTTCCTGTGTTTTCAGTGCTTACGCTAAGCTAAGCTAACCATCTGCTGGAAGGAGCTGCCGCTTTACGTCACAGACATAAGAGTGGTAGGCCCCCTCCTCTAATCTCTCAGCAAGAAAGCAAATAAGCTCATTCTCAAAAAATATCAAACCATTCCTTACGGAGTGGTCTGCTGGAACAGTGGCATCACAGAGAGGGAGAGGAAGAGGCTGGATAAGATCATCAGGAAGTCCAAGCTCTGTCCTGGGCTGCCCTTTGGCGATCAGTGGGGGAGGTGGGTGACAGAGAGTCCTGGCTTAAAGGTCATCCACGCTGGACAATGAGTCCCACCCCCTGAACGGTGATCTGGACAGAACTGAGGAGCAGCTTCAGTGACAGACTGCTTCACCCTCGATGTGTGAAGATACAGAAGGTCTTTCGCTTCCTGCTACTGTTAGGCTCCACAACGAACACTCTTTAACTTGGATATATACAAAAAAAACTTCAAAACACCAGTTTTGACACCAGTCTGTGCATAACTATTTCTATTTCATTATTTATCTTTATAAGCTACTCTTTGTGCTCTTGTTTCTTTTTATTCTGTCCTTTCTGTATGCGTTGCAAACTGCCAATTTCCCCATTGTGGGACAAATAAAGGTTTTCTTTTCTTATTTATTTTAATTTTCTGGGTCTTTTTATATATATTGACACTAACTCTAACCTCTGTCCTCTCAATAGTATCATTTCTGGTGCAAAATATTTATTTTTTACACCATGCACTACCCTCTCTGCTGTGTAACCTGTGCGATATACATATCATATATCCATCAATCACATCTGTATAAAAGATATATATATATATATACCTATAATATATATATTAATATATATATATAGCTGTATATAGCTAGTGTACATACAACTCTTTTATTAATATCTTGTGTTTTTTTTTTATTTATGTGTATTTTCTTTATCTGTTGTGTTTGTATCTGGAGCTACTGCCAGCAAGTGAGTTTTCCCTAGAGGGGTCAATAAAGTTTATCTTACCTTAATCCACAAAATTCTTCTTAGTTTTCCACACCAAAAAAAAAAAAAAGAAAAAAAAAAAAGAGCCCACTCACCTGAACAGAGTAAAACAACAGGTTAACCAAGCAGTTCAAATATTCCTTTTTAATGTCATTTCTCTTCTTTCTAATGAATTTATTAAATTTAATTAGAAGACACACATCAATAATACACAATCAAGCTTACGGCACGATGTTTCCTTCTGCCACATGAGCACAGGGTATGCTCAGTATGTGTGCAGCATACAGTACAGCTATCATTCATCAGCTGTATTGTTACACACTGCCTCCCTCCCTCCCTCCCTCCTCACGCACACACACACCGCACGCTTCCTACGACACACCACAAACACAAACACACACACACACACACGCACGCTCCTAGACACACCACACACACAAACACACAACCACACACACAACACATGGCGGCCTCTGTTTCACCGCTTACGCTCCTCCTTCAGGATTTGTAGCCGTTAACGTTAGCACCCATCACTGCTGCCGGGCAAACTGCGGACGCACAGAAAATGCGAGAGTCAGAGGAACATTACAACCGTCGGCGACGAGGTAACCGGCAGCACGTTTTTAAAACACCGCCGTTTTTGTGTCCTTTACCGCCCGGTGGTTACTCCTGCGAGGGGACGAGCGAACGCTTCAGCGCCGGGTGGAGGAGGGCGTGGGGACCGTGACGTGTCGGAGGATGGTGATTGACAGCAGGTTTCACCGGTAATGGTGGAGAGGGTCGTGTAAAGAGATGAGAGAGAGAGAGGGGACAGTCCCGGTTTATCGGGGAGGGTCAATTGCAGTGGTGATTAGGTGGTGTTTTTGTTATGTAACTCGGCCGCAGTTTCGCGGTTGTAGCTTAACGTGCGGTTAGCGTTGTCTGTTGCTAGGAGGACGGTTAGATAAGGTGAATCACGGTACTGGTCGACCGATTCGGGGGTTTAATGGCGAGGCCATATTTTAGAGAGCGGGGCTGCGATGGCCGGATATCGAGGCTGCCGCATGGCGATATGCGAAACAAAGAAATTGAATGGTATCTGTTCTGTTCTAAAGGAATTCAGTCGTTATTTTACAGCAGGAGAGGTTATTAGTTCCCGGCCTCAAAGCCAACTTTTCCCTGCATGATGTGTACTGAAGTCATGTTTAGGCCTTGTGAGTCCCAAACATACGGCGGAGTATTAGGGCCAGACAGTGGTGTAGTACCACGTTGATGCGCAGGGTATACCGCGGGCCCGGGTTATAACCGCATAAGAAGCGTCCAGGATTTCCGTAGACCACTTAGAAAGTGCGCGAAAGATCCGTAACAATTATGTTTGTCGACAGAACTTTAACTTCGGTGTTTTTGTTTCGCAAATACCGGGTAAATCAACTGCAGATAAAATACATTTTGCAGGGGAAATGACGTCTCCTCTTTGCGCCACCCGTCCAAGTTGCAAAATTCACCTTGTCGCTTCTATCCGCTGCTTTTTGTTTCCCCTCTCCCTTGGCGCGTTATTTATTGTTGTGTGTGTGTGTGTGTGTGGCCGTGCGTGGTTGCGGGGTCAGTAGGTCAACAAAATACAGTGGCTTGTCTAATCCCACTATGTCTATACTCCCGATGTATCTTTTAGATGGAGAACTGTCCAGCCTTGTGGACATGAGGATGTCAAGCTTAGGGAATTATAAAAACACTTTAATTTTACTTGTTGTTTTACTGGTGAGTCATTTAGCAATTTATGCTATAAAGTAGCATAGAATGTAAATACTCAAAGTAAACAAGCTATCTCAACCATTGTTAATTTTAGTACAGATGTCATTCTTCAATGACAATCAATCAAGTATTAACTCCATACTACAAATACCGCCTCCACTACCTCTTTTAAAGAGAAAATATTGTCTTATTAGTCCACGTATCATAGAATATTAACCAGCATTTAGTTACTACGCGTTACGTGCCGCCTCTGCAGATTCAGATTTTATATAGAAAACGTGATTCAGTTATTGCTTGTTGTTCGTCGGCTTATTAATAAATTTGTGTTGGTATATGCTAAATTGTTGTTGTAAATACATACCCAGTCTTTCATGAATGACTTTCAAATATCGTGTGGATGCAATTGTTAGCCGCTGGTATGCCGTTACGTGAGCTGTGGTGCGTGCTTTACTGGGGGTGTCCGGTCCGGGACGTGTGTGTGTAACGAGGCTGGGAGACGGAATCAACCCACTACAATAAACTAGAACTCCACCACTGAGCCAGATCAATATCAGGAAAAAAATTTTATTGATCATCATATTGTTTGTTACAACAAAGTTTTGCTGGCTGACGCCAACAGGCTGACAGTTTATAAAATTACTTACTTTGTTTCTCGCAATATTAACGACTTCTATTCTGCGTAATATTGTTTTCTTATTTTATTTGTTATTTTTTTCCCTTTCTTTATTTTATAGGGATTGTAATTTAATCGTTTTGGTTTTTATTGTGTGACATTCTTTGCTTGTATGAAGGGTATCCTACGTTGATTGATTGTGATGGGTGTAATAGCTCTGTGTTGGGACGAGAGAATCTGATGCGGGTTGATGTTTATTTTGACTCGTGTTGTTTGTTTTTTGGTTTGTCTGTATCAGTTGCGGTATGATCTTTTTAATATTATGATACAATGGGATTTTGCTTTTTCGTTATACTTTGGCTCTCTCTCTCGCGCCCTCGCGACTCCCAAATTATTATGTGTGTTTTATTTTCGCCGTAAGGCGTCTTGTGATCTACTTTTTGTTTTTGTTTTTTGTGGGAAGCCTGTTGCTTTATTGTTATATTAGTTCCATGTGCTTCTCTCATGGGTTCATTCCTGACTGTTAGTTTTTTGGTGCTGGCGTGACCCGTAAATGTCGTTTCTTATCCGCGTTGCGTGATGTTTGTTGATTCCACAGTGCCTACAAAGGCCTGATACTATGGTTGGGCGTGGAACAGTGTTATGTATTGAACTGATAATCCGTCTATTTCCTTTATTGCTAGGTTCTGTGCTAGATCTGTTTTATTTTTTGCTCTCCAACGTAATCAAGTTTTAGAGTGATCAGTTTGAGTTATTAGTTTGTGTTTTTTTGTCTCGCTCGTGTCCTGTTTCTCTGGTTCCTTTAGCTGGGCTGTTTTCCTCGCGTATTTATGGCGCTTTAAGTATTGCTCAAGTAAGTCTGTTTGCGATGTTAATATTGGATTGGTTGTATGTTTTGGTGTTTGGTTGTGTTTTGTGATCTTACTTTGGCAACACATATTTACGATTTAACCTGGATTAAATGATTGATAAGTTACATTATTTTGAAAAGGTGGTGCTTAACTTGGAGGTTTACCTCATTTGAAGATTTTGTTTTGGTCAGTTTCAGTGTTTGATTTTGGATCGGTGTTTTAGTGGGGTTAGACTGATATATATTCTAGTGGTGCTGGGTTATTTTAACATTTGAGATTAATCAGGGCCTTTTTACGAACGGAGGGTTCAGTTGTAGGGTCTTTTTTATATATTTAATGAGTGTGTGTGTGAATAATTTTGGTTGGGGGGGTTCGATGGTTAACAAATGATACGGATCCATTGATAGTTGGATTTTTGTTTTTTTTCATATTATAGTATACGGTGTCTGATCTGGATTATTGATCTTATTGACGTGCTAACTTTTGGCAGGGATTTTTAAGTTTTTTGTTTTTTATCTTTGTGTATCGGGGGAAAATATATTGTTTCATAGTTAATTTTATTTCGATAATTAAGAGAGAGTTTACAGTTGTGGTTTGGGTATAGGGGTGTATTTGCTCGTGTCTCGAGAACATAAGTATATTTTATGAGAACTGTCAGCACTGTTTGGCTTGACAGCAAAAGTCGTGTGCTTATAACAAACAATAAGGGTTTCTCAGATGTGAATTGTGTGTTCCTGTGAGTTGCGTCAGTGTGTGGAGTTCTAGTTTCATTTGTTATTGATGGGTGATTCCTCCTCCGATGCCTCGCTAAGGCACACATGTTTCGACTACCCCAATAAGCCGGCATGCACACATGACTAACGCAGTACAGTCGGCGTGGGTCAGTGATCCACCAGTATAATTGAACGAGCATGTCTGAATAGATTCTGTGGTGGTGGAGGTTTTAAGTGTTATCAACAAATTATTTGACTATATAGCCTATGCTGGACCTAAATTTATTATATGCTATATCATCTCAAGCCTGAAAGCTAATAATTATCTTGAGATTATCACGTGGTTGCTTTTCATATTTATATTAATATCTTAATCTGGGAAGATAACTAGTATATACTAAAGCTGTTAAATCAATGTAGTGGACTATAAGTTACATTATTTTCTCTTTTAAATATTTGTATGTGGGGGTATGTGTGTTTTGGTAGTTGGGAGTATTATAGGCGGTGTGTGTATTTATACTCATGTGATGATTAATGAGGTAGCACTTTATTATAATAATTCAAATTTTTGATGTGATTACTTTGTTTGTTACTTGAGATATGTTATCGGATTCCGTGTGCTACTTTATAGGGCAATTTTGTACAAGATTGAAGTTATATGTTGTATACCTTAAGTAATATACACACAGGATATTTACAGGTGGTTTGTTCTAAAATTCACGCCTTAGAGTGGCTTAGAACTCTACTCGCGAGTGCGGAAGGGGGCGCTGGACCAGTGCTGATCTGAATTTAGGTAAGATAAAACAGGGAGAATGTTTTGCGTTACAGTTGGATATAGATTCACTTGTGGTTATCTCTTGGTGTAACTCAGTGACCGATGCATCGTACGACAGGCACAGGAGCCACACAACACACAAGAATAAGTCGGCTCTAAGGTGAGGGATAAAATAATAAAGATTCGCGCTGGGGGTTTAGACGCACAGGGTTTATTTATATTGATTTATGAGAGATTGGGGGGAAGAGAGGAGTAGTCTTGGAGATTTCCCCGGTGAATAAATTGCTTTTTTTTTATTGCTCTTTGTTTCTAATCTTACTCACGTTATTTGCTGGGAAACCAAAAATGTTTGTTCCGAAGTGATAAAGTTCTGTCACCAAAACTATATATTGTACAGGTTTCAATTGGCATTTTTAAGTGTGTGTTTACGTGAATATCTGGGGTTTTTCTCCTGCTGAGTGGTGGGTTATATGTGTACTGTGTGGAAGTGCGTGCGTTGGACTAGGCATCCCAAGGTGGTCTGTGGCTCTCTCTACATCATTTAGTACTCTCGTATGTTTTGGACTCACTTGTGGGCACAGCTACGGAGTTTTCCGATTATCTCATTTAGTGGACTTCAGTGAATCAGATCTGCAGCGGTTAAAGTTAGGCTTTGTGATGTCGGTTGGTTTCATCGTTTATTCTTCTTCGTCTGCTGTGATGAAGATTACGAGCTGAGATTTCCTTTTTAGAACATGAACTTATGTACATTCACTTTTTCTTTGTTTTTGTTTTTATGCCACGTATTTGTTTGCCTTTACCGTGCTGGATCGCAGCCTCGTAGGTCGGCGCTTCAGGCTAGGCCCCGCTCTCTAAATATCGGCCTCGGCCTAATCCCTTAGGTGTGCTCGGGGTTTCCGCACCTTAGTCTGGGTTAAGTACCGTGATTTCATTGCTGTGTTATCTTAGACCGTCCTCTGCAACAGACAATGGTGCTAATTCCGCATAGGTTTTAAGTCATGGCTTCGTTGCTATGATATTGTTGGCTGCGTAATTAATGTCAATCAATCAATTGCATTAGGCCTTATATCTTTACACCATGCTCTCAATTGAATCTTCTGCTCCCCTGAATCGACGCCGTGATGTTTCTCTTTGGCTTTCATTCTCTCTTGTGTTAACGGGACCCTCTTCTCGTCATTACTCTGGTGAACCCTGTGCTTTGTCAATCAGCGATGTGTCCTTCGTAATTCTGTCACGGTTCTCTAATCGCTGTCGCTTTTCTGAGACCCGGGCTGTCTGAAGCGATCTCTGCTGCGTGCCCTTCCGCATGAGTTATTCCATATCCGGGCGTTAAATGAATTGGTTCATAGTGTTGAAAGATCGTGTGTTGTTTTTATAAACGTGCTGCCGGTTTTTCTCTCGTCGTGATCTGGTGATATTGATGTTGCTCTTGTTACTCTCTTGTTTTTATCCTGTGTCGTTGTGTTGTGTGTGTGTGCCCGCTCCAGTGTCTAGCTTTTTTTGGTTGGAATGTGCGTCTATAGTTGTGTGATTTGGGTTGGTTAGGTGATTTTGGTCGGGGGTTGTAGACTGTTACGGGCATGCAAAATTCCTGTGTAAGGGTGAGGAGAAGGCGTAGCGGTGTGTTAAGCAGAGGCTCGCTGCCATATTTGTGTGGTGTGTGGTGTGTTTTGTGTGTTGTGTGTTTGGGTTGAGTATTAGTGTCGTATATGCGTGTCGTTTGTGGTGTGTGTTTGTTCATTATTTCGATTGTGTTTGTTTGTGTGTCGTTCTGTAGGAAGGCGGGTGGTGTGTTGTGTGGGCGTGAGGTGAGGATGTGAGCGGATGGGGGAAAGGGAGGCAGTGTGTAATCTAATACGGTGTTGGTTGTTCTGTGTGGGAATGATGGTAGGCTTTCTTGTTTTGTATGTCGTCGAGTGTCTAAATACTGTGTCGATACCTGTGCTCATGTGCAGAGTAAACACGTGGGTCGTAGGCTGATTAGTGTATTTATTGATGTGTGTCTTTTATCTAAGAATGGTAAATTAAAAATTCTATTAGATAGAAGAAGAGGATGACAGTGTGAAAAGGATATTGATACTGCTCGCTTCGGTTATTAACGGCTGTTGTTAATTGTTATACATTGTTTCACGGTGATTGTTGGTTTCTTTTTTTTTTTTCTTTTTTTTGTTTTTTGTTGTGTGTGATGATCTATGAAATTGTAAGATTTTTTGTGGATTTAATGATAAGTAATATATGTTTACCTTTTTAGTTTTGATCCCTCTATGAGGTAAACTCACTTATGCTGCTAGTAGCTTCAGTAATACAACTACTAAACAGATAAAAATAATAATCTAACTATTTCAATAAAATAAAAAACACAGGGTTTGTGGTATTTGATTAAATAAGAAGGTGTGTATTTGTAGGCACTTTTATGCATGCTGTGTGTTAGGTAGGTACAATGCTTTTTTTATGTTTTAATGACGCTTCTCTTAGTTATCAAGTGATTAATTGCTTTTCGTGAGAGGGTATTTAATATGTTTTTGTTAGGTTGTGTTAAGCTTTTAATTTTGATTTTTATTATTTAATGTTTTCGTATGATATTCGTTTTGTCTTGTTTTAGGGTGATGTTATGGTATTTTTTTACAGTGAGATTGTTACTTGATGTTCAGTTAGGTTATATTTCTCATTGTATATGTTTTTATCTTCATGTTACTCAGGCAGTCATGTTTTGTTGGTTAGTGGCTGTATGTGTTGTATAAAATAATTTTAAGTGATTTTGAAGTCTGATTGACTATTGGAGGAAGGTCAGAGGTTAGAGTATTATTTCTTGTAGTAGTATTAGTTAAATATATAGATTCTAGGTAGAAATTAATGGGAAGTATTAGTGATAGATGAAATGGTGGGCGCTTTTTTATTATGTCCCAATGGGGAAATTGCAGTTTGCAACTGCATACCAGAAGGGACAGAATAAAAAAGGAAAAGGCACAAAGGATAAGTTGATCTTATAAAGTGATTTATTTTTATATAATGATAATTTAAGAATATTATTGCCACGGATCTTGGTGTCAATCTGGTTGTTTTATAGTTTTTTTGTCAAATTTGGTACTTTTGATATAGTTTAATGGATATCTTGTGTTTTTATTTTCGGTGGTGGGTCTAACAGCTAGCATGAAGGGTATAAGTACTTTCTGTTATATCTTTCACATATTCTGATGAGGTGAATATGCTCTCTGTCTGGTTAGTGATATGCTTGTGTCCTGCTCTCTGTTCGTTTGTAGATTTGTCGATCCTTGGTTTCATAGTGGGGTGGGATATTTATCTGTGTGTTTTTCTTCTTAGCGTGTGTAATTGTTAACATTTGTCCTTGGCTCTTGAATCACCTTCCTCCACTGTTCCATTGGGCAGCCCCAGGACAGAGTGTGTATCTTTCCTGATGTGTTTCTTATCCATGCATTGTGTTCTCTCCTCTTTGATGCCACTTGTTTCAGTGGCAGATCTCATTTGTCTCCGTGTTGAGGAATGGTTGTGGATATTTTTTGGAGAAGAGATCTTGAGGTATTTGGTCTTGCTTTGCTTGTGAGAGTTTTAGAGGAGGGTCCGTGTCGCATCTTGTTATTGTCTTTCTATGCGGTAATAGATGCTCGCAGCTCCTTCCCAGCAGATGATTATGTTTATGCTTAGCTTTACGCGTGTTTGTAGGCACTGAAAATGTGACCTATTAGGAGTGGATCGTTTGACTGGCTCCGCTGCCATGTAGTAGATTTAAGGAAATCAGCTGACTGCACATATGATCTTAGAAATGCTCAGAATTAGGTTAAGTTCTTCAGGTAGTCCTCTGCTGGGTGCCTAGCACAAAATACAATCTAGTTGCTTAGCAAATGTGTAAGACCATATTTGTGGCATTTGTCCTGGTTTACGCTCGGTACATATGTGCTTGATGGAGTCGGTTGCTTTGTGAGTCATATAATATTTGAATTATTAGTACTCGTATACTAATTAGAGTTCATATTTGGCTTTTTGGTTTCTCATGTCTCTATGTATTGTTATAGGGAGATGTTGTGGTGTTTAATTGGGATTAATATAACATTATTATAATATCCTCACTGGATGTAATGTTGTGAAGTGATATTTAGAACTTAATTACTCTGTGTTATTTTTTTCTTTTTTGAGTTATGGTGTGGGTTTGTTTTTTCTATTCTTATATTGTGTTTTCCCCTTCCAGGCGTATTATGAATTAAGTTATTTCAAGTTTACAAATTTTATAGTAGTGATGAAATAGTGGTGTGTGTTGACATAGCATTGTTTTGTAGTTTTGCCACAATGTTAGGCAGCAGAGTTGTTATTTGTGTGTGCACTTTAGACTGAAGTATTGTGGTCAGATGAATATATATAGGAATCAGAGATTTTGCACTCTAGGGCTAGATTATATAGTTTCCTTAATCATGTATAATAATGTGTTGAGCTTTTTGGTTGGAATTGGAGAATAGATAGAAACCAGGGATTATGCCCAAATCTTAGTTTGTTAATCCTCAGACCGATTTAGGTGAAAGGGCAGGTAAACATTATTGGTTTCAGTAAAGCATGCTCCACATTAATATTGCTATCAGTTAGATAATGTAGGATAAATTGGTGGTAAACTCTTTTGATGGGGGGTTGGTGGGTGTTTTATGGGTGTGAGCACAAATCACATGGCTTTTAGTTTAGCCTGTATATTTGGAAATTACTATTTACTTCTCGGTGTTGTATCGTGTCTTTCATAGTTAGTGTTATTCTTTCTAGGCGTTTTTATACGGACATTAGTACAATCTGTGCGCGCCTGGGTATCTCTGAAAAGTTTTAGTTATCTTATATTCTAAACATATATAAAGACCCAGAAATGTTTTTTGTGCTTTGTGATTGTTGTCCGTGTTTGGATGAATATTTTATTCATATGTGGTTTGAATGTGTTGTTGTCATTGTTATATTGATTCTATTTGTGTGTGAAAAATATATATATGATGTGATTTATTATTATTTGGTATTCTCGATTTTATCGCAGTGGGTTGCGGAAGATACATGACTGCAAATGAATGTTATACATGTTTGCGTGTGTGAACATATACTCGGTGAATACATGTCTTGTGCTGTGTTTTATTTGTTTGTGTTCCATCGTGAGCGTGATATTAGAAATTCGTGTTCATGCAGCAAGAAACTAACTATACGATTGAGCTTTATCATTTTGCTAGATCTCCAGATGATAGGTTTGTATTTAAAGGTATAATTTAGGACTGTTATTTCATGCATCTGTTGGTGCGTGATTTTTTGTGGTTGTAGTAAACTTTCTGAGCTTTTTATATTGGTTTGTGGAGTTTTTTTATTGTATATTAATGTGTTGTGTCGTGAGTTTTTTGTCAGCTAGTTTTGTTTTGTGGAGTATATTTCTAAGTGGGGTATTTGTTTAAATGAGGTGAAGATTTACTTTGGTATATTGTTCGGGAGATCTTGGTCGCAGTGGGTGCTATAGTGGATTATCTCAGTGTGATGGGTGTTTAAAAAAGCTTCAAGAAACACCTGTAAAGAGTGGCACAAAAAGAGAGGAGTCCTAGAGAAATAAAAACTTGAATGCATTATACAGCAAACTAATAAAATATAAAAACTACAGATTCAACAAGTATTCGTGTATGAACGCCTTGGAACAAAAAAACTTGATATAGTCACATAATTCTGAGCTGAGTATCACAACAGCAAGGCATTAAGTTGTGTTTAATGAAGCCTAAAGAGTGTAGTATTAGTATCTTATGAATTCTTATTTAGTGGAGTATTGAGAATTGTTTGTTTTGATGGATTTTGTGGTGTGAGTGTATTCATTGTATATATGTTTAGTAAACACCGTGCTCCTTAACGCAGGGCTTGCTCTGGATATCAGGATGAGTTTGATGCAGGAATTGTTGATCATTTTCTTGTGCTGGTTGAAAACGCTAATCTGCTTAGTTTTACTTTTGATGGCTTTTACTTGTGTGACTTTGTGGGTCTAGTTTTTCAGATTCCGGATACGGTTGTGCTCTGTATACTCCCCAAACTTGCGGATGTTTTTAAAAGTAGATTATTTGTTAAGATGATAGTGTGTGCTTGTGGATTATAAGTGTCGCTGTTCCGCTGTTAGATGATAAGGACTTTGGGTTGAGTTGTGTTTGTGTGGTTTTTAGGTTGGTTCAATTTAATATTTTTCACTGAGTGAATTGGAGTACACAACAATGCAGGTGAATTCTGTTGGAAAGTACGTTGCAGTATTTGATTTCCGCTTGTGGTGTTTATATGTTAAACAAGATTTACGATGTACAAGTTGGAATACCTGATTGCTCATGACGGTTGGTATATAGAAGGTCTTCCATGGAAAGCAGTGGATCATTTTTATAGAGGATCGAATTGCTGTGAATTGTGTGAGTGGCGATTGCTGTGATTATTATCGTTGTGATGGCATCTTGTAGGAGAGTGAAAGCAGACAGTACAATCTGAGGTGGCACTAGTGTTTCCTTAGAAGTGTGGTTGGCTATGTTGCTGCTATGTTGAGAAATTGAACAGGGTTGTACGAGTTTGGTAGATGAGATCCCTCAAAAATTTTCTTTGTATACGACTTGTCTTGTTTGTCGTAAAACTGTAATCAATCTTAGAATATGGTGTAAGGGAACTATGCGTGTATGCTGACAGATTGCTCATTATGACTGGGATTTGAGGTACACTTTAGATAATCGTTTCATGACGTTTGCACCTTTCTTTTTAGGTTTAGAATGACAGGTTGGTCATTTATATAGCTCATAGGATCCTGTTCGCGGGTGTGTCGATCGTTTGGGTGATGTGTTTGGATATTCGTTCTCCTGTCTCAGACTTGATGAAACGTTGGTAGATAGCTTGTGTTATGGTTGCTTCTTAATAAGAGGTGTTTTCACCATCTTTTTTTTGTTTATATATATATTGATAAAGTGCTTAGGTGCTCTGTTTCTTATCGCAAGCCGCGTGGGTAAGGGGTTGATCGGCATTTGCGTAGTGTGACGATGTTTTTTTAATTACAACGTCTTATCATGCTCGATTATTACCATGTGGTCATACATTAAGTAGTAGGCAGTTATTCCTGATTCCTGGACTACTATGAAAATGTCTGTGCTTGAGAAGGATAGTGTGGCTTAATATGCTTGGAACTGAGTAATTGAACCACATAGGCTATTTTTTTTATTGTCCAATTCTTAAAGATTAAGTGGTGCAATTTCATAGACACTGTAAGGAGTGTCAGATTAGATGGAACATCATATTCTTGTGGGCATTTAGTTGGACTTGATGGTACGTAACTCTGTGACTACTTCGTCATCTGCGCTTTGATATGTGTGAGCATGAAAGCAAGTTGTCGTTTTAACTAATGTTGCTTAATTGGGGAATTGTTAATATATGGTGGTGAATCTGTTCTCTGAGACCACTACTAGAGATTCATGCAGGGATTTAGTGTATGACTCTAGGGGAAAAGTGCCTCTGCCGGCAGTGGATTGTTGTTAAGTTTGAGTGGAGAGTAGTTTCGGGCCTCGCGATTTTTTTCTATGTAGTAGTGATGGAGGATAATACTATGTATATTGAGGTGTTTGCTTGGTGCCGTTGGTTGGGGAATATAATATGTGGCCTTGTGTAGGTTGAGAAGCCGTTTACTATGGCTGTGGTTTGTCCAATATGGAATAATAACGTAGCCCCAGGTCTAAGTGCTGTGGGTGATTATACTGCGTTAGAGGATGGTACAGTTGTTCTCACTGCTCCGTACCACTGGCTGAGTGTAGTCAGTTGTTATCAACTAGGACAGACATGTCTTGTGTAGGTTGGGTGTACATACTGCTCAAAGCCGGTTTATTTGTCTGATCATATACTAGTAACAAGGTGTCTCTTACGACTGTCATTAGTGGGTAGTCTTATTGTGTTTCCTCACAATTACGTCTGGTATTTTTGAGTGGTTTTATCTTGGTGTGTTGGTTGTGCGTGGTGTGGTTTGCGTGGTGGGGGATGTGAGCTTATAGTGTGTTTATGTAAGGTAAGTTTGGGTTGTGGTATTACTTTATTAAGTAAGATATGAAATGCTGTAACATGAGTTTCTCTTCCGGGTGCTGATTTGTGTGGTGGGGGTGGGCTGGTTAAATGTATGCAGCAC
>NW_023339718.1:15376123-15377547 GCF_004916995.1 Morone saxatilis
TAATCCCCCCCCCAAATTTTTTCCCCCTCTTAGTATGGCCCTAATACTCCGTCGTACAAACAGGCCTGATTATCTCAAAATGTAAAATAACCGGCCTGATTTATCAGTCTATCACTAATCACCGGTCCTATTAATGACTGCAGTGTACTGCAGTGGTTTAAAGGGACACTTCATCCCTAAATCCGGATTACATATCTTCCCTCTTACCTGTACTGCTTGCTTTTTATCCATGTGGATTGTTTTTGTGTGAGCTGCCGAGTTTTGGAGACATCTGCCTTCTCTAGAATATATCGTTAATGTAGCTAGATGGTGGTGAAAGAAATACATTCGAAAAAGTCAACAGCGATGTCTTTTTCCAGAAATTGTGACCCCGGATAATCCACAGTTTCATTTAGGAGCAGAACTATCTTCAGGAACCATCTCCCACATAGTTTATCATGTTGCACAAGACTCCTGTCCATTAGTAGATACACACTTCCTACTGCGTGGTGAAAGAAAAGAAAATAATTCCCACATTCTTCCTTATTCCTCTTACTGAGGTAAGAGTAAAAATCTGTATTTTTGATTTTAGAGTGAACTGTCCCCTTAAAGCCTAAAGCAATAACTTTTATTTTCTTCACAATTTGGCGAGACTGTGTCCAACCAAACAGCATTAGCTCCATTTTCATGCAATTTGACTTGACATTTAAATCAAAATAGTGAATAGCCTTTGTACTCACTTACATCTGTAGCATATAAAGATAGCTTTACTCCAAAACAATAGTGACTGATGGAAAAAGATTCTTGTTCCGTCTCGGTCTCGACTGATCATTTGCACTTGGTCTTGACTCTGTCTCGACTAGTCCTGGTCCTGGACTTATCTTGGACTCTACGAAGGTGGTCTTGACTACAGCACTGATTACATCACTAGTACTGTTGTTAAACTAGCTAACTAGCTTAGTTAAAGAAAAGCTTAAATGTACACAAAGAGTACAGAGTACAGCTGCGGCCAATGGGAATGTCATTTGTTTTTCAAGTATTTAACCACTAGACAAAGAAACGTAGTTATCTGGATGTAACTCCAGTTCTATGAGTACGTGTGTAGCCTTCTAACGAGCTTCACTATTTACCCCTGAAGAGGCTCTGCCTCGGCACCTGAGAAAACAATTTTGCACTCAAACAGGTGGTAGTATCTTCCCCCTGTAAAACCCCAGTGCATGAGTTGCTTGTCTCCCTGTGGAACTCAACAACAACTAGGGCCAGCTGGGCTTGTGATTAGAGGTTAAACTCTAGGTGAAGGCTGTAGGGATGTGATGTACTCCCAGAAACCATGGAAAGCATTCCAGTGTCCAAACAACGCCCACCTACAAGGTTCGGGGGGAAGAAAGCCCTCAGGCAACTGACCCTGAGTGAAGAGGTGATAACTGCTCACCCTTTCAGCCTTC
>NW_023339718.1:15377648-15379961 GCF_004916995.1 Morone saxatilis
AGCTGGAATCAGTGAATGTTTGTTTAAAAAGACTTAGATTTATCAATTGTCAAAGTCTTTGCTGATTACATTTCTGTCAGTCAACTAACTGATTAATCATAAGCACCTCAGGTTTATTAATGTATTATCTCTACGTGAATTCATGTCTTTATGATTTACCTCTCTAGGCATGCCGCTGTGGTGATTTCGGGAACAGAGTTGGCTCGTCAGCTCCACAGAGAAATCCAGCGTGATGTGGAAGAGCTGGTAGCTCAGGGCAACATGAGACCCCACCTAGGAGTGGTCTTAGTCGGGGACGATCCCGCCAGCCGCACCTATGTTAAGAACAAGACCCGGGCAGCCAGCATCCTGGGTCAGATATGAGCTTTGCATGCATTCATTCCTAAACACATTCCTCTGTGCATAATGTGCATCATATAGATCAACAAACATAACACAGAGTTTTAGGCATGCATGGACAGATAGATACAGACACACGGAAAGATACACATGGATGAACACAATTTTCATAAGCAAAACTAATGTAATGTTATAAATGTAAGATAACATGCACATGGCAACAGTTTTTAACAGGCAGTGTGTGTGTGATGTGTATGCGCTCATCAGGTATTTCCAGTGACACAGTGGTTCGGCCGAGCTCGGTGTCCCAGGAGGAGTTGCTGGAGCTGATTGACAAGATGAATCGTGACTGGAGGGTCAGCGGCCTGTTGGTGCAGCTGCCGCTTCCCGGTAAACACACGGGCCACATCTGCACACATGTTTTCCTCACTGACATCAAAGTTAAAGCAAATGAGCTGGTCTGCACGGTTCAATTTGCAGTGATCGCATCTGTATAGTTATTTCCTAACATGAAAAACCATTGTGGAAGCTATATGAAAAACTGGGCTAAAGTGGCCTTTGGTTACATTTTAATCGTTGTAAATGTTTGGTTTCTTACACTTGATTTTTTTAAATTGACTTGCAATATTCAAAACATACTGTATGCTTAAAACACTGGTTCCAAACCCGACCACCACTAGGGGATGCCAAACTTTCATGTGGGGTTGCAAAGTCTTCTTGATTTTAAGGGGTGTAAAATTCATTCATCTCTGTGAAGAAAACTCAATGAAATTATTGATTTTAAAGTTTAGATTATTATTTAAGATAACAGTCTTCACCCTGTGCTAAACAGCCTCATCCTGCATTAGAAATGTACACAGTTAAAACAAACACAGAGCTAATAGAACTGAATTAGTCAAGAAAGAAGCCTATTAAATATGTATGGTTGTTAGAAATGATTAAAAAATACATAATACAGACAGAGAATTCTATAAAACGTTCCTGAAAATATCAGAAAAACTGATCTCTGATGTAATATTCACAGGAAATAATCTGCTCCAATGAATCCAAATAGTTAATTTTACACAAACTTCCTGCACGTATTGCATTCACCATTAATAAGCTGTTATTGTTATGCATATAATGTGAAATATCCATAAAATATACTTACACAGGGCATGTCAAACCACTGGTTTAGAACATTTAACACATGTAGTCCCAGTGTATAACGTAGTGGTCAACAATTAGCCATTACTGTATTTTCTGGCTTAATTATACGTAATATCACTGATTGTCTGTCCTACTCCCTCCTCTCTTTAGAGCACATCAATGAGCGAGCAGTATGTAATGCCATTGCTCCAGAAAAGGATGTGGATGGCTTCCATATTGTGAATATCGGTAAGCTGTGTCTGGACCAGAGATCCATGGTGCCTGCCACACCTGCAGCGGTCTGGGAGATCATCAAAAGAGCAGGTAAACCTCTTCAGCTCCATTACTTATGACCATTTTTTAAATGCAATTTTAAATATGTTTTTGTACACTTGTTTTAATGTTGTTTTTATACTGTTCTTTTTTTAACATTGCTACAATTGCAATTACATTACAAACAATAATCTCAACCTTTATTCTTAAGGGACCTTTTTTCTATCACTGAGTAAACTGATTAACCCTGGCTAAGTAACATATGTTATGGATATTTCACATTATATTCAATGAATGGCAATAACAGTACAGAACAACTAATAAACTGTACAATGAAAACAAAAAAAAGTGAGTTGGATTAAACACAATTTCCTAATAAGTAATCAGTTTTCCTGGTAATTTTAGGGAACTTTTAATTCTATTCTCTGTATTTATTTTGCATTTTTTATTTTTAACAACCGTGCCTGTGTAATAGGCTTTTTTTATTATAGATTCAGTGTTTTCTTCTCATTCGTCTATTGGTTTTTTTGGTTGTTTGAACTTTTCTAATGCAGGATGAGGCTGTTTATCATA